>NC_136065.1:1730046442-1730672358 GCF_964261635.1 Lissotriton helveticus | reverse complement strand
GCTAGAACAGATGACCTGACCATCTATTAAAATGACACCTATAATTGGCCTATTAGGATATACAGCAAATGTTGAAGCTGGATATAGATGCTTTGTCTCTCTGGGGCTCTTACTAGCCAAAAGGAGACTTGCATTTGGATGGGGACGTGGGAGAGCACCTAAGTTTAGGGACTGGGTCAGAGACATGATATTATGACAGGATCAAACTCTTACTTACGCTAAGTTACTCCCGCTAGCTTCGCGCCCCAGAGATATATGGGCCCCCTCTCCAAACATATCTCTTGTCGCACCTAGTTGACATCACGCTTAATAACCAGGCAAGATAGCCATTACACCTGGAATAGATATGTCATGGATGAATGGAGACTGGAAAGAGACAGGGTTGTTCTGAGAAATAAATATGTAATCCTTAATGTGATGAACAGAAGTATACAGACAACATTTCTGTGTGTGAACAATTAATTGCATACTCATGCCTGTTACCGCAATATGTAACCTGTTATGAATATCAAAAGAACGTACACAATGTATAGACATACAGTGACCCATGTACTTCACATATTGATACTAATATATGTTACAACAAATACAAAATGTATAAATAAAATAAAATTAAAATAAACAAACTACCCTTATAGTGGTGAAAGACTGCCTTTGACAGGAGTTAAGCAATGGGAGTAGTGGTGACAGCATACCATGTAGTAATCAGTAGTAGTGAACAGATTATTTTTACCTCTGTTACTGGAGTGAGGCCTATAGGCTAACTCATGTAAAGTTCTGCTGCTGTGTGCTAAACTCACTCTTGGCTTACAAGTTAGTATGTAGTGTGATGCACTGTCTGTGTGTTGTGTGCATGTGCTGGGTGTATGTATGCCAGTGGATGGTACAATTAATGGACGATTCTGAGTTCCATTTTGAGAGGTCCAGGGCTAACTGAAGGAGCAAGAGGAGGTAGTGGCATCCTCAAAACAGATTTGTGGATTGCTTCATTCATGTGAGCTGGGTGGAACACACAACGGAGGAAGGAGAGCCAGACTCTCCTGCACACCTCAAAGGGTGTTCTTTGCTTTAGCGACAGATCGCAGGAAGGGGGCATGGGAACATCTCAGGAAGGAGATGGGGCTGATAAGGGATTCATTTAGAGAAGGGCTGATGCCCCTGGGGTAAACGTTCGATGTACACATCACTGTGTCTGACATCAAGATTGGAAGGTCTAGTCACTCCCATGGGCTATGTGTCGGCTATCAACGTTGCACCTACTGAGAAATACTGCTTTCTGGAGAAATGCACCACAGAGGATGGGACACTTCAAAAGGGAAGCAGACACCTACACAAACTTCAAAGACTCAGACTCTAAATCACATTTGGTGTCTGGAAATGGAATAAAGGGGTCTCAAGGCATGAGGAAACGGCTTCTGCACTAATCTGGTCGTTGCCTGTGTGTAGGTTCAGCGACCCTGTAAGCCAGTGGGGCTGCAAACGAAGTTAGCCATGGTCATCATCACTGCCATGCTGATCGGGCTGTTGCCCATGTGCAGAGAGAAAAATAGCGACCACATATGCAAAATGAGGCCACAGTGAAGTTTGCATTGCCAATTGTCCCATTGCTGGTATACAGTGTGTAAGACGGTGACCCCGTATGTCAGAGGACGTCCCCATAAAGTCTGCCATGCTGATTTAGCCGTTGCCAGTGTGTGGTGTGTAAATCTGACGTGGGTCTGCCGTGAACTTTGCAGAGTCGATCAGGTAGTCGCCTGAGTGCAGTGTGTAAGTCAGCTACTGCTTATGCCAGAGGGAGCTGCCGTGCAGAGAACCCTGCTGTGGTGTCAATCCGGAAGGGAAATGGCTAACGAGGGAGAGTAGGAAGGTAGGATCCTTCAGCATGGTTACCCCCACTTTTCCCCTGGTGTTTATATGTTTTTCTGACAAGTCTGACTGGGATCCTGCTAATCAGGAATCCAGTCTCTGTATTTCTTACCTAAATTATAGACAGAAACAGTGGTTCCTGTGGAATAAATATTAACAAGGGATGTAGTACTCATATGTGCAATCGCAATGTCTATGGGTTGCACTGGTGTAGTGTGTTTATCTAGGTACCTATATTGATACTCCTATTTCTGACCCTTGTCCGGTTATTAATTCACTAATGTCCATACACCGGCACAGAAACCCGTTTTCAGATTAGGTCATAGCGCATGCTGTCACATTAAGCAAGCACTATCCCTCCTGCCCCCTAGAAAGCACACCGAGTTCTCAAAACAAATCAAACTTCCAGCAGACCTGGGAAATCCCCCGCAGCTATTGTTTTGATTTCGCTCGAGAACTCCTGCAAAGAATGTAAGAACGACCAGTCCTTATGACATTCTTACTGACGTCCTTATGTCCATCCTTACGTCAAACTCGGCACCTTTCAGGTATAAATATACCAACGCTGCCCTAAGCAGAGACGCGGTGGTGACGAGCTTGGAGCAGCGCTACTTGCCGGAGAGCCCAGCTGATGCAGAAAAGCCCACGGACGCTGCCCCTCCCTTTTGACGCGCTGAGAGAGACGCTGCCTTTTCTCCTGCCGAGAAATCCAGCCTCCGGCGTTTCCAGCCGCCCTCGCGGGTAACTGGGATATCGAGTCCTGAGACAGAGATACCAACCCTCCAGCCTTCTAAATCCCAGGTACTGAACTGACTAACCCCTTACAGAGAATTCTTGAGTCAGATTCTTGGCAAAACAAACTCAACTTAAACTGCTACTTACTTACTCCCTCCCAAGTATTAGGCTTAGGTCAGGTACACCGTGGTAGGCGTAGTTAGAAGCACCAGTTGAGTACGATTAGTCAATGTATATATGTATGTATATCTTTTATCCATTTTAAGTATCATATGGCTAAGAAACCATATAAATGCTTTTACAGTATTATTTTATAATTCTGTTTTTACTGTATGCACTTTACTTAACTATAAGTATTGCATGAGAAAAGAGACTGATCAATAAATAACATCTTTTATTGAACCACGCCCATCTCTTATTTCTCTACAACCTGGTGAAACTAAGAATGCACGTACTGACTGAGTAAAATAGTTTTTTTCACACGACTCTAGAGATATACTCTTGATTAGGGGAGAGCAAAGTTGTCATGTTCTATGGTTGTCAGAAACTAAATCCCTTCTTGTCTATCCAGGGAGGTTAAACTCCTCCTTGCCTATTCGAGAAAGTTTCTAGTGAACTCTGAGCTAGCTGGCACACATAACTTTAAGTCTAATATCGTCAGTAGAAGACCTAGTTAACCACAGTCCTACGTCTATACTATTGAAGATATTATTCCAATGTGCAGAGCCTATTGGGATAATAGGAACTACACTACACTGGTGTCCAAAGGAGAAATGACCTTAAACATCTCAATAATGAATGATAAGTATTTATAAAAGTCTGAATACACTTTTACAGGTTATAAAAAAAACTGTGATCTAGGCCTAAATGTAGGTAATAGCAAATTACCGAATGGTAAATACCAAATTTTACCGATTCGGTATTTACTATTCGGTAATTGCTAAGTAGGTAAAAAAATCAGTAAAAATTGAAGCCTTGAAGCCCATAGGATTCCATAGCAAATACAGATTCGGTAATAACCAAATCAGTAAATTTACCGATTTTACAAGGGGGACAGGGTGTCACCTAGACACCCTGTTGCACCCCTATTTCAGGCTTGTGTGCCATGTGGCACACAGACATGCCCTTAGGGCATGTCTGTGTGCCACATGGCACAGGTGTACATGCACAGATGTGCATGTACACAGGAATTCGTTATTTACCATGTAATAGTATTACATGGTAAATACCGAATCCTGAATGGCCTATAGCACTGTTAACAGTGCTACCTACATAGCAAATTACAGATTTGGTATTTTTACCGATCGGTAATTTTACCGAAATCGGTAACATTTACAGAATCGGTAAATTTACCGATTCTGTAATTTTACCGATTCGGTAAAATTACTGATTCGGTAAAATTACCGAATCTGTAGGTTTTTCAGACCCCTACATACCAATGTCCAAATACCGGTCGGAAACGGCCGAAAATCGGTATTTTCGGCCGTTTCCGACCGGTATTTGGACACCTACATCTGGCCCTAAGTGTCCCCAGTGAGCATGGAACCTAAAAAACAGTAGTGACATGTACATTCAGTTTCCAACATGTGTTAAGTCGAACATTTAGGGAAAATGAATGATTTCAACAGCATCCTTATTGAATAATAGGAGCTGGCAAAACTGGACTTTACACATGTTGGAAATCACATGTACATGTCACTAATGTGTCACTACTTTTTTTTAGGTTCCATGCTCACTCTGGACACTTAGGGGCCCATTAGAATAGCAGGCGGATCGCCCATGCCGGACCGGCGATCGGCCCTCCATCCATACCTAAAAGACCCCCCCGCCATATTAGGATGGTGGGGGGTCCGCCGCTTTTCCGCCGCAAACGTGAATAATATGGTGGCGGTGTCTGCAAGACACCGGCATCCATATTATGATGATTGCGGAGAAGTGCCTTTCCATGGTAGCGTTGCCACCATGGATAGGCATGCGGTTCCGGTTGCGTGGCCACCATCGAGTCTCCTATATGGTGTGTAATCTATAGGCACAGCAGTGGGAGTATAAATGTGAAACGTACCAGTACCCGCATTAACAGCAGGAAAGGTAAACCATGAGTACAAGAGTTTAAACGGGTACGTCGCTTCAACTCTCACAACAAAAACAACCACCATGTCTTCCAAGGTGACCAATCAATCAATCATGCCATTTGTATAGCGCACTACTCACCCGGGAGGGTCTCAAGGCGCTTGGGGGGAGGGGTATGCTACTGCTCGAACAGCCAGGTCTTGAGTTGTTTCCTGAAGGCGAGATGGTCCTGGGTGAGCCGAAGGTGGATGGGGAGGGAGTTCCAAGTCTTGGCAGCCAGGTAAGAGAAGGATCTTCCTCCGGTGGTGGCTCTTCGGATGCGTGGTACGGCTGCGAGGGCGAGGCTGGTGGACCGTAGCTGGCGGGTGGGCGTGTAGAAGGTCAGGCGGTCGTTGAGGTACTTGGGGCCCAGGTCGTGGAGAGACTTGTGTGCGTGGGTGAGGAGCCGGAACGTGATCCTCTTGTCGACGGGGAGCCAGTGCAGGTTCCTTAGGTGGCTGGAGATGTGGCTGCGTCGGGGGACATCCAGGATGAGTCGGGCGGAGGCGTTCTGGATGTGCTGGAGTCTTTTCTGTAGCTTGGCTGTGGTTCCGGCATAGAGGGCGTTTCCGTAGTCCAGTCGGCTGGTGACGAGTGCCTGGTTGACAGTCTTCCTGGTCTCGGTCGGGATCCAGCGGAAGATCTTGCAAAGCATACGCAGGGTGTTGAAGCACGATGAGGAGACGGCGTTGACTTGTCTGGTCATCGAGAGGGAGGGGTCCAGGATGAAGCCCAGGTTGCGTGCGTGGTCGGTTGGCTTGGGTGCGGTGCCCAGGGCTGGGGGCCACCAGGAGTCGTCCCAGGTGGAGGGCGAAGATCCCAGGATGAGGACTTCCGTCTTGTCCGAGTTCAGTTTCAGGCGGCTGTCCTTCATCCACTCGGCGACGTCTTTCATCCCTTCGTGTAGGCAGGTTCTGGCTGTGTCGGGGTCTCTGGTGAGGGAGAGGATCAGCTGGGTGTCGTCGGCGTAAGAGATGATGTTGAGGTTGTGCTGGCGTGCGATGGCTGCGAGAGGTTTCATGTAGATGTTGAAGAGGGTGGGGCTGAGTGAAGATTCTTGTGGGACGCCGCAGATGACTTTGGTGGCCTCGGAGCGAAACGGGGGGAGGCGCACTCTTTGTGTTCTTCCGGCGAGGAACGAGATGATCCACTCCAGTGCCTTCTCTTGGATAGCGATGTTGCTGAGGCGCTGGACTAGGGTGCAGTGGTAGACCGTGTCGAACGCAGCGGAGAGGTCCAGGAGGATGAGGGCCACTGTTTCCCCCTTGTCGAGCAGGGTCCGGATGTCGTCGGTGGCTGCGATGAGGGCGGGCTCGGTGCTGTGGTTGGCTCTGAAGCCGGACTGCGAGGGGTCGAGGGATCTGTTCGTCTCGAGGAAGGCGGTCAGCTGTCTGTTAGTACCATATGGAAATTATTGCCGACAGCCACCCTACTATGCGGTGGGAGATCAACGTCAGCCATGAGGACACAGTAGAGGAAATACAATGCAAATTAATTGTAGAACAAATGGGGAGTAATTCAAAGTAAGAACCTTTTTTAAAATATCAAGCTTGAATAAACCTATGTAAACATAGGTAGGTTAATCCGTCACCACCGTCAACCGGAAACAGTAGTGAGGGTGTCATGGACTGTTATAAGCACTACTCGAGAGTCTCAAAATAAGACTGCATCATTAGGTGGTGCGCCATGTTGCGGGGATTCTGCTCATATACAGAACTGTGCACAGATGCCCAGGACCTCAGTGAATTGTGGTGGACCAAAAAACTCACCTCAGTACCTAGAACCCCTAACCGACTATCATCAGTGTCTCAATTAGCTCTTTGTCCTATAGCAAAGGTACCAATAATTAGACAACCCAGAACATGCGATTTAGGTTACTCTCAGGAATGGTGGGAATCAAAATCACTCTTTCGTTTGTTTTTCTCATACCAGTCCACAACGTGAGTAAATAGAGACACGAAAAGTTTAACATGTTATTTTAACGATGTGCTCTAAGATGCAGTATTTTTGCTAACATAAGCAGGCATATGATTAAAAATAATACGATCAGCATTGTTACAATTCCATAAAACACAAAGGGAGAAATCATATTATAATGATAGTGGAAACAGGTCCTATAGTGCCTTGTGTACCACCCTCCCTTGCTAAGGAGGGGTTTTATAATAATAGAAGGTCTCTTAGGCATGAATGGGGAACTCCATACCTCCAATATTAGTAGCGATGAATCACATCAGGATCTGCAAAAGCGCTCTCTCTCTGGAAACTTTCTCCAAGTGTTTTAATTATGCATGCAGTGCAGTATTAAAGGCGCTAGAATTTCAGTTAGCTGCAGCTGCGTGAATGTTGCGTCTAGAGCGTGGGCCGATCAGTCCGACTAACATCTAACATTGTTAAGATAACCTTGGAGGCTTCTGCACTCACTGTGCAGACAAAGGTCACGATGTAAGTCTAGGGATGTTGAAAACAAGCCATTCTCATGTGAAGATATTCACGCAGCCTAACTTATAACAACAGTTACATGCAGTATCGTGTGCAGAAGCAGCAAAAAGGTAAAATGTCGTTTGAACTTCTAATAAGCCTATGCTAACATAGCAATGAGCGCAAGCAGGGCCCTGCCTTCACTACAGTTGTTTCTATCTATAAAATACCTGGTTCCTAGTGAGTAGGGTCTCCCCTGTTCTTTGTTTTCGTCTTCCCTAAATTAGACATGGTGAGTATTTGGGTATGCCCCAGATTGGCTACTGATGTACCCCTTTAAGTCCCTAGTATATGGTACTAATGGACTCAGGGCATAATACACCAGGGACCCACCATGTGCTGACGCATGTATGATGCCACCCAAGGGAGACCGCCCAAACTGAGACTACAGGCCTGCTATTGCAGCCTGTGTTAGCTTGTGCTAGCACCACTTGCAACAGATATAAACTTCCTTATATCTGAGGTCACTATACTTAAACCTTACAAGTCACCCCTAAGGCATGCCTTTCAATCCTGAAGGCAGGCTGCTCGGTTATAAGTGGGACGGTGCCTGTGCATGAGCAGGACTTCCCTACAAACTTTGCCGTCCACTCGCCCGGGTTGTAACTGCATCAGTCATAACGATATAGACTGTGCCCGTGATTGAGCAAGACACCCCTACAACCTTCGGGATCCATTCTTCCAGGTTGTAAGTGCATCAGCCATTATGATTAAGAGTGGCCTGCTTCATCACGCAGTGGCTATCTCTCAACTTGCTGCAAAAAACCTGCTGTGTTGCTATCAAACATGTTGGAATCAAATCCTATCTGTAAAGCTCCTCCGGGAGGCCTTCAGTGCTCCCGGTACCAGTCTTCTAGACTGTTGGACCTGGCCCTTTTGGCAGGTTCACCCCGAAACTTTTTGCTTTTTCCTAGCCTGTTTCTGGACCCTGGTGGTAGTGATTTTAGGCCTCTGCGCACTTTTTCACTGTGGTACAGTGTAAAGTGCGTGTGCTCTCTGTGTATGTATGGTGAGTGACCTGCCCTCCCATAGGAATGAATGGGGAATATGTATGCCCATGGTAGTTCCTGATGTGTGGGGAGTGCAGGGTCGAGTTTGATATGTGCGAACTCGTGAGATTGAATGCTGCGTAATGGTGTATGCGGCATGGTTGTGTCTAGTCAAGAAGTGCCACTTTGAGAAGTTGGCATATTTGTGTAATTTGTGCCTGGCGTGTGATTGGCTGGTGAGCCTGGCCCAGAGTGCCTGGGCCTGCTTGTGGATTGACTGTCTGGTTTGAGGGTGACAGGGGCTGTAGAGCCCCAGGAGATTGTCTGAGTCAGCCTGTGGATGAAAGGCAGCATCTGCTGCCAAGGAAGTGGGTGGAGATAGCACCTGATAGTGAATGAGGCTGTGCCTGCCTGCCACAATGCTGGCTCCACCTCCCCGCTGGGCGACTGTCACCTCTGTCCCTGATACTGAAAGGACTTCCCTATAACCAGTTCTAGCTGGTTCTAACACTGCCTGCACAAAGACTTCAAAGACTTTTCTGTGTATAAGAAGGGGCTGCGTCCCCTTCCAAAATGTTCTTGTTTTTGGACTTGAATCTGCCAGGGGCGTGCTGCTGCTTGGGCTCAGGGGAATCCCTGGGCCCTGCCCAGCCCCATGACACCTGATGGACCTTCCTGGACTCCTGGGGGACCCCTCTGCCTTGCTTGGGCTGATGGGGGGATTTGGCTTTGCCCCTTGGAAGCTCTGGGACCATTGGCAGCATGGAGAAGCTGCATTTTCCTTCAAGAGACCTTTTTCCTGCTTATAGCGCCTGAGAGCGCTGCATTTCATTTATAGCGCTGAGTGCGCTTTATTTTTTGCGCTTAGTAGCGCTTTTATTGCTATTATCGAGGGTGCTCACCCCTCACGTTGTGCCTCGAGTGGAAATCACCGCCGCCGGCCCGGAGATCGTGTGAGGGGGCGCTGTGCCCGCCTCCCTGCCCAGGGCCGCGCTGCCATTGGCGGCCCTGTGGGACAGGAAGACAGGCAGATTCCTTGGTGACGCGGGCGGGGCCTCGAGGCGGTCACTTCCGCTTCCTCCCTGCCCGGGGGAAGCCTGTTGCTGGTTCGTTGCCGGTCTCCCGAGTGGAGAGGGAGACCCAAAATGCTGGCCGCATGGAGGGGGCCCCGGAGGAGCTGAGGAGGAGAGGCGGAGGGGGCCCGAGGCACATTGCCGGTGCCTGCCCCCGCCGCAGAGAGAAGAGAGACTGCCGCCGGGAGCCTTGCTGGCTCCACACTGAGTCCCGGTCCCGAGACGGGGGACCGGGCAAAGCAAGGAGAGTCCGTGAGGAGCAGGAGCTCCTCAGATGCCGCCGAGTCCGCCCCCGCCGCACCGAAGACCGGCGAGAGCACATGGAGCAGCCCGGTGAGTGTTGTCGGGCCAGGGGGAAGCTTCGTGCGGTGCCGGTTTGAGGCACTCGAGTCAGGGCGGCCCCAGATGGCAGTGGGCCGCCCCACCGCATTCTTGTTTGGCCCACGAGGGCCCCGGGGGCATTGTTAATGGTTTTAGAGCCCTGAGAGGCTCCTGGGCAGTTGTGAGATTTCGAGTCCCCCAGAGAGGGACTCCAACGAGGGGGCAAGATTTGTGATAGAGCCCTGAGAAGCCCCATGGGGGCGCAGGTCGGTGCCTGTGTAGGCACAGCGTCTGGGGGCATGTTTGTTTAGAGAGCCCATTGGTGGCCCAGTTGTTTCAGAGTGTGAGGGCTCCATGGAGCCTATTTTGTTTTAGAGCCTGTGTGGCTCCAGCAATTGACTATGGGTAGTCCCAGAGCCTGTGTGGCTCCAAGGTTCTGTGCAGTGTTTAGTGACAGAGCCTGTGTGGCTCCAGCAGTTGCGCAGTTTGCGCCTAAGGGTCAGTGAGGACCCTGTTGCAGTTTGTGATTCCCAGCTGCCCAGCAATTAGGGGGCAGCTGCACCGTTTAGGTCTTGGGATGTTCCCAGGTGCCCAGCAAGTAGTGGGCACCTGCACCGTTTAGGCCTCTGACATTGGGACACAGGGCGTCCTAGCCCCAACAAGGCCAGTTGGCCTAGGGACTGCCACAGGTCGTGGCTTATGTAGGTTTTGCGCAATTGTGTGGTTTTCCTTGTACCTCTGAATGTTTTAGGCATCTTGTGTCTTTGCGCTATTGAGTTGTGTCTTTCTTTCCCTGCGCTGCACCTCTGAATGTTTTAGGCGTCATGTGTCTCCTAGCGCTGCACCTCTGAATGTGTTTGTGATGCATCATGTGCTTTGTTCTTAACACCGCTGAATGTGTAGGTTTATGCATCATGTGTTTCCCTTTACTACTCCTCTGAATGTATATTTATGCATCATAGGTATTGTGTTCTTGTTTATACCCCTAAATGTATTTTATTCTTAGGTGGTTGTTCTTTCTAATACAGGTGGTCCTAGTAAGGTCCTGGTCCCCTGCGTGACATTCTCCTAAGGTGTTTAGGGTTGCGTAGGTGGTACTTACCTGTTCCCAGTAGTTACTGGATGTGATTTATAACTGTTATTTTATATTCTTTTATTCTAATTTCTGACAGTATTACTATTTCCAAAAGTGTTGATTCTGACAGTGGGCCATGTGGCCCTGTCTTGTAAATAATCCCTTATAAATATTGCCCGTGCCAGTTGGCACAATGTACATGTGTGATTTCTATCTGATGTGTTTTGACAATACAAAAGTTATTTTAATATAACCTTGTGTGGAGTTCCTTTTGTGGTGTGCCTAGGATGTTGTTGCTGCTGTGTGCTGATGCAAATGCTTTACACATTGCCTCCGAGTTTAGCCTCACTGCTCGTGCCAAGCTACCAAGGGAGTGAGCAGGGGTTATCTTGGCGTGTGACTCCCTCGCCCTGACTAGAATGGTGGTTTCTGCCTGGCTTTGGCGTCAGCCTTAGCCTACCAGAAATAGCCAGTTCTAACATAGACCAAGACAGCAAACCTATGGCTAACCAGAGACACAATTCTGCCATCCTGCTGCTGAGGCAGGCTCAAGCATGGAAGGCAGGAAAACAGGTTTCTTGTCACAGGGAGGTGTGACCATCCCCGGACAGGACTTAGTGTATTGGGACAGGATGGTGGTGCTTGCCAGCGTCACAAGACTGCTTTGAAGGGCAAATTTGGTGCCCTTCTTGCATACTCCAGTTGATACCAGTCCAGGGAGGTGTTGGCTCCCGCTCTAGTGTGAAACTGGACAAAGGACATGGGAAAATCCTCCCCACTGTCCAGCCCCTCCTCTGGGAGGGACCACTGAATAATGTCAACCCTCTCCTTAGGGTACTTAAGGGCTAAACCTGTGGGTGGGTACATAGATTTGTCGTGAGACAAGATTCAGATCCGAAACCACTTCAACTTCAACCGTCCAGGCTCCATGGACTTCGCCTTGGGGACCGAGACTGCAACTGGGATGACTCCTGCTGCTCTTGATCTAACTGTCCTGCCAGTCTTCTTCAAAGTCTGTGCCTGTGCTCCATACATGTTCTTTACAAGTCCTGTGGACATTCAAGACACCCGAAGGAATCTCCCTTGGAGTGAAGGAGTCACTCCCCTGCTTTGTCTGTGCTCCTACGGACTCTAAAACGTTTCAGCAGCACAGGTGTGGTTCTGCAACTCCCCCGAGCCCTGCACTGTCTTCATAGCAAGTTTGAAGCCAGTATCCCTCGTCGGAACCCATTGTGCAATGCCCCTGTGCACTGTGTCGACTTGCCGTTGCCAAGGCTTTTTGACTCTCTCTCCAGAGGTTTTCGGGCTCCAAGAAGCTCCAGCCTCAAGCATCTCCTGCAGTGAAAGATCTTCACCTGCACCACATCCTTTGCACCATGGGCCTTCATCCTTTTGTGAGCTGCTCAAGGTCCTCTTGCGACTCCTGAGCCTCCGACTTGTGGGTTCTCTCAAGGGTCTTCTTTGGCTCCAGTATTCTTCCCTACTTGCTCAGGCCGGTTCTGACTTACCTACTCGTGGTGAGTCACTTGGACCTTGCGGGTCCCGATACTGCACCTTTTTCGACTACTACATTGGTTGCCATTGCCAAGGCTTGTTGGTGCCCCTGCCAGACACTGACCCATGGCCCTTGAAATTGGACGTGGGACAGTTTGTGAACGGTTCCTGGTCTTCTACTGCGTCGCCTGGTCTGCAGAGCTGCAACTTCAAGCGCACTGTCAACTCTTTTGCATCTCTGACATTGGTGGTCATTTGTCCTCAATGCCTCCTGGTCACTCCTGAGTGGCAGAGTCTTTCCACACTGCTTGCAGGTACCTCTCATCTTGAATCAACATGTGGGTTCCACCAGACTCTTTCACCTTCCTCACAAGCAGCATCTATGCTGAAGTCCTCCGTTGTGGTCTACGACGATTTCCGCCGTCACTTCGCACCTATCCAACTGGCTTCGCTGAAGTATGTATCCTGGTTCCTGGTGTATCCACGGGTAGGGTGACTCTCCAACATTCCATCTTCCACAAGGCCCCTTCAGGGTCCGCTGGGAAGGGTTCTTTTTCTTTAAAACTGCAACAGCGACTTAACCATCGAGTTGAATTGAGTACGTGACTGTGTCCTCACTCTGCACATGACCTCTGTTGGGTTCCTAGATACTCACCTTGGGTGGTTGCTTGGGTCCCTGGCTCTTCTACATCTTCTGGTTCCATTCTCTACTTAAGTTATAGTTCGCATTCCACTATTTCAGTGAATGGTTTGGTCAGCCCCTGAGGACCACTGTGTATTTGTCCTACCTACATGTTCTATGATCAAAGTATTGTGTGTATTGTGGTTATATCTACGGGTAGGAGATATTGTAGTGTGTTAGGGAGTGCTTATAATAAAAACATTTGTTATAAGTACACTGTGTGGTTCTTTTTCACTTAAGCTATACCATAAGATTAAGTACTGGTAAAACAAGCTGCTTTACGCTCCTTCTGGACTAAGAGGACGCTGCTCTCCACAGCTACCACTTAGAGAGCTTTCTAAGGTTGTCTAAGACCACTAAAATCACCTTAAAAGTTGTCTGGTTTAGTGCAGGGTGCTACACATACATAAGTGAGCGCAATATGCTAAGCCAGCCTCCTACAGGGAGTCATTTTAAAATAATGTTTTTACAGATAGTAATTGTTTGTCTAATTAGTGATAAATTGAATCAAACGGGTTATTCACTAAAGTGGATAGCTGTAGAGCTCATTGAAGATTCATTCAGAGCAATTTCTTCTCATGCACACTGGACTGCAACCACACGCAAGTCCCTAAAAGATTCAATTGAAAGAGTTATCCCCTTCCAAATCATTTGAATTAACAATCAGAACTATTTGGAAGCTCCATAAACTAGGAATTGCTTCTCACAAAACAAAGATTGACAATATATCATGCACATGTTGAGGAAATGTCTTCCCCTTCTATCATCAGATTACAGGAAAACTGTGTTTCAGGCGTTGGTCACTTATAGACTAGATTATGTTTATGTTCTGTACCTAGGCCTTCCCCGATGCCTTCTCAATCGTTTGCAGGTGGCCCAAAATGCTGCTGCTAGAATGGTACTTATGCTTAAGCCCAGGACTCATATATCCTCACACTTCAAGGCACTACACTGGCTGCCAGTAAAAAAAGAGGATTAGGTTTAAGACGCTGGTGTTATTTTTCAAGGCCCTGCAAGGCAGTGGCACAGGTTATCTCAGAAGGATTGTTACCCAATATGCGCCAGTGAGAACTTTGAGGTTATCCTCAGTGGGTCTTGCCTCCGTCTCTAGAATACACCGCGACCGGTTTGGAGGTAGTTATTTTAGGTGTCTGGGAGCCCTAACCTGCAACCTTCTTCCGGTGTCCCTCGGACTGTGACAGACCTTGGCATTTTCAAGAAGCTGCTTAAAAGCTAGTTATTCTGCAACTGACCTATTCGTTTTAATATTCTGCTTAAAACCTGTTCTTTTCTTCTGCAGCGGGGGGTGTACACAGGATAGATAGGGACCATTAGCACCGGGACATTCTGGTTGAGTACCGGTGTGCTTTATAAATGAACTTTGTACTCTAATCGGACAAACAATTCATTCTTAATCAGTGAAAACATTATTTTCCAATGACTCCCACTATTTACCTTTAAGATAGTCAATACACAAGCTCACAAGGGATTACTTGTATCATAGTGTCGATTTGGCCACCAATCGAGTGAGGAGCAGGTAACGAGAACAAGACAAGAAACGTAGCCTGGTTGATGCCATTCTCACAAGGAGAAGCTGCTGTGGTGACATGTGCAGATCACCAGGTCGGAAATAGAAGCTGACGAAATTCCCCCCACACTGATAGGGAAGATCAAAGCAAACTTACTGCGACATCAGAGGAGTGCTGAGCCACCCAGCCACACTCCATGCAGAGCTGCATGTGTGATACTCACCAGAGGCAGCCACGGTGCCCGCAAGAGAGACGCTATCAGAGACTCTGATTAGACTATCCATGCTGGTGCAGGTAAGGGCCAGGAGACCCCAAGGGAAATTGTCTAACAAATAAATGTTACCCTGCGTTTGTGTTGCAGTGAATGGGTGAAAATTAAGAGGTGTATCAGATTTGAAACTGTAGTCTACAAACAGGCACTAGAAAATATGCATTGTGGGAATAAGCTGTTTGAACCATGATGGCAACAGTTGTGATTAACGACAGGCAGGACCACTGATACTGTTAGAAAGAAAAACTGGAACCTGGTGTGGAATGTTAAATAACATCTGCGGGTAAACTTTTTGTCTCCTCTGCTCAACACAATTTTATATTTGTTGTTGTTCCTGAATAGTCGGAATTACAACAAGATCACACATGAGGCAAATAAAGATGCAATTCTCAGTCAATATAATGCTAAATAAATAAAATGAAAATAAGTCTTAAATATGAATGCACAACATTAAAACAATATGTTTATATTGCAAGAAACACTTTCAATTTACTTACAAAATCTCTGCCCATGAATATGTTAGCCATGATCGTTTATGAAGTGCAGAAATGCTGTTCCCACTAAAATCACTATGAGAAAAAATAATATTGCATTATTGCAGATAGGTGACGCAAACCAAATGCTTTCCACCTGCCATATCACTGTAATGCTTATTGTCTCTACTGGCATAGTGTCGAGTGTACTGCTTCTGCACAAGTAGAAAAAAACTAAATTTGTTTATAAAATAAATATTATTGGAGATAGGATTAATTCACATGAGCTGAATAAGTTATAAAACAAAACAGATTCTATGGGAATACTAAATTGGGTAAATGATTTGGGAACCATAAGGAAAACATACATACATTTAATACTATTTCTTCTCATGAAATCACTTTTCAAAAAATCATAAACTCCGACCTGCAATGTAAGTGCTGAGTGCATTTCTGGACTTGCATTTAAGATTTAATAACTTTTTAATACTAAAGTTATCCATGCCAAATTTGCATACATGGTGTGGTTGTAAAAAAGACACCCAGAGTTTGAGATTTACACTGAAAAGTCCTTTAAACCTAGCCATATTTTGCAAAATGGAATGGAAAACATTCCATTAATAAAGAGATTTGCTGTTTTCAGAATACCTGCTTCTCAGAAACAGACAAGGTAGTAAAACTGTTTCCCACAACTGCAATTGCACTTTTCTAAATGGTGAGGATTATTTGTATGGTTTTTGCCTGCTTTCGAATAGGGTAGGTTGCTCAAGGGGGTTTCATCTCCCACAGAATACATTTTAAAATCGGAAGATAGTGAATGTCGCCCCCTACAAACCCACAACACACCCCACCTCAGTAAACTCCACTGGCTCCCCGTACAGAAAAGATGCCAATTGAAGCTGCTGACCCACTCACACAAGGCTCTACCCAACCCAGGGCCATCCTACCTTAACCACCGTCTGAACTTCCACCAACCATCAACAAGACTACGCTCCACCTCCCTTTTACTTGCTCATACTCCCCGCATCTACTGAAGCAGACGTGGAGGATGCTCCTTCTCCCACATCACAGCAAAGACCTGGAAAAGCCTCCCACGCATCTCCGAACCATCACCTTACTTTCGGAATTACGAATGGACCTCACGACCTGGCTGTTCGAATCAGCCTTCGGGGCCTGCGAGCGCCTGCATGCCCTATCTGGTGATTAGCTGGGCTTTACAAATACTGATTGATTAAATGTAATGGCAAAAAGAAAAATGCACAATAAGCTTTACATATTTAACTTTTCACAGAATACCAATTTACAAAACTCGTATTCTAACATGTCCCCCAAACACTTTATGTTGCAGAGATACGTACAGTATGTAGTTTGTTTACAATCTTGCAACACAGAGACAATAACCAAGCTATGGCTTATGTTTTTTTGTTTTTGTGTACCAACCATGTATAACTTGAAAAAGACAATTCAAATAAAAAGTAATTTGGTATGAACTAGAGCTATGTCTTTATGAAATGTATCCAAAATCTAAGTTTAGAGATGGAGTTACTATTGAACTCCAAATTACCCATAATGTAAAGTGATTGAGACGTTGTTATGTAGTTTTTAAGGCCACTGGCTCATAAAAGGAATCCAAAAGCGCTAAGACTAGACATCCTTGGAATGGTCTTCCCTCAAACCATTTGTCCTCACCTCTCTGGTCTTCTAAATTTTGGTTTTGTTGGCATTAGATCGCTGTGCACTTTACCCCTGCTAAACAGTGCTAACGTTCTTGAGCTTTCTTTTTAAAACATGCTACAATTGCCTTACACCTATTTGGCATATTTAATTTACTTATAAGTCCCCAGTATATGGTACTGCATCTACCAAAGACCTGTAAATTAAATGCAGCTAGTGGGTCTGCTGTACTCATTGGGCCACACACTAAAGTAACACTATAAACATGTCTAAGGCCTGCCATTGCAGCTAGTATGTAGTTTTAAACAGCCATTTCGACCTGGCAGAATAAACCTTTTACAAATGATATGAATGATAGAATGCACTCAAGAAAATAAACATAGAATAAACAAAAGTCACACTTTAGTCCACAGGAATAATCAATGTTTCGTGGTCTGCAACCCTGGTACATAATCTGCCCAGAACACACTTGTAAATCCAAAAGTCAATAGCTGGTAACAAGAAAGTTAACCAAAACCAGTACGCCCATCCTTCAGGACCACAAGCTTCCAAATAAATAGAATCAACACTATTAGTCTGAGCTGTACTAGGCACTATTGTTTCGTTCAGACTAATAGTGTTGATTTTGTTTAATTTAGAAGCTGAAGGCTGTGCGTCCTGAGTCTGGTTGTCTGTTCAGTTACCAGTTATTGACTTTTAAAATAAACCTTTTACCAAGCCTAAACTCTCCTTTATAATACATTACAGTCACCACTAAGATAAGGCCTAATCAACCCACAGGGTAAGGTGCATTGTCTTTAAAAAGTGGGACATGCTTTTTTTTTTTTAAAGTTTTACATATCCTGGTAGCAAATAACTCCTACATTTGTTTTTCAGAGCTGTGCGGCTAGCCTATTTTATATCAGATGATAATATTGGATTACATTACAGAAGTACAACTTTGATTGGGAACAGGTCGAAACATCATGTTTGGTCTCAAAGGCTGTTTTTTTAAATCCTCTTTAATGTTGAAGTCTGATTTTAAGTCGCAATTCTAAAAATGAAACTTTTAGAATGTTTCCATTTTCTCGTCCTAACCATTTGGGGCCTGCAGACAGTATCCTCTGTGACAAACAACCCTGCTGTTAGGCTTTGCGGGTTACTCCCAGACAGTGAGATAACAGGGCTTAGGAGTAGGCAGAATGGGCCATCCTGGCATACTGTATAAAGAAGGAGCCGCTACTTGCAGTTAAGAGGGGCTTGCACATATAAAGAAAACAAACATTAATCTTTTGTGATCCTAGACTTCTTGGAGCCTTCAAAGAGGAAGACTGGACATTTCCAGAACCAGATGTGGGAGTAGCCAAAAAGATTCTTCCAATTCAAAGTCTGGAACCAGGTATAAATATTAGACCCTCAGACCAATTCTTCAGGACACTTCAGCAACTGTGGAGTATTTCAGAAGGACTGCCCTGGATTCTCAGAGGACTGCCCGGCTGCCTGAGGCCTGCTTTGTACCTCAAAGGACTGCCCTACAGCTGCCAGAGAACAGTCCTGCTGTTTGAGGCCTGCCTTGCTCTCCAGAGCACTGCCCTGCTGCTTGAAGCCTGCATTGCTGCTTGAACACAAGACTACCAGAGCGACACCAAGGTTAGTTGGTTTTGCTCCTATATGAGCAACAGGGACATAATAGGCTCCAGAGATCTTGAACCCTGCATCTAGCCTCTGCTGGAGCAAATGCCCCTCCAATCCTGAACCCTTGGTTGTCATATTAAAGAGATGCTCCCGACTTACCCTAAAGGTTGGGACTGTCTTAGAAACATTTTCACCGAAAAAGTGGCCTGGGAACTGACAGGAGACTGGGATCTACCTGATCACCAGTCTGCTTGAGGTATATCGCCAGTTGGCCTGACCTTGTAGAGGCTTCTCCTACGTTTTCTACACAGCATGAAATCCTGCTTAGAGCAACCACCGAGCAAATGTAAACAGCCTCTCAGAACCTTCCTCAGCAACATCCTATAGCTTGGTGCTGCTGGAAAATTTTGACTTCCAAAAAGTTGACAAAGTCTGAAAGTAGAAATCTGCGCCACAACTCCGTTCAGTGGCTCCGATGGACACGACTCCTACCGGGAAAACCATTTCTTCAAAATGTCTTCTTGTTTTTGTTTTCATGTAATTACTGTATGTGTGCTGCATGAAATATTTTATGCAGTGCCTCCAAGTTAAGTCTGACTGCTTTTGTGCCCAGGTACCAGATGGTTAAGCACAGGTTAATTTAGTGACTTCGTGATTCACCTTGACAAAGATTGTGTTTGTTGCTTTCACCCCCTCTCAACCATTAACATAATATCTTACAAAAATGTTTCCCAAAACCAATTTTTAAAGTTTGCAATGGGTGAAATCTACTGTATTTGTGATAAATAAACTCAATGATCCCCCAGTCATTCTTAAAAACTAGAGCCATGCATATCTAGGGTAGTGTGGCTTGCATAGATCCCACTACTTTTTTGTTCATAGGATTCTCAGCAAATGTCGAACCCAGATGAAAAAATGGCCAAGGTCCTACCATCAGGCCCTGGGATTCCACATTGTTAAAACGATATCCGATGTGCGTGAATGGGTCTACAGCACACAACAGGAAAAGTACAAATAAAGGCAATAACAAAGGAATCAGAGATCCTAAAAAATGGTAGACGTTTGCAGGGAAGATTGCTGAAGTATATATGCTGTGGCCAGCTGCCAATCATGGAACCCACCCACGTTCACACAATTTTGAAAATTAGAGATGTAGGTGGCAACAGCACTTTTGCTTTCTCAGACTTCCCTACAAACATCAAAGTAGACGTAAATTCAAATTCAAAAAGTACTTTATTCGGTTAAAAAGAACAATAACCATAAAAGTCACAGAATTAAAATATCATTTACAATGAAATATTATAATAATTTTTTATCACAGGGGAGAAAGGAACCATTTTCCCTTAAAAACCTTTTAAAAATCATCCATACCAATTGTTTATTGTAATTTAAAAACATGTTTTAAAAATTCTGAGACTATCGCAACAATTACAACAGTATCCATTCTTTGCAGTTCTAAAAACACTGGGCGACATCTATTTAAATTAATTTCCTTGAGGATAGGGATAGTGAATTTCCTACGGGGTAAAGTATAAAATTTACAGAAAAATAATACATGGATATCAGATTGAGGGGATAATTCATCACATGGGCACATACACAATTCTTTCGGCCAAGAGTTCATTTGCGGGAAAGTAAAAAGTCTAAAAACAATATTTAATCTAAAACGTGTAAGGAGAAATCTGTCATAATTAGACATAGACAGGGTTAGATATGGCTGTAATTTATCTCCAGTTAATATCAGCTGGTGCGAGGAGACCGTCTTTTTCTTTACTTCCTCTAGCATTCTTTTTTCCCTGAGGTGTTCCATACACAGTTTTTTTAACAACTTTCTAGGTATATTTGTCATTTTGAGTGGGTCCTCATAGTATTGTTGACAGTCAATTTCTGTCAAGAAAGTTTTGACATAGTTTAACCATTTAAAACCACTCACATTTTCCTGTTTTAACACATCCCGCAAAATGGCCCGGTTTACGGCACACTCGTTTGTAGTCCATACCCTGTGTCACAGTAGGATGGGCTGTGTTCTAATTATATCCGATATGTACGGTTGCCCCAATTCCGCATGGCAAATGTAAGTCGCAATACTTTCAGGTATGGACAGAATGTGCCTCATAAACTTATTTTCTACTAATTGGAGTGATTTTACATTTGTATACCCCCAGAGTCCCGATCCATATAAAGGCACTGATACACATGTTGCATTATATATAGTTAAAATTTCCCTTATTGGCTTCTTTCCCAGCTTTTTTATAAAGCTCCTTAGGGCCATTGTTGTTTTCGAGAACAAAAGAGTTCTAGCCTTTATAGCACTTGTCCAGGAGCCAGTCTCATGGAACAAGATACCCAGATAGGGGAAGGTGGAAGTGATTTCCAGGGGAATAATATTTATACACATAGTTTTCATTTGCTTCCTTATTCGTGACCCACAGTTCATGGAAAAGGTTTTATTACAGTTGATTTTTAAATCCAAACTGAGCATGAACTTGTTGAAGGATGTTATCAAGTATTATAGGGCCAAGGGGGTGCGAGCCATTAGGACCACATCGTCTGCATACAAGAGTGCAGGGATAGATCTTTTACCAATCATGGGCATATCCCTACACTCTTGCAGCAGACGGTGCTCGAGCCCGTTTATATAGATCAAAAATAAAAATGGTGCCAAAGCGCACCCCTGACGTACCCCACGTTCAATCCCAAATGATCTCGTACATTCACCTCCTTTTCCGTAACGCACAGTAGCTCTGGCCCCTGAGTACAATTCCCTCAGGAAGCAAATAATGGGGTCTTCCATGCCCAACCTTTGTAATAGTTCCCATAATTTATTAAGTGACACACAATCAAAAGCCAATGTGAGATCGACAAACGTAAGATATAGGCGTTCCCCCTTTACCCTTATATATTTTTTCTGGATAATAAATACATTTAGACCCAGTTCGATTGTTCCTATGCCCTATGCTATCCAAACTGCAGGTCACTAATTATCCCAGTATCCTCTGCCCAGTTTTGAAGTTTGGCTAAAATGACTCTTCCCAGAATCTTTATAGACAAATCTAACAGGGATATTGGCCTATAACATGCACAGTTTTGCCTATCCCCCTTTTTATAAATTGGAACAATAATCGAGGTAAACCATGAGGGACTTAAACCCCTCGCTAGTGCTGCAATAAAAAGCTGTACCAGCATGGGGCCCCAGATATCACTATTTGCTTTATACAGATCTGCTGGGATCCCATCTGGTCCTGCCGCCTTTCCACCCTTTGTTGCTTTCAAGCTCATCAAAACCTCAGGCAATGTTACCACCAATTTTTGGGCCTCTCCCCCTTTATCATGCATTAAATTAGGTCCTATTTTGGGAGTTTCCTCTAAGCGCATGTAAAGAGTAGAAAAATGGGCAACCCAGTCATCTTCAGTAATCGCAATTTCCATGTGTGCTTTGGTGTTATCATAAAGAAAGGGGGCATTTACCACCTTCCAGAATGCAGATGGATCCTTAGACTGTGAGGCAGCACATAAGTCTTCCCAGGCCTCCCTCTTTATGGCATTTTTCCTATTTCTCAGTGCCATGTTATATATTTTTCTTAACCCTCTTATTAATACAGAATCTCGGGGAACCTGATGGATGGCATATTTGAGCTCAGTAAGTGCCTTTGTACATGTATTATCAAACCATCTTCTACTGTTTTTAGCCCGATTTTTTTATTCCACCCTCAGGCTCTCCTTAATGGTGGTTGCTATAATCTTAAAGTGTTCTATTATCTGTTCAGACTCAGAGTGCTCGTCCAGGCAAATCCTAAAGCTATCTGTACACTTTTTCTCCAGATTGCCTAAAAATTTCTCAGGGACCAGCTTGCTCCTCTTAAGTGTGTACCCATTTTGTCTCCCCAGCGTCACGTCCGACACTGGTTGAATTGGGGGTAATTCGTTGTAGTTCACCCCAAATGGGTTATCAATCTCCAATATTTGTGGGAGGTGATCACTCATTGGTGAATCAAGAATCCTGAGCCTGCTTATCCTATGACCATAGCTATTCGAGCAGATACTGAAGTCCATAGTAGTCAATGCTCCCCTACCAATAAAGGTCGGGACAAAGGGAGTTGATGTTTGAGCAATTTCATTTGCATATCCCAAGTCATAATTAAATAATATATTGTTTAATAAATCCCCAATCAGGGTATGATCAAAATGTGTGAGGTTAATGTCCTGCTCTAACATTAAACCACAAATGCCTTTTTGACCCTTTTTACAAAGTGAACAATTAAAATCCCCCCCCACAAAATCGTTAATTCCTTTTCCTTACTGTCTATTTCATATTGTAAATCATCACTTAGCAGTTTTAAGGTGCCGCGGATCGCATTACTCGGAATGTTATTATAAAAATTTATAATAATGACACTAGCTCCCCTCCTGGTATCTATTACCATTTTCTGATAGAAGCTGCATTTTGAATCAAAGCGTACCTGTTCACATGTAAGTTGATTGGAAAAGGTACGTGATTAGACCGCCTTTTGCTCTCCCATGTGCGCCCCCCACTGCCGGTGTGAAGTAGGTTTTATATCCATTTAAATGTATGGGGTCAACAGTCCAAGTTTCTTGTAAGGCCAAGACATCCAGACTATTTATGACACTTTCCCACGATGGATTAGTGATTTTCTGTTTTAAACCAGCCACGTTCCAGAACATCAAACTGCAGGTTTCTTTATTCTCATTCATTGTCGCCTCACTCAAAAAGGCATTGCCCATTACCCTCCTACATAACAGGGAGTTGGTTTTACCATTTATTTCTTTGGTCCCAGCTTCCCGGTTACTCCTAGTCTTAAAGCCTTCCCCCTTGCTGCATGTATTAATCTCTATGGGCAACGATTTTATCAGGTTAATTGTTTCATTGTCCTGTAGGAACCTCTGATCATTTAAATTTGTATCAATCACATAAAGGTTCTCCTAAGTAGACGTAAAAAACAGAAACATAACTTCCTCACATGAATCTGATGGAACACTCCAGAAGGTGCCGCCTATGGCAAATGTTTCACTATCTTCAATTCCAACATTTCTCTGGATGAAAATGGTCTACAACCTGGGTGGGTGAGCCTATCAGTTAAAAAACTATGCAAAAGCATTGGGACTAAAGTGCCTCTGCATTTTTAACAGTCGTCAACCTTAGGTAAGACCTTTTCACTCATAACCACGTTCCTCTAATGCACTAATGTATTGGAGACAGTGACTAGAAGTAAGTACATTCTGTTTATGGTTTGAGCTGCGAGCTATGTGAAAACAACTGGCAACAATAATAAGTCGCACTAATGCAGCTAAAGTTGCACTTATGCAGCAATAAAGAAAATACGCCTTTGAAAGCACACAAAGTGTTGTGCTAAGCAGTACCTTTTGTTGACTCACGTGTAATCCAACCATGATGACAATGTATTGAAGTACTAAAAATATACCATAGAGCTATACTTACCAATAGCTCATATACAATAGTTACAAAGAATAAGTCAGCCGGCAATGGAGACGGTTCAATCGTTTATTTTGAAAAAGCACCCTAAATAGGGGAGCCTCCCTCTCGCCACAGCTCTCAAAGGTGTGCAGAGGAGACTACTGGATTACATTCAAAACAGTGCATATATACTTTCGGCATACCTCACAGAAACCCCGTACATGGAAAAGTACCAGTTCATGAGAAACTAACAGGAAAACCCATATAAGGCACAACTAAATGATTCGAAACTCAGCTCAAGTTATTCCAGGGTAGGTCAGTGAAGGTGCCTCCTGTCCATTCTGGTGCACGGGAGTATAAGCATGGCGCCTGCAAGAATGTGCTCATCCTACAAGAAAGGCAGATGTGACCTTGAGTCTCCTAAGTTAGAATCAATGGTCTGTTCATAGCTCAGACCGACCTTTCAAGCATTTCTATCAGCAGCATGCCACGTGTTTATCAATTAACGAAAGAGGCCTCAGGAAATGAAACCAAGATGGCGTTCGTTCAGTTCAGGCCCGCTTCTAAGAATCTACATGGGTTGAGTGTATTTACATAGGGGTTCTATCGAAGTAGCAGTGATATATATATTGGATACATTACGACAACATTATATAGTATAAACTTTATATTCCTTCAGACCGCCCTTTTGGCGTGATTTAGCCAATATATACTACAATATACTGGATTATCTAATCTAAAAATACTCCTTCATCTATTTACATGAGGTCTGCGACCTCCTTCTGCACTAATTGTTTTTCAATTTTAGCCTGTCGTGATATGGTCAGTGAAGAAGTGAGTTTGGCAGCACAGAAAGAGCAACATACTGGCCCGCAATGAAGGCACAGACAACAAACGAAGACTACTCCAAGTGCTCCAGCTAGGAACATAAAAATCTTCCAACCCCAAGTAGAGAGAAGGTCCCAGAACCACCCGGTCAAAGACCAGGTCCCAGTGTCCGCATGGACTTCTGCAGCTAAGCGGTGTAATTTCTGTATGGCCAAATGTATAGTTGGAGCAGAATCTGGAATATATACACAGCAGGAACTGCCGATCATGCGGCATGCTCCTCCTCGGTCCTCTAGGATGATGTCGAGCACCATCCGATTTTGGAGCGAAACAAGCCTCGTAGCCTGAAGCTCCACTGTCAAGTTAGTCAAAATCCCAGTAGTGGTTTGAACTACATTTTCCACCACTCTAGAGAGGCGTCTTACTTCTCTACTAGTAAAAATAGGACCCCAAATAAGGAAGAGACCTTTTGCTATATCTACAAATTGCTGGGAGGCAGTATCTCTCTGATCAGTGCCATCAGTATCAATATTTCTACTAATTCGGTGAGAATCAGAACTCCGTTTAGTCAACTGATGTGTTTTGTGATAATTAGAAGGAGCTATATACACTGGGGGTAAAGGAAAGACAGGTAACATCGCCCTGCCCAACCTCTGTGGAGCCAAGTATAAGCGTTCTGGCCACATACGAAATATACATTAGGCGGAGTTATTTAGGGCGGGGTGCTGGTAGTATGCAAAGTGTAGGTATACTTACATTTACTATGTCCTACTTTAACATGACCTTGTCCTTGTATACAAAAGGAAGCAGTACTATTCAGGATAGGAACGGGCATTGTCTTATCATCAGTAACATTTTGGTCTTGGAAGTGCTGGAAATATTGCGTGGAATTAAATTGTTCAAAATCTAACATTTCTTCTTTTAACCAGGTAGCATTTTCATATGTGGTGTACATGTTCATACAGGCATCCGGATCTAAAGATCCCTCCCCTTGGTTCCCCTGGGCATCGAATCCTTGATGTTGTTCTATATACTTTAAAACAGCCTCATAATCCTTTTCCATGTATCTTTTGGGATCAGCTACGTAATGCAGATACATGAGAAATAACAATTGAAACCAGGCTTCACAACTTGCTAAGTGCGATAATGGCAAAGAAATGAATAAATAATGGCGATGCATTACAGATGGCAAAAGCCCACACACCCAGAAGTTTGTCTTATTCGTCGTGCTATGAGCTTCGTGCAACATTTCTATGAACACATTTTTAGCATAGGCTTCTCGATGTAGCTCTTTGTGAGGAGGTAAGGTGTAAAAGAAATGCTCAGGTGGGGCTGTGGTGGTACCTAACATTGAAATTCCAGATACATAAACACACTCATCAATATAATCATAATTACTGCAATAGTGATTACAAAGGCTATCTTCACTCTGGTAGCCCAACCGGAAAACATGGGGACATTCTCTAGGAAAGTTCTGGGAGCAAGAGGCCTCTCGTCTTCAAGGGCAAATCGGGCAAAGGGATACATACTAACTAAAAGTCCAAACTAAACTCGGAAATAAGATGCAAGCCAACTGCCAGAGGGTTTCTTCTCCCTGTGTCCGTCTAGAGCCTCACAGGTAGGCTCTTATTATCCATCCACAAAAGTAATCTTCACCGTACCTTTTGATGCTTCAATTTAGGCCCTTAACATAACACAGTCTTTCTTTCTGAACAGAGCAATATGACAGTTCCGTGCTCTCAATGAGTTCAGTCCAGTGTCTTGCTCAATACCCAAGTAAAAACTATTTTCAGCCCTACAGCTCAAGTCTTTCACTATCTCCTATAATCCGAGACTGGGGTATCGCGCTGTTTTCGGGGACGTAAATTGTATCGAAGATGACCAGGTTGTTCTTGATCATCGAACAATACAGCAGCAGGGACATTTGGTGCAACACGTTTTTCCAAAACCTCAGGGGAATCAGCCTGATCACGAATTTCAAAAACTGGGGCTGATTCGTCTCGCATCAACAACCCTTCCTCTTGCCCAATCTCAATGGCATCCGAGAAAGGCATAAAGCTCAACCTCTGCTCTCCTTCTTGTGTCAGAACTCCGCCTCGATTCTGTTGGTCAGAAGGAAGCGGCAGGGGCAGCTTCTTTACATGTGACACATGAATCCAATGTTTCTTCCCATCCACTTTCACTGCTGTTCAAGTGGCCAAGAGGATTTGGTAAGGACGGCTCCACCTAGGCTCCAAACTCGATTTCCGTTGGTAATTCCGCACGAGGACCCACTGTCCTGTTTTCAAGCGGTGTCCGGGACCCTCCGGCAGCGGCTGCAATACTGCTGACACCTGTTGATGAATGGAACACAGATCTTTAGTTAAAGCGTACAAATAGTCAGTCATCATAGGATAATCAAGATCACGAAAGGATCTAGGCCTTGGGACACCCCACACATTGGCTGGTCGGCCAAATACAACCTTATAGGGTGACAGCCCAGCCCGAGAATGAGGGGTTACTCTTATGGACATTAACGCTAGGGGTAGCGCATCAAGCCAACTCAAACCAGTGCTTTCCTGTATCTTTGCCATCTTTACTTTTAATATGCCATTATATTTCTCAACCAGTCCTGCAGATTGTGGGTGACGTGCTGCATGAAATTTTTGTTTTATCTGTTATCCTTTACAAACATATTTAACGAGTTCTGCATTGAAATGCACCCCATTGTCCGTCCATATAATTCGGGACAAACCAAATCGAGGCAGAAACTCCTTAATCAGGGCTTTAGCAGTGGCCAAGGCAGTAATGTCTTTGGTGGGGCAGGCTTCAACCCATTTGCTAAATGCACAGACCACCACCAGCACATACTTCAAGTTGTTCACCCTATCAAATTGAATATAATCCATTTGTAGCACTTCGAACGGCAAGGAAGGGGCCTCAAAATTTCCACTGAGAACAGTCTCTCTCCCACCGGGGTTATGCTGTAAACAGACCATGCAGTATTTAACCACATGAGCTGCAGTCTTGGAGATATTCGAGTTTTTCCATACTGGGTCCAATAATGCACAAATATCTTTTGCTCCGATGTGGGCAGTACCATGGGCCATCACTACTACGGCGTACACCAGGGCATTAGGCAATAGCCATCTTTGTCTGTCAGTCAAATCAATCCAGCAATCATTGTTGTTTAGCTGCCCTATTTCCTGTTCCCATTTTAATAATTCATCAGAAGTGGCTTCTTTCTGCAATTCTCTAACACTTTCAATAGTATTATCAAATACTTTAGTCTCCGCCACCCATCGGGTTGCTACACTGGGGAACATTGTTGACGTTTTAGTTTGTGCTGTTTCTTTCGCTACTTGATCAGCAAAGGCATTTCCTTCTCCTGTATTGTCAATAATTTTCTTGTGGGCGCTACACTTGATGATAGCCACCTTCTCTGGCAAGGTTAGAGCATTTAACAATCTTTCGATCAAAGGGCCATGCTGTATTCTTTGACCATGGGAGGTAAGAAATCCTCGTTCCCTCCACAGCCGCCCAAAACTATGGGCCACGCCAAAGGCGTACTGGCTGTCTGTAAAAATATTTACTCTTAAGCCTTCACTCAGTTCACATGCTCTTAGCAAAGCTATTAGTTCAGCTGCTTGCTCTGAATGCTGAGAAACCCGAGCGGTCTATGCTACTGTTCTAAGGGTAGTTATAGCATAAGCAGCTGTTGTCGTGCCATCTGGTAACTTAAAACAAGAACCATCCACATACAACTCCCCTTGTGGGTCAGATAAAGGGGAGTCGGTGAGGTCTACACGTCCCTTCGTTTCTTCCTTAGTCCGAAATATACAATCATGGACATGGTCCTTTGGATCACTCGAAGGGAGGGGTAGTAACGTGGCTGGATTCAGAGTGGCACATCTTTTAATTTTAATGTGAGGTGCAAACAGAGTTAATTCATAACCAGTCAATCGTGCACTCGTGAGGTGCTGAGTTTTTGTTCGACTCAATAATATGTCCACAGCGTGCGGTACCATCACTGTGAGGTCAGTATTCAAAACGATCCCCTCCGACTGTCGAATGGCCACCGCCACAGCAGCAGTGGCCCTTAAACAGCTTGAAAGGGCTCTGGCAACATTATCCAATACTGCCGAAAAATACGCACAAGGTCCTTGCTTTCCGCCAAAACCCTGGGTTAACACTGAAAGAGAACAACCGTCCACTGCATGCAAGTAGAGTACAAAAGGTTTTCGGTAGTCCGGAGTAACTAAGACGGGTGCAGAACAAGGAGCAGATTTCAAAGAATTAAAAGCATCTTGGCATTCATCCGTCCAGGGCAAGGGTTCATGCACATCTTTGGTAACCAAATGCAACAAGGGTTTAGCCAGAAGAGAAAAATTAGGAATCCATTGGCGACAGTAAGAGGTTATGCCTAGAAAAGCACGAACATCACATTGAGTACGGGCAACAGACATTTTAGTAATAACAGTTATCCGTTCAGGAGTTAGTCTTCTCCCCGCTTTCGACAGTAAATGACCAAGGTAGGTAACTTCCTGTCAACAATACTGAAATTTGGATAAGGACACATTATTACCATTCGCTGCCAAATGGTGCAACAATTTAACTGTGGCCTCCTTACAACCCTCTGCCATATCCGATGCCACTAAGATATCATCCACATATTGGACAATAACATTTCCAGGAGGTAGGACTAATTCATCTAACACTGCTTTTAGAGCTTGGCTATAAATACTAGGGCTCTCAGTATAGCCTTGAGGTACGCGGCAGAATATGAAGCTGCTGCCAGATAATGAGAATCCGAAAATATGACGGCTGTCAGGATGGATCGGAATACTAAAGAAAGCGTTCTTCAAATCGATTACTGAAAAATACTGGGCAGTACGGGGAATCATAGTCAGGATTGCAGTGATATCTGGGACCACAGGATATTGAGGAATAACTATTTTATTAACCTCTCTAAGGTCAATTACAAAACGATAAGTATCTTTATAATTAGGGGCCATCTAAAGGGGCCTTTTTCAAAATCGGTAAAATGGGACTGTTACAAATGTTTACAGCCATTTCCTCTACCACTCCTTTCTTAATTAAATCACAAACGACATGCAATAAAGCCTGTTCACCTTCTGGCGAAATCCGATATTGGGGAATACGTGGTAGATGCACGTTACTTTTTAACGTGATAGATACAGGGGGTATTTTCAACAATCCTACATCCGTGTCCCCTTTTGCCCAAAGAGTGTGGGGTATACCTGAAAACTCAGGAGGGAGAGGTGCATCTTTAACTAAACATTGGGACTTACGTTCAATGGGAGGCTGCAATGTTAGATACACACCATCAGGAGAACAATAAATACAAGCATGCAACTTCTTTAATATATCTAATCCAAGCAAATTTTCGCCACAACTAGAAGTAAGCAAAAATGGTGAGTCCACAGTGACAGGGCCAATAGTAAAGGGAAGTGGCTTGGAAACGGGGCTTACCACGGGGATTCCTGAAAAAAACACTGATACGTTATTATGCCCAGACAGAGCAGCCCCTGGGACCAATGTATGCGCAACAGAACTATTCATTGCTCCAGTATCCACCAAAAACTTCTTAGATGTCCCCATCAATTGCCCCTGTACATAAAGCCCCTGCTGGTCAACTGGTACTGATATATGGCCCCTGCTCTGTCCGTGGCTGTCTCATGCATAATTGTGTCCATCACATCCGTCCTCTTGATAATCCTCATTATAGTATTGCCTTCCTTGAAAATCATCAAAATAGTTCTTTCCTGACTCATCACCGGACCTATCACTACGTCTCATACTATTCCGATCAGTACCTCCTCTTCCTCGTCCTCTTCGAAACCACCCTGCTCATATAGTAACGGACACTGGGCTCGCCAGTGTCCTTCCTGCCTACAATTGGAACACCGGTTGATCCTTATAGGAGGACCCTGACCTCCTCTTCCTCTCATCATTGCTCCTCTAGGGAAGGAGCCCCTTCCTCCCCTTCTACTGTTTTGCCCTCTGCTAACCTGCTGTAGCAGTACTCGGGTTTTCAACTCCTTAACCTTTTTATCCGATTTATCCTTACTCTAATTTTCTCGATGTTCATAGTACTGAGCCATGCTAAGAATGACTGAGGGAGTTGAAGTGGTCCAAGTACTTTCGGCAGCCTGTAGACGTGTCTTTATTTCTGGTAACAAATTAGTGACAAACCTGTTTACAAATAGCCGTATGCCACCTTCTGTAGACAAATCTTGTCCACTGAAATCAATAAACACCTTCTCAAACCGAGTAAAGAAATCAGAGACATTTTCATCCTTCTTTTGGATGCAGGCCGTCAGCTTATCCCAGTCCACCTTTCGTGGAGGAATGAGAGTTTGCATGTAAGTAATAATTTGAGCAGGTATAGCTAATATCTCGTCTTAAGGCTTGTCGCCCAGTTTTTGATCTTTGTCCCACGTCTTTATCTGATCCCAGGTTCCTCCTAGTTCGGCAGCAGGATCGGAATCATGCACCTGTCTCCATATATCTACCGGGACTAAAAGACCGAAAAATAACTCGATGTCAGCTAAAGTCATAACAGCTGAATTCGCGGCTTCTGTCAACTCTTTATAATAAGCTGTTTTTTCACGGATCGGGAAGTTGGGCTTTTAAAGTAAGAACCTCGCTTCGCTTCCAAGGGGTATAGACCCACTGCTCTTGGAACCGTGCCTCTACACATGCTCTGGTTACTTGGCCCCCTCCATCTAACACTTCGGGAATCTCTGGATGGAAAATAGGGTGCACTTCTCTCATAGGGTACTGGGTCCCTACATCCGGCACCTCCTATTAATTCGATCCCGATATTGTATCAAAACTTCAACATTTTGGAATACTTCTTCAACTTGTAATTCGAACTTATAAGCTCGATCTTTGATATCACACAATATCTGGGGGGCCAGTCCTTCCTGAAAACATTGCTCCCATAAAGAAATCAGTCCAATTGCCATATGCTCTAATGCTAGTTGTTGTGCAACTGGTTCAAAATCTTTCATAGTACTCCAAATGTCTTCCAGAGTATAAATTGGATTCAGCATCCATTGGGACGCCTGAACCACTGTAGACCGTCTTTCTTCTTCTTCTAGGGACGATGGAGTAAAAACTCGGCGACCATCCATCCCCCCCATAGGGCGTCGTGGTGTGACATCCGATGATGCAGCGGTCAGTCCCATAGGTATGGCCGTTGCCCCTCTCGTTGGGGGTGTTAAAAATACCGCGGACAGGGGAGAGTCAACACCTGCCCCAGGCATCAAAGTGATTAGGTAGTTGGACGGAGGGTAGGAGGAGCGGGCAACGGGGCTGGAGGATGTACAGCCACCGGTGCGGTAGCAACCGCAGGCACCGCTGCTCCCGCCCTTCCGGTCCGGTCCACTGGGACCGCCGGGTACAAACCTTGGGGGGCATATGGAGGCGGAGGGCAAACCTCTAATAATTCCTCTATCTCATCTTCTGCCTCGGGTCGGGTCACATAACTTTTATATGTTTGTAATCAAAACTGTCTATCTAATTGCTCAATATTCTTTTCTACTTTCTCCTTTTCATAAGCCACCTCTTTTTGGGTTACAGTCTGTCCTGCTTTAATCTTTCCTAATTTTTCCTCTCGTATTCGCCGTCCCTTTGCCTCCTTTAACCATAAGGTCAAGGAGGCAAACATAGTCTGACGGCTCCTTCTCAAAAACAATTTATTCTGTAAGTAATTAATTTTCCTTTCATCAAAAGACCCAGTGAAAGGCCATCTAATTCTGCATTATCTTTAGTATATTTATTCCACAGTGTATTAAACAGAATGGGAGAAATGCCATGTTTGACATACATGTCAAAACTAGGACTGCCTTCCGGAGGAGCAGGCTGTCTTTCTTCCAGCCGCCCACTTCTCTGGCGGCAGCATCCAAAACACAGTTTACTGAAACATGACATTTTTAAGAATTCAACAAATCATACCATTCCAACTGAAGTTACACTCATGGACGCATCCATTCACCACACAATCTTTCACTCGTTCAGCTATAAACAATTCTATTTGTATAACATACCTAAAGTGCATAAGTATCGATCGATAAGAGTACTCTTGTCATGAATTCATAGTTCCATACGACATGTCTCATACTCGAACAGAGCCCGTCGACTCCTGTTCGGGGAATCGATCACCCTGGATTCCAGACCACTAAAAGAATTCACAAAAGAGACAGTCCCCAAAGACTGCCCTGGGATCATCAGACAGGCGAACCACGATCTCTCTTACAGACTATCCCGCAGTCCTGTGCTGGTTGGGCCGGGCGTTATGGGCGCAACCCCAGACCCCGCGCTTACCCAGTTGCTCCTGCGGGTCTTTCGTAAGAGGCTTTGGCCGAGTGAGCACCCACCGTGCAACACTAAGGCGTCCGATGTTGTCCCAATCAATCACCAAACAAGTCTGTGGAGCGTCTGCCCGAGCAGTTACACCTCTGCCCCGTCAGACCTCCAGATTCCCTGTGGTTCACTAACCACTACATACCATACTCAGTTAACTGTTCTTCTGAGCCACTTCTCAAGAGTGCTCATCCCATAATCCACAAAAGGATTTATCATACGATTTCACTCACCTGGTGCACTCAGGTCTGATTGCGCGTTCTCGACTGCCGACTTCTTTTATAGACCAACACGGTCAGCTGTTCCCAGGTTAAGCCCGTAGGACTCCAGCGAAGGGTTATTTAGCAGCTGGGAAGGTCACTGGGCCGCAGAGTGGAATTTTCCTTTTCTACCACAAACTGGTTTCTCAATTAGGATCCTCTTTCAGTCCACCCCTTCGACCAGAACCCCTCCCCGTCCCTCTTCTCCTACTTACTTTAGGGGACAACCCTATCGCGGAGTCCCGGCGGTGTCGCCAACTGAAGTACTAAAATATACCATAGAGCTATACTTACCAATAGCCCATATACAATAGTTACCAAGAATAAGTCAGCCGGCAATGGAGAAGGTTCAATCGTTTATTTTGCAAAAGCGCCCTATTTAGGGGAGTTTCCCTCTCGCCACAGCTCTCAAAGGTGTGCAGAGGAGACTACTGGATTACATTCAAAACAGTGCATATATACTTTCGGCATACCTCACAGAAACCCCGTACATGGAAAAGTACCAGTTCATGAGAAACTAACAGGAAAACCCATATAAGGCACAACTGATTGATTCGAAACTCAGCTCAAGTTATTCCGGGGGTAGGACAGTAAAGGTGCCTCCTGTCCATTCTGGTGCACGGGAGTATAAACATGGTGCCTGCAAGAATGTGCTCATCGTACAAGAAAGGCAGATGTGACCTTGAGTCTCCTATGTTAGAATCAATGGTCTGTTCATAGCTCAGACCGACCTTTTAAGCATTTCTATCAGCAGCATGTCACGTGTGTTCCCAACTAACGAAAGAGGCCCCAGGAAATGAAACTAAGATGGCGTTCGTTCAGTTCAGGCCCGCTTCTAAGAATCTACATGGTTTGAATGTATTTACATAGGGGTTCTATCGAAGTAACAGTGATATATATATTGGATACATTACGACAACATTATATAGTATAAACTTTATATCCCTTCAGTATACAATGCGACCAAGTGGTAAACGACGGCAGAATCAGACATATAGAATAATATCAAGACTTCTCTAGAAGTATGCCATATACCTTAAACATGGCACCTGAAAGTGCCTAGCTGTGGAGTTTGAGTCCTAGCTCTGCTGGCAGTGGGAGACCTACAAAACCTATACATTTTTTTAAACTAGACACCCAGAGAAACCCAGGAGGGGTGGACTTGGTTGGATCTAACCAAGTTCTGTTACCCAGAACCCCCTGCAAACCTCAAACTTTTTAAAAAAAAACACATTTTCCCAACATTTCTGTGATGGAAAGTTCAGTATGCCTTCCTTGTTACACCACAGAAGTTGCCTAAAACACCTGCACAACACAGATGGGAGAAGGAGTGCGAAAGCACCTTCACTAATAAAGAGTGGCAGGACTTCCATTACACCCCAGCAAGAATTGTACATGGTAAGGTAGGCGGGGAGAGTGCGTGATGGTGGCACATTTTAGGGCAGTGTTCTAGAATCAATTCCTTTTGGCAGGAGGTACTGGATGCTGTGAACGGAATATAGGAAACTGATGTTTCGTGTTTTGCCAGCTACGTCTTGCTGTGGCTCCCGAACCCCGTGACATATCCCTTAAAGTCAATAGGAGGTGAGCAATCACCTTAGAACTGAGAGCACCTAAGCCAAGGAAATAAAGCATTTCTTTAAAAAAAAAAATGGTTGCAAATTTGCAGCAAATAAAAAAACAACAGAAAGCGCAGGCTCTGGGCTTGTTTTGAAAAGGGCCCTCAGTTGGGCCAGGTCCCGGGGGTATTTTGCAAAGGAGAGGTTGGAGCGCACAGGGCCCTCCTCCTGAAGCTCTTTGAGCCCCAGATGCCACCACCTTCCCCAAGCTTTATTTTAATTAATGGAGGGGGAATGCTGACCCCCCTCAATTGGCTCAAATGAGCACGGGGGACCACCACCACCGAGGGACTTTATTTAATTAATGGAGGGGGGACTACACGGACCCCTCTCCTGGGCTGTTTCAAGCCCTGGGACCACCACTTTTTTTTTTTACACTGGTTTATATAGAGCGAACTTGACCCGAAGGTATCGGGTATCAGAACACTTTACATGAGAACCACTTGTGTTACATGAGGACACTTAATTTTTGCTAGCCACGGGGAGAGTAAGTGATTTGCTCAGAATCACAGGATGCTGCTCATCCATGCCAAGGCTCTAACCCGGTTCCCCAGATTTGAGGTCGACCGCCTTAGCCGTTAGGCCAACTCCTCTCCCGGGGACTACTTCAACAATATTGCGGGAGTCTGCATGGGTCCCATGCACCATGGGTACTACCACCTTCTAAAGGACAGCAACAAACAGGAAGAGGCAAAAAAGGCCAGGAATGAGCAGCAAGAGGCGAAATAAAGATGAGAAAGGGGCAGAATAAAGGTCATAACCTAGCTGAAAGAGGCTGAATAAAGGTCAGGAACGAGCAGAAAGGGCAAAACAGAGGCCAGAAACCAGCAGCAAGAGGCAAATTAAAGGTGAGAAACGAGCAGAAATAGGCAAAATAAAGGTCAGCAATGAGCAGAAAGAGGTCAAATAGAAGTCAGAAGGGAGCAGAGGAGGCAGAATAAAGGTCAGAAACTAACAGAAAGAGGCAGAATAAAGGTCCAAAAAGAGAAGGAAGAGGCAGTCTATAGGATGGGAACGAGCAGAAGAGGTAAAATGAAGGTCATAATGAGCAGAAAGAGGCAGAATAGAGGTCAGAAGGGAGCAGAAAGAGGCAAAATAGAGGTCAGAAACGAGCAGCAGGAGGCAGAATCATATGATATTTAGCGAGTACATCATTGGACTTCAGTGAAGTGAATATTACCATAGAAAAGTACCCCAGTAAACTTACGGTGCAATGCTAAGAAAAAGGTAACTATGTCATTACGTAGGTTATAAACTACATACTGTGATGTTAGTTGAATGCCAATTGAAAAATTTGTTTTCTTTAATGTCTTTCCTATATATAGTTGAAAGACCATTCCAGAAAAATACAGCCGGGTATATCCAACAACAGGCTGTATATTACGCTTTTTAATGTGTGGAAATAGCAAGGTAACCTATTACAGCCTAAATTGTTAAACCAGATAATGCCTTGCCACATTTCTGGTCACCTAGTCTTGAATTTTTCACTTCTTGCTTGAATTTCTTCTTTTCTCTCCTTTAGACACTGTGCTCCCATATGGACTTTCTCTCACTTTTTGATAATGTGTTCCAGCACCTTTCTCTGTTTTTTCAATAATAATGACTCGTACATATGAAGTATGACACGAGTCATGATTTTTAATTAACCATTTACTAGATGAATAAATGTCCTATGTCTGCCTATTTCTCTTCACTATTATTTTTTGCTAATCACTGGTGATTGTTGATGTATTTGAAGAGAACACCTTATAGCGGCACATTTGTGGACAATATGCGTATAAATGAGGAGAAATGTAAGATATCTCCTATGGGGTCTCTTAGAAATGAGTACATAATACTCTCTTAGTCATCATTACAGAAACCTTCTTTCCCCCTCTATCTTGCCCGTTACAAGTCATCAAAGTAACAGGTCCTGACGAAGATGGCAATAAAATTAGAATAAGCCATCAAAACGTACGTTGACCAATCTGAGTGGAACACCCCAGCTCTCAGCATAGCATTTGAGGGTGAAGATCTTCACCTCAATATTTCCATTCGTACATGTAGTCTGGTCATGGGGTGTATAGTGTGAGTGAATAGAGTGCTAGTTATGTGGATGTGAAGGGAGAGGAGGTGTGAATGAGTATGGGGGAATGTTAGTCTGGAGTTCCCAGTCAGTTGCACTAGTTCGGTACAAAGAAGATTATTATGTTTTTGTAAAATTGGTCAATTTTAATATCAGATGTTTTGTATGAAATAATGTATTAGATGAATAACTAAATAATGAAAAAAATGAAATAAAACATGAAAAAAAGAAATACTATCAGCTATATGTGTAGGAGAGTGTTCTTTATACCCCATTTATGAGCTTTTAAAAGCAATCTGTAAAGAAATATAGGTCTAGAGGGATTATATTTGCTGTAGTTTTGACTCACGCATCCAGTCCCAGACCCACTAAAACACTCACAGATCCACACAGCCACTACTACACTCACTTACACAGCTATGTACACACATATACAGTAATTCACACACCCAGTCACCTTCCTAATCAGCCACTCACACAACCACTCTCAAGGTTACAGTTAGGAAAGAAAATTTAATAAAACGTTGAAATTCACTAAAAAAACGAAGGTTACAGTGATGTTGTAGTTAAGAACTAGAATTTAAAAAAAACATAGAAATTCAATGCACGAACCAGAGGTTACTAGGACATTATAGCTGGGCTTTGATTTCACTTGTACAAAGCACTGAAATTCAACCGTTATAGTTACCTAAGCAAGCTATAACTTACACCCTCACAATGCAGTTTATGACCTCACATATTACATCACTCCTGACATGATCTGTGACATCACTCATGACATCTCAAATTACATCACTAATGACATCATCCACAGACCCACTCACACTCCCGAGCAACCTCTCAGATACTCACTCAACCACTCACATATCTATTCATAGTTCCATTCAACTACTGACACACACTCACTCACTCATACAGCCACTCACACAACCACTCACTCACGCATACAGCCTCTCACAGACCCATACAGCTTCTCACACACACATACCCACTCACAGACCCATACAGCCACTTATACACTCACTCACACAACTACTCACATACCAATTCACACACCCACAAAACCATTTGCATCTCCATTCACACATCACTACAATTACTCATGTGTCCTCTAACTCATCTATACAGCCACTCACACAAATAATGTGCAAAACAGCCACTCACACACTCACTCACATACTCACTCACATACCCATTCAAACAGGAAACAGACAATCACTCACCCATATATCCCCTAACACACCCAGTTACTCACCCATTGAGCCATTCACACAGCCAGTCATCCATACACAAACGTATCCACCTATACAGCCCCTGACTCAGCCACCACAGTCACAGCCATTCATGCAAACACTCACCCACCAATTAAGGCACTCCCTCTACCCATACTGCTACTCACATACCTACTTATTCATTTATACAGTCACTCAGACACCCAGTCCCACATTGATACAGTCACAGTGCCACTCAGATGACATGTATTAAAGACAGTATCACTCATTAGTTGCACAAAAAGAAAAGTAATTTAAGTTATACAGTACCATAGTATATAGCTTTAACTCTCAGAGACTTTTATGAAACACTTACACTCACTGGATGATGTCATCAGTGATGCCACTGACCATGTGATTAAGTGATGCACTATGTGAGGTCATATGCAGTGCATTATGGGAGCATACGTTATAGTTAACCATAAATGATAAATTCAGATTTACCCATACGTCCCCATGCCCAAGTATTATTTTTCGAATTTTTTTAACGTAGCCAAACTCTCAATGCTCAGTACATTACGCGAGGATTTAATGCAACGTAAATATATCAGGGATAGAGTTTATACCTTGGTAGACTTGGCATGTTCAGCTGGTTTACCCCCAGACGTTTTGCTTTTTGACCTCCTGTTTTATTCCTATTTTTCATTGATTTTAGGACTCTGTGCACCGTACCAATGCTATTTAGTGCTAAAGGGCATATACTCTCCAGATAAATTGTGTAACTGATTGGCATATCCAGGATTGACATATTGGATGTACTAATAAGTCCCTAGTAATGTGCACAGGTGAGGCCAGGGCCTGAAAATCAAATGCTGCTAGTAAGCCTGCAGCACTCATTGTGACACCCACACAAGTAGCTTTTCAAAGGTGTCTCAGACCTGTCACTGCAGTGTCTGGGCACAGTTTTTAACTGCCATATCGACCTGACAAGTGCACCCAATTTCCAGGCCCTAACCTTCCCTTTTCTTACATGCAAGGCTCCCCTCAGGTAGGACCCTAATACCCACATAGGCAGGGTGCAGTGTATGTGAAAGGTAGGGCATGTCCTAGTGTGTTTTACATGTGTGGATAGCGAAAAACTATGTATTTCATTATTGAAAGACTGCTTGTCCCATAGGCTATCATGGGAGCTGCCCTGTAACATTTTACAATCGTAACATTTCATTGGGACAAGATAGCAAAATGGAGTTTAGGCTTCCTGAACTCAGAATTTAAAAGTACATCTTTTAGTAAAGACGATTTTTACATTGTGTGTTTGAAAGTGCCACTTTTGGAAAGTGGGCATTTTCCTGCTTAACCATCCAGTGTGCTTCTGACATTTGTGTATTCACCGTCTGGGTTTGGAGTGGCAGGAGCTTGAAATGTGCTTTCCCACTAGACAAAAAAAAGGGGGGTTGAGGTGTATCCTGCCTTTACTAGGTGACTCATAGCCAGGCTGAATAAACCTGATTGCATTTAGAGTAGTGGGAGGAGTTGTTGCTTGCACCTGAATGGGCTGTGGCTGCCTTCCACAAAGCTGTCTCCACCTCCTATAGTGAACCTGGCCTGAGCCCGGCAGAACTGGTTTATATGTGCCAGAGGAACTTTGTTTATACCAACTTAGAAGGAAATGTGGTTTAAATATTGGGGTCCTGATCCCAGTACTTTAGAGTACTGCTGGACTAAGGAACCTGCCCGGAAGAAGATCTGGAAGAGCTGCCAGGAGGAGTATTGCCCATTTGCAGTTGTTTGTTTATGGGTTGGCCTGCAGTTGCTGCTTCTATCTTGGGCAGGGAAAGGACTGGACTGTTCTTTCTCCAGACTAAGTATCTTCAAGGGCTTGCTGTAGAGCTTGCTTCCTGTTTGAAGTCTCAGGGAAATAAAAGATGTCAACATCATCTGGGTACCCGCTTCTGGTACAGGATGTTTCAGCTGCCACAGAGCAAAAAGTTAACCTGATGCCATCAACAATACTGCTGCTGGCTTCGTAACCTGAAGGCCCCGCAGAGGGCACCGCCGCACTTTGCACCGCAACACTTGTATCTCCCGACAACACCGTTCGACGACGCCACCAAGCTGCTGCGTGCACCATGACTTGTGGGTACCACACTACGCACTGCCTCACTTCACACTGCTGCCCTGGTATCGCCCAGGATGACACAACGTCATCACCGGCACCCTGCCTGCAATGAAGCCACTGTTCATGGAGAATATGGAGCACCGTCCCACTTTGCACCACAGCCCTGTTCTCACTGACGACAACACTCCAAGCTGATATCGAAGTCGCTGCTTGCACCATAGGGTGGGGGCACTGCTTGTATGTTACACAACGCACCACCCCATGCCACCCTGCAGGCTTGGCCCACTGACACCAGCATCATCGACTCCAGATCATCAACAGATGCCGCTGCTTACACCACGACCTGTGGGCCCTGCACATCGCATTGCCCCATCTCGCACAACAGCCATGGGTCTACCAGCAACGATGACCCTGCTGCTTGCACCATGACCGGTTAGCACCACAAAGAGCACCCCCCACTTTGCACAGTAGCCCTGGTCTTACTGGCATCGCCGGATGACCGTCACCAAGCCGTTGTCTGTCCCGTAACCCGAGGGCACCGCACGTCACACTGCTCTGCTTCACACAGCAGCCGCAACAGATGCCGGTGCTCCGGACTTCAAACTCACAGAGTTCGACCTGCAGCATTGCGTGTGACTTCAAGGCCCCGACAACTCCTGCACTGACTCCCGGAAACAAACCCTGCTGACGCAGTCCCCCCGAGCTTACTGCAAGATGCAATGCCCTGCATCTCCAAAGGTACTGTTTTACGGGTCTACCCGACACCAGAGCTGGCCCGCGACGCCATGGTGGGCCAGAAATCTTGGAATTGTTTGCCCATGATGAGCTATCAACTTCAAGGAACGGTTTTTAAAGTCTATCATTGCTTTTTTTGGTATTTCGAAACATGTATGATGGATTTTTATTGTTTTTGGCCTTGTTTTACCCAGATAAATATTGGCAATTTTTCTAAAACTGGTGTGGTTTCCTTTTGTAGTGTTTTCTCTGTATTACTGTTTGTTATGTGCAAATGCTTTACACATTGCCTCTGGGATAAGCCTGACTGCTCGTGACAAGTTACCAGGGGTTTAGATGTGTAATCCCCTTATCCTGAATATAGTGGTGGATTCTGCCTGGCTTAGGTACAAACCCTTCCCAACCAGAAACCCCATTTCTTAACATGCCTCGACCCAACTTTAATGGTACTAGTGGAGTACCCAGACCTAGATGAGGAAATGGCTTTTCATGCTGTCGGTATTGATACACCCCCACAAAACAGCACCATAACATGTTGCAGTTATTGTCTTTGCCTGAAAGATTACACTCAACATGTTACTACCAAGTTTGTTCTTAGGTCTTAGGTCAGCTCCCACTGACCAGTTTACAGATCACACTGGTTTTCAACCACTGTTGGAGCCGTTGTATCTCATGATCAATCCTACAACCCAGAAAATGTAGATGGTAAACTCTCGGGAGTGATGTGCTGTCCCGTGATTCTAAAAGTATGTGTCAAAGTATGTGTCAAACAATACCTTCTGTGTTGCCTCAATTTTGTTTCAGTCACATCATTCATTTTTATCAAAACAGTTTGTTCAGAACAGCTTCCAAATACGATGCATTTCTACCCTTTTACATTAAATAAGAGTAAAACAGCAGCGCCTGTAAACAGAAAGAAGCATGTCAATTTTGTCACAACATAGTTGAGGTGTCAAAGTTTAACTTTGCAAGGTAACCTCTGTCATCATTTATCAACAATCTTAAATGTTGAGTCCCAAATAGCCACGGACACTCGATGGTAAAGGATGAAGAGGATTTACTTCTTGAGTTTCTTAAACATGAAAAGACAGCACACAATATTCCCTGATTACCGCTCTTGATCTCAACCATAACTGCCAGAAAATGGGACACTCACCAAGAATTGCAAGAGCCAGGTTCCAATGTTAAAGCCACAACCACTAAGAAAAACATAACACATCTAACCCGCCCCCACACCCACAAAACCCACATATAAATGGAAAAATTACATAAATATTCGTAGACCTATTCTAAACCTGAAAAGAATCTAAATCTTCAACACATACTAAACACTGCTACAAAGAAATAAACAAGTAAAATAGCACATAATTTGTATGAAGGCCAAGATCGCTGTGTTTCAAGCTTGTGGTTGCCCCCAATAGCATAGGAAAATATGGCTGTGTGGGTAGTCTACCGGGGTATATAACTACGCCCCCTTATTACTCCAGACCCCTGATGGTGTCTTGCTTCGCCTTTCAGATAATACAGAATCTCCCATACTGTGGTTCAAAACACACACAGTGAAGCAGGAGACATGAAACACAACTAGCACCTTTAGAAAAGGGTTTTATTTTACAAAATGCAGAGACTCTCTTTTTAAAATAAGGCTTGGGGGTTATTTTACACAATGCTCTCTAACAGAAAGACTTTTCCAGATGCCAAATGCAGAACATTCAAATATATATAGAGATATATATGTTTAGATGCAAGCAATAATAGCACACTTGGTAACTGCAACAGTTAAATGCATGAATAATACTGATGAATAAACAAGCAGCAAATGATATGATATAACACTCAAGAAAATATGATATGGGACATCCTGCAAGGGATCAGAAAGATATATATATATATATATATATATATATATATATATATATATATATATTCACTGAAAAAACCATAGGCTATAGACCATATATAGTTAGGAATTAGCATTTACAAAACCTTGAAAATTCACTGAAAAAACCATAGGTTATAGACCATATATAGTTAGGAATTAGCATTTAGAAAACCTTATTTTACTCACACAAAACCATTGAAATTCCATATATAGTTAGTTGCACTAACTATATATCGCGCACCCGCAATCCACTGCTGATGATGTCACATATTACATCATTCATGACATGGTCAGTGACATCACTGATGACATCACTGATGACATCTCAAATGACATCACTGATGACATCATCTAGTGTCTGTGTGTTTTTGTAAAGTTTAAATACGTTTTACATATTGAAGAATGAGTGGATGTATGGAAGACTGAGTGTGTGTGTGGCTGGCTGGGAGGTGTGTGACTCTGCATATCAATGTGTACTTGTATCAGTGATTGTATAAGAGAGTAAGTATGTGTTAGTATATGTGTGAAAAGTATGGTGTTCTGTGTTTAACTATAGATGAGGAAATCGAAGGGTGATTGATTCTTCACAGGACTGACTAGGTGTATGAGTGCATATGATAGTGTTGTAATAATGAGTGACTGTATGTATGAGTGATTGTATGGGTGAATGAGTGAATGTGTGTGTAGACGTAGGAATCAGTGAGTGCGTATGTAGTAACTGGTATTGGTGTGTCATGATGTCATCAGTGATGTCATTTGAGATGTCATCAGTGATGTCATTTGAGATGTCATCAGTGATGTCATCAGTGATGTCACTGAAGTATGGTGTTCTGTGATTAACTGTATAGATGAGGAAATGGAAGTGTGATTGATTCTTTACAGGACTGACTTGGTGTGTGAGTAACTCCATGGATGAGTGGCAGTGTGCGACTGTCTGCATAGGTGTATGAGTGCATATGATAGTGTTGTAATAATGAGTGACTGTATGTATGAGTGATTGTATGGCTGAATGAGTGAATGTGTGTGTAGACGTAGGAATCAGTGAGTGCGTATGTAGTAACTGGTATTGGTGTGTCATGATGTCATCAGTGATGTCATTTGAGATGTCATCAGTGATGTCATCAGTGATGTCATTTGAGATGTCATCAGTGATGTCATCAGTGATGTCACTGACCATGTCATGAATGATGTAATATGTGACATCATCAGCAGTGGATTGCGGGTGCGCGATATATAGTTAGTGCAACTAACTATATATGGAATTTCAATGGTTTTGTGTGAGTAAAATAAGGTTTTCTAAATGCTAATTCCTAACTATATATGGTCTATAACCTATGGTTTTTTCAGTGAATTTTCAAGGTTTTGTAAATGCTAATTCCTAACTATATATGGTCTATAACCTATGGTTTTTTCAGTGAATTTCATTGGTTTTTTAACAGCTAATATCTGTAGCTGTAAAATGTATTCTTCTTTAAATCCAAAAATATATTTTATATGTTTATTAATAATTTTTTTTTAAATATTTTTTTTTCTTCGCTCCCGCTTCGCGAATCGGGAAGCTTCCCGTTAGCTGACCTTGATGCCGCGAAATAGACCGCGAGCCGGTAAACGTTCCTTTACCGCAACTGCCGCGTTAGAAAACAACATCGTGACGCCTCCCGTCCGCATGACGTTTCGCGTTGTCGCGTGATACGTCATATGACGTGCTACGTTAGCGAACTGGTACGCGAACCGAGGCGCAAAGCGCAGGTTTCTGGAAGCAAACCGGGAGGCGGCGCAAAGCGCGTAACGTAAACACAGCAGGTCATGTGACTTGGTAATAACACTTTTCATTGGTTCATTTCACTTTTGGTTTCCTAATGATGTAAGACTAGGTCATATAATCTAAAATGAACACTTTTCATTGGTTGAGAACTATTGTTTTTCCCAAATGATGAAAATCCCTCCTTCTTTCCTCACTCTGACTTTCATCATTGTGAGAGAAAGACCCTTTGTTACCAGTGAGCAATGGCTTCTTTAGTAGCTTCAGCTGGTGCTTCCCCACCACCTCCACCACATCCAAGGAAGAGAGGACCACCTGCTGAAGTTATAATTCAGCAAGAAGAGGAAGAAGAGGAAGAGGAGGAAGAGCACGAAGAGAGGCAGTTTTTGCCTGAGGAGCCCAGGACGTCTCACCGGAAAGAAAACTTCATTTGGCAATTTTTTTAAATTCCCAAAGGTCAGAAAAAAGTAAATGCAAGATACGTAACTTGCCTTATATGTCAAGATAGACTGTCCAGAGGGACCGAGAAAAAATACAGTTTCGGAAACTACACAATGCATCGCCATATGACTAGGTGGCATCCTAACAACTACAGTGCTGCACAGTTTCGTAACGACCTAGATAATCTCCCTATTATGGCCAGAAGATCTGTTGTACTGGAAGTAACGGGACCAGAGGGCAGGGAGATGGTGCCAAATATACAAATGAGATTTGGTGAAGTAAAACAAGTCTGCGTACATTGCAGTGGATTCATTTGCTACAGAGAAAGTAGCATCACTCTGATCAACAGAGCTATTGACAATCATATGCAAGTTTGTACGAAACGCCCCAAATAATAAATTCTTTTTTTTTTTTTTGCTCCTGTTGAGCCCTTTACAATGAATCGTTTTCGTTCCCCCCCCGAAAAAAAACCAAAAAAATAAAACCGTTCAGAAAAATTCAAAAAAAGTAAAAAAATGTTCAGAAAAATAATAAAAAATATATAAAACAAAAAAAACAATAAAAAAAAAGTTCTTTTCAGAACTACCTCCCCGTTATTAAAAAATTGGTACAATATTTGGAACTGTGCCAACCTCTATTTCTCTTAGTTCGCTTCCCAGTTCGCTCGCCGGTACACGAACCGGGAGCGAACCAAAAAAAACAGTAAGTATAAGGGAAGGAAACAGACAGCTATGTTAAAAGAAAGACAGCTATAGGGGAGTAAACTAGAGATACTATTACCCGTAATCCACTGCTGATGATGTCACATATTACATCATTCATGACATGGTCAGTGACATCATCAGCAGAGGATTGCGGGTAACAGTATCCCTAGTTTACTCCCTATAGCTGTCTTTCTTTTAACATAACTGTCTGTTTCCTTCCCTTATACTTACTGTTCTTTTTAAAAAAAAATTTTTAGATCAGTCAGAAACAGTGAAAGTAATGAAATATAAAAGACTACGTAGAATATGAGCACTGTATGCAACAACTTTGACACTTACAGAAGCCTCACCTTCTCCATGCCTCCTACACAGTTCTACATGTACATCATAAATGCAAACAGAACAGAATTAATTATACATGTTAAATGGTTTATTTTTGCTGTTCTCAGAATGTATCAAATTTCACTAAAACAGTGACTTGAAGGTATTCATCATATAATAGCGGGGAAAAAAAACCACAATCAAAATGATTGTGTTTAAAAAACCCATACAACATAACAAATCAGAATTCAGAACTCCTTAAAGTTAACTTACTTTCCATGACGGCGAAGGATGTCCTATGAACAGCTTACACTCTGTTGTGCTGTTATTACTTTCAACCCGCCACTTTCTGAAAGAAAACCTCCATCGTTTTCAAAAACATGTTACATACAATAAATGACTTCTCGCTCTCTACCACACGTTTCCACAAGGCCAAATCGTGTCTGAGCCATTTATAACTCTTAGAATTCTTTTAAGCCAATCCCGTCATGTTGTATTTCCGCAACTTTCACAATTAAAATGTTGAAGATCATTTTCACAATCCTGGACTAGTAATATCTTCCCCTTTTTGCTCAATCATGTTCTACATTTCCTATCACACTGATACTGCTTACTATGAAGCAGACTTACACTACCTTTATGACTAGTACAATTATTTAATTCTCTACATCACTTTTAATCACAAAGCAATGTAAAACAGTAGACAGCATTGCAGACTTACATTCCCTCTACTCCATGTTTTGATTGGCTGCTTCAATTAGCTTATAAAAAGAAACAGTTTTTCTGAACTCATTCAAAGTGCACGTATTTCTCCATGACGTCCAGTGTTATGGTAAGAAGTTATGTCTCTGTACTACACTTATCCTCAAGGCCAAATCGTGTAGGAGCCATTAGAACTTCTTGAAATTCCTCAGAGCACATCCCGAGATTCTTTCCCTAAAATTTTGGTTTTAAAAACACCAGGTAAGAGTTTTTAAGGTCATACGGCAATTTTTTTTTGAAAATTAAAACAGAATCATTGCAGAATGACCAGCCATTTCTACACTTTAAATAAGCTGTGTAATGTCCTGATGTTATTGAAGGACCATCATGATATATAATTGCTACAGTTACAAAAGTCCTTCCTGATATTGACAACTGTGAAGCCACAACATTTTTAATTAAAGTTGTCAATTTTGTTCCATCAGGCCTACATCGTTGGAACATTAAAATTACATACTGGCCATATGTTCGTATAAATAATGTGGACATCATTTCAGATTTACATTGGCTACACTCCATGTTGTGATCAGCTGCTTTTACTAGCTTATTAAAAGAGACTGATTTACTCTCTGGCAAAGTTAAATATATAAATCTTTCTGAGTCTACACTAGTAGTACTTGATACCCTACAGTTCTCGCAGTCATGCTGCCATTGATAAGAAAGCCCAAACAGGTGATCTACATCTACACCTTCATCATGCAATACATCAAGCATATACATTAAAAACTCCTGACAATCTTGCTGACTATTTTGAGAGAATTGTGTTTGGCCTGAACATCTGTCTAACAGATTTCGAATTTCAGACACACTTTCTATGTTTGTTCTATCAGTGCTACATTTCTCTAACACAGAATTTAACAAACTGCAAAATCTTTGATCAGAATTGACCACAATCTCTTCTTTTACATTTTCTAGAGAAAACAAAACATTAACCACTACATTAGCATAGCAGTTGACACCAGAACTGTTTTCAAATTGAAAACCAACAACATCTTCAACAGAATCCTTTTTGTTTCTGCTTATAATTTCAGGTTCATCGACTTTTCGTCTTTTTGCTACAACCTCCCCAGTATTGGTCACATTTCTTCGTTTCCGGCCTACCACACGTTTCTCAAACAAAGGATACTGAGGCAAATGTGGCGCATACTCTCTTCTTAACCTATTGTATTCCTTAACACAATCTAGATCCGCACAAATGTTTGTGACATCACACTCAATCAAGTACAATCCCGATAAAGTTCTAACTCGTGACAATGCCACATATGCCATACCCTCCTTGAACACAGAACTGCCAATATTCACCAATGCACAGTCTACACTTCAACCTTGCGATTTATGGATTGTCACCGCATATGCCAAGCAAACAGGAAAATGCTTACGACGAACATATAAGTCTTTTACAAGCAAAAATCTAGCAGAACAACGACCAATTAGCTGTACTTCCTCAATGCCATCAAATTTAATTTGTAAAAATTCAATTCCATCTCTATTTCTGTATTTCACAAAATCAACAACATTACCCATTGATCCATTTACCAGACCTCTTTCAACATGTAAATTCCTTCTTAAAATTATACGGCAGTTCAAGCACACATTCAGAGTCTTTTCAAAACCTGCAGTTTTAGATATACTCTTCTCTAATGAATCCAATTTTGTTTTCAGATTCTGAGCCAAAATAATTGTTGATCCCATATGCTCTACTCCGTCAATAGCTTCCAGTTTCACAATCTCTTGCTTTTCTAAATGCAACATTTTGTTGTTGAATTTGGCACATTCTGCAAGAGTTGGCATCAAACATATTCCAGATGTTTTCTCAGTAATTTTCTGAAAAATATTCTCAGGCACAACATCTTGGTCTGGATATAAATTTGTCAGTAATCGTGCATGTAAAGCTTCTTTCCCATGCTCGGTCACTTTTCCAATTCTAACATCTTGTAGAATAGTCTTGTAAACTTCATCCTTTGCCTGACGCATATTTTCATGCAGTTCAGCATAATTGAAGTTTAACCATATATTGACGTTGCCAATGCTCCCTAAGCACTTCCTGGTATCTTCATGCGTGAGCATTTTGAACACAGGTTGCCCTTTCACTGGTGTCAGCTGCAGAAGATCTCCGAAAACAATGATGTGTTTGCCACCAAATAACACATCATACTCTGTTTTGAGAACTTCTTGCATTCTCAAATGCACAAAGGCAAGCATGATATTGGAAACCATGCTTACTTCGTCAATGATAAGAAGTTTCATTTTCCTCAAGACTCTTGAAACTTCAAAACAAGCATCTCCAGATAGCTTGTGATATTCTAATTTGTTGTCATGCTCCACTGGCAGCATCAGTAAACGATGTAAAGTAATCCCTTTAATGTTATGTGCTGCCAGTCCAGTTGGAGCGGTGACAACACAAGACAGCGATGGCTCTGTCCTTTCCTGCAAATAACATGAAATTGCTTTAATAAGGAAACTTTTTCCAGTTCCCGCTTCTCCACTCACGTACAGTCGGACAGGCTTCAACGACGTACATGAGCACTCTTTCTTGTCATGACTTAATCCATGATCAATTTGCATGGTAAGTTCGTCATATATTTTCCTCTGCTCAACGTTGAGTTGTCTTTCCAACTCTTCTAAGTTAACCGCATCCTCCTGAGCATGTGCCATGGCTCTTTCCACTTCATTCATAGCAGTGGCAGCTTCATTTTCGATAACAGGTCCTCCTAGTGGATCCTGACTCAATGAAGCAGAACTCTGACTGTCCTGAGAACTGTCTCTGGCAATCTCGGCTGCAGTCGTTGCTTCCTGCTCAATTTCCACATTCAACATTTCTACATATTTGGGAAAAGCAGGACATTCTATGGTCTCCTTGGCAGCATTGAAAGAGTCTTCGTAACAAAGGAAATCTCCAAGCAGTTCCTCTTCTGCACGCCAAGGCTTAAAAAGTTGCAAAAGTGCTAAATAGAAAAACTCCTTTTTTTCAGGAGATTCGCCACTCAATTTTCGATGGTTTATCAAGTGGCATTTTCTTTGCTTGACCAGACATCCCTCACTTCCTATTACAGCATACACTCCTTTCTCAGTATCTTCTTTGATGTTCCTCTTGAATATGTAATTTTGCAGAACCTCATACAGACAAACATTCTCGAGGTGACTGCTTCGATTTGGATAATATGTATCCAACATGTTGGTCTTCAAAATGTCGGTACTGTTTGGCTCCTTTTCCGCCAAATACTCAATTTCCCGCACAGGTTTGAGAACTCGATTACGCGTTGCAGCAAGACCAACACTCGCCCAAACGATACTCCTGGACTTGGCATAGAGACTTGCTGAAGACAACCGGTCAGAACATTCGTAAGCTCCGATTTCTCGATGCGACAACATCTTCAGACTGAAACTGTACAACTTCTTGCTGAGGCTCTTTTCATGGGAAATGTCCTCCCACATATCCTTCAATTCTGTCTTCTCTTTTTTGGTGATGTAAGATGTCACATACCGAGCCACAGCCATACAGTTATCAGCCACAAACTGTATATCCATGTTAGCATTCCACATGGACAAAATCACCGGGTTGTAGTCGTTGATGTACTTAGACTCTTCGTTCCTCTTCAAATTGTATGTGTTTTTAGGTGATTTCTTCATCACATTATGTCGCAGCGAAGACATCAAACTGTTCACTCTTCCTTTAGAAATCACCGGTCGTGGAAAGCCAAAACGACATTTGGTGTAGAACTTGTCTTTGTTCCGGAATTTACGACGACAGTACTTTCCACATCGATGGCTTTGGAAACGTAGAACTTTTTCTCTTAGGCTTTTTTCTCCTTTGCGTTTGGAACAGCACACGTAGAATACTGTTCTATGAAACTCATCACTGAGTCTTCTGCATCCGTTCCAAATTTAGGTGCATCCTTGATCCACAGCAACATATGTATATGAGGAGCACCTCTTGCTTGGTACTCCTTCCTCCAGAAGAAATCCAACACCTCTCCAAGAGGTGGATTCTTCTTATTCATGATGAAAGACATCATACCTTCAAATCTATGATTGAAGTACCTACATACATTGACTGGATCCAAAGAGCACAGTTCTCCGGGTGTCTTGAATTCGATGTTTTCTACGTTAGCATTTGCCTCTCGTAGAAATTCAAGTAAGTCTTCCCAGCCATACTCAGCACAGCTCAGAGTGAGGAACCATGTGGGAGTTCCTAAGTTCCTCAGCATACATTTTAAATCACCATGACGACGGTACCAGTACTCATTAGTACCACGCTGACACGCCATGAGATTAATCAGGTGAGAATCCAAAATACTGTCTTGGACATTGACTTTATCCATAAAGTCACTTGCCGAGATGTTTTGCATGTGTATACCACTTTTCAAGATGTGGTTCACTGCATATGACAGTCCAGACAGATCGCTTTCAAACAGGAGATGAAACAAATAAGGAATGCATTGTCGAAACCTAGGATCTCCTGCATACAATCGCAAAGTCCGGTATTCAGAAGCAGGAATTTGATGAGGTCGCTCATCATATCTTCCTCCCTGACCTGTTGGAAAAAGCTGTGGGAAACACCGAGCTTCCAAACTTTCCTCCCAAACACTAATGGGACTCCCTTTCGCTTGTTTCATTTGAAACAACTCAATAGCATTCCCCATGACTTCCTTGGAATGCAAAGGATGAACACTATAATGTTCATATATTTCTTCACTAGTACAGGGTTCTACTTTCTCAATTTGACCAGCACACAAATCGCTATCCTCTTCCTCACTTACTTCCTCTTCTGCAACATATACATTTTTATAGTATTTATTATATTTTTTCAAATACAATGTTGCCCTTTTGACTTTCCTAACATCTACTAAATCTTGCCATATTTTCTTATTCTTTGTCGGAACCCCATTAACTAAGATAACAAGAGGTTCCTCTTCCACTTTTTCTACTCCAATTGTGTTAATGTTTTTCTTCAAATCTAGAGGCAAATAAACAACTCTTCCCTTTAATCCTCTCTGTAAATCTGATGGAGGCAATTTCCCAGTCTTTGGCTCCATTCTTACAATAGCCTGAAAGGGATGGATACTTTGAATCAAAATAGATTCATAAGTATTTAAATCCTTCAATTCAGAAGGAATCTCAACCAATTCCAGATTATTGTGAACTGCTCTAGCAGGCATCTGGTTTTGATTTAATTTGTTACAACAATAAGTACACACACGTTGATCCAATCCCAAATCAAAACAATTTTCTACCATCAAGTATGTTGTAAAATCCTTCCATTCACCAATTTTTTCCCTTTCACTTTTTCCATATAAATCCACTAACTTAGTCTGATTCTTATAAAGTGCGTCGACAACACACACAAGTGAAATTTGGCCTCTCACTTGATTTCACCTCAAACGTCGCAATTTCCCTCTGGAAATTATCTGTACTGGAAACCTGTACACTATCTTCCACATTACTCTCTTCTTCTTGGTCAATTTCAACATTCTCCTCTTTACTTCCAAAGTAACAAAACTCAATTTCTTCACATATATTCTTCACATCTATTTCAGAACCATGCAAAAGAGCAGCGCATAATTGTTTAAGCATAATTGCTGGACTCTTAGCATAATACAACATTCTAACTAATTTCCTCACTTTATTATGATGCACTGCTAGCATCCTGAAATGATGAAAAACACTCTGGCATACTCTCCTGGAAAGACAAGCCAGTGAATGACCATGCAAACCTATCACTTCTCTCACTCTGCAAGGATCTAATTCTTGCAACAACTTCATTTTCTGCTTCAAACTTTTCTTATTAAATGACCGTATAAAATCACAAAGTAAATTGATGGAATCCTGTCGTACACTGCAAATACTACTACACTTCCAGGTGTACACAGGACCCTTAGGACGTCTCCCTAAAACCTCATTACCTAACACCTCTTCTATCTCTGTTGTCACAAGTTTTTCTTTTTCAACTGGACAACCATCTTTCACTTCATAAGCTCGACCACTGGTGTTAACTGCATGCACCAAATCATTATCCTGGAAATAACTCTCCTCATTAAAAAATGCCTCAGAGCTTGAACTATGCATCCATTCTCCAGAAAAAACTTCACAAAAATTACTACGATTAACTATTCTCTTCCATCTACTATTTCTTTTGAAATCATAAATTGCCTTCCTAATTCTATTGATTGTCAAAATAAGTAACTTACGTTTAATTTCAAATGCATGATCAATAACTTTCTCAACTATTTTTTTTCTCTTATAAAAAAACACTTTCTGTTGACCTTTCTTAATATTTTTTAACAAATTGCCAATTATCCTGTTGCGGAACATTCGTTTACGAATGTCCCTAAACTGTTGTTTCCTTCTACTTTCATGCATAGAGTTATCTCTTACTCTAGCAGTAACATTTTTCATTGGCCTTTCCTTACCGTTTGAATTGCTTCTCCTTTTCTGGACTGAAACATTTTCTGTAGTAATATTTTTTTTTACTACAGATATTTCTTATGAATGTTTTTGTACTCTTACCCGGTGCTTTCTTGGTGACTTGACAAATCTTTTTGTTAGAGGACTGCTGCTTTTTTTCATTCACCTGCTGTCTTTGACGTTTTGCAGCCTTTCTCACTCTTTCTTTGGTTGGCATGCTGAAATCTTGAAATGATCTGCAGTTGAATCTGTGGTAAAATATAATAAAAAATGTTATTAACCACTATTACCCAACAGTAAATTAATAACAGTCATCAAAAACTTAACACACTACTTAACATTTTTACATAGAAGATTTTTTTGTACATGGCAAATTTAGAATACAGAAATAGCAGAAAAGAAATGGAATTTATATTCATTTTACCTGTGCTGTTTTATATATGAATCTGATCTAATTTTATGACCATATTTTAATATTTTATTGAAGACACTACACATAACCTGTTTTTGAAGGTGTCTTTATTTTTAAATTAAACGGTTTACATTTTTACTTTTTATTTATTATAAATTTATAAAATAAATGTTTATAGTTCCATAGGCTCAAGCACGTCAGCTTCCCATCCTATGTCATACAATTCTGACAAATCTGCATCCTCATCACGTTGTTCTTCATCCTCAGGATTGAAATCATCCAAGGGATCAACATCCACTGATGTTTCAATTACGAGTTCAATGATGAGGTCGAAATCAACTGATTGCTGATTGTCGCTCATGTTGATGTTGTCTTTATCTTTAAAGAAAGATAACAACAATGAGATGTTGCAGAGTAAGAGACAAATCTCAGAGATTATAATAGTAAAATTGTTTAACAAGAGTAACATTTTGCAGCTATTATTTAACCATGTCCAACGATGCTGAGGAGGCAGCCGCGGGCCGTGGAGGGAGTTACGGTGGAGCAGGGAGGCGGGAAGGGGGAGGGGCAGGGTGGAGGGACCTAAAAACTGGCATATGAATAATTGCAGGTAAGTACACAATTTAATTATTCAAACGAATTTCGTAGCGCGCACTGCATCGCAAAATGCGATGCTGTGCGCGCTACGAATTTCGTTTAAATAATTAAATTGTGTACTTACCTGCAATTATCCATATGCCAGTTTTTAGGTCCCTCCACCCTGCCCCTCCCCCTCCCCGCCTCCCTGCCCCACTGTAACTCCCTCCACGGCCCGCGGCTGTGAGGAGGTGAAGCCTATCTCCAATTTTTCACTGAACAGGACTCATCTCTTCTTAACCTTGGATAAACCTCACCGACTCTGTGTCCCCTGCACATAATTAAATGTAAAGGGGCAGATTTATATTAACTAGCACATCCCCAGGGATGCACCAGTTAACGTGCACCGCTGCTCTGCCACCCACGGTGTGCCGCATTTACAATCAGATAGGACAAAGCTGCATCAAAACCCTGCGCCTGCTTGAAGCAGGCATAGATCTTGACGCAGGTAGGCTGAAAGCTAAAGCAACAACTAAGTGTCGTGTGCAGAAGTTGCAAAAAAGGAAAAATGGCGTTTAAACCAGTAATGAGCCCATGCTAACTTAACACAGTGTAAAGATATCCAGGATCTACATCAGTTTGGGGTTCACGAACCTGGCAGGTACAAGGCACTGAGGCTTTGCACCGTGCATGTCTCATCCCAAATCATATGTTGTTTGTGAATGAAACAATTTCCCAGACCAAATGCTTTGGATTGGCTACTTCTAAAAAATTAAACACCCCTACTATCCCGGAGTTAGAGGAATATGATGGTTGGAGTAATTTTACTCGGTTGTCCATTAGTGATTTACAGGCCCTACTCCGTAATTCTTCCTTTAACATTTCCAGTATAAATCCAAAAGGTTGGCTGCTTTGGCAACGTGCCTTATCCACGGTTTAATAACGCTGCCTTTTGCTTTATATAAGTTTTCAGATTGTATGAAATATATACCAATAGGTCGTTATGAACCTTTAGGTAGTGGTTTTCTTCATGAGGTCTGGTCGCTTCCATACACATACAGATGTTTCAAAGATGATCAAGAAGTTTATCTGAATGGAGAGGAATGCACTGAGACGCCAGATCATTCACTAATGTGTAGGCACATACAGTTACACGGTTCATGCAACAAAGACCGACCAAATATGGCTTGCGTGTTGCAAGGAACGCCAGTTCCTGCTATCATCCCCACGTTCAGTTGTTGGAAAATGGTAGTTATTTGATGCTCAATAATGAAGATTGTTCTGGGTTAATTAAAAGTATTCCTTTTATCGTAACAGTAAGTAAACGGGTTATTTGCTGCAGAAATGTTCTATTTCCTCCCACACATGAACATAGGGAGTTTTCAATCTGGCCACAAATACCAACCTTGGGAGCAGATTTCAACGGCATGGCAAGAATAAGGGCTCTTTTGTCTCAGAGAGAGGTGGCCTTGAGTTCGGCCCGTGAAACTTTCGTGCTTCACATAGCGAACACCCGTACAGAGGTGCAGACCCTTTTCAATACTGATTCGCCTTTCCATTTCAGCAAGATGGTTCGGACTATCTTTAACGCGTCCTCCACAAAGGGCCTGGCGCACTTTTTTAAAGTTGTTACCAGTGGTCTCGTGACTTCATTTGAGAAAATCTTTGGAGTCATCCCTGCTTTCTTTCATTCTATTTTTTCCACTGTGCTTGGTGGATTCCCATTTTTACTTGCATTAGCAGCGGACGCTCTTGTGCTTTTTTACATTTTTAAATATGGATGTCCCTCCTGTGCAAGCTCCCGCCCTGCAGCTGCTGACGCTGTTCCGTAATCGCATGCTTGAATATTATGGCACAATGCCGTTGGCGATATTAAGCACGGCATATGGATTATCTTTTCGATTCTCCTACTTCACCTGTGTCCAGCCTGTATTTCACTGCCTGACCTGTGATTTCGATTGGGCCATTGATTTGTGTCTCTGCGGACCGGTTTCTCCTGACGTCGACTTTAATCAGCTGATGAGTCCTATCATTACTCACGAGTTGGTTTGTCCTGGCGAAAGGATTATGGCTGTGGCATTGATGCATGGACTAATTGGTCCCTGGAATTTACTGGCGGCAACACAGTCTTTCTTGGAACAGAGCTTTCTTGAAAACCCACCGAGCTGTCCTCTGATGGTGATAGAGGATCCGGTGCTGGGAGAGCACGTATGTTCTTTTCCGCTTTTAAATTGGATGGCTGAACTCTTTTCGGATGAAGACGGTGACTTCCTATTGGAGGCTGTTGCAGCTTATTTTGCATACACAGTTATGTCATAGACCTTTTTCATGTTTGATATGCTGAGTACTAGCATTTCATTGACAATTCATTGACTTATTTGTCAAGTTTTTATTATTTAGCTTGCCTATTGGCTTAAGCCTCGATAAAGTAGTTGGCTGTTTTATTTTTCTTTAGCATTAAATTTTCCTAGTTTTTAATGTTTTACCTTGCGGACCGTCCACATATAAAGTTGCAATCTGCTCTCATGAGATGGCACTTCTATTATCTTATTCAGTTCGTTTCCGGATCATGGGGAGGTGTCATCTAGATCCTGGATATCTTTACACCGTGTTAAGTTAGCATGGGCTCATTACCGGTTTAAACGCCATTTTTCCTTTTTTGCAACTTCTGCACACGACACTTAGTTGTTGCTTTAGCTTTCAACCTAGTAGTTCATCGTGGTTTACATGAGAATAATATGTTATTGCTCTACTATCTGCTTTGCTTGTTAAACTATATCTGTACAGCGAGTGCTGAAGTTTCAAGAACAACACGATACAGAATTGTTATGAGGTCTGATCTCCACGACTTCATACTCATAACATAAGTGCAGCTTCTGCCAATTCTGGGCATGAGGCGGGTTTTATATTGCTTTGCCGAACACACATACACAACACTTGATGCGGTTCACATGAAGAGAGAGCTGGTGTATGCTGATGTGATTCCTTCAAATCTAAGACACTAAAGTATGGGCACGCCCTAAACCAACACAAAGAGACCTTCTTAGCAAATAATATATTATGTGTATTAGGGAGGGTGAGATATAAGCAGCCGCGGGCCGTGGAGGGAGTTACGGTGGGGCAGGGAGGCGGGGAGGGGGAGGGGCAGGGTGGAGAGGGATAAAAAACGACACCTGGATAATTACAGCTAAGTAAACAATTTAAATAATAAAACGAATTTCGTAGCGCGCACTGCATCGCAAAATGCGATGCAGTGCGCGCTACGAAATTCGTTTTATTAATCAAATTGTTTACTTACCTGTAATTATCCAGGTGCCGTTTTTTAGCCCTCTCCACCCTGCCCCTCCCCCTCCCCGCCTCCCTGCCCCACCGTAACTCCCTCCACGGCCTGCGGCTGCTTATAAGTGTTGCTAACTCTTATTCATTTACAGCATGTTAACATACTGTCACCATTCGCGTTTTATGTACTAGTAACTATGCTGGTAATTTTGCTACTGATAATATGTGTACTTGTATTATCTAAGATACTACGCCTGAGAAGACGGCATTAGTAAATAAACATTTCAAATACACATGTGTTCTTCTTAACTCCATGTTCTAGTTTCTAATAAATATATAACGACCGAGTGTTCATGAGTTCCACGTATCCTGAGGTACTATAAGTTCATATTCTGGATTGTCTAAACATTGAGAGTTTGTTATATCCAATGTGACACTGTACCTAGCTTGCTAAGGGGTTTTTGAGTACTAAGGTGAGTTTTGGGGCACCCTAATTCGCCGAGGTTCCAATCCTCTGTGCACACTTCTGTGTGAGAACAGAAACCCTGCGACAGGGGCACCCCTGAGCCTTGCTGGAGCTTCATCACACTTGCGATACAACTCCAGCAATGCGCCACCTTTACGGCACAGATACGTCACGCATCTGTGCTGTTTTTGCCCCATGATGCGCCGCATTGTAAATGCAGCACACCATAGGTGGCGGAACAGCGGCACAGGATGACTAACACATCCATGGTGATGCGCCAGTCATCATAAATCTATCCCTATGCTTCTTATCTTGTTAGAGATGAACCGCCATATGTATCATCAAAGTTTTTTGCATTTCCTAAATAGCGAACTTTAAGGAATAAATAGCGATTCTTTACCATTCCTAGTTTGCGATGAGCTATTTGCTAATTACAAATTACCCATTCATTTCCATGGAGCAGGAGGCCCATAGGAATGAAGGTGCAATTTGCGATTAGCAATTACCTCATCGCAAATTACGAATTTTTCCGAGGGTGCAGGGGTGTCTCAAGAACACCCTGCTGCACCCCTGAAAAAGAAATTTGGGGGCATATGGCGCACATAAATTTTGAAAACATTCCTTTACCTCAAAAACGATTTTCAACTCATAATTTGAAAACACTGCCCACAGGGAAATGACTTAAAATGTCCTCAAGACACATGAAAGTGTTTTTTTAAAGCCTTTGCAACTTTTTTGGGTCACTTTTAACATGGCTATGTAACTCAAACAGTCAAAATCTAAATTTACCATGCAGAGGTGGGAGCATATTTACAAGGAATTTGCTCCACGGAGAAAGGTCTTTTAATTTAATATTGGAAAAATAACATCAGAGACACTGAAATGCCTTATAAAGAAGCATACACCATTATGTCCTTGTCATAAATTTTAAAAGCCTTCATTTTCCCCAAAAACGATTTTCAAGTCATATTTTAAAAACACTCCACATGGGGAAATGACTTAAAATGTCCTTAAGACACATGAATTTTTTTTTTTTGATTGCCTTTGCAGCATGTTTCGGTCACCTTTAACATGCCTATGTAACGCAAACATTCAAAATCTAAATTTGCCATGCACAGGTGGGAGCATATTTACAAGCAATTTGCTCCACAGAGAAACTTCTTACATTGAAATGGGAAAAATAACATCAGAGACTCTCAATTACCTTATAAAGAAGCATACACCATTATGTCCTTCTCATAAATATTAAAACCATTGCTTTTCCTCAAAAACGATTTACAAGTCATAATTTGAAAACACTCCACAGCTCCTATGCACATAAAAACCCTGTCAGTACTAATACTTCACATTTTCTCCAATTACAATTTCTCAAAGAAACAAAATCTATTTGTAAAACACTTGAGACAAACCAACATTTGAAAAACACAACTTTCTTCATAATTTTCTCCTTAAAGCACACTATTTTCTATCTAAATTAAAGAAATCTTTTCTCACCTTAGCAAATACTTTGAGTTTCAAAACAGTCTCAGAAACACACCAATTTGTCTTCAGCAGAGCAAAAGGTATGCACTCCAGAGTCTGCAGCTATCAAAAGCACAGAAATGCTGTAATTCTTCACACATATCTCTCATGTCACCCAATCAAAACTCTTCCCTCACTTTTTTTCAAATCAAAACCCTTCCCCCCCTCTGCCCCCTCTCTGCTTTTTCTGCATAGCAACCACCTCTTCCAAGACCTCTGGTGGATCTATGATGTTACAACGCGTTATTTTACAACGCAGACCGTTACATCGCAATTTTTACAACGCAGGATCCATTACAACGCATGGCATTACAACGCATGGCATTACATCGCAGATGCTATTACAACGCATGGCATTACATCGTAAGTATAGGTAAGTATACCTTTTTAAAAAAAATGTCATTATTTTAATTTAATTAAATTATTTTAATTAAAATACTTTTTAAAATAGTAATTATTTTTATTTAATAATTTTAAATCTATTTATTTAAATTAATTTTAATAAAAATTGTAATTAATTTTATTTAATTAATATAATTAAATTAATTTAATTTAAATATTTTTTTGATTGTAATTAAAATAAATTATTTAAAATAATGTATTTAATTTAATTATTTTAATTAAGAAATGTAATTAATATAATATAATTAATTTTATTTAACTTAAAAACACCCCTGTACCCCAAAACCCAAACCCTGCCCTGAAACCTAAAAACACCCCTGTACCCCAAAACCCAAACCCTGCCCTGAAACCTAAAAACACCCCTGTACCCCAAAACCCAAACCCTGCCCTGAAACCTAAAAACACCCCTGTACCCCAAAACCCAAACCCTACCCTGAAACCTAAAAACACCCCTGTACCCCAAAACCCAAACCCTACTCTGAAACCTAAAAACACCCCTGTACCCCAAAACCCAAACCCTACCCTGAAACCTAAAAACACCCCTGTACCCCAAAACCCAAACCCTACCCTGAAACCTAAAAACACCCCTGTACCCCAAAACCCAAACCCTACCCTGAAACCTAAAAACACCCCTGTACCCCAAAACCCAAACCTGAAACCTAAAAACACCCTGTACCCCAAAACCCAAACCCTGCCCTAAAACCTCAGTACACCAATACATATACTCCTATACTCATATTTATTTAAAAAATTACTTAAATTAATAAATTTAATTTATAATATTTAAAAACATAAATAAATATTTTTATTTATTTTTATTTATAATTAATATTAATTAAATCATTTATATAATAATAAATAAAATTAAAATAAATTATATACTTACCAATACTTACGATGTAATGGTATGCGTTGTAATAGCATCTGCGATGTAATGCCATGCGTTGTAATGCCATGCGTTGTAATGGATCCTGCGTTGTAATAGCTGCGTTGTAACAGCATTACGACGTAAAAGTTGCGTTGTAAGTGATACACACCCCTCTGGTATTTCCAAGTTCACACAACAATGTTGCAATTGAACTCTGAACTCTCAGTGCACCTGCATATCCAGTGCATACTTTCATTTAATGATTTTTTCTTCGCCACTCAAAATACATCTTTCAACGAACTCATCCATGCACCCTAACTTTCTGTTTTCAGCAATCAAAATCCACCAATCACTCTTACTGCTTCATTAACACAGAAACTCCTCAGTTTTTTCATTTTACACTCTCATTTTTTCAACTGCCATTTCATTGCCACACTTCATCTGACTGCAGGAGAACCTTCTCTCGCCATGTTTTCTGTCTGGATTGTTGGACATAGTTACATCTATTGGGCTCAGAGGTACGCTGAAAACAGGAATTTACCTAACCTCAATTTACAAGATGTGGAAATTAAGTGGTTTGGCCACAGAGGATTAAAATGTCACCAATTGATACCATTGGTGAAAACCTTTATGCATTTGCCAAAACCTGACCTGTTAATTGTGCACTGTGGAGGTAATGATTTGGGCACTTTGACTGGGGTAGGTCTGGAAATGCTTTTAAAGGACACCTTTGAGCAATTGATGGCACTTTTTCCTCAGACTGCCTTGGTATATTCAAATATATGCCAAAGACAGAAATGGAGGTGGTCAAACCAATTTTGTCCACAAATTGAGAAGTCGAGGAAGCATGTAAACAAATCTGTTTCAGCTTACATGAGAGACCATGGAATGGGCTCCCTGTACAACAATAACTTGCGTTACTACATGCAAGATATCTACAGAGGAGATGGAGTTCACTTCTCAGATGAGGGCAACAGAATTTTCATTCTGAATTTAAGACTGTGCATTGGTACCTACTTATAAGTACCTAAATGTACCATAAACCCAAAAGCTCTTCTCAGAGCTACCCTACATCTGATCACTCACAATTATTATTTTACTCTAACTTTTTTCACTAATTTTCAAGAAAGTACGCTCCCCAGAACGCTTCCCGGTTCGCGAACCGGACGCTCCCCATGCAAAAAAACAAAAACAATTTTTTTTTTTTTTTGCCCTGCGGGGCCCTTTTAAAGCCTCCACATCAAACCTAGGGGGTCAGGGAGCATCTACTATGCCCCCTTATGGTCATTTGCCCCTTCGCTTTTGCCTCCTCTTGTCTCTCGATCCTACCGAGAGACAAGATGGCGGCCGCTACGGACTGTTTGGAATGTTTACAGACGCCGAAGAACCAATCAGCTTCGCAAAGCTCCGTAACGCGAAAAGTACGCGAAGCGGAGCGCTGTTACAGATATATATCTTTTTTTGAACATTAATTTCTCAAAATCCACTGGAGCACATATATTGAGACCTAGCAAAGGCACATCGGGCTACCAGTCCCTACAATTTTGCCAAGTTTCGTGCAAATCCATTCAGCCGTTCGATTATTATTATTTTATTTTTTTTTGCCCCGCGGGGCCCTTTTAAAACCTCCACATCAAACCTAGAGGGTCAGGGAGGATCTACTATGCCCCCTTATGGTCATTTGCCCCTTCGCTTTGGCCTCCGCTTGTCTCTCGATCCTACCGAGAGACAAGATGGCGGCCGCTACGGACTGTTTGGAATGTTTACAGACGCCGGAGAACCAATCAGCTTCGCTTCACAAAGCTCCGTAACGCGTAAAGTCCGCGAACCGGAGCGCTGCCCGGTCCGCTGTTACAGATATATATCTTTTTTTGAACGTTAATTTCTCAAAATCCACTGAAGCACATATATTGAGACCTAGCAAAGGCACATCGGGCTACCAGTCCCTACAATTTTGCCAAGTTTCGTGCAAATCCATTCAGCCGTTCGGGCTAAAAGTGAGGCCAACCGCCCTATGGAAAACTCAATGTTAAAAACACGTTTTGGGACCCCCCTTTTTTCTCGGCCCCCCCTTGACGAACCCCCCCCCCAAATTTTCAAGGGCTGCTCAGAATCAAAATGTGCCATTTTCCTGAAAATTTCAGCCAATTCCGTCCACAAACGCCAAAGTTATTAGACATAGAATTTTCAAAAATCCCATAGAGAAAAAATCCTAACTATATATACCTACTGGCGACCGCCAGTAGGTAATATATATATATATATATATCTCCTAGATACATCAAAGTGTTACTTGGTATGTGCACCTCACTCAATTACTCATCACAAAGAAAACACCTCAAGTGCCCATAGCCACTGGAACCACACATCAAAATGGCATCCGTCAGAAACAAATCACCTCACCCGATCGTTCACTCGAAATTCTTGCCAATTCTCGCTGGGGGGCCCGTTCACAGCTGGCTTGGACTCTTGACCGGGACTCAAGTTCTGTTTGTCTTACAGCAGTACCTCTACTCTGCAAGTGAGCACCTAACTCAGCTGTCAACAAACCCCAGCTTTATAGTCTCAAAACGCACACTAGAAGGTTTGAGAATTTCCTCCCTGCGCCAAAGGAATCTTACCAGGACTGGCCAGCTTCCAAGCAAGCATTCCATGGCAGGAAGGAGTTCCCACGTTCCCTCTACCTTCTCCCATGTTCCAGCCTTTATCTTGACGAAGCTCACAAAAGCCTTACAAGGTACATTAACCCCTTACATGCGGCGCGAATTTTCGCGCTGTGCGGCCGTTTTGAAGAGTGGGCGGGATCATGACGGCCCCCAGCCGTCATCAGCACACGCCCACCGTGATGCATGATGGCCGGGGGCCGTCATCAGCATGCAAGGGGTTAAACAATCTCTCACAAAAATAATCCTTGAACGTGATTAACCCAAACAACTTGCAAGCATGGCTGTGGACACAGATAAAGTTCAAGCCAGGCAGAGTCAGAAATCAGGATGACATGAGGCCCTCTCAGGGATCACGGTAACAGGATACACCTTTACCTCAAACACTGGCACTCCTTCACAATAAAATATGACAGAGACATGAAGGAAGTTTGAAATATTTATTTCAACTATCGTGCTCTAAAATGCAGTATACAAGCCACAATCAGAAAACAGGTGCCTAGCAAAAATACTATCAGCATAGTCAGTAAATCGAATATTATGAAATGCCCTGTCATACTATAAGACAGATTAGCCTAACTCTCCTCCCATTCTACGTAACAAAACTGATAATACAGCAAAGATCCCTGGGATTAGTACCTTAGAATAAACAGATGGACGTTCTACATCTCAGGTACAGCCATGATATTTCTCTCTCTCTGTGTTACATTTCTGCTCATACCTATAAGACAAGGTTTACATGTTCATAAACAACAGCTGCATTTCTGTGTTGTGTCTAGGTGTGAGTGCCTTACCTGAACAAAATAACGAGGGACATTGTTGTTTGACCTTGTCAGCTGTTCAGACTAAATCCTAGGACAGAACAGAACGAGAAAACAACTGTAGTTCTCAGTGAAAATATAATGTGGTACAAAAGCAAATGTGTTTATATAGTAATGTGGGCAGAGCTAATGCGGCCTGGGTTGTCCATAGATAGGCTAACATAGGGAAAACTACGATGGGGCAGGAATAGAACACATGACAGCATTGAAGTGGACTGGGAAGAAAACCTCAAAATGCTAAATAATACCATAAACCCAGGTCATTCTTCGACCCTCTAACTCTGCAGAGGAATGAGAGTAGTAAACCATTTAAAAATGAAGAGGCACACCATTCCTTGCTTTGGGGAGAACAGAAGAGAATGGAACCCTCCGGACAAAAAGGAGACTGAATCAAAAGTGCCACAGTGACTAAGGACCAGCTTGCAGGAGGACCACCTCCACCCAAGAACTGTACCGTGGCATTCAGGGCCCACGTTGGCTGACAAAGCAATATGCCCTGCTAACACTGGTAATGGAAAGAGCACCACTTTAAGAAACAGGAGGAAGAAATGCCGTACCTGTGTGTACTGAAAGAGCATCAGGCCCAGCAACAGAAGCCTGCCAACTGAGGCTGATCATGTTTACGCACACCAGCCGCCTATCCCAAGCCTGTAGCAAAAGTAGCCCCATCAGTGATGATTGTAAAAGTAATGATTCTCAATGTACTTATATGAGGAGGGAAAAGCATGAGAGACATTGACAGGACTCAAAACCATGACCAGAAGATAATAGCCTAAAGAGATGCAAGCCATACATCCATTGGCTTGGTCTGTCATTGTCAACAACTCTTGAAGTAAACTCCTGGGCTCTCTTGAAGTAAGGGAAAAAGAAGATGCTGTGCTTCAGAAATAACAAAGAAACAATCACCACCTACCATTTGCACTCATAGTTCACTTGCTTGGATAACGCATCTGTCCTAGCAAGAAGAGGTTTACACCATCCCCAAATCTACACTATTGGCAAGCAAAGACTCACAAGAACATTGTGAATTAACAGACCTTAAGCAAACTTATGTTAATGGCAACAGTGGATCCTGAACTGATACCAGAGCTCCTAACAACTAGGGCAGGAAACAAGCGAGTCCAAGTCATCAGAAGGAGGAGATATGGCACATATTTTGCCACCACATATTCTAGAAATGTCCCAAAAAACAGGTCAACTTAGAGAACAAATACAATTTTAAACAAGTCCAGGACACCTACATGCAGTTCCCAAACATCTCCCTAGATACACCCCACCCCAACCATGGCAAATATAAATCACACCGAGGATGGCTGCTCCATTCCAAGTCAGGAGATGGAGATGTAAACAGAGAGGCTAAAACTGCCTGCCCCAAAAACATTCCAGGCCTTATTTTATCTATTTATTATTTTGTTGCAAGAATGCCATTGGGGAATTGTTCATGAATGATGAGCAATGTTGATTTCCAGCTATGCAACCTTCAGCCAACTTGGATGGCTTTCACCTCATTTTGAATACAATTTGAACTTGTGGTCCAACAGTGAAAAGACCTGTAACCCCAGGATGAACCATTGTTGTACTCTAGGATCTGAGGTGAAAGTCTGCAAAGACCGAATCCAATTCAGTACCCTCTGTGGCTGCAACCTAACACAGGCTATAATTGAGTTCCCACAATGTAAATCTACCACAGCTAGGTACTCGTTCATAGGCACAAACTTGAAGCACCAGTTCTTACTTGATAATACATTTCAAAATAAAGTCATCTGCGATCAACAGAACACCATGACACCTGCAAGACCCACAGGGCTCATGGTAGCAGCGGTCAAGTCACAGACTCTGAAACAGGTTTCCACATAGTGAGGTTTGAACCTCCTGTGCTAGACACAGGGGAACCTAGTAGACTGCAAAAATGGACGCCCAAGCCCAGCAGAGGCTCTGTCAGCAAACTCAGACCTTCACTTAGCAAGACAGGAAAAAGCAATAGGAATGCTAGGAATCCCAGGTCTTTTATAAGACCTACAGCATGGAGGGGGCTTAGCTTTTCATTATTTCCTCAGGAGTTCTTTCTTGAGGTTGGATTCAGTGCACAAAGCTTGGGATGAGAACGAGGGTCGTGAAGGTAATTTGAATGGTCTGACTATCTACATAGATTTCTGGCTTACCAGTGAAGGTTCAGAACCCTTGTGGTGTAGATATGAAATCAGGACACTGCATACCATGGCTAAGAGCAAGAAGCAATGTGATCCTGCTGGTGTTGGAACAGTCACTCTCAAGTCTTCCACATTGTGAGTGAGCTCCACTACCAATATGAGGGGCTAAACAACTAGAGTTGAAACTAAGAGCTACATCGTCTACAGTGAGTGACTTATTCCCAGATCCTACGAAATATGTGACCCCCATATTCCTTATGAAAAATGTGATCTGCACAGACTTTACTTTAGAGCAGGCGCACCATCTACACCTCACTGAAGAGAGAGCTGGCGTTACCAAAATTACTGTATGGGGTTGGAGTGAACATTTCTTATATTAGTCTTCGGCAGGCAATCAACTTGTTATATACAAAAATGCGTTAGGTCCCAAAAAACTGAAACTTCAATTGGAAACCTATGTAGACTGCTCTCTTCCTCAATCTGCACTGCCCACTACCGTCAGCAAAACTAGTGCCACATCAGCCTGCTGGTTGCCAGGTTCGGAGGCCGTAATGTTATGAGGTGATTTATTAGTTAACTTAGAGTCCCAATGTTGTTCTCTATTTCATACAATGTGCGTACGTATACAAGTATTGGCAAAGCCAATAGCTGCCACCTATGCAAAATCTATTGACTTTGTCAAAGTTTTTTACAGGTTGCACAGCAGTTGACCTGCTTGATGATAAACAACAAGCATTTACAATGCAATAGGTCCCACAACTGCAAGATTATGAGCTATTGGCATTGTAAAGGCAATGCCTTTTAGAATATTCAAAGGCATCGTCATTTACAATACCAATCGGTCAACTCTGGCAAAAGCAAGACCTAGTGTATTGCAGAGCAAGGTGTCAAAAGAAAGAAAAAAAGAAACAGAGCGCGCTGTACCTGAAGAGGGCGCAGCCCTCAAAATGATAGTTAAAAAAAGAAAATGAAACTGAGCGTGGTGTCCATAAAGCGTATGCCGCTCTTAGCATGAAAATTTATTTTTTAAAAAGAGAAATGGTGAAAGAAAGCGCAGTGTCCCTGACGCGGATGCCGCATTCTTGTAAAAAGTGAATAGAAAAAAGTGTTGCCATAGTGCAGTGAGTGCTGTGGTGGTAGGGGCAGCCACTTTTAAAGTTAGAGTGGCATAGCACTCCATATAAAAAGCGGCCGCCATTGTCCTGTGTGGGTACACTGCAAATTCAACCGGGTAACAAGCCAAGTAAAAGGTCCAGTCATTATGGGAGATAACAAATGCAGACAAGGCGGTACCAAGGAGGGACTAACAAGCCTATTTACGAATCAGAAGCCGGCATTTACGAAGGACAATGACACAAACCAATGAAAAATATGGGCGGTGAGTGGGCGGGGCTTCCAGTGCATGCTCCAATACAGCATGCCTAGTAGGGCGAACAGCGCATGCGCAGTGCCTCTAGGCTCGACCTAAAAAGACCTAAAATGACTCTTTGATAGACAGCTCTTTCCAATTTCCTCTTAATGTCTGACCTTTATCCTGTGTTAAACAAAAGGGTAGTCAGTCTCATTATTCGTTGTTGCAAGGTAAAATTAACTTTTAATTTTTTTTAACTCTTAATTGACATTTGTGTAAATAAATGTCTCGATCTAGTTTTCACTGTCTCTTATTATTGTGCAACTGATCTCTGTAAAGCCCTCTACTTGATTACTGCTTTGTGCTATAAACATTTTCAAACAATAAATTCCCATCATGAAGCGCAGTTAACCTAAAAGCGACCAGCCCAGCGTGCAGTTTTCATGGGTTGGATATACCAATGTCTACACACCTGTCTGATGCTGGGACATGCAAAGGACCAAGAACACGTCAAATGTATGCAAAGCGAAGATGCCTTGTTTGATAAGCAATGGGGTGCGGGTGTATGGGGTCATTTAATGACCTGGATTTCCCTGCCGGGACACGTATGTAATGGGGTACTTGCTCATGCTACAAACCTTGGACCCCTGACCTTCATACCTCATACATGCTTCTTTGGCTCTTGATCCTTGATGTTTTCGTGGATATACCCCCCCCTGATTTCTAGTCTTGCATCCTGGGAGTGTTTCTTTATGTGTAGTAATGAATCCTCATATTGTGTATTGTAGCATCTCTGTGCTGTTTTCTACCTCTTGTCGAGGTCCCAGAGTGATTCCTAGCAGTCGGTTGTCTGGTTACTACATCGGCAGGGCAAGGATGGGAGAAGGGGGTTGGCAGTGGACACATCTGTTGGTGTTGAGTTGTGGTGTGGTGCTTGAGGTCTGGAGAGCATCCTCTCCAATCCTGAAGCTTAGGCTTTTGGTTGTAAGCAAGGTATTGTGAGGTTAGGGCCACAAGCCACCTATACCAACCGCTCAGCGGGGGAGCTTCGGTCCAGCGTTGTGGAAAAGCCAGATCTTTAGTTCCCGTGTGAGCTCATGATGGTTGTTGGTGTTTCTTACCCTCTCTGGGATGGTTCAGGTGCTTGAGAAGGAGCTCCTGCTCTGCTTTCATTGTGGCTTGTATCCTCCATCCACAGCCGAGTTTGCCTACAGCTGATCCCAGCATAGGTGACGACATCTCTGGGAGTATCATGGATCACAGCCTGAAAGTTTGTGTGTAGTGTTCTCTGCTCAGACCCTACACAACACTGTATACTGATCAACAGTACGTAACTACAGACGGGAACAGCATAGTGGTGAGTGAGAGCGAAGGGGATGTAGAAAGGCATGTAGGGGTAGGGGGATCATGCAGGTCACTCATTTGAATCTGGATGCGACAGGTCTGCATCCAGTCCTACAGAGATCAATCCTGTAGGCGCCGTTGAGCATTTTTTAAATTGTTTTTTGTAACGGCCAATAAGCTACCGGATGACATTATGGCACAGCATAACAACTAAATCAAACAAAGGCTTGGGTCCTATATCTACCTGGCCTGGACCACCCTATTATATAAAACAAACAAGTGACCAGATAGATTATTGCATAATCATTAATCGGCACTTAGACAGTCAATTCCAAGTGCAAGTGATTTATTTCACATTAGTTAAATACGTCAGTCACAATATTAACAACAACATTTCTTCATGTCATAGAGAGAGACACACAAAGTTTTAGTGGGACCCACTTGTGAAAATAAGAACAACAAAAATGACACTGTGACATATCAAGAATAAAAATTCACATCTATTTACATAGACATAAAAGAACACACAACATATCAAAAAGTGACTTGAACACCAATTCAATTGTCATAGTCCTATTCATATATATTCGACACAAGTCCTTAAGTAACACATAAACAACAGGTGGATTGATTACAATTCGAAAGATCCTGCCTCAATACTGGACCTAAGGCTACACAATTATAAATAGGCTAGTGTGACAAATGGGGAAAAAATTATTTTACACTGATTCCCATGTGCATCCCAGCAATACTTGTGCCTCAGCCTGAAAGCCAACGCGTTTCGAACCCTGACTTGCTCTGGGGTTCTCCACAGGTCGTGGACTGGAAAGAACCTTGACTACTAATCTGTGAAGCTCCCATGTGATTCTCTATCCATGGTGCAGCTTTGCTTTCATTAATACGACTTCCATGTGACAGTGTAGGTAGAATTCTCAGTGAATGGAAAACTGCCGTTGACAGGAACTCGCAGTTATACTGATCGATGATACCCTGCTTTGTCTGCTGGAGCAGACGAAAAGCCGGATTCAAGAGTATGACTTAAAGCATGTAAATTGCAATCCTGAATTTAGGTGACTCTTTGTAAATACTGAGCCACGTCCCTTTTGGAGACCCATCCCCCACCTAGTTCATCACAGTTAAAGCACTGTGGTCCATAATATGCTTTTGCATGCAGACATCTAAAAGCGGTCTCGTGGGCGAAAACTAAAAATTGTGATGTGGTAAAACTGACGTCAAATCTAAAACGTGTGGAGCCAAGAAAAGGAGTGACTGCTTTGTTCCTCTGAGGCACTCATGGAGGGAAGGAGCACAGCTTGTGTTACATGTCAGTGGGACTTCAGTGAAGGAAAACTGAGGATCTCATCTTTTTCACAGAGGTACCACAGCCCATGATTTTCTGAGGCTGTTGGGCACCCCTTTAGCAGGAAAGCATGCTTGTTCCCTAGCAAAGTGGATCAAAAAGTTATGCAGGTCGATTGCTTCCAAGCAAATCCAAATATCCTCTGCTTCTCTGCGAGTCAAGTGCAAAGATAGCAAGTTTACCTTTGCCAGCCAAAATCATAGAGAAACTCATTAATATTCAACTCTCCAAGTATATAGAGGACCACTACTTCCTAGACGAGACCCAATTTGGGTTTCGCAAAGGCCATGGCACTGAAACTGCTTTAATTAAAGCGTTGGAAGACATTAGAGTGATAATGGATCAGGGAGGAGCAGCGGTACTCATTCTGCTGGACCTCTCAGCGGCCTTTGACACGGTCGATCAACTATTTTGATCGACCGTATCACTAGCTTGGGTATCCAGCACAAGGCCAGAGAATTATTGCAATCTTTTTTGTCCAACCGCACTCAGTCAGTGCACTTGGGCAAATTCCATTCTGCCCAACTGGCTTTACCATGCGGGGTCCCTCAGGATCGTCCCTGAGTCCGACACTTTTTAATATCTATGTGTCGGACCTAGCTAGAGTCATCAAGGCTCATAAGGATGGGCCTTACTTCTTATGCCGATGATACTCAGTTGGTGCTGGCTATAAATAACAATGGAGAAAGGATTGCAACAAATTTTCAGGAAGGCATGCTTGCCATCAGTAATTGGATGGCTAGCAATTGCCTAAAATTAAATTCTGAGAAAACAGAGGTCATGACCTTTGGTAAACTTTTTCGTTGCTGGTCTCAAACCTGGTGGCCCCCTGCCATGGGCCCTCCACCCATCCCAGGTACCAAGGTCAGGAACTTAGGTGTCACATTTGATGATAAGCTCTCTTTTGTCTCACATGCTAACTCAGTAGCATCGACTGCATTTTACAAACTACGCATGATAAAAAAACTTCTGCCATTTCTCCCCCTGAACGCTGGTAAAACACTGGTCAGTACCTTGGTGATGTCTTCTATTGACTACTGCAATGGACTGTTTGCAAACGCTCAAAAAAAGGTTACTCAAAAACTTCAAACAGTTCAGAATGCAGCTGCAAGAATTCTATCAAGAACACCCTAATTCAAAGGCATCCCCCACATCATCAAGAATTATCACTGGTTGACAGTGAAGAATCGGATAAAATTTAAAACACTCTGCATTGCTTTTAAAGCAGCTCGTAAAATTGGACCTGAATTCCCAAAAAAAATCTAAAAATTCACTCGCCTAACAGAGCACTCCGGTCATCTTCTGCTCTACAGCTAATGGTCCCACGTACTAAAACAGCTTCCTGGGGCGACAGAAGATTCGTGGTCACTGCGGCTAAACTTTGGCATACCATCCCATTGGAGATCAGATCAAGTCAATCTTTGCTCACGTTTAGAAAGCTGATCAAAACTTGGTTGTTTAATCAACAATCGCTTTCCGGGTCATCTATTCACTGCCGTCGGTAGCGCCGAGTAGCCCCAGGGTAGTTGTGCGCTTTATAAATTTCAATAAATAAATAAAGAGAGGAAAATGGGTGAGAGACAGTGATTTGGAATGTGGGGAGCAAATGCAATGTGGAGGGAAGGGGTGGAATCAGGGAGGATGGGTGTGGTTGAAGCAGAAGAAGGATGGGGGAAACAACACAGAGGGTGGACAGGATCAATATAAGGACACTGCGGAGGTAATGCTACACATTGGACATCAAAAGGAGAGGACGCTAAAGGGGAGAGAGAGCTGCGTGGAGTTGGGGGAGGAATTGTAACTGGGTGAGAGAGCAACCAGACCAGCCAGGAGAGAAACATATGGGCAAGTGAGAGATGGAGTGTGGAGATGTAAGACAAGTAAACTAGGGAGACAGTTGGAAAACACATTCACTTTTGCTCATGGAGCTCAAAAAGAAAGACACAATTAATGAATCCATTCTCGAGGCAAGTGACAAAGGCATGGGTGGGTAAGACAGCCCATACAAGCTAACGAATAAAAAGCAAGAACATTTGAGAGACAAGAAGCCAACCATTTCTAAGCAATGGGCACATTCTAGCCCACTGAAAGCTTACATTATATTTTGCAATAGATGGCACATGTGGGTGTTTAGTAGACGAGATCTAAAAACTGCAGTGGAGGAGTTATGCATAAAACAAGGGAACCTGGGAACCTTCCTGTGGTGATGCTAAATGGAGTTGAAAGGAGATCCAGGGCATAACTGGCAAGTGAACATGGTTCAGGGGAAATGTACATTACGTCAGTGCAATTAATTGGTGTAATATATGTAATTTACCTCTAAAATTCAGCGTTAAATGCCATTTTTTTCTTTTCACATAATTACATTTATTTTGCATTAGTTTGCAAAAAGTTTGTGGAATTAAGCAAAAGCAAATTGATCGATTCTCGCACACCCCTAGGTATGTGTGTTATACTTTCAGACATTTGTGGCTTTTTTTAGACAACAGTAGTTTGCATGCGCAGATCTGAGCCAATGTTTGCAAAATTCAATGCAAGCATACAAGTTTAAAATTAATCCTGTGGTACCCTGTAATGCTAAAGGTGCCAGACATTACCTGGTGGGAGCAAGTAGCTACTGCAGTGGCGTTATTCTCATTCGGATATTGTAAGTGAGACTGCATGCTCTTTATCTGCTAATGTTTTCACGTAAAATGATGCATTACAACTTGTTACCTTGATGGCAATCTGCTGTACTTTATTGAAAACTTGAGATGGTAGCAGGCTAATACATTGTGACTAATGATAGATACATACTGGGCGCTTTCTGGGCTTACCTGCATCTTGAGAGGAGCCAGACTCGTGCTGTGTGTTTTGTTTTCTGCCATCCTCTGCTACTGTTCGCGACACCCGCTCCGCGGGTGCCGCTCAACGCTCCATTTGCCTCGTCCTCCCTGGTGTGAGCGGATCCACAGTCCGTGGTGTGTCACGCGCTCCCAGGTTGAGGATTCAAACTACAGTCTGTGCGTGGAGCCTACCGGGGGACTGCGAGGTCCAGCAGCCTCAGCGGCTCACAGCTGCTGCCTCTTCCCCCGGCGGCCACGCCCCCAGCCTTCGCTTTAACATCGCCTGGGTTCCCTGGTCATTTGGCGTTTTCTGGGCTTACCTGCATCTTGAGAGGAGCCAGACTCGTGCTGTGTGTTTTGTTTTCTGCCATCCTCTGCTACTGTTCGCGACACCCGCTCCGCGGGTGCCGCTCAACGCTCCATTTGCCTCGTCCTCCCTGGTGTGAGCGGATCCACAGTCCGTGGTGTGTCACGCGCTCCCAGGTTGAGGATTCAAACTACAGTCTGTGCGTGGAGCCTACCGGGGGACTGCGAGGTCCAGCAGCCTCAGCGGCTCACAGCTGCTGCCTCTTCCCCCGGCGGCCACGCCCCCAGCCTTCGCTTTAACATCGCCTGGGTTCCCTGGTCATTTGGCGCTTTCTGGGCTTACCTGCATCTTGAGAGGAGCCAGACTCGTGCTGTGTGTTTTGTTTTCTGCCATCCTCTGCTACTGTTCGCGACACCCGCTCCGCGGGTGCCGCTCAACGCTCCATTTGCCTCGTCCTCCCTGGTGTGAGCGGATCCACAGTCCGTGGTGTGTCACGCGCTCCCAGGTTGAGGATTCAAACTACAGTCTGTGCGTGGAGCCTACCGGGGGACTGCGAGGTCCAGCAGCCTCAGCGGCTCACAGCTGCTGCCTCTTCCCCCGGCGGCCACGCCCCCAGCCTTCGCTTTAACATCGCCTGGGTTCCCTGGTCATTTGGCGCTTTCTGGGCTTACCTGCATCTTGAGAGGAGCCAGACTCGTGCTGTGTGTTTTGTTTTCTGCCATCCTCTGCTACTGTTCGCGACACCCGCTCCGCGGGTGCCGCTCAACGCTCCATTTGCCTCGTCCTCCCTGGTGTGAGCGGATCCACAGTCCGTGGTGTCACGCGCTCCCAGGTTGAGGATTCAAACTACAGTCTGTGCGTGGAGCCTACCGGGGGACTGCGAGGTCCAGCAGCCTCAGCGGCTCACAGCTGCTGCCTCTTCCCCCGGCGGCCACGCCCCCAGCCTTCGCTTTAACATCGCCTGGGTTCCCTGGTCATTTGGCGCTTTCTGGGCTTACCTGCATCTTGAGAGGAGCCAGACTCGTGCTGTGTGTTTTGTTTTCTGCCATCCTCTGCTACTGTTCGCGACACCCGCTCCGCGGGTGCCGCTCAACGCTCCATTTGCCTCGTCCTCCCTGGTGTGAGCGGATCCACAGTCCGTGGTGTGTCACGCGCTCCCAGGTTGAGGATTCAAACTACAGTCTGTGCGTGGAGCCTACCGGGGGACTGCGAGGTCCAGCAGCCTCAGCGGCTCACAGCTGCTGCCTCTTCCCCCGGCGGCCACGCCCCCAACCTTCGCCTTCATTACTGGCCTCAGTTCTACCGCGACGCGGGACGCGCGCGGGGCGACTACCGGGGCGAAGACCGGGCAAAGAGCGGGCCGTTTAAGGCCGTTCAAGGACGGCAGAGGACGGCCCTGGCCCAGAACTCTTGTGTCTTCACCCTTGATAATCTTAACTGTCTAAAATGTCGACCTTACGTAGCAGAACTCGAAGTTGTGCAAAAAAAGCTACGGCGGTAGCCCAGGTGACAGGACCTATTGATCTCTTCATTTCACGCGTGCACGAGACTATCGATCAAAGTATTGTATTATTGGAAAAAAGAGTATCTATGGATCTTGCTAATGCCAGGCGCTCATCCCTGGGCCCTTTGGCAAAGGTTAAATCCCCTGCTATGCAGACTCTGAATAATTGCTCTTTACCTATAACCTTGCCTATTAATAGCGTTCCGACAGTACCGAATACTGTTGATTTATCGGTTGCCCAATCTGACTCGGATCCATCTTTAGAAGACCTGGAGGTTACACCAGATCTAGAATCATGTCAGTCGCCCGATAAAGAGGAGCCGAGTCCGAGTGGGTTTAATGATGTGGAAACAGCCCCTGTACCCAGTGTTCATCGGAGAAGGGCACCTAACCCTCCTAAGGTTACATCAAAGGGTAAAAGTAAAACAAAAGCACCAGTTAGGAATCACAATTTGATTTCCCCCACCCCACAAAAGATATCTGGCATCCCGTGCTGGGTGCAAAATATGGTTACTGATTTAAAACTAGATCTTGAAGCCACTTTAGCAGCACAAATCAAACCTTTAATTTCTAAAGTAGATAGGCTTACTTCGTTAATACACTCCAAATGGCCACAAAATAAGCAAGGACAAGTGCATGTTCAATTGCAAGGGACTACAGATTTAGTCTCTGAATGCCTAACGAGTATCCGGTCCCCTAAGGATGCTTTAAATAAAGCCCAAGGTAGCGTAGCCCCAGGGAACTCAGTATTTCTTGAGTCGCAAATAGTGAACAACCTCGTTCAACCAATAACTGTACCGACTACAAAGGAGAGTGTTCCTGTTCAGGCGATTCAACACTCTGTTGATGCTAATATTGCCACTACATTTATTCAATCCAAAGAAGTAGCAGGGAAACCTAATTCAATCACTGTACCTCTTTCTACAAATAAACCTGAAGGGCCTAAACCGAAGCAGGCACGTTTTAGGTCCATCAATCTACCACCAGAGGTTTCTCCTTTTGTTGTTGTGTTGACAGCTGTTCCCCCATTGAAAGAGGGAGTAAAAGAAACGTTTACGGAGCTTAGAAACAAATGTGCTCAATGGCTCCATCTACATAAACCTCTACCTAATAGCATGAACGGCGAAATTCTTACCGTTCGGAGAGGGGATTGGGTGGGTAGAAGTAAGAAATCAATAGTAGGGGACGTAATAACTGTCAATTTCAGGGATGTAGGGGCAGCTAGTTATGTATGTAATGCACCTAACAGTGGTCCTGCGACCCAAATTAAACCACTTCCTCTGTCACATTTTTTACCAAATCCCGCACGACCTAACCCCCCCACTTTTCAAAGTAATAGTGGACCGGGGTTTTTTCAACAGCAAGCCGTTAAACCTTGGCTGCAACCACCTTATCCGCCCCCTCCTTTCCCACATTATGTTAATTTACAGCAGCAGGTATCAAATGCCTTACCTTTTCCTATGCAGCAAGCTAGAGTACAGTGGCAACACCCTTTGCATTTTCCGCCACCTCTACACCAGCCAGCTTATCAATGGCAGCAATCTTTCCAGCCACCGCAATTAGATAAACACCCGTGGCAACAAATGTGGCAGGACCCGCCCCACTCTCAAGACCTAATGTCTTCACAATTCGCCCACACAAATAGATATGCCGCGTTAGATGAGGTAGATTGACTTAGCCCTCTAGACGAACTGGACTTAAACATCCCTAAGCCCTTTCTTGATATGGAGCGTTCTTCTTCTTCCTCTGCCACACCCCTTGCTGTACCTCACGAATTCACTACGTCGGCGCTAGCAATACCTCCCCAGTACATAGGTAACCAAGGTAGCTTTGATATATGTATAACTACCGCTAGTCCGAGCTTAAGTTCAGCTACCATCATTCGGGAAGAGGGTCCTGCCTTTTCACCACCAGAAAATCAGTTGGAGATATCCGTTGGTGGTAACCCTGGTAAACCAGCAGGAATTTCTCTTATTTCTTGGAACATCGCTGGTCTTACCGGCAAATTAGGTACACCCTTCTGGACCAGTTTTTTGGGGGAGGGTTTCGATCTAATCCTACTTCAGGAAACTTGGTGTCCAGATCTCATTAACATTGAAGGGTATGTATCCTTCTGCCTTAGAGCAACTAAATCTAGCTCGGGCAGGGCTAAGGGGGGCCTTTTATTGTTAATGTCAACCAAGCTGTGTGAATGTACAGTTAAATACAGCACAACCGTGGGGACATACAGCCAAGTTATTAGGGTGGAGTGCAGGAAGAACATTGATTTAGTTATTGTTAATTTCTATAATAATATTTTTGACGCTACTAGGGGGGATATCTTACTGCCTCTAGAAAGGGAAATCAATAAGGCTCTTGATATCTCGAAAAGAAAGGCTGAGGTGGTTTGGGCTGGTGATTTTAACTTGCAGCCCTGTCGTCTGTCCAATGTGAATAACTGTGGTTTCGATGCAGTACCAATTAGCCATTGGGGAGATCAGGGGGGGAGGGAGGGCTCTCCCCATTTTCAACACTGTAGTTATGGTTCCACTTTAAATAATATGCTAGTCATGCTAGATATGACCCTGTTAAATTGCAATGTTAATAACCAGGCAATTATATGCCCTACATTTACAGGCAGGGGTGCATGTTCTTTCATAGACCATATTTTGCTGTCCAGCAGTGGAGCCTACACGGATTTGTACGTGAATGAAGAAAGTCTTAGTGACCACAACAGTCTACGTGTTACCCTCTTGGGGCACGGTACCTCATTAGTTTCAGAGGGTAAATGTACAACTGATATAGTGCCTGTTAGACCAAAGGGCCTGAGGGTTAAATGGACTGGTTTAAACTCCAAAGCTAAGCAGAAGGAGGTCGTTATGCTTTGTAAGAACCAAATTAATTATTTCTTAGATGATGACAGTGATTCTGGCGGCTTAATAGATTATTTTGTATCCATGAATAGCTGTATTGATGGTATTTTTACTAAGTCCCCGTTAGCTAATGGCGGCCCAAAACAGGGGTGGTTCGATAAGACATGTATAGTCGCCCTCCGTGACCTAAAGAATGCGCTAGGCACTAAACCACGTGTTAAGACGGACATACAATATCTCAGGGCCTGTTATAAAACAGCTATTAGTAAAAGGAAAAGGGTTCTGCAGTCTGAGGCGTGGGATAAGTTGAGGGAGGCGGCAGAGACCAAAAATAGTAAACTCTATTGGGAAACAATTAATAGCTCGTTTCTCAATAAAGAAAATGTCCCAGAACTGACCTCATACGTGGCATGTAGTGACTGGGTTAATCATTTTTCTAAAATTTTTAATCCGGAAAGGTCAGCCTCTGAGTTATCCCCATCAGTTATAAACCCATGGTTGCCCCTTTCGATGGCTATAACACTAGAAGAATGTCAGGAAGCTATCTCTTTAAGTAAAGGAGGAAAGGCCCCGGGCCCCGATGGGGTTCCGCTGGATTTATACAAAGACGAAACAGCGTTATGGGCTCCTATTTTGGTGAGGGTTTTTAATTGTGCGGCCGAAAGTGAATTTCCTTCTACTTGGGGTCAATCGATTATCATTCCCTTACATAAGAAAGGTGACAAGGCAGAGGCCTCTAATTATCGTCCTATTTCATTACTGGACGCCTCTGTAAAGGTGATGAGTAGGATTTTGCTGAAGAGGCTAGAAGATTGGGCAACGGATTTTAACATCTTAACTAGAGTCCAATACGGCTTTCGCAAAGGCCTGGGTACACTGGACCAATGCGTAAATCTGGACCTTTTAATCAGTAAATATACTGTGGCTAAAAGTGGCAACCTCTTTTTATGTTTTGCTGATCTGAGCAGCGCTTTTGATTTGGTTAACCATAACATACTCTGGGAGGTTCTGCTTGATGCCGGGGCACCTAGGGAAATAGTGTACTTTTTAGCTAGATTGTACGAAAGACTTTCATGTAAAGTCCGCTATGGCACCCTTGGCGAATGTACCCCGTTCTTTAGAGTGTCCCGGGGCATACGTCAGGGTTGTGTTTTAGCTCCGCTTTTATTTTCCCTTTTTATTAATGGTGTCGACCGATCTTTGACCGACATCCCAGCAGACGCCCCTTTGATTGATGGTAAACCTGTTCCGCTGTTACTTTATGCGGATGACGCTGTTCTTTTATCTCGAACACAGTTGGGCCTACAGCGCCTAATTGATAATTTTATGCAGTTCATTCAAGCTAGGCGGCTTCGTGTGAACAAAACTAAGACATATGTAATGTCATGTGGTCAGGCAGCCAAGCAGGTAAAGTACACTTTCTTCCTTGACAAGGAAAAGTTAACTTCTGTCAAGTCATTTTGTTATCTGGGAATAACATACAATAATAGAGGGTCTTGGAATGTGGAATTTGAGGCCATAAAAACAAAAATGTTACGGTCAACTAGTAGCATATTTCGTTTTGCCTCTAAACTCGGCTCACGAAGTATCCCAGACATGATGAACATTTACAATGTATGCTGTGTCTCCTCTGCTCTGTATGGGGCAGGGGTGTGGGGTCACTGTGAGGGTATTTCTTTGCAGAAGGAGGAAAACAAGTTTTTAAGGAGAATGTTATGTGTTCCCCCTTCTGCCTCAATTCAGCTGATCCACGAAGAAGTTGGGATCGAGTATATTTCCGATTTGGCAGCAGTTCGGCCACTCTTATTGTGGCGTTCTATTTGGGCTAAACCGGAGACTCGATTCACCAAGGATATTATCCTTGACTGTATAGGTCTGGATCATTCCTCACGTGTATCATGGTTAAGATACATTCATCGTTGGTATCTACGTCTTTTTAACATTGACGTGTTTCGTGAGCCTGAAAAAGTTGTCTCCATTTCTAAAAAAGAAATCAAGCTAACGTTTCTTAATTTTCGTAAGGCCGAACGAGACAAAACCGTTGGTAATTATGTTACTATAAAATTTTATAAAGACCTAAATCTAGCTCCCGGACTACAATCTTATCTTGTATTTGTGACTCGCCCTTCTCACCAGTATGTGTTAACACGGGTCAGATTAGGCATTGTACACCACTTGGTTGCTTTTCCTATTATAAAAACCAGTTCAAATATACCCTGTCCATGCGATAGCACCTCTAGGCAGAGTAGTTGCCATTTTTTGCTTTTTTGCACATTTTATCAGTACTTTAGGATAAAATACCTTAAACCTCTCTTTATTAAATATAACATTTGTACTACACAAACAGCATTGATATTTTTATCTTCATTAGAGAACGAGGAGACTTGTTTCTTTTTGGCTACTTTTATTTTAAAATGTACAGCTGCCAGGAAAAGTATTGTATTATAATGTTATCTACTTACCTGTCTGTACTCATGCTTTACAGCTGCCAGGACCTGTTTATGATGATATTACTGTTTTACGCTCCTGTCTGTATAGTTATGCCTCCACTTTTAAAATTTTATATCAATTTCTGTAGTAAGGTATTACTAAACATGAAGTGGTCCACAGTATCGAATGATTATTAATAATTTTAAACGTTTAGTTCCCCATGAAAAGTCTAGTGAGTAACTCCTACTGATCCCCAGCTAATCAATATAAGAATGTCTGTATTTTACAATAATATTGGCCTATAGAGACGTGATCATTTCCAATTTGATGTATTTAGCCTTTTTTCCTTCTTGGTACAATTATATGGTGATTTTAACATTTTAATCATGTATTTCTGCTTGTATGATTTGTATGTACAAATCGAATAAAAGCTTTTTGAATTTGAATTTGAATTTGATAGATACATACAACCAAACTACTCAAATTTACATTTCAAAGACCAGTTAAATCTCCTGTGGTGTTGGAGCTTTTATCAGAGTGTGTGTGTCGAAAACAAGACTAGAATTTCAAAATGCAAACTAATGTCAAAGGCTTTGAATTCTATGATGACAAGGGATTGATGCCAAGTGGCCCAAAGTGTGATCACCAAGCCAGACTTGGCGTGTCAGTCAACAGTACTTTGCATTCTGAGACATGTTGTTTTGAATATTCCATTATCATTTCACTATGTCTACAGGCCTATATGTTCACTGCGGAAAGTGTGGTTGTCTAAAAAGTCAGTATTGTCTAAAGGTTTGAAATATGACACTGGCTCACTTAGGAGCTATGGTTATGTGGCACTTTAGTTGGAGAAGCACAGTAAAGTATATATGAATGCCGCGAAGGCACACAAAAAGCGATGGATGTAATGTTTAAATTAATCTCAACCACCAATAATCATTCTGGTTGACATTCCAGTCCATTGTTTTTAACCTGCAGAGCCATAACAGTCAGGACCCAACCTCACTTTACTCTATGTTCACCCAGGTTGTCGGCTCAATACTTACGCAGCCACCAACTTTGCAGAAAAGGGTTTGGTTTTTTGGGTGAAAATGTGTATCTGTATCTGTCTCTGTTGCGTTTTGGGCCTTTTCCTGTCGGGGCAGTAGGTCCACCCACACAAATGAGGTACCATTTTTATTGGGAGACTTAGGGGAACGCTGGGTGGTTGGAAATGTGTGTATCGCACAGATTACAGAACTTGCCTTCACAGAAATGTGAGGAAAATGTGTGTCTTTAGGCACTCTTTATAGTTTGCAGGAACTACCGGGTAAACGAAAAAAAACATTTTAGAACCACACAAGTCACACCACCCTGCCCATCCTGTGTGTCTATTTTCAGAAATGTCTGGCTGGGTATGGTAGATTTTCCTGGGTGGCAGCTGAGCTAGGGCCCTAAATCTGCAGCAAACCACATCTAGTGGACGTAACAATATATTGCTTTTGTAAATCGGACATTGTGACAATACATTACAGATGAAATCATCACAAATGTCAGTCTTTTTCCTAAACTTTTTCCTTAATTTTTCATTTCTACAATTAGTTTCCTTGGAAAAATCGTGAGGGATCTACATCAATGACCCCTTACTGAATTCAGAATCTTGACTACTTTTTAGAAATGTGTAGATTTCTGGCATCACCCATGGATATCACACCTGTTTCCACCACAAACTGGTAGTAGGTTGAAAGCACAACAAATAGGAAAGGTGGACTACTACTTAGAAAAATGCCAAAACTGTAATAAATAAAATATATATTTTTGGTACAGCTCTGCGTGTTCCTGAGAGCTGAGAACACGGTCATTTTAGCACAGCCAAACTTTCGTTAATGCTGTTCTTAGGGGGAAAAAACTGTCACGTTTTTTACCCACCCCCCCCCCAAAAAAAAATGTATATTGTGGCTATTTACTCATGCTACTCCAGGAGAAAAAACACACTCTGGGTACGTTTAGAATCCCTGTGGTGTCGGAGGAAAAGTACGCACATTCAATGTGGATACCTTGGGTGGAAAAAATGTTATGGAGGCCTAAGTGCAAACTTCCCCAAAAGGGCTCAGCACAAGGGTTGAACTACGCTTTCACAGGTGGAAACTTAAGAGAATGCAGCCCATCTTCCCTAATATTCCATTAAATATGACCCTGGCTTGGCTTGTTCCATCAAGTTGATAATTGATGACTTTTTTGGCTTTTGATTAAAAAAATGGCTTAATATGTAACATAAAATTGACTAGGTTACGACTTTTAAATATTATAAAACACTTTGGTGGTGAAGTACCTCTCTCCTTGGAGAAGACCCCGTATGATACATTTTACTACAACAAATAAAACGCATGAATGTGACCCAAACATTGTTATTTAGGACTCACAGGTAGAAGAAGGTGTCGTTATAGCCCTTGATAGTGGGCACCTGGGGCAGGCGCTCGCTTCCCTCGCCTCCTGCGCATGAAAGGAGGTGGTGCAGGCAGCGGCACTGCTTCCCGCAAGGGATCACATAATGGGCGTGGCTCTCGTTGCGCGATAGGCTACACTGCTTTGGGCCCAGGTCCACGACTATGGTGGGCGGTCTTTCCTGAGACTCCAGCTCTGACCCGAGTGAGAACTCCGTCATGAATCCCGTGAGCGAGGCTAGGAGGAGAAATAGGAACCAAGGGCCTCCCATAGGAGGCTCCATGGTGCGACCCTCGTTCCCTCCAGGGCGAGCAGGGTGGTTTTCAGCGGCAAAACGGTTCAAAAGCGGCGCAGAGAAAGGTTTGGTGAACTGCCGCCGGAGACAAACGGCGCGCAGAAATAACGGCGGCACGTCAGAATGAAATAATACGTTAAATTAGAATCGTGCTGTTAAAGAGCCACTCTCTCTTTAGAAGTTCTGCAATACACTAACTAGACTATGTGTATTTTCAACGTATTCGGTTCACTTTGCTTTTTTGCGTTACATCGTTTGGTCCTACCAATCCAGCTGCTTAATATATATATATATATATATATATATATATATATATATATATATATATATAAATAAATATATATCGTCTGCCAGGGCTGGTCCTAGAACTCCTGGGGCCCTGGGCGAAAGAGAAGATGTGAGGCCCCTCTAATTTGCATGTAACTTCCAGTCGCAGCCCGCATGACTCGCGGGTGGAGGGTCTCGCTGGAGTTTGGAAGGTGGGGGGAGAACAGGAAACAGGCAGCCTCCCTCCCCTTCCCTAAGTCCAGTGGTTCCCAAATTTTTTCGACCTGTGGCTCCCTTGACCTAATTGGCAGTGGGCCGTGGCTCCCCATTATGTCACTTTTTTTTTTCAGCAGCGACAATAACTGAACATAATTATTGTAACAGTAACTTGCTGTACCCTTGTATCATGCTACTTTTGTGAAGCGCTCTGATACCTCCGGATCATGTACGCGCTATATAAAATAACAAATAATAATGCAGAGCCACAGATTCAACTCAAAACAGCGATCTGAGAGCACAATCATAGTTAATAGATTTTTAACAGCTGTGCCCTCTAATTTTTTTTAATGTAATATTTTCCTAGAACACAAGAATTTTTACCTATTAACAATGCAAGCTGGTCTTTTTGTCGGCTGTGCTTCAGATATTGGCATTGTTAATCTGAAATATTTGGTATCATTGATTAAAATGTAAACATATGAATTTCAAAAGCAGTTGAAATTTTTATATCCCATACACATTTTTTTGTATGTGTATGAAGCGGAGAATGGAATGATTGAATAATTAATAGGTGAATATACATGGAGGGATAAACTGCTTGATGAAACGCCTGTTTTTCTCTACAGAGGTGACCTGCCATTTTTTATATATCTGACTAAAAGCAGCAGGCCCAGGGTTACCAACTCTGGCCATTAGCACAGGCTTAATTATCGAGCATTATGAAGTTTTGGGCCACAATGGGGAATAAAGTCAGCTTCAGAAATACCAGGATATTTAAATCATGCAGTTCTTGAAGTTCAGGTACTTCTCTGTTTATATTTCCCACTTGCTTTCAGCAAGTTAAAAATGTGAGCAGAAATACACTTTGTTTTTAAACTCGACAATCGTGTAAAGATGGTAATTCCGCAGCAGTAATTAAGGGAGGGAAAAACGAGGGAACTGCATTCACTGAGGTGAAGGAGGAAACCTGCCTGCCCGTGGATGAGGGTCAGACTGGGTCCTGGAACCTAATTCTGGCTACTTGCAGCCTATTTCCACAGCGAGTTTGCATACTGGACTTTCCGGCGCGGTGTTTCTTCACACGAATGACATGCGTAACAGCAGCCTGCATACAAATATAACACAAGCTTCGGGGTCACGAGTTTGTAATTTTCCCCTTCTTTACAGTTAAAGTTAAAGCAATGAATAATCTAGTGTGCAACCAACCTGTTACCTTCTTTTATCTTGTAAAGAGGGTCCCAAGAGGCTCGGCAGAACACTGGCAGCGATAACGCTGGACAGACATTGCTGTCTATGGCGGCCATATGCGGAGGCTGTGTGAAAGCAAGTATGCGCGTATGGCGGCCGTGCTCTCGGGCCAAACGATGATTCTGGATTAAATAGGTGGCAAATGCAACTTCCCGGTGTTGCACTGTGGCTGGGTGTCATTTAATTAAGCTTTACTTACAGCCTTCAGGCTGACAGGTAGGGCGTCAAAAGACGCATTATTTCTTAATTGCTCAGCTGCATTTTCTAAACATTACAAGCTTGTTCCCGCAGCGTCCGCGGCGCCCCTGGCTTCTCCTAATGGCGCACCGGGGTACCGCAGCGCACAGTTTGGGAACCACTGCCTAAGTCAATCATAATGCTGCAATGGCAGCGTTGTGATTGATCAGGACGCCGACCAGCCAGGCGCCTATGAGGAGGCCATTTTCCCCATGTAGGCTGCATTTCAGCCTACATAGAGAAAGGCCAGAGTGCGCAAGACTGGTTTGGTCGAACAGTCAGCGCCCTTAGCAGTTGGCAAGGCAATCCTCTCCTGCCCTAAAACAGACCCGCCCGCCCCAACGAAACACTTCTGCTTTCTCGCAGTGCTAGAAGCACAAACATAAAATGGTCGTTTTAGCATTTTGGGTATCTGCTTTTGCAAGAAAGCAGTGGGGCGTCGCTCCTTCGCCCTAGTGAAGAAGCCGCCCTTGGTTACATCACAAGAAGTGACATCATAGAAAGTGACATCGCAGGACTATTGATCTTATTTGGCATCCCTGAAGAGACCTAACGTGGATATCAGTAACATGGACAAAAAGATAAATATACAAATGAAATAAGTCCATATATTTTAAAACTGTTAAATGGATTACATTTGTCTCATTAGATGGAAAAGCTAGGTGCAGGTCCCACAAAGATGTATATTATTTACTCCTCGTTAACAGATTGTTTCCAGATGAGTGCATGATTCAATTTCCAGTTCGGCCTCATAAAGGGGGGAGATCCTGTTGAGGTAATGAGAGGCTGGATGATTCAAAATATAAAATGACACAAGAGTAAACCTCTCACACCATGGATATAATTGCACATTTCAAAAGGCTCCCTTATCTTTCTGTGCCATTATTGTGCTGCCTTAGGTTGACATTACGTAATTTGCTTTAACGTAAGTCCTCTCACCAGAATCCCACACTCCATGCTAAGAGACGTAGGACAATCTTTTTTGTGTGTGTGCTCTTTACTCGCCAGAATTATGTTTAGTGCAAAAACACAACACATATAGTGCAAAATTACAAGACACCATTGCAAACAAATAAAGATTGTACATAAACAAAAAAAGGCTTTGAACAACCGAGACCACTGCTAAATCATACATTGACTTGAAGGTATGCTACAGATTCAAAGGGTTGTCAAATCAACGTTTTTGATTTGGTGTTAGAACTGTAGGAAGTAGATGTGGCCAGATTTAGCACTGGTGGAGCCCTGTGCGACAATGTTGGTGCCCCCAATGACTTGCTCTGCCACAGATCCCTCACTACCACCCTTTAACAGTGTCCATCAAGTCTCCATAACTACACTCTCTCTCAGATGCATTTAATTTGATAAACAGCACCACTGATACCAGTTTAGAGTGTCAGAGAATTTTATATCACACATTACACAGCGATAATCAATAATACGTGTGTAAATCACAATAGATATTTTTCCATAAGACAAAGGACTAGGAGTCACATGACAATCATACTAGTAGGCAGTATAGTTTAATAGTGATTGATCTGGAGAAACACAAACTCTGAATTTAGAATGTAATACCATGGTTGGAAGTTCTCTTTAATAACCAGAATTGATTTCTGTTCAAGTGAACCCTTTTCGCAACATTAGGTTAATCAAAGACTGGGGGAAAAATCATAACGATGTAAATTATACCTTGCAGTTGGCATGCAGCTCTTAGATGACAGTTAATAGCTCATTGTTCTATGTTCGGATTTTGACTTATAAACTGCAAGTACCAATAGAATCTCTTTGACAAAAGCAGTAATCCACTGGCCTATTTACATTATGTGGACTTAGTGATCTGCATGGTACATGTTCTTTGCAGCGAGCATATTAACCCTCTGCGCTACCTTTCCACGAGTCAAAACTTCCACTTGACAAACCTCCATCTCTCTCTAGGAAGAACATTGATCACCGGAGTTTCATGACGTTTTTATTTTTGCCGAAAATTCCTGGAGGCCAGGAAGGAGGCAGCAAGTGCTTTTAGAAACATAATATACTCGTAAACATGACCCAAAGTCAGCGCTCAATGCGATCTCACCGTTTGCACCGCCCCCAGAGCCTCCCTGCTCAAGGGTCCTGTGACCTCAATGACCGAGTCACTGTTGCTCTAGGGTGTGCTGCTTCGTAGACCTGCCCAAAAGACTTGCGGTGGGCTTCAATAGGGATTCTGGTAGTCAGGCCTTCAAGGTTAACCCACACTTGCCACTGCTAGGGTTCACCTGCTGGTGCTAAGACACCAGGGCTTCTAAGGTCGTGCGGGTCATTCCAAGGTCTAGCATGGAAATATGCTCCCTCAGGGAGATTGGTCTGGTGGACTGGTCATGAAGGCTGAACCTGGTTCCCCAGTTCCAAATTCGGCAGCTCTGACCATAGTGCCACATCCTCTCCCCACTGAACACCATACTACCCCACTGAGAGAAACTCGCACTGCCTTCAACTGCAACCCAATTGTGCCCCGCTACAAACACCTAGAGGCGACTCATTTCGGATTACGCACTAGACAAGAGCAATATGCTGCCTAAAAAAAAGTGACAACATTCTGGAAAAAGCAAACACTCATAAGGAATGTAAGATTAATGAAAGCATGTGAAATGTAAGCAGGAACAACATGGTTACCTTAACGCTTTTGCACTTATTCAGAAATGAATGAGTGCTTTTGCATGAAAAGTTAAGGCCATGACTACAGGGCCGGAACGGACCTGCTTCAATGCCCATTGATTATATCCTTACAAAACGAAAGCAATATGGTTTAAAAAGACCACATTTGTGAATACAGAACAGCGGTATGCACTTTATTTTCCAGTCCGCCCATCAAGCAGGTATTGCAGTACATCCAGAAATGGTGCACTTCTCCACCCGGGGAAACAATGCTGTTTAGAGAAAGACAAGAAAACAAAAGTAGAGCTTCACTGGTAAACTCTGTGTAGTGGCACTAATATGTTTTGGGTGTGAATAAAATCAATCTGGCCCCTTTTCGACCCACTCTGTCTTGCTTTAGTAATTTTTTACATTTTTTATTTTTTATTTCTCTCTTTCCCAAGGCTGCACTTTGGAAGTGACAAATGTCACAAAAAAGATGACCTTTCCAGAAAAAAAGTTTTTCTTTTTTGGATTCATTTTACAGGTACAAATAAAGGAAAGGAAAAGAAAGAGGGAGTAGTGGCTACAAGGCCCTGGAAAGGGGTGCCCCACACCCTGACCTTGCAGATTTCTATAGTGCTTAGAGGCCCAGGGAAAGGGGGCACCACACCTGGACCTTGCAGCTTTCTATAGTGCTTAGAGGCCCAGGGAAAGGGGGCCCCACACCTGGACCTCGCAGCTTGCTCTAGTGCTTCGAGGCCCAGGGAAAGGGGGCCCCCTCCCCTTGGCCTTCGAAGCAGTAACAAGGCCTTTCTTAAAACACTGCCCCAGCACCAGTTGATCTGGCAGCTCCCTCCTCCCCTCACCCACTGCTCCTTACCTGTGTCCGGCTGGTCCTGGAAACAAAGGGGCCTTCTGTCACCTAGCAACAAAATGCAGACAGGGAATTGCCGGTACTTAAGAGAAGTGTTGCCTCGCCCCTGACACTCTGAGCCCTAATTGCTGGCCCTGCCGCTTTAACTTCCCCACTCTGTTTGTCCCTCCCCCCCACCCCTGCACCCCCAGGAATGCCACCACGCGGTCGACACCAGACATCTCTGATGTGTATTGTAATTGTGTGGGGAGGGGGCCCTGGTGGAGCAGGGGGGCAATCTGTGAAAGTGTTTCATTTCACAGTGAAGAGGGGGCCCCCTGTGGGGGTCCCCTGCCTCTCTTCTGAGCACGAGGCCCTGGGCAGCTGCCCATACTGCCCATGCCTAGCGCCGACCCTGTCGTCTGCTTCTACTGATCAAGCAACTGGATGGTAGGACCATATATATATTTACAGAGGCGCAACTAGAGTCAAATTTCGGGGGTGCTAAGAAAACATTTCGGGGGGAGGCTGAATCTTTAGGCAATTGGCAGAGTCGAGCTGCAGGGCCTCTTAGAAGGGGTACAACAACAACAAAGCCCCATTAACATGCACAAGGTCTTTTAAAGTGCTCGGGTGCGGCTGTGAGCGGGCCCGGGAAGTGTCTCATCCCGGGCTGCCCCACACACACCGGGGGGGGGGGGGATGCTGAAGCCCTTTGAGGCCAAAGGGTGTTGCGCGCCTGTGTGTATATATATATATATATATATATATATATATATATATAAAATACCTTTGACTGAATAATATGTCTAGTCCTTCATTTTGCTTTTTTTTTTTTACTTTAAAAATGTCAACCTTATCATCTGAAGCCATCAAAATGACTTTGGGTCCATGTATAATATAGCAGGTACCAGCAGTCGAAGTGCATAAAGAAAAGTATGAAAACTAAACTGTGAGACTGAGCACAATGGGGGCGTGGTCAGCAGGTGTGGGGGGAGGGGGTGAAGCCAAAGGCGTGGTTCAAATGAACAAAAATATTCTGTAACTATTTTGTCAGCCTTTAATCTACAAGTAACTGTTTCATTTCTGTATTATCTTATTTGATATCAATGTCCTGACCTAATGTATGTTTATAAAAGTTTGTCTTTGAATGTTACTCTCAGATCTGTTGCTATGGTTTGAGGGGTTCTGAATTCCATCTAACAGATCCTGACATAGTAGCTGGGAGTTCCTGCATGAAGATCTTGTGTACTGTGTCTCTCAACAATAAATCCTATTTTCTTTATAATATTGGATCTTCTGGATTTATGGTACAAAAATAAAATACACACACCTCAAATGAACAAGCATTGGCATAGCCAATAGGTCTCACTTTTGGGACCTTATAAGTGTTTAGCCATGCAACAGTTGATGTTGTTGCACCAAGGATATTGTGCTGCATAACTAAATACTTATAAGGTCCCAAAAGCGAGACCTATTGGCTATGCCAAATGCTTGATTTTTTTTGATTGTTTAATTGCAGTAAGTATTTATTAGGAACAGTGGTTGGTCCTCAAAACAGCTTGAGCTGTCTATAGGTGAGACGGATAAACGGGGCTCACGTTTTGTGACCAAACATCTTGGTCTCAGTGACTACTAGAAATAAATGCAGTGAACGATGAATGCAACACAGTACAAAGCAAGCATGCATTACAGACCAGAAAAGGAATCCAAAACGAATAATAAGAACAGAAGAGGCCAAACTGGGTGATTTAATAAAAACAGGGGAGGTCATTGGGGTCAGATCCAATATTTGGTGGTGGAGTCCCCAGAAAACTAGAGCAGGATAGAATGAACACTTCTTGCCTGCTTCTCTAAAGCATCAAAGAGGCATGCAGGCAGATTAAAACTGGTCATTAAGTTATGCTCAAAGCCCAGCTGAGACGTTCCTGAAACCATGCATGGCCCACACTGCAAGAAAAAATAGGTACAGACACCCCTGCGTCTAATTATAGCCAAGTCCAAGTACTTCTTTTAAGGGCAGTCATTAAATACCTGCATTTTATGCATAGTTTTCTGATTGCCTGCTCACTACATTGCACTCAGATTACCCATTTCTAATGCTTTTCTGTAAAATAGCATGATCTGCCATTCAGATATATGCTTAGTTAATATGAGTCTCAGTTTACTACTAGACTCAGTGATATTTTTGTACCCGATTGTTTACACTTTACATAAAGCAACAACATGGAGAACAAGCATTGGCAATGCAAACCGGTCTGGCTGTGAAGGACTATTGTATGATAAGGTGAAGCATTACAAGTAAAGAGCATGGGCATGAATGTTCATTTGTGTGAAGCAAAGGACTACAGAATACCTTTGGTGTAGGTTACATGGTCAGGTGACGGTTGCACCATCAAGACAGGCCTAAAAACCCATGTAGGTCAATGGCCCACAGACAGAGTGCTGCTTAAGGACTGGTGCTGAAGATGTGACCTGGTGTTACTGGTTTCTACCGGCCCGCTCTTTGCTAGATGCCGTCCGTGGGCGTGACAGCAGTTACCTGTGGAATGTGTGCAGCCACTGAAGGTGTGTATGGTTGCGGGGTGTGGCCAGATGCTGTGGGGACGTGAGTTATGGTTCTGGGTAAGTGTTGCATACACATATAGATGAAATTCCGTAAGGCACCCAGGTTCCCCTTCACGCACACGACCTCGGCAACCACAACCACGAAAGCACACAGACACGTGTCTTAACCCACAGTGGAAGTATTTTGTGTCGTGGTAGTCTGCACCCCCCTCAATCCACTTTATTTGTACCTCTAGTGTGAGAAATGCTTAAGGATTTAGGGGAAACCATTGATAAGAAAGGCGGGCAGATTGTGGTGCAAATGTGCAGTCTGCTTAGTGGCAGTCTAGGCTGCACGCATTTCTCGGCACATAAAGGGTGTTAAGGCCAGGCAGGTGGGAGTGGGACAATGCCATGCTCGCTAATGTCAACCAGAATCAAAAATTTGCTAGCATTCGCGCCAAGAATTTTCAATTCTATTAAGGACACGGAGGCGAGGATTATGCTTCTCAGTCTTTACTGCAATAAACACAGCAGCCAATGAAAATAAACATTTTCATAAATAACAGTGAAACAAACTACATTTCCCATGAGTACACATGAGTGTAGGCACGCCCCCATAGTCCATAAGAACCCCTTGCGTGCTCCCATCATCCTCTTTCTTTGAGGCGAACTAAGTCAAACAACAACTTGAACAATGAATAACTCCTCCAATATGGAAGAAACAAGGTTTCAGGCCAAACGTCCTGTCGTCCGTCGTCTATCATTCAGACTTCTTATCAGATCCTGAAAGAAAGGAAACACACCACCGTAATCATTGCATAACTGGGTGGGTAAGCTTATTTACTGTAAATTAAGCCGGGTGGGATAATCCTCGCCTCCGTGTCCTTAATAGAATTGAAAATTCTTGGCGCACATGCTAGCAAATTTTTGATTCTATTATAGGACCGGAGGCTTCAGATTATGCTAGTTTAACGCTCTTTAAAAATAACAGAAGTAATATTTCCCACCGCCTTGTAATAAAACGTTTTAAACGTTGATTCAGAGGACCAATCTGCACATCGCATAATGTCCTGGATACTAGATCCCAAACCATAAGACTTCGACGCCATAGCGCCTCTCACTGAATGAGCACCAAAAATCTGCGCATCAACACCTGCCTCCTTCATTATGAAGCGAAGCCATCTGGCAATTGTGGCAGCTGCCACAGGTTTGAATGGCTTTTGTACAGCAATCAATAATTGTGAACAACCTTGAGGCCTCAAGGCCTTAGTACATTCCTCATATGCTTTCAAACATTCGACTACACATACTTTGTCATTGTCAGGGAATGCATTATAATCAATGTGTCTAGACATCATTTTGGTACGACCTGTAATAGTAAAAGAAACCCCCTCCGGGGTAAACACTCTAGCTGTAACGTCGAGTGCTCTCACGTCCGAAGATCTTCTGCATGCTGATAGGCAAAGTAGCATGGCCAATTTTGCTGATAATTGCTTCCTAGACAAAAGAGCATTATCCGGCCATCTATTGAACAAAGAAATGACTAAGGAAATGTCCCACAAACCCATGTATTTGGGTTTAGGGGGATTAGCTACCCTAATCCCCTTGAGAAGTTTGCAAACCATTGGGTGCATGCCTACCGGTTTCCCGTCTATCTGAGCGTGCCCCGCAGAAATGGCTGAACGGAAATTATTTACTGAGCGATAAGCCAGGCCACCAGCCGCCTTATTCGCTAAGAAGTTTAACATGTGGGGTAACTCAGTCCCCACGGGATCCACTTGTCTTCCCACGCACCAATCCATCCAGTTTTTCCAGGCTGCGGAATAGCGCTTCCTGGTGGATGGTGCCCATGCCTGTTGAATTCAGAAGTTTGGCTCGAAACCCCTGGCATCTGCCACTGCTCCCTGAAAGCCTCCATGCCATCAGGGTTAGCCTGTTCTCTAATATTAACGGGTGCTGCTCCAGACGAGGGCCCTGCAACAGCCACTCCGAGTCCGGCAGCAGCCGTGGGCAATTGCAGCTCCACTGCAACAACTTCGGAAACCAAGCTTGTGACGTCCACCACGGTGTCACCATTACCACTTCCGCCTGTTGTTTGATCACCTGAGTCATTACCCTGGGGATCAGCAAGAACGGGGGAAAAGCATACTGAACCCCTTGCGACCAAACCTGTAGGAAGGCATCGGTCGCCTCCGCTAACGGATCCGGCCTCCAGCTGAAGAACCTGGGAATCTGATGTGTTAGCCTGGAGGCGAATAGGTCCATCTGAAACGGGCCCCAAATTGACTGTAGCCACTGAAATACCTGGGGAAGCAGCTTCCAATCGCTGTAGTCCCTGAGGTGCCTGGAGTTCCAGTCCGCCACCTGATTGGATTGCCCCGGAATGTACTCCGCTATCACCGAGATCTGATTCTCGAGGCAATAGTGCCAAAAGTCCTTGGCCATTTGAACAAGAAGTGACGACCTCATGCCGCCCAACTTGTTGATATACCTCACCGCGCACACATTGTTCAGCCGTAGAAGGATACAAGAAGATGTCTGCTTCGGGGACAACGTGCGAATCGCAAACGATCCCGCGAGTAGCTCTAGACAATTTATGTGTAGTGAGAGTTCTTGCGTTGACCACCTGCCTCCTGTGGAAATATCTCCGCAGCGCGCGCCCCAGCCCCATCTGCTGGCGTCTGATTCGATTACCACCTCTGGCTGTGATCCGAAGATCGCTCTGCCGTTCCATGCCTCTACATGACCTAGCCACCACTGTAACTTGGTTCGGAATTCTTCTGACAGCGGAACGGAGTCCGTGTACGATAGGCCTCTCTGAAGATGTTTGATCTTCAGCCGCTGAAGTGCCCTGTAATGGAGGGGACCCGGGAATATTGCTTGAATGGATGAAGCCAATATTCCCACTACTCTGGCTATTGCCCTGAGAGTGACCGTCTGCCTGTCCAGCAATTTCAGAATTTCCTTCTTCAAGTCCCTCAATTTTGCCTGAGGGAGGCACAACTGAGCTGCTTTGGAATCTATCGTGAACCCTAGGAATTCTATCACCTGAGTCGGTACCATTACCGACTTCTTCTGATTGATAACAAACCCCAGGCTCTGAATCAGTGACGTAGTTAATGTTAAATGCTGTTTGAGCGTGGACTAGGTTTGTGCCAGAATCAGGATGTCGTCTAGATAAATTATGAGCCTCACCCCTCTATCCCTGAGGTTGGCTAGTACTGGCTTCATCACCTTGGTGAAGCACCAGGGAGCTGAGGAGATCCCGAAAGGAAGAACCGAATATTCGTAGTACTGGCCGTTCCAGCGAAACTGTAGGAACCTGCGGTATGGAGGAAAAATTGGAATGGACAGATATGCGTCCTTGAGGTCCAGACGGACCAACCAATCCCCTTCCTGTAGCAAATCCGCCAACAGGTGAATACCCTCCATTTTGAAGTGGTTGTACGTAAGGTACTGGTTGAAGTCTCTGAGGTTGAGCACTAATCTGTTGCCACCTCCTTTCTTCTGTACCATAAAGACGTTGCTGCAGAAACCGTGAGGACCGCCTTGGCATCGTACAATCGCGTGTTTCTGCAGCAAGTCTGTAATTTCCTCTTCTATGAAACTCTGATCTTGTTTGGAAAAATGGAGAACAGGGGGGGGGTGACACCTGTGTCGGATGAGAGTAAAATTCCAACTGAAAACACTGTACAGTTTGTAGGACCCAAGCATCTTGTGTCAATGCTTGCCATTGTGGAAGACAGTGTCGTGTGCGACCCCCCAAAGGAAGCAGAGATAGATCTGTTGCACTCACCTGTCTTTTGCTGGGACTTGAAATTGGCCCTGTTGTTTCCCGATTGGAAACGGCCCCTGTTGAAGCCTCTGCGGGACGGGTAAAAGGTGCCACTGCGGGTGGAGTCCCATTCTCCTCTACCGCGACCGTAGTCGCCTCTCTGGGAGCCTTGCTGGTAGCCTCGGCCTGACGAGCGGCCCCCGCCTCGCCCGGCCCTGTTGAAAACACCCTGGGTAAGGGCTTGTTTAATCCCGCTCTGAGCTTTGTCCAAAGCAGTGAATGTTCCAACATACTTGGACACATCCTTGACAAATCGGTCTCCAAACAAGTGACCATCTGCTAGGGGGCCTGGTTCTGCCTCGGCCAGTTCCGCCAGTTTGCTGTCCATTCTAAGGAGCAAAGACTTGCGCCTCTCCGCGGAAATCGCACAGTTTGCGTTACCTATGAGGCAGATCGCGCGTTGTGTCCAGCCTGCTAAAATGTCCGTGTCAACTGGTACCGTACCTTCCTTGGCCGCCAGAGGCATCTCTAGTATCTTTGCTAGGGGACCCACGACGTCGAGCATCTTATCTTGGCACCCTCGCCAAGCCCGGTCGAGTCCACGCTTGGGGTCCCTCGAGAACTTCTTCAGGAAGGTCAGCATGCTGGCGTCAATTTCTGGAGTTTCTGCCACATTGTCTGGCAGTTCGGGACGTGGACATTCAGATTTCAACCGATTTCGGACTTCTCTAGAGAAGCTCCTCCGCAAATTATCATGCAGGTACTCAGATACCGCAGGAGGCGGAACCCAGTCTGAGAACCGGGGATGCATAATGTCTGACGGGTCAAACGTGAAAGGTGTGTTGACCTTGTCCGCCGCAGCCTTAGGGGCCACTTTGGCCTTCTTTGGTGGAGGAGGCTCCTCCGAAGTATCAGTGTCTGTGTCCGTGTTGGTGGTTGGGGTGTCTGTATCCACCTGAATCGGGCGTTTCCCTTTCGCCTTCCCTCCTGCATAAGCGTGCTCCGCTGTACCTGACGCTGGCAAGGACGCTAGAGTTTGCGAATGTGGCCACTGATCTTGCGATTTGGAAGTAGTGGATGTGGAAGGGGCTTGCTCCTTCTTCTGTTTCTTTGGTTTGTCATACCCATGACGCTTGGCAAACCCTTCTAGCTGCTTTCGAATAGGTCGAAGTGCCACTGCTAGTGCCTGCTGCACCGTTTGAGGAACCTTAGTCTCCATGGCTTTGTTCACCAAAGCCTGGACTGAAGCATCTAGGGCTTCAACGATGTTGTCCTCTAAAACAGCCTCCTGCTGTCCCTCACCAACTTCCTCCTCTCCACCATAATACTCCTCAGGGTCCTGGGCCCACTCTTCCATTTCCGTAATGGTTGGAGTACTCAATACCCTGGGACAGATCCTTACTGTCCCTACTCAGGAGGGATAATGGGGGGGGTCAGCCCACTGCACACTAAGACACTCGGAACGTTACCTAAACCCCCTCAGCAAAGCTGTACTCAATTTGGTCAGGGACCTGGCCAATTAATATCAGGAGCGTGTGCTCACTCCAGAGGCCTTTTATTTTACAACCTTCTGCCAATTTGCTAAGGCGATCTCACAGGGAGCCTGCCGGTGTGTGGGGCGCATGGAAAATACGTCCCGTGTGTGCCTGGGGATCGAGCCGAGGCGCGCAGCCCAAACGCAACCAAATTCTACTGAAAAGAAGCCCAAAATGGTCAGCGTTTGGGCGCGCGCGTCGGCCGGGAGCCACCCGGTCTGTACGCGAGGGGCGTATCAGGGAAGCCTCAACGCGCGCTGAAGCGCTACCGGGAACGGGCTCCTCTGAGCAATGCGACCGGCTCCCTGCCGGTCAGGGACCGTGAAAAGGTAACGCGCTAAGCGCGCGATCGGGGACAGGCGACGGGAGGCAGGGAATACCAAGCGACGCCGACCCCGAGTCCTTGAGCGCTTGAAGCGCGAGCAGCACAATATTTCTGCACACAGTAATCGTGATAATCAATAGCAATTCGTATAAACCCACAAAAAGGCCATAAGTTATACAAACAAAGAAATCACAAAGCCATATGAAAAGCAGTCAGTGTAAACACATAGATATCCCCATGCTAAAGCAGAGTGAGGGGACCAGAAAATAGGTGCACTTAACTTTTGCTGTGAGCAGCAAAGAAAGAGGATGATGGGAGCACGCAAGGGGTTCTTATGGACTATGGGGGCGTGACTATACTCATGTGTACTCATGGGAAATGTAGTTTGTTTCACTGTTATTTATGAAAATGTTGGCTGCTGTGTTTATTGCAGTAAAGACTGAGAAGCATAATCTGAAGCCTCCGGTCCTGTAATAGAATCTCACACGAGCGGGACTCCCTCAACAGCACCTCCTGGGAGATGCGAAACCAGGAGCGTGCAGGGTTGCCGAATGTAAACAATCATCAGGGCAGAAGGTGAAACCATGACCTGTCAGAAAATGAGCAGAGAGGGATCAACAAACGTGCAGCTGCTGAGGAATAGAAAGGGGAAAACTTCGAGTTGAGGTGTCTGTTCATACTGATGACACCTTGAAAAGGCAAATGACATACAAAATACTTAAAAAAAAATATGAGGTGGCTCAGGACCTGATACATTGATTTTGTGTTCTTTGGTATTAAGCCTATTACCATCCAGGTGGCTGGAGGAAGGGAAATTATAACGTTTAAAGCTGGTTTAAATCACCTCCACCCCCCCCCACACACACACACACGCACTCAAAAATGCCAACTTCGGGGGATTCTAGAAAACAGCGCAATATCTTGGCGATGTGCGTGGGACGAGGGACACAGTTGAGGAAGGGAAGTGATAGGCTCTGCCCAGAACACACAGGAGGGACAGAGGCCCTTGGCAGAGAGTGGGCACACTGAGTTTTGTGTGAGTGAGGAGAGCCACGTTCATCAAAGACATCCTGCCTCGACAGCGTCAAGACCCTCGCAGAAAAATGTGTCAGATGGTGGAATCGATTCAGAGAGGAAATTATAGAGTTTGCATTTTACAATTCAACTTAAAACACCCAGTTAAACCTGATCCGGTCAGGACAGGGGTCACTTTGAGAATTCTGATTGATATTGTGCACAATTGGTCGCAAAGAGCCTATCACAACAATAAATATTGCACACTGTGCACAGCATAAAAAAATTCAGATACATTATTCAAGGAGTGCAGAAGCAAATAAAAGATAACACCGACATCCTCAGCGGCCCCACACATTCTAAGCTCATTAACGCATTCGTAAAATGACCAACGTCCAGTGGGTAGAAGCATAACTGCTTTTCTTTTTTTTACATTACAATGGGGGTGTGCTTCCTTTTATTAAAGGGTTAAAACATTAGAAAAATGCTAATGCCCCGATTACTTACCGGTAATCTGTTGTTGTTGTATAGCTTTATTTCGAAATATTTATCATTTCATAAAAGCATTACAGTATAAAAACAAGTATAAAAACAATTGTACAGTTGACCATCAAAACAGGCAGATCAATAAAAGGCAATAAAAATATACAACAATTGTGGGAATCAGTCATCTAGAATACATTTATACACACATATTAAATCATCCTTAAAAGTAGAAAAGGGACACAGCAATGGATGGCTGGGGCCAGTGGAATCTGGATAGGTAACCTTACTGGAGGATCATTTTCCTCGCAGATCTTATCCTCCAAGCCCATCCCAAGAATTTGGCCAAGCCACAAGCAAACAAGGGGTGAGGGTCTGATCTTAGCATCTGTAAGGCCTCCATGTAAGACCGAGTGCCCAGCCTCAGACAGAGCGGTTTCAACCATCTACGGCGAGGAGCAGCATACGCTGGACACTCAAACATTAGATGGGAAATAGATTCAACCCTATTAGTACAGAAAGGGCAGGTTGCTATAGTTTGCCAGGGTGGTTTCCAATTTGCTGTCCATGTGCCAAGAGGCAGAACTCCAACCCTAAATTTAAAATACAATGCCCTATCAGTTGGGTTGGAGATCACATCCAGGTAGGGTTCTCTAAAAGGGAGGTCTTTAATAACCAAGAACTCAGCAGCAGATCTGCATAGATTAGCGTGTCTCACTCTCTCATTTTCCACCCACGCCCAGAATATTTTCTGTAACAACTGTTTAGGTGGTGAAGATCTATTGGCCCATGCGTCTCCCAGGCCCAGTTCACAAAGGAGGCGCTTAACTTCTGAGAGCCAACCGATCTTACACCAACCCGGGATTGAGAGGAGTTCGCATAGTGCATCCGCATAGCTTGCGAGTTCAGGGACATTCCACATACGGGCCCATAGAAGAAGGGGGCGTAACTTAGCCTGCTCAGCTATGGACCGTGTGCCTGTGTCAAGTAGGAGAGGAAGGGTGGGCGAGCTATGAGGGAGCCTCATTAGGTCTTTGTGAAATTTGTTCTCAAGGTGGGACAGTGTCAAATTTCTGGGTACCCCACAACTCTGCCCCATACAGCGCCGCACTCACAGCTTTTGCCCTATAAATGTCTAAAATCACCCCGATAGGTTTGAGGGGAGAGGCACGATGTTCTTTTAATAAAGCGCCCGTGACCCTCCTATGAGTCAGGATAATTTTTTGGTGGTGCACCTTCCAACTCATAGAGTCACAGAGTCGGATGCCTAGATAATCGAATTCCCTTACCCTTTCTAATGGAACTGAGTCAAGGGATGGGGGGTGCACTGTCTTCCTCGGGGGATTCAGCACCAGGAATTTGGTTTTACTGATGTTAATAGCCAAGCCCCTGGCATCGCAAAAGCCCTGGAACCCTGATAACAGCGTTTGGAGGCCCATCGGGGATTTCGAGATCAACAGGGTATCATCTGCAAACAGGAGAGTTGGTATCTTCCTGCCCGCCAGGGAGGGTGCGTCTGCTGGTAGTTGGAGAAGATGCTCCACCACTCCGTTTAGATATAATGAAAACAGAGTGGGGGCTAGCACACACCCCTGGCGGAGACCCCTGCCTACAGAGATACGAGATGTTTTTTGGCCCTGCGCACCCCATCTGACTTGGGCAAAATTGCTTTCATGGAATTTAATGATCAATGCCAACAGATACGGGGGCATGCCCAACCCCTCAAGGACAGCCCACAATTGGCTGCGTGGGACTAGGTCAAAGGCAGTCCGCAGATCTATAAAGGCGAGGTACAGACTGCCTTTGCCCAGTTTTACCACTTTCCAATAGAGCATTAGGAAGCGAAATGTCTGCTCAATCGTGCCAGTTCCTGTTCTGAAACCAGCCTGAAAGTCAGACAAGACCTGCATTTCCTCAGCCCACTGCAAAATCCTCCCTAGAACTACCTTCCCTGCTACCTTCTGGGTGGAATCAAGCAGACTTTTATAGGTCGGTAGTTAGCAGGGTCTTCCCTACACCCTTTTTTGAATATGGGAACAACTTCCGCACCCCTCCATGAATCTGGGAAGCCTCCACCCTTCATAGCCTCATTCAGGAGTTTTGCGATGAGTAAGCACCACACCTCCATATTAATCCAGAGCAAATCACCAGGTACGCCATCTGGGCCTGCCGCCTTATTGGGCACAATGCACTTGATCGCTACCTCGACCTCCTTAGATGTGAAAATGGGGTCTAGATGTGGACTAATGTCCGGCACTCTATAGCTGGGACCTCTAATCTGGGCCGAAGCCCCTGGTGGGTTAGAATAGAGTTTGGAAAAATGGGCCAACCAGGCCTCCCCTGTGATGTTACATGTCAACAGTGAGTCGACCGGCCTGTCCCTGCCTCTAAGCAAGGCCCAGAAGGCCCTTGAATCCTTACTGGAGCAGGCGTCCATTAGATCTCTCCAGAAGTTTGTTTCATGGGTCTCCTTTGCCACTGCTTGGGCTTTTTTATAGTTTTTCCTAGCGAATGAAATCAGAGCGGGGTCTTTCTTGCCAACCGCCCGGATAAGTTCGCTTTTAGCTATGCGACAGGCGGGGGAGTACCATTGGTCTCTACCCCTGGTCACAGCTCTCCCCTTTGCCCTGGCCCCACCCTGAGGAACCAGAAACAAATTACTAAGTGATGCAATGGTCTCCGTAAATGTCGTGAGAACGGCATTGTCGAAATCCAATGCCCCCAAGAGACGCTTAGCATCCGCCATTATGGTCCCTACTTGAGCCATTCTCGTTTCGTCCAAGGCAACCCTAGCCCATTTTAAACGCCTCCCACAATTGGATGGAACAACTTCGTGTGACGCTTTCCAATTCAACCAGGGCAATACTAAATCCCCTGTCTCCCACGGGAGGGCAAGTGAAAGGACCAGCGGGTTATGATCGCTGTCCGATGTTTGTTGGACGTCCATGTCCTCAAAGTACTCCCAGAGGTTATGGCTTAACAGTATGTAATCTATTCTCGAGGTGTGGCCCACCCTATTAAAGGTGTGCGCACCCCTGGTATCTGATTTAGAACGGCCATTTGCGGCTCTAAGGGCATATTCTAAACAGAGAGAATTAATGTCAATGGCATTCTGGGTCCATTTTTTGATGGGGTCAAGTACGAGCAAAGGGATGCCTCTCTTAACATCGTCCTCCCAGGTGTCCAAAATGTCTTCGCTGGCCAGCGGTTAAATACAACAATTGAAATCCCCTGCCAGGACAATAAGGGAGTCAATGTTACAACCACTAAGCTCCTCTTCGACTCCAGTTGAAGCTAGGGAGGAGGAATTCCCCCCCCCTAGCCCCCCTGAGATACAGATTGAACACTTCTAGGATCCTGCCCCCCGGGCACTGTATAGTAAGTCTCATAAGATCTGGGGATTGGGTATTTCTATGTTTTATGGTAAACCCCAGAGAGATACTGACCCAGATAAGAAGGCCACCCGATGGTCGGCCTTTGTTGCCCTTGGATCTAAAAGCTGGGACAGAGTACGTCGTGAAACCCACCCTGTGCAAGGGCTCCAAGCACCAGGTTTCTTGGAGGAGGCAAATCCCGAAAGGCTCCACAAAGGAGTTCCAGTCTGGCTTGTCAAAATTTCGTGCAAGCCCTGCCACATTCCAGCTTAAGATCTTGAGCTGGGAGTTGCCTGCAGGTCTTTTACAGGTCAAGTGGGCAGGAGCTAGGGGAGCAGCATGAAGGCCGCCAGGCCAGGAGGACTGGGAGGGAGCTATAGGTGGCGACGAGTCAAGGGATATCTTGCTCTCAACTACGGTGGCGCTAATGATACAGTCAGAGTTGGAAGGGTGCAACAGGCCCTGTGTGGGGGAAGCCTGGGACATGAATTGGGTCGAAGGAGTAGTACTAATCACAACCAGGGTGGTCGTCAAGGGGCAGGTCTTGGCTGCCAGCGGAGAGGCATTAGGTTGAAATGAGGGTACCGGAGGGGGAGACATTGGGAGTCAGTCCACATCCTCAAGGCTGCCAAACCTGTTAGAAGTTGTAATACCAAGCCAGCCTCTAGTTGGATTATGTTCCCTAGAAGAGAACCCCCAGCTGGATTGTTGGGGAACCATGGACCAATTGCCCCCCTGCGGATAAGCAGCACGTGGTGGGTAAAAGAATGACAGAGGTCTCGGGGCAATGGTGGAGCCCCCATCTTGACTCACCCAGGAGCAGATATGATTAGCCGTGAAGAGATCGTCAAACGTCACGACTATGCAGTCGCCGGGGATATGTTTCCTTGTTGTACCCACCCACGGTACTCTGCGTACCATTGTGACTCTACTCCTCCTACCACTAGGAATCGGTCTGTAGGTGTTGAGCCAATGCATGACCTTGTTATGTAAGGAGTGCTGATGTTCATAATGGCCGTTCTCAATTTCCGGAACACCCGTCAAAACCACCACATAATCATTAGCTTCAGGAGGGAGATCAATATATCCCCCTCGGAAGTTACTCTTAGTGTGGGGACCCCCAGCAGAACGAGTAAAGGTTTTATTCTGAGAGGCCTGGGTTGGACGGAGACTAGGACTAATGGAATTCTGTAACCTTGAGGCGGCCAACTTAGTACGAGTGTGTGGTTGAAGGGTGGGAACGTTTGGGGTGTTAACCCTGGGCTGGGGTACCGGGTTTGTGGAAACAACTCTCTTAGTGCGAGGTTTAGGGATGGGCTGGGTGGGACAAGGCGCAATAGAGTTGGGTAGCGGGCCGAGCAAAGCTGTGGAGGGAGGGGTGGGAATCTGAGGAGCCATAATATTCTCTATCAGACCCTGGTGTTCAAGGCCTCTCAGGCCAAGGGTGGCCAGAGCAATAATACTTTTCTCCATCTCTAGGAGGTTATTCTCAATTCGGGAGAGCCTTAAATCCAGGGGGGATAAGAGACTTTTCAAGGTGTCCCAAACCACTCCTATAAATTCCCTATCCCCCCCCTCCTGGTCAGTTAGTGCAAGGTCCGCTCTCTCAGTTAATGGTATTCTTGCCGGTGCCACTGAAGCTAACCCCACGTTATTATTGCCACAAGGAGCCTGCGGGGAGGTATGGAGCGTTCTGGGACTGTCATCAGCTGATGTGTTACCTGCAGTAGACAAGTTAACCCCCTGGTTTTTAATCTTTTTCTGTGGAGAAGTTGTGCTGAGGGAGCGTTTTCTCTTATTCGGATTGGCCGGAATACTATCTAATCCACCATAGGAAGTGGATGCAACAGAAATGTCTGAGGAATATGAAGTAGAAATGAGGAGATGGGGAGGGCTATCCACAGGGATGGCCGGACCCTCAAGCAAGGCTAATGAACACAGAGGTGTGGAGGGGATAAACAAAACTGGGATGTCATGGACATCAACTAACGTTGATACTCCCTGTGGGGTATGTGCGCGATTTGGGGTGATAGCAGATGCTATGTGCCCAAGGGAGGATTTCTTAGAAGCAGCGAATTCGAGTGACAACTTCCTGGCGGCTTCCAGGTCAAGGGACACTCTGGTTTGGAGTTTTGTAATTTCATGGTCTATGGCGATGTTCGTGCGAGTGATAAAATCGTCCATAGGCCCATTGTGTACCAGCCCCCCCTTGGCCGCCCTATTGCAAGTTACACGAGTACACATACAGGCAAACAGAAACTATCAGCCAAAACAACAGAAACAAAGGAGCAAGGGAAGGACGAAAGAGAAAGGGCCCAGACCAGACCGCTCAGACCTCGAACGGCCTCAAACGGCCCGCTCTTAGCCCGGTCTTTGCCCCGGGCTGCGTCCCGCGCTGCGGGAAAGCTAGGACAGTAAATAGGAAGTCGTGAGGGGCGGGGGGCGTGGCAGCAGGGAGAGCGGACCGGAAGGTCGAAAATGGTCTTGCAGGGACTCCTGGGTACTGGAGTCCCCTGCACGCTCGCAGCCCCGCTGACCACACTCACCCGGTGCCCTGGTTGCAGCCCGTCAACAATGCCCCGGTGCCTGGAAAGTCGAAGCGGCACCCGCGGAGCGGGTGCGGCGAGGTGTGGGCTGGTGTCCTGAAAATGCCGCTTCAGGTCAGACAAACAAATAAAGTGCCTCCGTGCTCTGGATAGCGTCCCACAGGTGAGGAAGTGAGGAAGGTTTTTAAGGCCACAGAGGGGCGGGGGCGTGGCAGCAGGGAGAGCGGACCGGAAGGTCGAAAATGGTCTTGCAGGGACTCCTGGGTACTGGAGTCCCCTGCACGCTCGCAGCCCCGCTGACCACACTCACCCGGTGCCCTGGTTGCAGCCCGTCAACAATGCCCCGGTGCCTGGAAAGTCGAAGCGGCACCCGCGGAGCGGGTGCGGCGAGGTGTGGGCTGGTGTCCTGAAAATGCCGCTTCAGGTCAGACAAACAAATAAAGTGCCTCCGTGCTCTGGATAGCGTCCCACAGGTGAGGAAGTGAGGAAGGGAATTAAGGCCACAGAGGGGCGGGGGGCGTGGCAGCAGGGAGAGCGGACCGGAAGGTCGAAAATGGTCTTGCAGGGACTCCTGGGTACTGGAGTCCCCTGCACGCTCGCAGCCCCGCTGACCACACTCACCCGGTGCCCTGGTTGCAGCCCGTCAACAATGCCCCGGTGCCTGGAAAGTCGAAGCGGCACCCGCGGAGCGGGTGCGGCGAGGTGTGGGCTGGTGTCCTGAAAATGCCGCTTCAGGTCAGACAAACAAATAAAGTGCCTCCGTGCTCTGGATAGCGTCCCCGTAATCTTCATTACTCCGAGTTAGTCTTCCTCGCCACATGACTAACAAAGTGAGCTTCAGCTCCACACCAGAACCCTCCAAAGCAAAAAAGTCAGCCTCCCATGTGCAATTAGAGTCAAATTTCGGGGGGGGGCTAAGAAAAAATTTCGGGGGGGTGGGCTGAATCTTTAGGCTATCGGCAGAGTCGAGCGGCAGGGGCTCTTAGAAGGGGTGAAACACAACAAAGCCCCATTAACATGCACAAGGTCTTTTAAAGACCTGTGAAGTGCTCAGGTGCGGCTGTGAGCGGGCCCGGGAAGTGTCTCATCCCGGGCTGCCACACACAACGGGGGGAGGGTTGAAGCCCTTTGAGGCCAATGGGTGTTGTGCGCCTGCTCCCATGACTCCCATCCCTTCCCAATATGGCCGACCCATACACTCCATGACCACTATAAGAGGCGGGCCGGCCCAACCCCAAAGCCTGAAACTACCAAGCCAAAAGATGAAGCCGATAGCCAGACAGGGAGGAAGGGATGGGAACTCATGTGGCGAGGAAGACTAACTTGGAGTAATGAAGATTACCGGTAAATAATCGGTTCATTACCTCCTCGCTAGTCTTCCTTGCCACATGATTAACAAAGTGAGCACATACCAAAGCCAAGCGGCTTCATGGAAAAAACTCACAATAAACCAACAGACCAGAAGGGGACGCCCACAAAAAGAGGGCAAACCCAACAGACCAGCCTGAGTGGAAGGACCACCCAGGAGAGAGGCAACCACAAGCAGGAAGAACCAGCCCGGGATCGAAAGACTTCGGGAAGCCGAAAACCCGGACCCCAGAGACACAAAGTGCCACCAGGAAAACCACCCCAAGCAAAAGCCGAAGGAGGAAAGAGAAAGGCACGGGACCAGACCGCAGGGAGTCAAAGGCAACAGCAAGCAGGGCCTGGAACAGAAAGTGCCAGCCGGACTAAACACACCAGGACTGCCCAACGGACAGCCCAAAAGTGAGAAACCAAACGAACAGAGGGCATCCACACCACGGCGACCCAACAAGAAAGTCACAGCAGAAAGAGAGACACAGTCCGACAAACAAAGCCACACAGTCACCCAGGGAAGCCAGGTGCATAGGTGTCTTTTCGTGTCGGGTTTCGTCGTTGCTTTCAATGGAGACCTGCAAAAGAAGTGCTGCAGGCGGCCGAAGGAAGATTGTCCGGGTGGATCCAAGGGTGGATCGAGGAACTGAAGAACCTGAAAGCAGAGGGGACAGAGTCTGGGTCACTAGCCAGTGACCAGGAAGGAACCAGGATGGAATCAGGTGATTTCGCAATGCAAACAGGTGAAGAGGTGAAGCTTGTCTCTACAGCCACGAAGACCAGGAGGCGTCGACGACAACCAGGAGCTGGAGTCGAGCTGCCCACGAAGGCTCTAGTTGACTGCGGTGACGGTATCCGGATTGGACCCAACAAGCCTTGGCAACCGCAACCCATGCAGGAAGTGAAGATTGGCTTCAGGTCAGACCACCAAGGTCTGAGGTGCTTCTCTTTTGGAAGGAAGCTGGAGCAAGCCCAGAGCACCCAGGCAAAAGTCGACAAAGCAAACCGGCAAGTTACTGGTGGTGCCTGTTTGAACAGGGTGGTCACTCCTTGACCACAAGGGAGATATCTTCCGTCTTCTAGCCGGTATAGAATGTCGAAGTCCAAGAGTTTCATTTTAGAGTTTCGCTCCAGGATAATCTAATGTCTCTCGACACAGCTCCTATCTTTACACTAAACTAAGGGGCTGGATTACCTGCTAGGTCCCTCCTATGGGTGGACCCTGAGAAGGGAGTGGTTACACCCCTTTCTCTTTGTCCAGTTTCGCGCCAGAACTGGGGCTGGAGTGCCCCAGCAACTGGTTTGAACTGGGCTATGCATGGAGCACCTTATGTGCCTCAGGCAGTGTCTCATTTTACAGCCCTCCCTGCCCCAATACACTAAAAGCCTGTCTGGGGAGGTGCTAGCACCTCCCAAGGCAGGAAACCTATTGTCCAGGCCTCCCCTGCCGGAGTTTCGTCCAGCAACAGGAGGTCAGACTCGTCTCTGTGGCAGCAGCATCTATTTTGTGATGCTGAAGCACTGTTTAACTTTAACCGGGTAAAGCAGTAACCAACATGTCTTCTCCCTCTACAATAAGTTTGGGCGTAAAATCCGTTCCGTTCACGGAATTTGTGGATTTTTGGCAATTTCGTGGTCCGCGAATCCCACGAATTTTCGCAAAAATCCTAAAATTCGCAAGCTGGCGGATTTTTTTGCTTGGTCGCGATTGAAAAATCCAATATCGCGCGCGCGGCGTTGACTTAACTGAGATTCTGTGTTCGCCGAGTTGTTTTTCTCCCAGTTTGCGTGTGCTGCGCCATTTTGGATCTTGCTGTGTGATCGCGCGCGAGTTTTTCGACCGCGATTACGTCATCACGGCCCGCAATCTTGCACAGCGAGAGATTGACAACGCAAGTACGTCATAAGGGCCCGCGATCACGCATCGCAGGAGTAAACAATTGCGAACACGTAGATGCAGCGCGCAGCTGACTTCCGGCGGGAGATTTGAACAGCTCGTTCTCCCGAACTTGCAAAAATTGCAATTCTGCTCAAAAAATCCACCGCAGGCAGCATAAACCTTCTGAAAATGTTGATTTTGATCAGAATAACTCCTCAGATTGACATTTGGCTGCACCTTTTGGTGCAAGGAGTCCATTTTTGGGGGGTGGGGTGGGAGGAATGAAATGCCCCAGAGTCTCCAATTTCCTGTTCCTGTCCAGCAGGCTCCTCCCAGTGCTTTGTTCATGTCCTGGTCACTTTTGATTTGGATCTGGAGCTGGAACAATTACTTTTTGTGGCTGCTGCTGGATATTTGTATTTGAGGACTTTTTGGACTTTGGAGTTTGGATCACTTTTGGATGTGAGATTTTACAAGTAAGTTGGTGTTGTTTGGGGCATTGCAGTTGCTGCAACTACAATTTTAAAACTTTTTCACAACTTTAAAAAAAATATATTGTGGGTAGCCACAGTATCCAGTAGGCCCAGGGTTAGTCATGGGTGCATGATAGAACTGTTTCTGTGAGTTTTTTTTTAACTTAAATCTTATTTATGTCTTGGAATTTTAGCTCACTGTTATATGTGGATTTTTTTACTTTATTTTAGGGTGCCTGTGAAGCCTCACTAACCAGTAGGCCCAGGGGTAGTGAGTGGTGCATGTAATACGTCTTTCTGTGGGGTGTCTTGAATTTAAACATAATTGAGGGCATGGATGGCATTGGATTGTGGTGATTTTTGTGTCTTTTTTGACTTTTTAGGGTGTTGTTGGGGTCTGGCCATGTGGGTGGGGGCCATTTTGAGGCCTGGTCCAGGCAGGGCCTGGCCATGTGGTGGGGGTCAAGGGGTAATTTTGAAGCCAGGCAGTGTGCTCAGGCTCCACCCAGTTTTCCTTGTTTCCAACCATTATGCCCAGGAGTACTCAGTGGTCCATGGACCTAGTCTTTCTGTGGGGGTGTCTTGGATTTAAACATCATGAGGGCATGGATGGCATTGGATTGTGGTGATTTTTGTGTGTTTTCCGACTTTTTGGGGTGTTTAAATGATGTTCCTCTGGCTTCCTTTGCTTTTAGGTGTACAAGAGAACCACCAGTGCCAGGAAGAAGTCCTGCAGCGGTGTGTGACATCACGTGTGGCCACAGACAACTCTGCATCTCGTGCAACTGCGGCCTGCTGTTCAACTTCTGACATCTGAAGAAGTTGGGCCCAAAAGAAAGGTGGCCGTAGCGCCTCTACTAAAAAAGATGCCACTGCCACTGCCAGTAAGAAGGAGCAGAAGAAGCAAGTGGCACCACCTACCAAGGAGACTGATGTGCCCATAGACATCTTTTTTGGGAAAAAAAACTACGCCTGCAGCAGCAGCGGTGTCTGCCGGGAACCAAGCTGGGAGCATCACCTCCGCTTCATTGGGCTCAGTGCCACCACGCCGAGTTAGGTCCAAGCACATGAGTGTTGCAGAGGCAGCCAATTTAATTGTTCAATCACCATCGACCAGTGATGTTGGCTCATCACAAGGAAGTAGCATCCAATTAACGCCGGGTGTAACTCAGCTGATGGGTGTTCAACAACCACAGCCGCAACGACAACCACAGGTGCAACTAGTACAAGCGCAAGTACATGGGCAAGGAGAGGCGCAAGTACATGCGCAAGGAGAGGCACAAGTACATGCGCAAGGAGAGGCGCAAGTACATGCGCATGGAGAGGCGCAAGGAGAGGCGCATCGAGAGGCTCATCGAGAGGCACAACTAGAGGCACATGGAGCGGCACAACTGCCCACAATGCTTGTTCCTCCAGAAGTAGGGGCACATCAGGAAATCGAGATTGAAGCGGTGGTATCATCCGAGGAAGCCACTCCTCCTGATGGTGATCCATTGTCTTCCAGATCCCCAGCAAGAAAAAGGTCAAGGAGGGCTACTACAAGTTCTTCTTCAAGCCCCCTTACTTCTGATGATCTTGATGTTGAATGGAACCCACCAATGCAGTCTGAGAGTGAGGCACGCCATGAGCCGACAAAGGTAGCTAAGCCTAAAAGGAAGGTTCCCACAAGGCTTCGACTTATGGGTGATGACGACGAACAAGAAGTGTTGTATTCTGCTGCTGATGAACAGTCTGACGACGACCCAGTCATCACAGTCATCACTCCAGCCCCAGCGGGCATGCAGCAAGACATTTTGACCCTATCCCGAAATGCGGCTGAGCAGGATGTGGGCGGCCTGGCACTGGTACCACCACCAATGCAGTTAACTACTACACCAACACGACCTACAGCTTCCATATTTTCTCGTCAGAAGGTCCGGCAGGGACCTCCATCCAGCTCGACCTCCATTACCTCAAGTAGTGGTGCTGTAAGTGCACAACAGAGTCAAATACAGCCACGCCCATCCTCCACTTCATCTGGCATTGAAAGTAGCACCTTCACCACCAGCAGACATTTCCAGTCCCCAGTTTGGGACTTTTTTAGTGTTAGCAAAAAGGCGGAAAACATGGTCATTTGTTCAATTTGTAAAGGAGTAGTTAGTCGGGGTAAGCTTGGTACCAACTATGGTACCGGAGGCCAGAGAGGTCATCTCCAAAAACACCACACTATCATTTGGGAGGCGCACACGAGCAAGATCCGGGAAACCACACGTACAACAAATCCAAATGTATCCTTTCATATTGCATCTAATGAGGACGAGGGTCTGATCGTGCAGGGAGGAAGTGAAGAAGCGACAGACAGATATTCTTCTGGTACACCCAGTACCCCTGGCAGCAGCACTGCAGTGGTAGCGCCCACACCCTCTACCCCAGCAACATCTATGAGACACACGAAGAGTCTGGGAGAGACACCAATGCGAAAAAGTACATCAATGAGCCTAACTGGTTTGAGGAAGTCTGCATCATCATCATCACGTAAAACGGTCCAGCCCACCATTAGAAGCATGTTTTGGTCGGATACGCCATTTGATCGTAACCACCCAACGGCACGTCTGTATAACGCAAAGCTGGCTAAAATGCTAGTGCTGGACCTTCTCCCTTTTTCTTTCGTGGAAGGGGTGGGTTTTCTAGAATTTGTGGCAACAGTCTGCCCTAAATGGAAGGTTCGTAGCCGGTCCTATTTTGCCAGAGTTGCTGATGCAGCACTACATCAAGATGTGCTGGAGGTGATTGGCACAGCTATTCAGAAGAGTGCTGTTCACACTATCCACCTGACAACAGACATGTGGACCAGTTGCCAAGCCCTTGATTACATGTGCATCACTGCACACTGGGTCTCTTTTGCAGGGGTTAAAGACAAGTTAAAAGCAGGTGTTGGCACAGACACAGTTTTTCAAGCTACTCAGAAACATGCAACAGTAGCCATGTTTGCCATGAAGAAATCTCATACTGCACCTAACCTTTTGGAGGAGTTTGACAGGAAGGTCTATGAATGGCTGCATCCAAGAAATCGCATGATTGGTTACGTTTCCACGGATAATGGCAGTAATATAGTTAAGGCCATGCATCAAGGTGGCTATTTCAGAGTGCCGTGTTTGGTGCACAGTATTAACATTGTTGTGCAAGATTTCTTGAAAAAACAAATCACAGTCAGCAAGTTACTGACCACCTGCCGAAGAATCTGTACACATTTCAGCCATTCTTTTAAGGCCCGGAAGAAGCTGAGGATCATGCAACATGAACGTAGACTGCCAATCAAAGGACTCATCCAGGAGGTGGCAACACGTTGGAACTCAACCTTCTACATGCTTGAGCGTCTGTCTGAGCAGTGGGGGGTAATCAATGAGTATGTCTATGAACTGGGTTCTACTATGAAAGACATGAGGCTAGAGTTGGAGGAATGGAAGCTAGTTGCAAGCCTGACAGACATGCTTCGTCCTTTTGAGGTCTTCACGCGCGAAGTCAGCAGGGAGCACTGTTCTTTGGGCAAAGCTATCACATTGTTGCGCATGCTAGAGCACCAACTGAAGGCGGTGTCTTCAACGTTCCAAGATGATGCTGAAAAGCAAGACGCATATCAGTTGGCGGAGAGGTTATTAAGCCGCCTAGTTGCCAATGAAAGGCTTAAAAACATACATACAGAACAACATTATATTTGTGCCACTATTCTGGATCCACGGTACAAAAAGGCCGTGGCCAGCAAAGCATTCATTCCTTTTGATGAAGCAGATGTTTCAAAGTACAAACATTGGCTAGCTCTGTCAGCCACTTGGTTCGAAAAAGAGCGGCAGAAAATTGAAGGAGCCGGCAGGAGTACTACTGAATCAGCAGGCCATCCGGCGTCAAGTTCCACTTCTGAATCTGTGGCCGAAGGGAGTCACTTTCCCTCACAGCCGTTAACGACACCAGCAACCGTATCATCATCCTCACCTGCTCCAGGCCCAGCCATAATATTGTCGGAAGCGGATTGGCTAACTCATCAAGGGTTTGCTTGTTCCAGCGATGCAAAGGCTACAGATGGTACGCAAAGTGGAGCAACCCTGGAGAACCTTGAGTCGATGGTGCAGGCCTATCTGGATGACCCAACAGAGGTCTTTGTTAATCAGAACCCATTGCTGTATTGGTATGGGAAAAGGCCTCTATGGCGACTGATCACCAACCCGGCTCTAAATATTTGTCTTGCCCACTCGCAAGAGTGTCTTCTGAACGTGTTTTCAGTGCTGCTGGTGCCATTGTAACTTCAAAAAGGACCTGCCTCTTGCCCAAAAATGTAGAGAGGTTAACACTGATCAAGATGAACAGCACTTCATACCACCAGGTTACAAAATACGTGAATGCACACAGGAAGAAGAGGACACCGACTTAGGTGACGGAAGTTCTTCTCTATTAGCTGACCTACTCCCGTCTCAATTCATAGAGTTTGAGGACGAGCTCTACTTCCCTGACACCGAGGCCTGAAAATTACTTCCTTTTTTTCGTTCTTATTCACTTTTATTCCTGTGTGTCTTTCTTTGTTTTGCAACTTTTACCACAACAAAACTCTAATCACCTAATCACAACAAGTCCATCAGCAGCACTGTCTTCATCTTATTTCCTTATTGATTTGAAGGTGCCGCAGTCTGCATTCCTGAGGTTCACAAGTTCACAATTCAATCATGCTTCTCTATCCTCCTCTTCCAGACTCCCCATATCCATTTCCCTCAAGGCATATGGCTGGATTACGCAGAATAAAGAAACTTTGTCTTCGTAGACGTGTCCCCTCAAGTGGGACTGGAATTACTGCCTACATGCTTGCTGATTGCTGACAGTTACTTCTGAAATTGACAGGAGAGGCTGCCGTGTGGGCCCTCACTTTCAGAAGAAGATGCGGACAAAAAGTGGAACAGGTAATGAATAATGAGAAGAAGATGGCATGCAGTGGACAGCAATGGCTGTCTGGCTCTGATGAAAGCAATTGCTGTTTGTTTGTTGTGCATGAAATGAATCATATGTCTTCTGTTATTATTTAATCTTTTACACACTAAATGTAACTCAGGTCTACTCTGCTGTTTTTTTACCTTGTTTAATTCAAATTGTACTTCAACTGCAGGGGCCACTACGTTGCATTTTCCAATATGCAAAATGTCCTTAGACTTACTGTTTGCCAATATACCATGATGATTGTCTCAATTAAATAATATATCTTTTTTCTTTACAGTCACTCACTGGGATGGATGGATCATCAGCGTCGGTTTACGGAAGATCTATAGCCAATTCGTGAGTGGCAAACAGGTAAACCATTCTACAACAACTACTACAGCAGAACTACATGTCTGTCTAGTCGTGGTATGGAGTGGTCGAGGCAGTGTAGTGTTGTTATGCCAGGCAGAGTCCAGACAGGAGTTCATGTAAAATTGGGGCTATGTGGCTTGCTGCATACAATTAGATATGCTTTGTCTGTCTGTGACAAAGAGCCTAGGTATGCTACATCAGGTTGCTTCACTCAGAGGTGCCTGCCTTGACCGCCTACATGGCCCTGCCGCAAGCATGGGCCAAAAATCCATTCCGCTCGCGAAATTTGCGGTTTTTCGGCAGCAAATTCGCAATCCGCGAATCTCACGAAATTGCCGAAAATTTGCAAATTCTTGAGCGTAACGGATTTTTGGCCCATGCATGCAGGCCATGCAGACAGTCAAGGCAGGCACCACTGAGTGAAGCAACCTGATGTAGCATACCTAGGCTCTTTGACACAGACAGACAAAGCATATCTAGGGTTTAGGGTTCAGTGCGGTTTACATGGGTTTTTGGGTTTAATTTGGTAGGGTTCCCGCGGAGTCTAGGGCTCAGGGCCCGATGCAGGCTCGTTCATAATGATGTTGGCAAGGTTTTAGGGGGGTTTGGCGTTTTTTGGTCCAGAATTGGCCAAATGTTGGCCTTTTTTGATGTTTTGCGGGCGCGTGTGTTTGGGTGAAAACTAGTCAGTCGTACACCTTCCAGTGGATCAATTTTGTTCTGCCTTGCTGAGATTCTTGGGAATCACTGGTACAGGTGTCCTGGTAAGTTTCAAGAGGATCGAAGTAGTGGAAGTGCTGGAAACAGCAATTTTTTGTCAAGGCACGATTTGCCATGTTTTGGGGATAGCTGTATTACATGTTTTTGGGGGGGCTGCTTGGGGGTGTTCTAGATTTTGGGGGTGGGTTTATGGGTCTGGGAGCACTGCTGGGAAGGTCTAATTTTGATTGCAAGTCATTTGAAGAAAATCCATGGTGCAAAAGGGGGGTTTGGGCCTAGTTGCAGAGAGCGTTTTGGCACGATTTGAACTGAGGCCTAGCAGTATTGCATGTTTTTGGGGGGCTGCTTGGGGGTGTTCTAGATTTTGGGGGGTGGATTTATGGGTCTGGGAGCACTGCTGGGAAGGTCTAATTGTGATTGCAAGTGGTTTGAAGTAAATCCATGGTGGAAAAGGGGGATTTGGGCCTAGTTGCAGACAGCGTTTTAGCACGATTTTAAGTTAGGCCTAGCAGTATTGTATGTTTTTGGGGGGCTGCTTGGGGGTGTTCTACATTTTTGGGGGTGGGTTGAGGGGTTTGGGAGCACTGCTGGGAAGGTCAAATTTTGATTGCAAGTGGTTTGAAGAAAATCCATGGTGGAAACGGGGGGTTTGGGCCTAGTTGCAGACAGCGTTTTGGCACGATTTAAACTGAGGCCTAGCAGTTTTGCATGTTTTTGGGGGGCTGCTTGGGGGTGTTCTACATTTTTGGGGGTGGGTTGAGGGGTCTGGGAGCACTGCCGGGAAGGTCTAATTTTGATTGCAAGTGGTTTGAAGAAAATCCATGGTGGAAAAGTTTTTTTTTAGCAGTATTGCATGTTTTTGGGGGGCTGCTTGGGGGTGTTCTAGATTTTGGGGGATGGGTTTATGGGTCTGGGAGCACTGCTGGGAAGGTATAATTTTGAGTGCAAGTGGTTTGAAGATAATCCATGGTGGAAAAGGGGGGTTTGGGCCTAGTTGCAGACAGCGTTTTTTCACGATTTTAAGTTAGGCCTAGCAGTATTGCATGTTTTTGGGGGCTGCTTGGGGGTGTTCTGCATTTTTGGGGGTGGGTTGAGGGGTCTGGGAGCACTGCTGGGAAGGTCTAATATTGATTGCAAGTGGTTTGAAGGAAATCCATGGTGGAAAAGGGGGGTTTGGGCCTAGTTGCAGAGGGTGTTTTGGCACGATTTTAAGTTAGGCCTAGCAATATTGCATGTTTTTGGGGGGCTGCTTGGGGGTGTTTTACATTGTTGGGGGTGGGTTGAGGGGTCTGGGAGCATTGCTGGGAAGGTCTAATATTGATTGCAAGTGGTTTGAAGAAAATCCATGGTGGAAAAGGGGGGTTTGGGCCTAGTTGCAGAGAGCATTTTGGTACGATCCGCAAAAATCGCCCATACTTACTAATTACTATCCTTGAAAAGGAGACTCAGAGTACGCACTTTCGAAATGATGATTATATGTCATACTGTCACCTCTGAAACTGAAAGTGTTATTTTTGCACTACACAGCGTACCTTATATTTTTTTCACCGTGGTGTTTTTATATCACTTCCTGTTTTTCCATCAACAATTACAGGCCGGCTTTTACCCTGTGCCATGGAACAAACGATTAACTCAGGCTTACCATTAGCGATCCACAATTCCGCATTAGGCAGGCAGTTGACAGTGTGTCTGGTCACCAAGATTGATCGACGGAGCGTCAGATGGAATGGAGGAGTACCGCGAATAAGAGGAATGGCTGGATGCATGCAACTTCACAAATTCAACAGGACAACTACAACATACAGTTACAGTATCCTCTTAAGTTCTCCTTATCTTTTAAATGTTATTGTTGTGAACTTGAACTTCTACGAGTGTGACTTTGTTTGCTCTCTGCTTCAAATTCATCCCTCCAGCTATTTGATAGGTTTCTTTGCTATTTTTAAAACTAATTTAATGTACTAATAACTATAAGTGTTTATTCTCTCTGAGGGGAGAGAGGCAAGTGAAATTGCGTAATTATAATTATTACTGCAGCCCTGTACTGTCAAATTGTTTCTTCATAGTTACTAGTATGTTGTAGTAAGTACTACTTTTCAGTAACCAAACCATCCATTTAGCAAACAACTTCATGCATGCAATTGTGCACTTCCTTTATGTCCCTTAAAAGATTTATGGATATCTTCGAATTCAAAGATTTGCTGTTTGTCCATGCTGTGTTTCTTTTTCCTCTCTCCACAAAACTTTCCCAAAACCCCCCATTCCCATCCAATTTTCAAACCCTAACCCTCTTCCCCCTGGCTGTGTGGTTTTTCACTGAGGTGTGACTAAATGACAACAATAAATTCCACACACTTGCTGGGGAGGATAAGGTCAAAGCAACAGAAAAATCATTCTAATCAGAATTTCATGTGCGCCATCGTGGATTGATCATCAATAACATCCTCCTCCTACACGTGATGAATCGAATGCTTAATGCTTACGTTGCTTTGTCCTTTGCCTTAATACTATTTCTTATAGTAGCCATACTCCACGTAACTAGTTCTAAGTTATCTTTTGAATACTTTAGCACTGCTTAGGCTACAATTTATGGCACTGTTCTCTACCGTACTATCTATCGTACTGTTTCTAATGCTACGCTCAGGCCACTCAATATTTCATTTCCTTTTTTTCATATGCTGCTACTGCCAGTGTGTGCCACTGCTACTACCAGCACAACGATGATATTTCAACAATCCAGGATTCAAGTCAACACCAAACCTTAATCGCCATTTGCCATGCAGCCAGGTAAGATAAGCATTTTGGGGAGGTTGAATAGTGGGCTAGGACTCGGAGGAGATGAGAGACTGACAGTGTCACAGTAGTACTAGTAAAGTACTAGTAGGGCAATTAAATTCACTAACTCTGTTAGTGGCACTTTTGTACATGTTTGGACGTTTAGATAAGTCATGCTGGTAAGTTTGTATAAAGCAAACGTACAGTAACCCCCGCCCACCACCACACAAAATAATATGAACGCGTATACTAAGTTTAAGTATGTAAAATAAATGAATATATTTCCCTTAACAAAAATGAGCTAACCCAACTCACTCCCCTACCTAACCCCAACCAATGTCCAAATGTCCTTCAAGTCCCTTTCCCCAACGCTCAATTCCCACCCCCCCAACAGTCTTTAACAAAGGGGCAACGGAAAGTCACTTCCTCCAGCGGTGTCCTCTGAGTCCTGTGGACAGGTCCCGCACCTCTTTGGGGAGGTCCCGGAGCTGGTCCTGTTGCTTTTCTGCCAATCGCTCTAGGTAGTCCACTTGCTTTCGCAGGCGGCGCAGATATGCCATCCAGGCTCTGGGGCGGGCAGCTGATGTTTTTGCTGCTGTGCGGCGGCGGCGGGAGGCTGTCGGGCCACTGCGCCATATCGCTGAAGGCTGCTGGCTGGTGGACCCGGGGGCACTGGAGGAGGATGCAGTAGTTGCCGTCTCCTCCTGCTCCCGAGCCCACAGCCGCCGATATTCAGCGCAAATGGCCTCCAGCTTACGTGCCCTGGTTGGACAGCCATCTCCTTCCGGGTAAGTTTTTTTGGAGCATCTATATGAAGAAAGAAAGAAAAATACTGTAGCCAATAGTCTTTAACATTAAGTCAAAATAATTCAACAAAAAGTTGTCTCACAGTAACACTAGCAACTTGCAAGCACAGTATAACATTTTGGCATGTATCTTTCCGCAGTCTTTGTAGGCCTGTGACATTAGTGGGAGTTTCAGGAATTTTACTAGCAGCACTATGGACTCACTAGAGTCAGAGACTACACCAGTCTTCTTCCTTTTTCTCTTGTTTTGCCAAAGAAATTACTTGTACGTGAACTTGTACTAGCCGGCATAATGCCAGCTCACTCAGCTTGCACCCAAGAAAAACAGACACAAGCCATGATGACGCAGACTCGCATTACTTTAAGCAGTATATGCAGGTGGGGATAGGAATCTCTTACTTTTCTATAGGGGTGGCACTGGCTATACTTGGTTACATCAAGGGCTACTGCTCAATGTAATTTATATTTCACACTGCCACCCGGGCCTTGACTACTACAAAAGGAAAATGAAGATTATTGATTTCTGATCATATATCCTGCCGATCACATGATCTTTGCTTATATGATGGATGACTTTAGGTGCATTGTTTTGATAGATTGAGTGAACAACAGCAATTGTCCACCCATGACACAGCTGAAAGAAAATTATTAACATAGGGAGTGAGTGTGGTACCCATAATTGTCAGAGGAAGGGACTTGACTTGATATAATGTCAACTATACAATACATACACAATATATGCTGTGCTTGCAAAGTAAACTACTGTACTGTTAGTCAAGGGAGTATTTCAATTTTATGAACAATCACAACTTCTAGTATTTGGATTTCCTCAGCTTTGCTACTCTGGCACGGAAATGCTGTTCAAAGTAACACTGTTCATCCGCTGAGCGTCTGCTCTAATACATACACCTCTGCTATCTATGAGGAAGAAGAAGATACCATCCAGGCTTCCAAAGTAAACGTCTATCATTCTTCTTAATGTCCCAACTTGTACCAAGTTTACTTTTTCTCAACAACCAACACCCTTTTCATTTTATTTGGTAAACCACCGTCTTGACTTGCATTTGAGTTTGACACAAATGATATGTTGCAATGCACACCACACATGCATTTTCTGATTCACCCACACAGGCAGTCATCTTTTCTTTCTCCTCCAATCATCCTTGCTTCAAGCAGCCATGCATCTGATTCCTTCCTATCAGCCACCTCTGCCAGCATTCAAAAACACGTATCATTCTTTACAGTCATATATGTTACGACTCGCTCGTCCTTCCTTTCACCCTTATTTCCCTTTTCGTTCTTCACATCCCTCAAGATCATCTGATATGACTTTCCTTCAAGATAAAAGTTTCCCAGCTGAGTTGAAGTCAAACAGAGGGGGCCATTGCTTACCCGAGAACTACCTCCGCTAATGCTATTACTAAGTCAAGGTTGACTGTCTTCTCCGTGATTGGCAAAAATGTAGTTCTAAATTAGTAACTGTTCTTAACAGTACAGTGTACTTGTACTAGTGTACTGTCTACTGTACAGTATATCATACACTCCTTTGCGAGCCATCTCTAAAATGTCAATAAGTAAGGAGTATAATAACTTACCACCGTCCGCCCCTGCTGAGCCATCCCCCTCAGCTCCTCCTGGTGGCACTTGTGGCGCCGCCGCATCCGCCCCTGGAGTGGACCCCTCTGCGCTGCTGGCCCTGGCACTGGTGGTGGGTAGTGCCGCATCCGATGTTGTGACGCCTAGAAAAAACATGTCATATTTTTAGATGCCATACACCACCCCCTTTTTCGTCTCGTAATGGAAGAGAAAATGTTAATACATATACAATTTTTAATTATTGGGACTGAAGAAAAGTCACGGTTTTGGGGAGGGTGTTAACTTATATGCTTAGCAATAACATGCAACACTTTTTGGCACAACTGATGAATGCTTGCTTTTTAACGTGCAACATTTTTCTAATTACAGACAGAACCAACTACTCCTCATCACCACCAGGAGGACTTGAAGTTCCAACAAGGTGAGGGCTCCCGAGTCCCTCACAGTTACTTCTGACTGAGGTATGTGGAAAGTCGAACTGCACCTATCATCAACAATGTCCTATTTCTCTTGTCCATACTTCTGTATGTGCAGAATAGTCCCTGAAACACTAGCGGTATGGTATGTGCTACTATGAAATCAAAAAGCCAACTACTAGCTTATTCTTGGTTGACATTGACATTTTGTTGTTGGAAATTGTCAAAGCACTAACATTTAGAAGACTGGAATACACAGCAAGGGCAACCCAGAGGACTGCACTCAGTGCCTCTAGAACTATTGCTGGATCAGAGTTTTGTTTAACACCGTTTACCGACTGGGCAAGCTTAGCTACCTACACACACCGACTCATAATAATAGTAAATAGTAGTAGCACAGAGAGTGATGGTAGAGAGGCAGGATAATAATGTAGAAACAGTGTATAAGAAGATCAAAGACTATTTTGTAAAAAATAGAATTAGGAAACAGTTTGGAATTAATAGGAGCTGTAAAAGTTAGGGAAGTATAATTATATTAACAACAGAACAACTTACTGGGGCCAGCAGAAGAGGCTGCAAAGGACCGTTCCTGCCCACTTTCTTCCGCCGGAGTCTGGGGTGTACTCTTCTTTCCCCTGGGAGGTGCTGAATGTGAACATGAAATAAACACAAACATGGATGATTGTTTTTTTTGAAATATTTGATTTCTTTGACCACAATCTAAAATTATCTCGGGGAAACAAATTACCAACAATTGCACTACATGTATTGACCTTTCTGATCTGGTCAACTAGGAGGATACTAGTACAGTATTGCTGGATTCGTAGACCGTCTACTTGGAGAGTTATGTAAATCACTAACTAAACCAACAACAAAAAGGTTCTACTACGACTGCCAGCACTCAGCAGCACGCGACATGACAGACACAGTCCGTCATCATGATTGCAGACCACTAAAAAATGTCCTCCTACTAATAACAAGTCATAATATACTCAACCTATCAATCCACCACTATCTCTTCTTCTTAGTGGCAGCAGGAGTACAAAGGAAGGACTAGACTTGAGTCTCTAGTCTCTTTAGCATTACGCAGTTCTGTAAAGTACTACACTCATACATATTCAGGCCAATTAAGCACAAAGTTGCAAACAAGTAAGCATAGTAGCAACGCCAATGAGGAGGCGAGCACCTGCAATCGCAGAAGCTATTTAAACATTATTTTACCTGCAATGTAATCGAATCAGCAGCATTCTTGCTCTTCGGGAAAAACATATATTAGCAATATAACACAGAGCAGAAGAAAACAAGGTAGTTATTAAATAGCTACTCACCAAGGCCAGGGATCTGTACGCCTAGCAGGTCGAGCTGGTCCTGCTCCCGGTCGAGGAGGTCAGCCCACGATGCGTCGCTTGATCATAGGTGCGCCGGACCCCTGACTCCCTACGCATGGCCCGGCATACCTTATCCCACAGCTGGTGATGCTCCCGGAGGCCATACCCTTGACCGGGCCTGCCCCCTGCTGCCACGGTCTTCGGGAGGGGGCGCAGAACATAAAATAGAAGTGCGGCCACCTCCATCATGCTGAAAACCTCCGTGCAGGTCCGGGACCCTTCCCCTTGCTCTTCCCGGCTCCCTTTGCCATGGTCCTGGACAGCTGAAAAAAAAAATAGGAAAGAATAGGGAAAAAGTAAAGAAAAGAAAAGAGTTTAAAAAAGTAGATTTAAAGTAACCAAAAGTAGAAAAAAAACACAAAATATAGATGTAGAAAAAGAGAGGGATAGATAATGAGTAAAAAAGATCCGAAAAAGTTCAAAGAAACAAAGGATTGCAAAGATTAGGGGAGGATTGAAAAAGCATGCCCAGAACCATAGCAATGAATGAAAAACCAGATGGCCCCGCCCATTAAGGACCACGTGGGTAAGTTTGCGCGATATTTCCCCCGCGAGCACGCTGAAACGCATGCAAACACGTAATAGCGCCCCGCACACAAAGCGAGCTTGCAAATAGCGACCGGAAACGGAAATATGCAACGCAGACAAGATGGCCGTGCCCATGTATGATCGCATGGGTAACTTCGTAGTCGGTGCGCTGCAAGCGGCCCGTGAATACGCAAAAAGCCCCGCAAAGACACAAAAAAAATGTGCAAATTCGCATGAAATCGCAGATTATGCGGTACGCGAATTTGCGTGAATTTGCGTACCGCGAATTTGCGTAATTCGCCCATACTTACTCTACAAGGGTGGAATGCTATCCCCGCCTCAAATAGTACACCTTACACGACATGTTTTGATAAAGCCAAACCAAAGTTAGCATTAACCGCGAGGATTATAATGCACTTGAGTATATAGTATTGCTATATCATCTAACAGCTATAAGGACATGGTTCTGAAAGCTGCAGAAGGGCTCAGCTCATGCAAGGGCACCCTCTCACATAAAACCAAGCACTCTGCCTCCAGGATTGTTGAGGCTTACCATAGGAGTGACTTATAGGTGCATATGTGTCTATATATAAGGTAGATATAGATATACTATATCTAAGTAAGGGGTGATTACACCACCTTACCCAAGCTGAGTGATCAGCCTGTGGTGTCAGTTTGGATGGCCAGCCGGGGGTGGCATAATACATGCTTCAGTCCCTGGTAGGCCTTGGATGCATCTATGCCCTGGGTACCTATGGTACTCTATACAGGGGCTCACAGAGGTGACCCAATATCCAATTTGGTATGTACCTAAAGTACATGGAGTCCATTTTATAGAGATAGCAGATTGCCTGGGGCAATGAATAGCAGGATCCCAGTCCAACTAAGTCGAAAACAACAAAACACAAGGCAAAAAGTTGGGGTAACCATATAGTCTGATATCCACCCTCCTACAGGCGAATCCCGCAAACACCCCGGAGCACGAGTCAAGGGACAAACCCACCAGAATGGCAACAAACAAGCCCCAGCAATGCAGGGGAAAACTCCAGAGAAGCCAAGGAACGGCAACCAGGCGGGAAAACCCACCGACCCAGTACAGATCGGGAACCCAAGCATGACCCCAGGAAGGCAACTGTCGCCAACACTCGGGAAGGAGGTACCCAGCCGCACCAGGAGACAGAGCCGGAAGGGCCAGGGCCAAAAGAGAACCAAGGAAGGGCCAGACCAAAACATGACTTGAGGAAGGCCCCACCAAGGTGGACCACCCCAATCGGAGCAACCGGGAGGCCAAGCGAAACCTGATGAACAGGACTCATCATAGAAGGACCAGCAATACCGCCAAAGTGACCCCGCAACAAAAAGGGGCATCGAACCCCCGTCCCGACCAAGCAGAGCCACCAAAGAGCCACAGAACCATGGACAGGTGCAGTGGAGCCCAAGAACCGACCACCGGAGCAGGCAGGCAGAGGGCAGGAGCCAAGGAACCGTGCCAAACAGGATGACAGGACCACAGCAAAACCCTGACCTCCAGGAGGCGAGGAGAAGCATGGTGACAGCAGAAAGCCAACAGGAAAAGGGCGCAGGGGCCACCCGCCCAGACAGCGAGCCCACCAGGAGCAAAAATAGCCAGCAAGGAAACAGCAGAAGACGACTGAAGCACCCCAGAGAGAGACGGACAGGCGCCCACCGCAGCCAGCCCACACCAGACACCATGCAGTCCACAGCCCCCGGAACCCCCCTGAGGACTGGAACAGCACAAAAACGGCGTGAACAGGAGTCCACAGGATGAAAGAACCGCAGGCCCAAAGCCCGAAAGGGAGGAAGGGGACAGGGACCAAACAGCAACAAAGAAGCCGAGGCCCTGCAACCCCACGCCACATGCGCTAACATGCAAACTGTGTGAACTTCAAAGCAGAAAATCAACACAGGAAAACAAAACGCGAGTATAGAACCGCAAACATAACTTGTGTAAGTGCAAAGCGCAAGTGCACCACTAATAGTATCTAGGCGCAGAAGAACAGAAGTTCGTTGTCACCCAACCCAATGGCACTCATCTTACCAAAGCAAGATGGATGATAGGCAGAGTGGACATGCCGGGATATGAACCTGCAACCATGAGGCCTAACACAGGCCCCTACAGCAGAAGCCTTAGTCCACAGAGCCACCAGCTACGTCCCGAAAAACAGAACGGGGCTATGACACTTAAGACAACAGAGAACTCCGTGAAAGGCGGAGAGAACAACCCAAGGGGACCCGCTGAGGATAAAAGAAAACCAGAGGTGGAAAACACCTGGAAGGCCCCAATGCAGGGCCACGCAGAGCACAGAAGGGCGCAAGAACGACACCTTGATGCCGGAGCCAAAGAAGCAGAAACTGCAACACCAAAACAGAGAGACATGTCCAGCCGGGAACAACACAAAAGAACTCAACCAAAGCAGGAAGCGGAGAAGCGAGTAGAGTAATCCCAGACCCGTGCCCGACAGTGGAAAAACGGACAGCAGAGCACACACGCAACAGGGAGACAGCCCCGTAGTACACCGGGAGTGAAAACGACCAAGACCACAAGCAACAGAGGCAATGGCAGAAGCGAGCGGTCCAAGCCGAAAGCGCGCCTTCATGGATGAGGCAGAGGCAGGATAAGGACAGCACGCACCAGCACGGCCCTAGGGCATACCAGAAAACAAGGGCAAAAATCATAAGCTCCATCGTGAGAACCAGGACATACCCACCTCACAACCAGTGTCAAGTGCCCATGCCATCCGAGCCAACCAGCCGTCCTTCAGAGCCGACAGTGCGACTAACCAGCCCCGAACAGAAAAACCAATCCCTGAGAGAAAACAGCAGTGCGGGAAACATGATGAGGCCAGACCCGCCCCGCCCCCAGAGGATGGACCACAGCGAAGCATCACAGGAGAGGCGCGGGGAGAAAGACAGCGAAAGCAGGAAAGCAAGAAGGGCAGGGGAGCCAAGACACAGCCCCCCACACAGAGAGAGCCCCACGCTGCGAAGACCGACCGGTCATGAAGCAGCCAGAATGGTCTAAAAGACACCCAAAAACATGAGCGTCATTCAACACTCTCATGGGGAGAAAGCCAGCAAAAGGAGGCAAGCCAGAGGGGCCGGAGAGCACAGACATAGCCCCCAAGACACAGCCCCCCACACAGAGAGAGCCCCACGCTGCGAAGACCGAGCGGTCAAAAAACAGCCAGAATAGCAATAAACACACCCAAAAACATGAGCGCCAATCAACAGAATAACGCGTGGAGAAAGCCAGCAAAAGCAATCAAGCCAGAGGGGCCGGAGAGTACAGTCACAGCCCCCCACACAGAGAGAGCCCCACGCTGCGAAGACCGAGTGGTCACAAAGCAGCCAGATAGGCAATAAGCACACCCAAAAATATGAACACCGCGTAACAGACTTGCGCAGGCAGGCAGTAAAAGGCGGGCCAGCCGTAAGAGACTGGCTGGCAACACCTGTGCTGGACCGGGAGGACGAGTCACACTCCCGCGAGAGATGGGACTAACAGAGAGTGCCCCATACAGCGAAAGTTGCGAAGACAGCAATCCGCGCAGCCCCGCTGCTGCGTCTAAAGAGCCGGCGGGAGCAGTACTGCCGGCGGGAGGCGGGGGCCTGAGCGGGGAACCCAGCGAAGGTAGGACATACCCCTCCGCCACCTGCCGCAGCACTACAATGGCAGGTAGCGCCAGCGGGGAACAAGACGACGCAGCACAAGGGCCGCCGCCCGCCCCTAGCACACAGGGAAGGAGGGCGGCATCTAAAAAACAGAGGAGGTTATCCCAAACAGCACCCCGGCCAACCCCCCTGGAAACCCTCGGCCCACTAGAGCAGAACCTAACCGGCACAAAACAGAACATACCGGGGGAAAAAAAGGGGGGGGGAACAGAGTCCAAGGTCCTAGGGTCCGCTAGAGCAGGACCTCCCACCGAAACCCACGTACCTGCTAAAGCAGGCACCACTTATCTGACGCATCTGGAGAGACTTGCACAGAACTAAAAAAACAGGCTCTGGGGTTGGGCCGGCCCGCCTCTTATAGTTGTCATGGAGTGTATGAGTCGGCCATATTGGGAAGGGATGGTAGGCATGTGAGGCTGACTTTTTTGCTTTGGAGGGTTCTGGTGTGGAGCTGAAGCTCACTTTGATAATCATGTGGCAAGGAAGACTAACGAGGAGGTAATGTTAAAGAGAGTACGGTTTATTAAATCAGTGAGGTGCACATCATAAAGTTACAACTTTAGAAGCTCCTAGTGAAGACACAGCAAAGGCGGGCTCGTTAAGAGACACTATAGCGCCCAGTGCTGTTTAGACAACGTACAAAGCGGGCAATGTTTTTTTCTGAGAGTAATTTTTGCTCGTGTGTAAACAACAAGAGAGAAAGGGCAAAGAAAATACTCTTACACCCCTTAGGATAATCAATCAAAAACAACTAAAGAGTATCTTTAACTATAATGTACATAAAGCTCAAAAGGAGAAAACGGTAAGACGACCCGTCCACCACCACCTTTAAGTGCCCTATACAAAAATATTAGCTGTGTCAAAAAAGGTTGTGAAATCCCAATGAGGAAAAAGGAACCCTCAGGCACCCACACATGGTAGGTAGCCGTTTATCTTCATCGGGTTCCTGTAGTTAGTACGTGTAAAGATACAACAAACCAAAAAAGGTGCGGGTTAAAATGAGTGTAGACCACTCCCTCGACCAACACTTTTAATAGAGGGGTGATTCGAACCCAATTAAAAGACAATGTGAATGAACGGACAAAAAAGGGTTAAGTAAATTTGAACCTCCTGTCCTAAAAATCGGTCGACATGTTTCAGCTTTAAGGTCCTATTCGACCCGGCATTCCTCAGGACCAGTAGTATATTCTCTCCCAATGGGGCAAGGCATACCCTAAAGAGCCTTCTCACATTGGAAGGAAGGTAATCAGCTATAAATACGCGTTTTTACCAACTTGTAATCGGTATACTGGTAAAACTCAGGTGCGTAACCTCTGTTCTATGAGGAATATGGAATTCCGCTTGTTTTCCAACTGCTTCCTAAACACAGGGAAAGACAGACTTTCACCTCAGGATTCAATTAATCCTAAAAAACATCCTTGTGTGTCCGTGGTGGGGGAATTCTTCACGTCAGCATTCGCTGGCTGATGGCTCCCCGTATATCCATCTAGTCTGGGCTCTTCGAGTTACCTCGTGAAGTGAGTGCAGCTTGCAAAATGCAGGATGTCCAGGAGTTCCGGTCCCACTTCTCTTGTGTCCGCCACGGGTCTCAGCTTTGCTGTGAGCGAAGGTCTGGGTCAGATATGTCTGGAAGTCTGTGTCCTGTGTCGCAGATTCTTTGGGATCTGGTGGGAGCCTCGAAAATGCAGACCGGCAAAGTTGCTGTTGGTGCCTGTTTGAACAGGGTGGTCACTCCTTGACCACAAGGGAGATGTCTTCCGTCTTCCAGTCGAAATGGAATGTCGAAGGTCCGGGATTTATGTTTCAAAGTTTCATCCAGGGTAATATAAAGTCCTAGGGACTGGGCTCCTTTACTTATACTAAGTTTAGGGGCCGAATACCTTTAATGTCCCTCTTATGGGTGGACCTGGGAAGGGGGTGGTTACACCCCTTTCCCTTTGTCCAGTTTCGCGGCAGAGCTGGGGCAGAGTGCCCCAGCAACTGGTTTGAATTGGGAAATGCATGGAGCATCTTGTGTGCCCCAGGCAATGTCCGGAAAGCATTCACAGAATGCAGCCCTCCTTGCCCCAATACACTAAAGCCTGTCTGGGGAGGTGCTGGCACCTTCCTTGACAGAAACCTATTGTCTAAGCTAAAATAGATGCTAGCAGCAATGATCCTACTTGCGATGAATCATTGTTATATAGGAATTGGCTCGCATTAAAGGAGAACTTGGCTTCTGTCTTAAATCAGCGTATCCTCCAGAGGTGGGAGGCGAGTAAGCTAGTTCACTTCGAATACGGCGAAGGCGCCGGTAAATTATTGGCCTGGAAATCAAACACAGACCGGGCACGTAACACCATAGACTCGGTCACGTTGGATGCCACCAAGGCCTTCGACAGGGTCAATTGGATGTACCTGTCGGGGGCCTTGGCTAAGTTCAACGTGGGTGAGGGTTTTCGCAGAGCGGTAAAGCTCTTGTACCATAGCCCAACCGCTTCTGTATTGGTGAACGGGGGTCTCTCAGAATCATTCGCAATCACGAGAGGAACACGGCAGGGCTGCCCATTATCACCTCTGCTTTTCGATCTCTATATCGAGCAGTTTGCTCAAAGATTAAGAGAAGATGATTCCATCAAGCCTTTCATCTATGGAGATTGGGAAAAGAAGGTTGCTCTCTACGCGGACGACGTCATGATAATGACATCGGAGATTAGTACCGCGTTCCCTGCCGCCATAAAGCTGGCCTTGGATTTTGGGGAAGTCTCGGGCTACAAGGTGAATGCCTCAAAGACGGAGATAATGGTATGGAACGATGAGGTGAGCGGTTTTAATGAGCAACTGAGTACATCTTTGCGCTACCTAGGGCTAAACATTGTTAAGGATATTAGCCTGATCGCCCCTTCGAACTTTGCATTGGTAGCAAAGGAATGTCGGAAGCTGATGAGAGCATGGCAGCACCTCCCCTTGTCTTTACTAGGTAGAGTCAATCTAGTAAAGATGTCTATCTTACCGAAGATTTCTTTCTTGTTTAATACAATTCCTTTATATTTTTACCCTACCTTGTTGATTAAATTACAGGGCGAAATCACTTCTTTTATTTGGAACAATAAAAATCCAAGGATAGCCTGGAAAAAGATCAGGCGTCGCAGGGAGAAGGGGGGACTGGCAGGCCCAGACTTGCAGATGTATGCGTGGGCATTTCAACTCTCACACGCTAGAATGCTGCTAAAGATGCCAGTACATGGGGGCATTGGAAGTATGTTTGCGGCTTTATTGAATAATGAAGGAATTGCGCAGTCTGGTTACCTGTTTAAATATGGAGATCCCAAATTTAAAAAATAAATAAAACTGAAGGTCTTGCAGGGCTTAGCGAGAACATGGGCCAAGGTGAGGTCTTCAATAAAATTGGGATATTACTCCAGCAGATCTCCAATATGGGACCTTCCCTTGGCTCCAGGTTGGGTGGGCGACAGCTTAGCGCTCCCACTTAGAGAGGCCGGGTTAACAGTATGGGGGGATCTATTTATGGAGGGGACCCTGCTTCCATGGGAATATCTGGTACATAAGGTGGGGCCCGGTCTTTCGAGATTTAAATACTTGCAAATATCAAGTTGGGCCCAAGCTGCAACCACTCGAACCCCACGTCGAAACAACTCGGCAATCGTTCCTTTTGTGTTTCCATCCCCCCCTTCAAGTCCAATTTCCAGCCACTGGCCATGGGGGTTCCGCAGGGATCCTCGCTGAGTCCCACGTTGTTTAATCTGTACGTGAGACCGCTGGCTGATGTCGCTAGGCAGTGGGGCCTAACTTTGGTCTCATATGCCGACGACACACAGCTGGCGGTTACTCTCAGCGGGGATGCGGAAGTTGATGCCCCCAGGTTTCAGGATGGACTGAAGGCGGTGGCCAGCTGGTTGACGGGGAACTGTCTCCAGCTGAATGCCACTAAGACAGAGGTTATGGTTGTCGGAAGGGGAGCGGAACTTTGGGGTGACCAATGGTGGCCATCAGAGTTGGGTCCATCCCCGACTCCGGTGCTGGAGCTGAAAAATCTAGGAGTCTGGTTAGACTCGGGTGTTACTTTTGTGGGGCACACTAAAAGAACAGCTGCATGTTGCTTCGGTCTATTGAGAGGCTTAAGACCTGTCCTCAAATACTTCGACGCCCCAACCAGACAGTTAGTAATCCAGGCCACTGTCATCTCCCGCCTGGATTATGCGAGCTCTCTGCTTGTTGGGGCGAATCAGGCTGAGCTTACCCGACTGCAGTGGGTACAAAATGCTGCAGCCAGGGCGATTGTCGGCCTGCCTAGATTCTGCCCGGTGGCAAATGTTCTTCGCTCCCTACACTGGCTTCCAGTGAGGAAGCGTATTCTCTTTAAGGTCCTCTGCCTGGCCTTTAAGATCCTGAGAGGCATTGGCCCTGAAATGTTGGCTTGCTCTCTCTCTTTCTATGTCCCTACTCGTACTCTTTGCTCCCAAGGCCAGGCCCTGGCTATAGTCCCTAGATACAGGCTTTGCCGTATGGGGGGACGTTCCTTTGGTGTTAAAGCGGCATCAGCTTGGAACTCTCTCCCGTTGGAAATTCGCCTGCTGGAGGATCTCTTGGCGTTTCGGAAAGCCTTGAAAACATTTCTGTTTTAGTTCTCTTTTTAGTCCCAGTTTGTTTATAGCACTTCAATTTAGAGTGGTTTGTCTTAGTTTCCCTTTTGCTGTGTTATGTTTCTATTATGCACCTCCTTGTCAAATGCGCCAGGACGCTCCTTAGCTGGAGTAGCTGTGCGCACAACAAAAAGCAATAACATAACATAACATAACTTGCCAATAGGGGGAGGCAGCGAACTTGAATCTCTTCTGCTAGATAAACCACCAGCAACGGAAGAGATATCCCTTTGGTACAATTTGATACTGGAAGAGACTGACGGTGATTTTCATCTTCCTGAATTACTGTGGGGTGACCTGATGCCAAGTTTGAACGTGAAAGATCTTTGGCTAATGTCTTGCAGCGTAATGTGGGACCTAGTCAAACCAGCCTGGCTTTGCAGAAACCATCTTTTTACCCTGCACAGGGCATATTACTCCCCCCAGAGGCTGTCTAAATTTACCCCGGGGGGCCTAGTGGCTTGACCACGTTGTGGTCTGAAGGAAGCCCCGGACACACATATGTTCTTTCACTGTCCTCACCTAGCACCTTTTTGGGATTCAATCAGCTGTGAACTTTCATCTTCCCTAGGCTTTACAGTAGTGATTGACCTATGCCTTGTTATTTTTGGAGTTGGGGACCAGATTCGCAGTCCCGCAAAGAATCTTTTGTTTTATTCTATACTGGCAGCTCGTAGAGAAATCTGCAAGCGGTGGAAGGACGCCTCCCCCCCGACTTTCTACGACTGGCGCTCTTCAATCCTTCAAATTTCGAAACTAGATCTCGCCAGGGTTGGAAAGCCAGATAAAAGAGCGTTTTGGCATATGCTTGATTGATCCCAATGAATGATTGAGCCGGGTTTTTTTTTCTCCCCGGTTCCAATGATTACGTAGCCATGGTTTACTCTCCTTGCTATACCAGCCTTCTTCTTCTTCGCCCCTTGTATGTTGGCCTGGCAATAGCTATATGGTAATTGGCTATCTGGTGGTTATCTGTCTTCTGTGTAACAGGCTGTGAGGATAGGTGTGGATCCAGTCGTTGTTGTTGGGAACGGGTTGCCATCTCCATATCCTCTCCATCCCGACCAGTCTAGGCTGAGGCAGCACGACTGTATTCCATTGCACCCTTCTCCCTTGTTTCACTGTATGGCAGTTGGAAACCAGGAACGTATATGAGTAATCAAAATTTTTTTTAAAAAGAAACCTATTGTCCAGGCCTCCCCTGCCGGAGTTTCGTCCAGCAACAGGAGGTCAGACTCATGTCTGTGGCAGCAGCATCCATTTTGTGATGCTGAGGCTCTGTTTAACTTTAATCTGTTAAACCAGTAACTACATGTCTTCTCCCTCTAGAAGGGTGGAATGCTACCCCCGCCGCCAGGACTGCCGGTGGGGGGGGGGGTAGTACCACAACATGTTTTGATAAAGCCAAACCAAAGTTAGCATTAACCGCGAGGATTATAATGCACTAAAGAGTATATGGTATTGCTATATCATAAAACAGCTATAAGGAGATAGTTTCGAAAGTTGCAGAGGGGCTCAGCTCATGCTAGGGCACCCTCTCACATAAAACCAAGCACTCTGCCTCCAGGATTGTTAAGGCCTGCCATAGGAGTGACTTATAGGTGTATATGTGTCTATATGTATATATAGATATAGGTATACTATATCTAAGTAAGGGGTGATTACACCACCTTACCCAGGCTGTGTGAACAGACCTGTGGTGTCAGTTTGGAAGGCAAACCAGGGGTGGCACAATACATGCTGCAGCCCCTGGTAGGCCTTGGATGCACCTATGCCCTGGGTACCTATGGTACACTATACAGGGGCTCACAAGGGTGACTCAGTAACCAATCTGGTATGTACCTAAAGTACTTGGTATCAATTTAGAGAGAGAACAGCTGGGATTTAGGCCTGATTAGCTGGTCCACAGCCACACTAACGTCGAAAAACCTGAGAACCACAGCAAAAAGTGGGGGTAATCATAGGAAGCAGACCCTACTCTACTACACTGGTATCTAATGTGGTTTATTTCTATCAGTTTCCTCAGCTTTCACATGGTTGTTTCCCTAGAGAGTCCTGCCGGTTTTGTGATGTTCGGTTCGCTGCTAGATGTCGACAAGCCCATCACTATTTGATGCCACAGGAAGCCATTTTCTATGTTGAGCACTGGAATATTCACCAAAGTATTTTGCCGTATGGTGTCAACAATACAGATGCCAAAAACAATCCAGAGGTGTATTTCTGTTTTTTAAGAAACTGTTTAGCCTCGAATATTCGTTATTGCGAGAAAACGTGGTATCTTTCCTGCTAATCAACACTTCACGTATTCAGTGTTTAAAAAATAATAATAATAATGTGAAAGCTCCCATGAGGGCAGTGAAAATATCCTTGATCGTTTGTGGTGAACCCATGTGAAGTAAACATTTAATTTATTTGGGTTTACCTCTGCAACGGTTTTATTTCATTTTCCTTAAAACAACAGAGCCTTGGTGCGTTTGCCTACTTAAGCTGTGTACAATAAAGAACTTAACTGGAAACGGGTTACTGAACGAGTCATGTAGAAACTAGTGCCATAGACATGAACTTAATAATACGTATTTGCTAAATTTGTTCATGTTTTCACACTGGCTTGTTTTGCTTTCAATGGAAAATCATTATTATTCATATATTCTCGTACCGTGTATTAAAATGTTACGATTCGATTGGGCGCCGTACACCAAAATAGAAAGCCCACGCTGATGGCTGGTTTGAAAAGGGGTGCCCACCCGTGTTGGCGCCAATTGCTGTGTGGGATTAAACTGCTTTGACTGCTCCTGCCTCTGCCCACAGCCTGGACCGAGCCACACCCAGACGTGGTGTGTAGCCCTTTGGTTCGGTGCTAACCGTGGGTCTCCAGGAGAGTGAGGGGGCTGCGTCAAGAGATGCCTCTGGAGCAGAAGCAGCACACCTCTGGGTAAGGTGCGGCAGATTTATCCACTCCTACGAAGCCACGCCAAGCCTTACCCCACTGCTCTCACCCGCACTTAGCTCTGAACTAAGCCACTCGTCAAACTGAAGGTAAAGGCTTTGAGCACATCAGAACCATTTTGCCGCTTTATGAGGGACATCAGGTCTAAGAAAGGTGAGTCACCATGTTAGCCCACTTAAACAAGCCTTGACCATGCAGCCGTAAAAGTATCACCACGCGGCCGCGAAATGAAATAGAAAAAACACGAATGGGAATGCGAGTTGTGCGCAAGCGCGTGCGCAACGGGGGAAAGTGCTGTGCACGTTGCGCACGCTTGTGCGCGTTCTAGCAAGCTGGTGGCCATCAAGGTAGCGCTTTTTGAAGCAGCTGCTAAATGTCTCGCAAGAGCAATACATGCGCTTGCTCTAGCGAGACCTAAATATAAATGCAGCTTTAATTCATCTGTGGTAAATGAATTTTTCTGGTACGGTAGTTAGGGCAGTTTGGTTGGTTACCCACATGCTCACCACTCAAATACATTTAATATTTTTCTACACTAATTCACCACTAATACATTGTGGGTTCTGTAGTAGCATGCTACTCGCTGAAAAGCGCTGCAACGCTTTGTCAGTGGTAGTAAGCGCTTTATAAATGCAATTACAATTTCAAGTAACGTGTTCATTCAAATATCTGTGGGTGTACCCACCCTGGATGGTACCATGGGGAAATAGTGATGTGTATTTATAGTGCTAATACGTCCAAGCCAATGACACAAAGCTTGGTCACTAATACAGTCATTAGTTTAAAACATATATTACACTCAGTATTAAAAAAGTTGCACTCAGGCTGTCACAAAATGCGTACATATATTGTATATAAATGTTTACAGTGGCTTCAAAAGTTATATTTTTCAGTAATGCGCGGATTGCACCTAGTGTAGACTTTTATATAGGTTTCCTTTATAAGGAAAAAATCCAGTTTCTATCAATTAAATGCTATAGTGACTCTGAGCGGCCTTTAGATTTGCCAATAAACCAATTGCCCACAACATTTCTCAGACCCCCCCAGGATATTTCGGCATGGATTTGGAAATATTGCGGCTCAAAAATTTAAATTTTGGAGCACTCTATTGCGTTTTTTGCAGCATTTTATTTTTGGCATTTTAGTTTTTGGGCAACCATGTATTTATTCATATTTAGGAGTTGTGATTTAGGCTTCAACCAATTATCTTCAATCTAAATAACTGACATGCTCATTAGGACACCTTCAGTCAGCAATGGCTTTTTAGGATCAAGCACTTTGTGTGTTGACATTTCACTGTCTCTTCAGTCACTTGAGGGCTGAAGCGATGGTGAGAAGAAGATTTTGAAGGCTCTTGCTGAGTTCCACACCCTAAGAAAAAGACAATAGTGTTCCATGCTATGGGCTTCACGAAATATGACTTGCCGTGCCTGTCTCTTCATTTGATCATTAATCTCTAGAGTGATTTGAAGAACATCCCCCTACTACACATAAAACATTCATATTACTTTACTGTTTCTCACTTGCGCTCTGCGGTGACATTTGTGCAAGTTGTAGCATTGTATAAACCTTAAACAAATTAATAACCAAAACTCTGACCTAAAGGCTTGATTCGTCTCTACTGTTACAATCTGCATGTGCTGATTATAGACAAGCCTAGAAGTAAGTATTCAGGTGAAGGAAGCACATAGCAGCAACATCAAGCCAAGACTGAGTCGAAGCAAGAACAAATATTACCAAAACAAAAATTCTGAAGTCCTAAAGTAGGAATGGTACCCCCAAAAACATGCGCCTGAGTGCTCATTTCAGAACAAACATAGTTATACCCAGGACCACTGGGTGTGGAGTGCACAAAAACGATGGATTTAGGCCCAGATCTCTGTACTGGGGTGAATGTATGACATTGTTCTGCATTCTGTCCATCAACTGTTGTTTTGCATTTGTCACCCCGAGTGGGATGGGTATGCTCAGACGTGAGTCCCATGCTCTCCACACCACTGGAGTCAAGCTATCCTGGCTGAAGATGGCTGATAGCCAGAAACCGGTCCTAGGATGCTTGATTCCGGTCCAGTAAAGACATGGCTTGGCAGTTCGGGCTAGACTGTTCCCATGAGGCACAGGGTCAAGGCTGATTTGCATATGGTCATGTCTGAACTGGGGTGGTGTGGAGTGCAAAAAAACGATGGATTTAGGCCCAGATCTCTGTACTGGGGTGAATGTATGACATTGTTCTGCATTCTGTCCATCAACTGTTGTTTTGCATTTGACTCTCTCGATGGCGTCACGCTTCTCCAGCGAAGCGACAACATGCCGCTTCGATGAACACACGCTTCTAGGGAGATGCGACGAAGGCTCGCTTCTCTGGCGTTCTGATGATTTCAGCTGCGGCGGCGACCACTTCTTCTCGATGCGTCGCGCTTCCAGCTCCCAGCGGCACGCAAGTGACTGGAGTCAGAATTCCCAGCAAGGAAATTCAGGAGGGAGATGGAGGTAAGGTCTTTTGGCCCTGAGACTTCAGCAGGAGGCAAGCACAGTTCAAGCCGTTGGAGAATATTCTGTAGATGAAAGTCCTTACAAAGTTCCTTCTCCTTTCCCTTGGCAATGAAGCAACCACTGCAGGCCAACCCAGCAAACAGCACACTGGTAGAGAGGCAGTCCAAACTCCTGCAGCTTCCTTGGCTCTTCTCCTTAGCAGAAAGGTTTCTTGTTCCAGAAGTGATCTAAAGTCTTTGAGACTGGGTCCCAATATTTATACCCCCATATCCTTTGTTCTCTGAAGGCAGAGAGGCCTCTGCCTAGTTCAAACCAGTTCCTAAGCACTTTGTTGACATGACTCTTCTCTTCCTTTCACTGTGCAGGGCAGAGACATCAGCCGCCCCACAGGAGGTGGAGCCAGCACAGGGGAGGGAAGATACAGCTCTGGAGCACTCTGTTGACAGGATTCCCCTTCTCCTTTCACTGTGCAGGGCAGAGACATCAGACAAGCCACAGGGGTGGAGCCAGCATTGTAGAGGGAAGGCCCAGCCCTATTCAGGTCCCAGGTGCACTCCCCCTCCCATCAGGATTTAAATCTCTCTATTCACCACTGGGCTGTCCCAGACTGTCTCCTGGAATTTCCCCAGCCCTGTCACACACAAACCCAGACAAGGAATACACAAACCAGCAGAGGCAGGCTCAAATGGTTAGGCAAGCTGCTTTCTAAAAGTGGTATTTGCAAACACAGGATATTAAATTAAACTTTACTAAAAGATGTATTTTATTATTCTGAGTTCAGGCATACTAAATTCGAATGTCTACCATGTTCCCTGAGTCAGTTAGGATTGTAAGAATGTAACAATCTTAACTGCCAATTCTGGCCTATGAGAACAGGTAGCCTTCAATAGTAAAATACGAAAATGGCTGTAATTCACTATTAGAACATGCTACACACATCAGAGCATGTCCTACCTTATACTTACAATGCACCCTGCCCTTGGACCTACCATAGGGGTGTCTAATATGAAGCAAAGGAAAGGTTTAGAGACTAGCAAGTGGGTACACTTGGCCAAGTCGACATGGCAGTGCTAGACTGCACACTGGCATTGCAATGGCAGGCCTGAGACATATTTTACAAGCTGCGTCTGTGGGTGGCACAACCAGTGCTGCAAGCCCACCAGCATCATTTGATTTACAAGCCCTGGGCACACATGGTACACTGTACTAGGGACTGACAGTGAATCAAATAACCCAATCATGAAATAACCAATCAGTACATTAATTTAACATAGGGAGCACTTACACTGTGGCACTGATTAGCAGTGGCACAGTGCCCAAAGCATAATTGCAGCAAAAACATATCAAAACAGAGGAGGCAATCCGTCAAAAATGGAAGGGAGACTCACGCCAATGATGTCAGGTCTAACACTCTGCTTAGTCCAAACCATTTCGGTTCTCCCTGGCCCAGCCTCTTGGCAGGAGGCGGAGACAGCTTTGTTCAAGGCAGGCCAGGCCCATTAAGGTACCAGAAAATCTCCTCCCACTACTCTAAATGCAGCCCAGGTCTATTCAGCCCAGTCCTGACTCAGTCAGGCTCTCTGGAGCCACTGCACATCCCCAGCCCCTGTCACTCCAAAGCCAGACAGTAAATCCACAAACCCAGCATGGGCAGCCAGAAAATACCTATTTTCTAAAGTGGTATTTTTAAAAACAGAACATAAAAATCATCTTTACTAAAAGATGCATCTTTACATTCTGAGTCCAGACATACTAAACTCCATATTCCGATCTTGTCCCAATGGGAAGTTATGCTTATAAGATGTTATAAGTAAAACTCACATTCTTTCCTTTAGAACAAAGCTAAATACCCTGTAATTCACCACCAGGACATGTCACACACACCAGCACATGTCCTACCTTTAACATACATAGCACGCTGCCCACAGGGGTACCTTGGGCTTACCTTAGGGGTGTCTTATATGTAAGAAAAGGGATGGTTAGGGCCTGGCATGTGGGTGCACTTGCCAAGTTGACATGGCAGTTACAAACTGCGCACAGACTTTTCAGTGGGAGGTCTGAGTTACCTTTACAGGGCTACTTCTGTGGGTGGCACAATCAGTTCTGCAGGCCCACTAGTAGCATTTGATTTACATGCCCTGGTGCACTCATTGCACTTTCCTAGGGGCTTACCAGTAAATCAAATATGCCAATCATAGATACACCAATCCATAATAAGAATTTACCACAGGAGCAATTGCACTTTGACACTGAACAGCAATGAGAAAGTGCACAGAGACACTAAACTAGCATGACCGAGTCAAAGCCGGGAGGTCGGACATCAAAAAGACAGGGTAAACACCCCAAAAGATGCCCATTCTAACAGATGCCTAATAAACCACGGTCTCCAATTCACCCAAACATGTAGCCAATGTTATTGCTATTAGAAAACAGTCTCAAAGCTCAGAAGGAGTTCAAAGCAGATCCGATTCAGCCAAAAAGCCAGGTATTGAGGCTCTTCCTGAAGGTTTGCACAGTAGGGGAACGTCTGATGTTGACTGGGAGCTCATTCCAGGCCTTGACTGGGATGTAGGAGAAGGCTCTTCTACCCGCTCAGGTTCTGTGGATGCGCGGGGTTTCTGCTAGGGTGAGGTCGGCGGAGCAAAGGTTTCTTTTGGGTACGTTGAGGTATTTGGGTCCGGTGTTTTGGAGGGATTTGTAAGCGTGAGTGAGTAGCTTGAAGGTTACTCTCTTCTCGACGGGGAGCCAGTCTGGATGGTCTGGAGTCTGCGTAGGTGGCATTTTTTGATTCCAGCATAGAGGGCATTTCATTAGTCCAGTCTGCTAGTTATGAGTGCGTGGGTGACGGTCTTTCTGGCTTCGGGGAGATCTACTTGAAAGCCTTGCAGAGGGAGTTGAAGCAGGTGGGGACGATGGTGTTAAACTGGCGAGTCATGGTGAGGGAGGAGTTGAGTATGATTCCGAGGTTCTGGTAGTGGTCCATAGGGGTACTGGGGTTCGCAGAGGGCAGTGGACCACCAGGTGTTGTCTGAAGCTTAGGGGGTAGGTTCAAGGACAAGGACTTCTGTTTTCTCCGAGTTGAGCTTCAGACAGCTGCTGCTCATCCAATCTGTGACATCTTTCATTCCTTCCTGGAAGCTGAGTCTGGTGGTTTCAGGGTCCCTCGTGAGGGAGAGGGTGTTGTCAGCCTAGGATACTATGCTGAGTCCATGCTGTCTGACGATGGCGGCGAGGGGTGCCATGTAGATGTTGAAGATCGTGGGGCAGAGGGATGATCCTAGGGGTACTCTGCAGTTGATCTCAGTGGGTTTGGAGGAAGGGGGGAGTCTGATCCTTTGGGTACTGGCGGCGAGAAAGGAGTGGAGCCAGTTGAGGGCGGTTCCCTGTATGCCGGCGTCGTGGAGTCTGGCACGGAGAGTGCAGTGGGAGACGGCGTTAAGGGCTTCGGAGAGGTCTAGCAGGATGAGGGCCGCGGTGTGGCCTAGCCCGAGAAGTATGCAGATGTCATCTGTGGTGGCAAGGAGGGCGGTCTCTGTGCTGTGGTTACTGCGGAATCCAGATTGGGGCGAGTCGAGGATGGCGTTCTCTTCGATGAAGTCAGTCAGCTGGGCGTTGTCGATCCTCTCTGTGACCTTGGCTGCGAAGGGGAGGAGAGAGATGGGTCGGTAGTTTTTTAGGTTCAATCGGTATGCAGAGGGTTTCTTGCGGAGGAGCTTGACCTCTGCGCATTTCCAGTAGTCGGGGAAGGTGCCGTATTAGAAGGTGGTGTTGATTGTGCATCTTAGCTAGGACGCTATGGCAGCGGCGGCTCTGTGGAAGATGTGCAGTGGGCAGGGGCCCATGGGGGCTCCTGAGTGAGTGCTCTTCATGGTTGTGGCAGTATCTTCGGTGGTGACTGGGGTCCAGGCATTGATGGGGGCTGGCTGTTGTCGCCGGAGGGAAGGGTGATTTCTGGAGTCTGTCCGCTGAAATTGTCGTAGAGAGCCTTAATTTTCAAGTTGAAGTAGGAGCCGAGTTTGTTGCAGAAGTCCTGGGAGGGTGTGACGTCAGTGGCTTTGCTAGGGGGTTTGGTGAATTTCTGGATGATCCTGAAAAGTTCCTTCGAGTTGGTGAGGATTTTGTTCCGAATAAAGGTCCTCTTGGTGGATTTTATGAGTTGGTGGTATTCTGTCATTGGTGTTCCTGTAGGTTGTCTGGTCTTCCGTGTTTTTCTGTTTCTCCATTGTTTCTTGAGATGTCTGCAGGAGCGTCTGGCTTCTTGGAGGTCAGTCGTGAACCAGGTGGCCTTCAAGGGGCATCGTCTGTCTGGGTTGCGGAGGGGTGCAAGCTTGTCTGCGCAGTTGGTAATCCAGCGGTGTAGTTCCTTAGCTGCAGAGTTGGCGTCAGTCGATGCAGGGGAGTTGTGGATAAGGGTGGAGTTGAGGTGCTCCTCTGTGACCATGCTCCAGTTACTTCGTGGTGGGTGCAGAGAAGGTTGTGAGCGGTGGCGGTGTTTAAAGAGAAGTGTATGCAGCGGTGCTCCGTCCAGATGGGCTGTAAGATGTGACTGACGTGGATGTTGGTCCCTCCTGTGAAGATGGAGTCGAGGGTGTGTCCTGCCTTGTGGGTGGGGGTGGTGACAAGCTGTTTCAGTCCGATGTTGGCAAGGTTTTCCAGGAGGGCGGTAGAGTAGGGGTCGCTGAAGTTTTCGAGGTGGAAGTTCAAATCCCCAATGAGTATATAGTCCATGGAGGTGATGGCGTGGGGTGCGATGTCAGCGATGGTTGTTGCAAATGAAGCGCAAGTCCCGGGGGCGTTCTGTAGGCGAGGGTGCCTGAGAAGTGTAGTTCTAGGGCTAGTCTGGATCTGGAAGTGGAGGTGTTCTGTGTTGGCGGGGAAGTCGCTCGTGCTGGAGGTGGAGGGTCGGAGGGAGCTCTTGTGTTCGATGGCGAGTCCTCTTCCTGTGCGATTGGGGCGGTCCTTCCTCTGGATATTGTATCTGTCAGGAATGGAGGTGGCGATGTTAGGGGCCAAGGAGGCGTTAGTCCAGGTTTCCGTGAAGAAGGTGACATCTGGCGAGAGGGTGTTGAGGAGGTCTCAGATCTCCACAGCATGTCTGTGCAGGGAGTGCATGTTGAGGAGGATTCACTTCAGTGCTTTAGTGGTGCTGGCGTCCAGCAAAGGGAGCGGCAGTGATGGGGATGCTGAGGATGGTGAAGGATTGTCTGCAGTGCCGGCAGGAAAACTGGCCATGAGTGGTGTTCGGCATAGACAGCTGACAGTTGTTGTTCTTTCTGGGGTTGAGTGCAAGGAGGGCATCAGTCGTAGCGGTGGGAGGTCCGAGGACCAGGGTCCCTGGCCGCGGTCAGGTCGCAGAAGTGACATAAAGGAAGTTACTTGGCCATGGTTGATTAGAGAAGGTACTATTGCAACATTAGTGTGGAAGCCATTAAGAATTAGATAATCAAACTATGTCCATTCATTTTCCTAAAGAATGGGGAATAAGGAAAGAAATCAGCTTGTGCTGAGTCAATTGATCAGAAGAAGTTAATAGAAACATGTGTAATAAATGATATATTACAGAGAGCAAGTTAGACACCAGAGAGCATCACTCCCCCAGGTCCTTGATTAAAGAACCTTTGAAGTCTTGGAAAGCTTATTCGGAGCAGCTGCATGCGAACATTTTCTTTCTTAAAGATATATTACTGGAGGGTCCAGCAAAGTTGGTAATAAATTGATAGTAAGAAGTTTGGATTCCCAAAAATCATTCCGTTTCCTAAAACACTGTGGTAGTTGACCACTCCAGAGAAACAGAGATCTTCTTTCAATCCATAGAAATTGTGGTTCTGAAACTTCTGGACTCGTATAATTATTCTGGACTCGAGAATTAAACTTCGTCGAAACATGATGAATTTGGTATAAAAAAAAACGAGAATGACGAGCACACCATGTACAAATATTTTCAGCATATTCGAGTGACGATTTCACCTCGAAATCGTTATTTGCGTTCTGAACCCTTGGCTTCCATTTATGTGTTGCCCTTTACATAGGCCTTAATCCAGCTGAATTCAATTCCACAAGGACACATACTCCTTAATCGACTTTCCTATGACCTGTGCAAGTTGGAACCATTGCCCCAGGCCGAACTCGTTAGGTCAGTTCCCCTCCCAGTGGCCGAACAAGATAGCATCAAGGCTCAACAAGCCATAAAACCATTTCAGCCCGCACACCTGCCGTATCTTGCTCACATCTGTCTCTACCCTTTTTGCTTCACTTACTTTATGGTGGGGAGGTGCCTGTTTTATTGGGGGTCCACCGATATCTGATGAAATGTTGGGCCTTGCCGGGTGATTTGTTGTGGGCAGCACGAAGTGAAATATGTACATGTCATCATGACTCTGCTTTTCTTTTGTAACAAAGAACTGTAAATGATATACTGCAAATTCGAAGAATGTTTGTCTGAAGCTGAATATTCTGTATAAAGAGAGAAGCCTGACTTTGTAAATTCAAGCAGTCTCCTGAGAATATACTTTCCCGTGTGTTGTACTTCTAGGACACTTGTTACCTTGGTTGCAGCCAATAAAATCGATCCTTGACTTCACCTAGAAGACTCTGAGTTTCTGTTGTCTGAATCAGGAAGAACCCGAGGTCTCTGGGTGTACCCTGACACCGCTGGGTTACCGGTTCTGTGCCGGTTCTTAAAAACCCAGTACCTCAGCTGGCGCCCAACATGGGGCGATTCCAGTGGTACCAGTCAGCCAGAGGTTCGTGTGGAGCTTCGTGTGGAAATTCTGGAGGACGGCAAACCACCTCATCGACCCCTGCATGTCGACGTGGTCCGAAGGTCTTTGCGCGAGGTTCCCCGCTTCCCAACGGCTACAGAGGACTGCTGCCCTGGCTATCGCCCTGATTTGGACCCTTGAAGTTTGGTAGAGCGAAACACTAAGATGAGTCTTCTGGTGACGTCATCGATATCTCAGTTAAGTATAAGTGGAGCGTCTCCCAGTCCTTAGTTGGTCTTAATCTTGGGTATCCTTTGGGATAATTGTTGGTACTTGCAAGCACCAAAACCGAAGGACTCGTGTATTCACGAGAAAAATCGTAATCGATAATCCTTTGAAGTTTGGAACTAGACTAGAGAGCGAAGATGCCTAGTCTTAGACTTGGAAAATTGTTTTGTCTTGGTTGTAATAATAGGGACTCCCGATTGGAGGACTCATGTCCGGTTCCTCCGGTTGGAACTCCAACTTACGAGTTATATGTGAAACATGGGGTAGGCCCCATCACATACAATGAAGTGTGGATCAAATACACAAGGAAAGATGGTGTTTTAAAATGGCCCCAATATGGTAGCTTTGATACCGAAATCTTAGATAACCTTGAAGTTAAACTTTTCAAAAAGAAAGCCCGGCCGGCGATGTTTGACTCTTTCCGCCTATGGCATAAGGAGGCCAAACAAAAAGAAATCAAATTAGCTAAGAAAAATAAGAGAGAAGGGGAAATTTCAGTAATGCAAGCTGCTATGCAGTTTAAAGACAATGAAGAAGAGCAGATGAGTGAGCAGTTGCACAGGCAACATAAAATGGCAATAGATAAATGCTATCCAGTTTTGCCATCTCTTCAGCAAGAGGCAGCAAAAGAGCGTGAAAAAGATCCGTTAATGTCACATTTATTAAGTTCGCCACCCCCCTATGCGCAAAATGCACCGCACCTCCGCAACCTTTAGTTGTGCAACCTGTGCCTCCTATTCCTCCTCAGCACTCACCAGCTGTTCTCCAGCTGGCTCCTGTCCCTACGGTGCAGCCTCCTCCAGGCCCACCGACCACATCTGCTCCACCTGTGCCTTCTACGATTTTGCCTACTGTACTTTCTACTTCTCCTAATACTCCCTCTACGATTTTGCCCAGTGCTCCTTCTATTTCTCCTGATGCCTCCTCTGCTATTGTCTGTGCCCCTGCCCTATCTCACCCCGTTTTTCCACCCGTTCTTCCTTCAGTTTCACCTTCCATTCGGCAGAAAATGGCCAGTACTGTCACTAACCTTTTCTCACCTCTCTTTGGGTCACCTACTACGACCCCTAACATGGGACGAAGACAGTTGCGAAGTCGACTGCCTGACTATCAAGAGAGAGACTCATTGAATCGTTTAGCACGGAAATGGGTTATGGACACTGTAAAGTATGATGTAGAGTCTATCATGGAAGTCTTCCATCAATGGGAAGCACCGACGCAGAGATATGTTTTTGAACAGATGTGTGTTTTCCTTTGTGAGGATTTGGAAGACAATGATCTGGAATGCAACCCGCAAGAGTTGTGTCGTGTACGATTTAAGTTTGGAGAGGGCATGATTGTAGGTCCCGATGTAGAGAAAGCGGTTGAAATATTGTTATCATATCGGAGTAAGGGGAGCAGTTCTGGGTCACAATCTGAGCCTAGTGCATCTAGTAGGAAAAAGGCGCGACAATACCCGATGAGAGAAGTTCCCCCACAATGGAGAGAGGGCGACACAACTGTTAACCCACCTATTCTGCCATACTTTCAGCGTGTATGGGTCCATGTCCCATGGAAGCGAGCTGAAGTTTTAGCGCTCAAACAGACATTACCTGATCCGCGTAAAAATCCTGCAGGGTATTACAAAGAATTGTCACAGACTGCTGGATCATGTATAATGAATTTAGCCGATATCGATATGTTATTTGGGAATGTTGTTCCACAGCCTTTATGGGGTAAAATTCGTCATACAGATCATGATCAGGAGTTAGGTGACTCATGGGCTAATATTGCTGCTGCAGATGCCCGACAAGTTGGTGGTGCTAAGCCTGAGCCCTTGATAGCAGAACTCCCTGGTAAAATAGTTGATTACATGAAAACGATAATGCCTGCAATACGTGTAAATTGGGATAAGTTGTCTGCATGCAAGCAGAAGAAAGAAGAAACTGTCTCGGATTTCTTCACCAGGTTTGAAGAAACATTTGTCGACCACAGCGGTCAAGATATGACCACAGAAGGTGGTCAGAGATTGTTCGTCGATAAATTCGTGCACAATCTGCTTCCAGAATTGTGTAAAAAGTTAAAGGATTCGGAAAGTTCTTGGGCTGTGTCATCTTCAGCCCAGATATTGGCTACTGCACAATATTACGAGAATAGAGACAAAGACAAGAAAGATAGAGCAGAAAAGAAAACCAAGGAGTTGAAAACGAAGGTTTTGCTACAGCAAGCATATCCGCCACGTGGTGATGGTAATCAAAGTAATAGTGGCCAGAATCACTACCAGAATAATTTTCAGCACCCTCAACAGTATCAGAGGAACTCGTAAAGAGCCGAGTACACTCAGCCACGTGTCCCTGTAGGCCCCAACCAGTGTTCGTATTGCAAAGAAGAAGGTCATTTCAAGTATAGTTGTCCTATTTTGTTACAACGTGCAAATGGTGCTTCCGGTGTAAGAGGTCGTGGTATTCAGCAAGCACCTAGAGGTAGAGGACGTGGAAACGTCCCCCAGAACACACGTCCCTTTCCACCCCAAAATTCTATGAATAGGTTCGATCAGCAGAACAACGCCTCTGACAGGACAGCTCAATACTACGTTGATGATTACTATACAGAAGATGAGTATTTGGAGGGTAATGATTGCTAGGACAGCCATAGACAAAGAGAGGGAGTTGTTTCAGTTCCAGTAGATCAGAGTGGACCTTACGTCGAGGTGATTACATCAGGTGTGTCAGAGCCTTTTCTGTTGGATACGGGTGCTACAAAGAGTTCTATTATGCACTCCAAACTCCCTGGCGTACCTTTGTCTGGCGAAATGAACGTTTCTGTAGGTTTTTCTGGCGCCCCAGTTAGAAATCTGATTTCTGACCCTTTGTCTCTTTCTGTTGGTCCTTGCGAATTCGAAGCACCCCTCATTCTGACAACAGGTTGTGGTGAAAACTTGCTAGGATTGGATTTGTTAAAAAGATTGTATGCGACTTTGTACTGTTCTCCTTCAGGAGTACAGCTTACTTTAGGTAAGAAAGTGGTTTCTCCAATGTATTTGTCGAGTGATAGACTTCCAGCAGAATTGTCGTTTCTTCCAGATATTCTTTGGGCTGCTGGTCCTAATGATGTGGGTCTCTTAGAAATTCCACCATATGTTGTAACATGTTGCTCCACCACTAATTCTGTCAAATCCCTAGGCATCAGCATCGACCAAAATCTTACCCTCATCCCACACATTAAAAATGCAGCCAAAAGCGCTCTCTTCACCCTTCTCCACCTCAAAAAAATAAAACCTTTCATCCCAGCGGATGACTTCAAAATCGTTGTCCAATCGCTTGTCCTCTCTAGGATTGACTATGGCAAAGCCACACTTGCCGGCACCCCTAAAGTACATCTCACTCCAATTAAATCTGTTCTCAACCTAGCTGCCAGACTTATCTCTGACTGTAAAAGGTGTGATCACATCTCACCCGTCCTTAAAAATCTCGAGTGGCTCCCAATAGAAGGAAGATCCACCTACAAGATTGCCTGCATCACACACAAAGCTCTTCACCAAAACACCCCCTCTTACCTTGCAAATAAACTGCAAAAAGCAGGTTGCTCTAGGTCTCTGAGAAGTACTAACTCCCTTGTCCTGATCCCTCCCAGACTTAAATGCCAAAAGACCCAAGCCCGTGCTTTCTCTGGGAATGCTCCTACGATCTGGAACACTCTCCCCAAAAATCTTCGCTGCAACCCCTCCTACTCTCTCTTCAAAAAAGAACTCAAAGTTCTTCTCCTCAACAAATATTGGGGTATCTAGGGTTATTGTCCTTGATCATGTTCACTCTTTTCTCTTCTCTGTTCCACACCTCTCCTCACCCCATCCTAACTACTCTCATATTCTCACTCACCCTCTACACTTCTTTCTCTCCCTCAACTCTCAGCATACATCTTCCCATGAATGCACATCCCTGTTTCTCTACCCCCTAGCTCCTCCCAATACAAATTTGTATCCCCTATGAACGTCCTTCATTCTATCAATTATATCCTATTTTTGCTTTCTCACATGTATAACGCTCCGATTGTAATACTATATCTCCTGCTTTTTCTGCACAATGTTAACTTCTTCGTTTTATGTCTACCTTCGCTGTAAAGCGCTCTGATACTCTTGGGTCCAGCAGCGCTATATAAAACTTTTGAAATAAATAAAATAAAATAAATAAATAAATAAATAAACATTGAAAGCCAATGTTCAAATGCCACGAATTCCACAATATAGGATATCTAGTGAGGGTGAAAAAGCTTTGCTAACGATCGTTTACGAATTGATTGAAAAAGATGTGATTGAAGAAACACGAGACAACGTTTGCAATAGTCTTGTTCTGCCTGTTTTAAAACAAACTGACCCTTCCCTGCCACCTGTGTACAGATTCGTGATTGATCTTCGAGAGGTGAATAAAATAGTTGTGCCACAATTCCCAGTTGTCCTCGACATTACCACATTATTGACTATGATTCCAGCATCTGCCTCTTGGTTTTCGGTGATTGACCTGAAGAATGCTTTCTTCAGCATCCCGATTGCTGAGGAAAGCAGGGATATTTTTTCCTTCAGTTTAGGAGGTCGCAGCTTCCGCTTTAAACGCGCTCCTCAGGGCTACTGTGAAAGTCCATCGATATACAGTCAAGCTCTAAAAACACAGCTTGATACGATTGTTTTACCTAAAGGTGCCGCTCTTGCACAGTATGTGGATGATTTGCTCATTGCTGCAGACACTGAGGGAATTTGTAAAAAGGCCACCCTGTCATTATTGCGTCATCTGTGTGATCTTCATTACAAGGTGTCACTTTCCAAACTGCAATATTGCCGACAAGAAGTGACCTACTTAGGTCACCTCTTATCGAAGGAGAGAAGGAAACTGACCCCAGAAAGAATTCAGGCAATAGCGCAATTGAGTGTGCCAAGAACACAGAGAGAAGTGCGTGCTTTCCTGGGCATTACATCGTACTGTAGACAGTGGATTCCAAATTTTTCGTTATTAGCCAAACCCTTGGTGGCATTAACGTGTAAAAATACACCCAATCCCATTCCTTGGTCTGAAGAGTGTCAGAAAAGTTTTCTCGAATTGCGCACAGCATTATGTTCGGCTCCTGTGTTAGGTACCCCCAATTACAGTAAGCCTTTCACATTGTATGTCCACGAGAAAAAGGGCTTTGCATTGTCTGTGTTGACTCAGTTATTTGGAGGTAGGCAGCGTCCATGTGCCTATTTTTCGTCGACTTTGGATCTGGTAGCTAAAGCATTTCCAAGTTGTTTAAGAGCCACAGCAGCAGCAGCTGTTTCTATTCGACAGTCTGCTGGTCTAGTAATGAATAATACACTAATCGTGATGGTCCCACATGCAGTAGACACGTTGTTAAATAGAACCAAGACACAGCACTTAACTAGTGCTCGATTGTCCAGTTACGAATTAACATTGTTAGCGAGTCATGTGCACATAAAAAGGTGCAGTACTTTAAACCTAGCCACATTGTTGCCAATTGTAGAGAAATCAGGAGTTTCAGAACAGCACGATTGTTTTCTTAGAACAGAGGAAGAGAAGAAAGGGAGAGTAGATCTATCCGATACTCCTCTTGCTGAATGTGATGGTACGTTGTGGGTGGATGGTTCATGCTTCAAGCTCCCGAGTGGTGACACGACTGCAGCATATGCTGTTACGACTTTGCATACAGTTGTTGAAGCTGCACGTGTCCCACATAATTCAGCTCAAGCAGCAGAAATAATTGCACTCACGAGAGCATGTGTATTGTCTAAAGGGATGAAAGTGACTATCTACACTGATAGTCAGTATGCATTTGGAGTGGCTCACAGTTTTGGACGATTGTGGAGAGAACGTGGGTTCCTGACTTCGCATGGAGCTAAGATTCAGCATGGTCAGTTGGTGAATGAGCTTCTTAAATCACTGACCTTGCCTCTGCAAATGGCGATTGTGAAATGTAGTGCTCACAAGAAGGTGACTGATGATGTTGGTCGTGGAAATGCATTTGCTGATGAGATCGCGAAAGAAACGGCAAAGAATGTAATGAGCCGAATGTATGTTGCAGGCCCTGCAAGATGGACTGGTGATGTTGGAATGTGTGAAGACACAATAGAGAGTGTGAAGTCCATTCAAGCTGAGGCCACAGAGAAAGAATTGAGCACGTAGAGAGGAAGCACGGGTAGAATGGATGCAAATGGTTGCTGGATTGAATTATCAGAGCATCAGAGATGGTTGTTACCCGATGCATATGTGCTTGCAGTGGTTACGATGGCTCATGGAATGGCTCATATCAGCGTAAAAGGGATTTGCGAGTTGTTGGCTCCAGTATGGCAAAATTCAGGGATTCCCAAGTGTGCAGAGAATGTTGTCAAGAATTGCATGGTATGCCTGAAGCACAATCCTGGGAGGGGAACCCCAACTCCAGCTGGTCATTTTGCGCCTCCTACATATCCGTTCGAGGTTTTGCAGCTAGATTTTATTCACATGGAGAGGTGCAACAATTTAAAATACGTACTTGTTGTTGTTTGTGCCTTCTCAAGATGGGTGGAAGCCTATCCCCTAAAAGACAACACTGCCTTGTCCACAGCAAAAGCCCTTGTGAAAGAGTACTTCCCCAGGTTTGGAATGCCTAGAATGGTCTGGTCTGATAATGGAAGCAAATTTGTGGGTCGTGTGATGAAGAGAGTGTGTGAAGGGCTAGGTATTCGGCAGAAGTTCCATGCTGCAAATCACCCCCAATCAGCTGGATTAGTAGAATGCTACAACGGCACTTTAAAATTTAAACTGGCCAAAATCCAAGCGAGCACAGGTCTTAAATGGCCTGATGCTCTACCCTTAGCACTCCTGTCCACCAGAATGACTGTGCATTCACGAGTGAAACTCCGCCCTTACAAGATCGTTTTTGGCCGGCCAGCCAACATATGGGGAGTGCGTAGACCCACTAAGTTCAGCGAGCTTGAGCACCCTATTTTGCTTGATTATCTGTATGAATTGACGGCTAAATTGCGTGTTTTGCATCAACAGGTTCACGACACCCTGCCTCCGGTCTCTGAGACTCCGGGTCATGCCATTGACCCTGGTTCCTGGGTTCTTGTTAAGAACTTTCAGAGGACGAAGAACGACCAGCCCAGGTGGACCGGACCGCACCTCGTCCTTCTTTCCACAAGATCAGCTGTTCGGGTGGAGGGGAAGGCCAACTGGGTCCACGGGATCCATTGTAAGAAAATCCCTTTTCCTCTGCCTTATGACCAGTGGGTCGGAGAAGGGTGTCGCTGACCCAGAACCTGATACCGTGCCACATGTCACACCTTTCAGTGGTGCACGGGTAAAAAGAACTGACTCTGAACAATAAAATGAGAACATTTCGCACGAGGCTGTGCCACCATCCAAGCTGTTGAACACTACAGAGCCTGAACTCTTGTTCTAGGATCAAACCATACCTGGAAAACAACGGTATAATTTGAGACCAAGAAAAGCGAACTAATAAAAGCGATTTCTTTTGCAATTTGAGACCGAGGCCCATGGACTAATAAAGAATTCCTTTTTCTTCCAAACACCATTTTTTTAAAGCGCAGCTCTCCCATCTGAGAAACTTGCTCATTTTTGTTTTTCGAACCGCCATCCGGGTTCCGCTGCTAGGGCCGCGGTTGATTAAAGTCTTTGGGGTGCAGCTAACGACGTTAGGTCGGTAGTTCTGGTTGGTCCAAGGGAGTTGCCCTAGACTGACAGAAGCATCCCTTAGCAGAGGCAACCTCCCACCGCGGGCAGCACTTCAGAGAGGATGGAGTTTCCCGATGTGGAGAGACCTGCCAAACGAATGAACGTTAAACACAAATTGTGTAACGTGATGACAAAGAAAAGTTTTATAATATTGTGTATTTTTATGCTATTCAGTGTAATGATATTTTTAATAAGTTATGTTTTATTCTCTTTTCGTGTAACATTTGGACCCACTGCATCACCCGTACCTCCTCCTACTGTTTCCTCTCATTCTTTCCACCCCCTTCCTGACCATGAATCCAATAGGAGACTGGAGTTCATTAATAACTCCTTTGTTCAGCTCTTGCACCAACACCAACTCGTAATGAACACAACTAACTGTTGTTTGTGCGGTCTTATGCCTCACACCACGGATAAAGGTATCCCTTATTTGGTCCTGCCATTCAGTCACAATGGTTCTGTATGGGCATATAGGACAATGTTCATATATGCACACGAAATCTACCCCCTACGTTCTGTAACAGAAAATCCTAGAAAAAGTGCTCTAGTCAAGGGTATAGTAGACATGATTAAGGAAGGTATTTCTTATGAGACTATCCCGAGAGATGAGACACTAGTATACGTAGGATGGAACATGACTGGATATGGAGCTACCCTGAGTGAGAAACAGCAAGCTAAGAGATCGTCCCCAATTTGGATTGTACCCCATCAGGGTCATCTGTGTCTGCAAGGTAATGGCACGAATCCCAGGGCTCAGTTAGGGAAAAGTATCTGCACTAAAACATATGTTTTTGCAGCCCAGACTTCCCCCGCGTTTTTAGCAGCTAAGGGTACTTATTTCATCTGCCATGATAGAGCCTATACATGGTTGCCCCCTGACTTTTCGGGCTCATGTTTTGTTTCATTTCTGTTGCCCCCCACCTACACAGCGTGATTCAGAAAAGGGGGTGGTGATGAACAGAGTGCCTGAATTAAGCAGACCACTCTTACCCAGTCCAAAGATCAGGGCTTGATCCATCACCGTTTTTTAGCTCACTGCACCATCCCAGCTCAGAACTTGGCTATATGCAAATTAGTCTGTTCCTGTCCCAGTGCATGATGGGAACAGGGCAAACCAAACTACCAAGCCAATTCTTGTACTGGGAAGGAAACAAGCTTCCGGGGACCGGTTTCTGCCATTTCAGGCGTCTTCGGCCCGGCTTGCTTGAATCCTGATGGTGCAATGAGCAAGGGACTCACATCTGAGTATACCCTTCCACGCTTATGGTGGACAAAATGATTCAGAAAAGGGGGTGGTGATGAACAGAGTGCCTGAATTAAGCAGACCACTCTTACCCAGTCCAAAGATCAGGGCTTGATCCATCACCGTTTTTTAGCTCACTGCACCATCCCAGCTCAGAACTTGGCTATATGCAAATTAGTCTGTTCCTGTCCCAGTGCATGATGGGAACAGGGCAAACCAAACTACCAAGCCAATTCTTGTACTGGGAAGGAAACAAGCTTCCGGGGACCGGTTTCTGCCATTTCAGGCGTCTTCGGCCCGGCTTGCTTGAATCCTGATGGTGCAATGAGCAAGGGACTCACATCTGAGTATACCCTTCCACGCTTATGGTGGACAAAATGATTCAGAAAAGGGGGTGGTGATGAACAGAGTGCCTGAATTAAGCAGACCACTCTTACCCAGTCCAAAGATCAGGGCTTGATCCATCACCGTTTTTTAGCTCACTGCACCATCCCAGCTCAAAACTTGGCTATATGCAAATTAGTCTGTTCCTGTCCCAGTGCATGATGGGAACAGGGCAAACCAAACTACCAAGCCAATTCTTGTACTGGGAAGGAAACAAGCTTCCGGGGACCGGTTTCTGCCATTTCAGGCGTCTTCGGCCCGGCTTGCTTGAATCCTGATGGTGCAATGAGCAAGGGACTCACATCTGAGTATATCCTTCCACGCTTATGGTGGACAAAATGATTCAGAAAAGGGGGTGGTGATGAACAGAGTGCCTGAATTAAGCAGACCACTCTTACCCAGTCCAAAGATCAGGGCTTGATCCATCACCGTTTTTTAGCTCACTGCACCATCCCAGCTCAGAACTTGGCTATATGCAAATTAGTCTGTTCCTGTCCCAGTGCATGATGGGAACAGGGCAAACCAAACTACCAAGCCAATTCTTGTACTGGGAAGGAAACAAGCTTCCGGGGACCGGTTTCTGCCATTTCAGGCGTCTTCGGCCCGGCTTGCTTGAATCCTGATGGTGCAATGAGCAAGGGACTCACATCTGAGTATACCCTTCCACGCTTATGGTGGACAAAATGATTCAGAAAAGGGGGTGGTGATGAACAGAGTGCCTGAATTAAGCAGACCACTCTTACCCAGTCCAAAGATCAAATGATTCAGAAAAGGGGGTGGTGATGAACAGAGTCATTTGCATATAGCCAGGTTCTGAGCTGGGATGGGGCAGTGAGATAAATAACGGTGATGGATCAAGCCCTGATCTTTGGACTGGGTAAGAGTGGTCTGCTTAATTCAGACACTCTGTTCATCACCACCCCCTTTTCTGTATCGTTTTTGGCCACTATAGGTGTGGCAGGGTATACTCAGACATGAGTCCCTTTCTCACTGCTCCATCAGGATTCAAGCAAGCCGGGCCGAAGAGGCTGAAATGCCAGAAACCGGTCCCCGGTAGCTTGTCTCCTTACTGGTGAAGAATTGGCTTGGTAGTTTGGTCTGCCCTGTTCCCATGATGCACTGGGCCAGGGACAGACTAATTTGCATATAGCCAGGTTCTGAGCTGGGATGGGGCAGTGAGATAAATAACGGTGATGGATCAAGCCCTGATCTTTGGACTGGGTAAGAGTGGTCTGCTTAATTCAGACACTCTGTTCATCACCACCCCCTTTTCTGTATCGTTTTTGGCCACTATAGGTGTGGCAGGGTATACTCAGACATGAGTCCCTTTCTCACTGCTCCATCAGGATTCAAGCAAGCCGGGCCGAAGAGGCTGAAATGCCAGAAACCGGTCCCCGGTAGCTTGTCTCCTTACTGGTGAAGAATTGGCTTGGTAGTTTGGTCTGCCCTGTTCCCATGATGCACTGGGCCAGGGACAGACTAATTTGCATATAGCCAGGTTCTGAGCTGGGATGGGGCAGTGAGATAAATAACGGTGATGGATCAAGCCCTGATCTTTGGACTGGGTAAGAGTGGTCTGCTTAATTCAGACACTCTGTTCATCACCACCCCCTTTTCTGTATCGTTTTTGGCCACTATAGGTGTGGCAGGGTATACTCAGACATGAGTCCCTTTCTCACTGCTCCATCAGGATTCAAGCAAGCCGGGCCGAAGAGGCTGAAATGCCAGAAACCGGTCCCCGGTAGCTTGTCTCCTTACTGGTGAAGAATTGGCTTGGTAGTTTGGTCTGCCCTGTTCCCATGATGCACTGGGCCAGGGACAGACTAATTTGCATATAGCCAGGTTCTGAGCTGGGATGGGGCAGTGAGATGAATAACGGTGATGGATCAAGCCCTGATCTTTGGACTGGGTAAGAGTGGTCTGCTTAATTCAGACACTCTGTTCATCACCACCCCCTTTTCTGTATCCCCACCTACACAGCAGCGGCAGATTACCACAGGACAAGGATAGTTAGAGGTGTCTTGAGTACAGAAGACACTGCAGGTCAAGAATTTGGGGACTTTGCAAAGGGTTTTCTGCCGTTCTGGAGATCCATGGCTAACAGCAGGAACATAAGGCAATTGACAAGGGTAGTTGAGTCCACCGTGATTGAAACTGCTGGTGCCCTTAGAAACTTGACTGCTGAGCTCCAGTCGGATCGACTTATGACCCTTCAGAACAGGGTCGCGTTAGATGTCATACTTGCAGACCGAGGTGGGGTATGCAGATTGATCCAATCAAGTTGCTGTGTTTTCATCCCAGATAACGCTCCAACGGTGTACCAGGCCATCTCCAAACTACATAAGATTTCCGAATCTATTCATGTGGATAAAGGAGATTGGTAATTAATGGGATGGTTCTGGGAACTGATATCCGCCTGGGGATGGAAAATTCTGATGGTCATTGGTATGATCTTAGCCATTCTTTTCCTGTTCTGTCTATGCGTGCAGTGTGCTCCTGCAATATGTGGCCTTTGTGTCACATCATGTGTAAGGAAACCTGTATCAAGAGACGAACTAAGTACTAGAATGATGTTACAGCAACATCTCAATGACTTTAGGAATATAGATCTGGACTCAGATTAGCATGAGGACAGATTAATTGCCTATGTAAGGGCAAAAGGAGGGTTTGTGGTTCTGAAACTTCTGGACTCGTATAATTATTCTGGACTCGAGAATTAAACTTCGTCGAAACATGATGAATTTGGTATAAAAAAACGAGAATGACGAGCACACCATGTACAAATATTTTCAGCATATTCGAGTGACGATTTCACCTCGAAATCGTTATTTGCGTTCTGAACCCTTGGCTTCCATTTATGTGTTGCCCTTTACATAGGCCTTAATCCAGCTGAATTCAATTCCACAAGGACACATACTCCTTAATCGACTTTCCTATGACCTGTGCAAGTTGGAACCATTGCCCCAGGCCGAACTCGTTAGGTCAGTTCCCCTCCCAGTGGCCGAACAAGATAGCATCAAGGCTCAACAAGCCATAAAACCATTTCAGCGTGCACACCTGCCGTATCTTGCTCACATCTGTCTCTACCCTTTTTGCTTCACTTACTTTATGGTGGGGAGGTGCCTGTTTTATTGGGGGTCCACCGATATCTGATGAAATGTTGGGCCTTGCCGGGTGATTTGTTGTGGGCAGCACGAAGTGAAATATGTACATGTCATCATGACTCTGCTTTTCTTTTGTAACAAAGAACTGTAAATGATATACTGCAAATTCGAAGAATGTTTGCCTGAAGCTGAATATTCTGTATAAAGAGAGAAGCCTGACTTTGTAAATTCGAGCAGTCTCCTGAGAATATACTTCCCCGTGTGTTGTACTTCTAGGACACTTGTTACCTTGGTTGCAGCCAATAAAATCGATCCTTGACTTCACCTAGAAGACTCTGAGTTTCTGTGGTCTGAATCAGGAAGAACTCGAGGTCTCTGGGTGTACCCGGACACCGCTGGGTTACCGGTTCTGTGCCGGTTCTTAAAAACCCAGTACCTCAAAATTCCATGAGATATGACAAGAAATCCAAGATATTTTGTTAGTTCCTTCTGAGATTTGCTTTTCTCATGCTTATAGAACACATGATGTTGCCTCAACTAAGAAAGTACAAAATTACCATAAATCCCTGGTGCTTCATTGGTCGGAAAATATTGAGTATCATTAAGATGCCCCATTGATTCAAGATTTCAGCCCATATGTGGTCAATGCATATTTTAAAAAATGCCAGGGCATTGCAGAAGCTGAAGGAATGATCCAGTACTCAAAATGCCCAAAGGGAGTGTGAAAGGTGGCCTTATACAATACAATACAATCTCATTTGTAAAGTGCCTAGATACCTCTGAGGAGGCATCCCGGTGCTACTGGTAAAGATCACCCAGAGAAGGGGGCAGAAAAGGGACGAACAGCAGCCTTAAGAAGAATCAAAAAGAAAGGTTTTTAATGACTATCTAAAAGCAGCTTAAGCTAGGATACTTCTCAAATTAAGAGGAAAGAACATTCCACAGCTTAGTTGTCAGAAAGGTAAAGGATCTGCCTTCTCTTCTGGCCCTGTGCATGCGGGGGATGTGGGAAAGTTTGAGAATATTAGATCTCAGCCATCTCTTCTGTAAATATGGTTTAAAATGGCTCCTAAGGTAAAGAGGACCCTTATGATGGTAGGCTCTGAAAGCTAAGGTCAGAGCTTTGAACTGGATTCTCTTATTGACCGGAAGCCAATGGCAGGCACGAAAGTGACCCAATACTCCAAATTGATGCAGTATCTTTAAAATCAGCTGGGCAGCAGTTTTTTGAATGGTCTGAAGGCACTGAATCAAAAGGGCTAGAAAGCCCAAATACAGACTATTGGAATAGTCCAGCCTGGAGGTTAAGGCGTGGACAATCATCTTGTGATACTCAATTGAGATGAGGTTTAGCATCATTCTCAAAGACCTCAGGGTGAAAAAACAGGAAGAGGAGAAAGCCTTAACCTGGGCCTCAAAGGTCAGGCCTGAATCCAATTCCACCCCAAAGTTTCTTACCACTGGAGCAGGGCTGGGGGAGGCCTCCAGCTCTGATGGCCACCAAAGACTGGGTGAAGGTGGGGGACTTGGTAATGAGGAAGAGCACCGCAGTCTTGTCTGAATTAGGTTTCAGACAGCTTGTGTTCATCCAGTCCACCACAGATTTCTGACAGAGCTTAAAGGAGTCAAGGGGCATGTTTTCCTGAAAAGCCAAAAAGATTTGAGTATCATCCACATAGGAATTAACTCTCCCTCCCCCTGATTCAACTAACTTAGCCAGAGGTTCTAGATAAACATTAAACAGTGTTGGGCTAAGTGATGATCCCTGTGGAATTCCACATACGGAACCATGCCCCCACCACGTCTTCAACCTCGGAAGCAAGCTAATCAGTGAAGAGCTCTGGAATGTCCTGAAAACCTCCATTACTGCGGCCACCTTCACAGAAGATTGGAAACACACCAAAGTGAGACCCCTCCCGAAGAAAAAGTCAGCCGACCCACCCAAACCAAAGAACTACCGGCCCGTTTCTCTACTCCACTATCCAGCAGAAGTCCATGAGAAAGCAATCAACCAATAGCTCACCCAACACCTAGAAGACCACAACCTCCTGGATTTAGAGCTAACCGCAGCACAAACACAGCCCTGATCACAGCAACCGATAATATCAGAGCTCTCCTTGACCACAGAGAACAGGCTGCCCTCATCCTCCTAGACCTGTCCGCTGTGTTTGACACCGTCTCCCACCACATCCTGATCAACAGACTTCACTACATAGGGATCCAGGGAGACGCCCTCAGATGGATCACCTCGTACCTCACCAGCAGAACCCAGAGGATCCGCCTCCCACCATTAATTTCAGAGCCCAAGAGGATCCTCTGTGGCATTTCCAAGGATTACCCCTCAGCCCTACCCTTGGCTGACATCGTCAGATCACACAGAATCAACATTATCTCCTATGCCGATGACACCCAGCTCATCCTCTCACTGTGAGACGAACCCTCCACCACCAACGCCAACTTCCATAGATGCATGAGTAACATCTTGGTTTGGATGAATGACAACTGTCTCAAACTCATCACAGAAAAGACGGATGTCCTCATCTTTGGGAGCAACACCTCATCATGGAAAGATGCATGGTGTCCTGCGGATCTCAGCCCACTGCCCACCCTGACAGACCAAGCCCAGGACCTCTGCATCATCTTGGATAGCAAGCTATTCTCGAAGAAACAGGTCAAAGCAGTCTCTTTGACCTGCCACCACACCCTTCGCAAGCTCAGAAAATGTTTCAGGTGGCTCCCAGCCAACACCAGAAGAAACATCACGCAGGCCTTCATCACAAGCATACTGGACTATGGAAAAACATTCTAGGTAGGCATCACGGCACGCCTAATGAAGAAACTTCAGACGATACAAAACTCAGGGCCAAGATTCATCCTTGACCTCCCAAGAAGGACCCACATCACACCCATCTCAAGAGACTACTCTAGCTCATGATTCAGAAGAGATGCCAGTTCAAGATGCTGACCCACACCTACAAGGCCCTGCACAACAAAGGTGCTGCATACATCAACAATCGCCTGACTTTCCACCAACTGACCAGACACCTCCAATCCGCCTCGGTCTCCCTCTCAGACACCCCCGCGGATCTGCCAAACCAACAGCAGAGGATGCTCATTCTTTCACCTGGCAGCCAAGGCATTGAACAACCTCCCCTGCCCCTCAGGACTGCACCTTCGCTTCACCTATTCAGATAGCAAATCAAGACCTGGTTGTTCAAATGATCACACCGCGAAGCAGCAGATAGCACTTCTCCAGTGCCTCGAGATCCTCCTGGCTGATTTGCAGCCGTTTTTGAAAAATTATTGATTGATTGACATACTAAAGGCCTGATTCACAAAGGGCCTCCACACTCGTGGCGGAGGCCCGCAGTCGAGGGGGAGTCTCCGCACTCAGGTGGACTCTCAGAAATGAGAGTTCTCAGTGCGGAGATTCTGCTCCAAGAGTGGATGCTCCCCCATGACTGTGGGGCCTCCGCCACAAGTGCAGGGGCCCTTCTTGAATAGGGCCTTAAGGGTTTAGCCTCAAAAGTAAAAGGGGGAAGGCAAACAGCCTTAGATCACCCCCTAATGAAGCATTTGAGCCAGCATAGTGCTCGTCTTCTGATGCCAATCATGTCCAGTCTTTCCAGCAAAATAGCAAGTGAATTCCATGGAAAGAATCAAAAGCAGCACCATGACCGGAGTATCTAAATCAAGGTTAGCTTTAATGTATTCCGAGACTTCGAGTAAAGCAGTCTTGGTGCTATTCCGGCCCGAAACCTTGATTGGGAATTATGGAGTAGGTGGTTTGCTTGGATAAAGCTAGTTAGCTGCCAATTTATATTCTTCTCAAGAAGTTTAGTGGGTGTTGGCAAGAGAGAAGTAGACCTTGAGATCAGCTGAAGGCTTCTTCAAAAAAGGCAGAAGAAGAACTTCTGTTCAGCTGGAGGGAACCAACACCTGGTCAAGAGATCTGTTAAGCAGCCTATTCAGACAGGGCTTCACCACTGGTCCTGCTAGATTGAGAATGGCAGTAGGTCAATGGTCAAGAGGGACTCCTGATTTTCACTTAGAGACCTTCATTGCTGATTACTCGTGTGAGATAATAGAGAAACTAGATAGTAGGGGCCCCGCAAAAAATTTTGAGAAGGTGATGCTTGAATGGTGCAACTCGGACCCGGGAACAGTTCATAGATTACTTGAATTTCCCCATGAAAGAAGTCGCAGGGGCCCTCACAGAGCTCCAATGAGGGCAAGAATTTTTTAGTGCCTGCAGGTGAGAGAAAGGAGTTAACTACTATATTGTACAACCCCCCCATTCTCTTCTGAACTATACAAGATTAAGCAGGAGTCCCTTAAAGCATAGTCATCTCACCCATGCTTTTCAACAACTCCATGACATCACTACCATGCTATAACTACACAGATGACTTGCAGGTACTTTTGAAACTGGAAAGCCTAAATGACATGAAACATCAAAACTGTTTGATTGCCTCTAGGCCGTCAACAAATAGATGACATTGAGCCACCTCAAATTAAATTCCTCCAAAACCACAGTACTCCCCAGTGGCGACTGGAAAACTACAACCCTCTCTGCACCTGTCCTGACGATCTATACCACCCCCAAATATATCAAAGGAGGTAAGAAACCTTGGAATTACCATTGATGCCAAACTGTCAATGAATACACAAGTGGTTATGGTAGCCGAATCAAGCTTTCTGGCAATGAAAACACTGCAACACACCTTCCCACACCTAGGTTACCCACACAATGTTCAAACTACCATCTCTCTTGCTCCATCAATCTTGAACTACGCTAATGATCTGTATCACAACTCAACTTCATTGACTATGAGAAGACTACAAAGAATTCAGAATGCTGCCACTAGACTCCTCCTACATATAAAGCTATAAGCACACATGTCTACTGCCTTGAGGGAGCTACACTGGTTGCCAGAAGATCCTCCTTCAAGCTGCTTTGTATCCCGATGTGAGGAGGAGCCCGCTTTCACCCCCGTAACCGATCCTCACTGAGGCTGTTGGGACGTGTTGCCAGCTGACACACCAGATACACCCGATAGGCAAGGGTTAATTAACCCGACCTACTCTTCCCCGCAGGAACGCCCCGAGAAGAGCCGCAACCAATGGGATGAGGCCCGGGAAGGTAGAAAGACTAATCTGGCGGAGGAGGGGTAGCATCCAGAAGGCGCCAGCAGCAAGGAGGACGGAGCAAGGAGACCGGAGGGAAGGAGCTTGGAGACTTTTCAAAGGACGACGGCTGGCCCTGAGGAGGACCGACACGAGAACAGCACCAAGCCCAAAGAGGACGAGGACCACGTCTCCGCGGAAGTCGAGGCCTGATCAGAAGATTGGTGGATCCCCCCGGAGGACGCCTTTGTGCTGCCGTAACTCCGGAGAGTTACGACTTCCGCGTTACGTGGATCGGGCAGTGGGTTGGGGGGAGAGATAAATGCTGGGTACACAGGGCATGGGGATTCATCTTATTTATTTTGTGTGTTTTGGGGAGGGAAGCGGGCACAACCCTGATCACAAGCTGCCTTGGCTCACCGTTGCTCTTCCTCAACTCACCGACCCAGGGGTAGAGAGCTCACCACAATACCTAAACTCGTGGCCTGAAGTAAGGGACGAGTTGGCCTTATTACTCAGTTTTCCCCTTAATTTGAGCAGATCCTAATCCCATCCTCCACCTCCTGTATTACCTCCGTCAGAGTACACCCGGTGTTCTCTATCAACTTGGTGATGGTACTCTTTTCCAACTACAAGACCCCGTGACAGTCTTACTTACCGCCCTTTGTCTCTTTTCCTCCTACGGTACCCGGGTAACGTCATCACCGCCCACCTGGAGAGGAAGGGACACCAACAGAGCTCTCAAGCAACACCCGAAGTCCATATCCACGAAGCCTCACCTATGTTTGCCTTTTGTGTTTTGCACTGAGTTTGGAATAAATACGCCAACATAGATCCACGCATAAGACCTCCTAGCTTCTTTTTCCGCCCGTCCCTCTCACACACACACAAAGCAATGCATGGCAAAGCACCACTCTTGATCAAGAAGAAAATACATATATATATATATATATGAGGAGCGAAACACCTCATGGATTGACACTTGTCTAATGAATTTTTGAAAAATAAAAATTCTTACTCTGCTTTCACTTTAATCCTGTTTGCTGGTCCTTGAATTGAAGAGGTTTCCAAGAGGTCTGCACCTGATTCTTCCTGTCTTTCATTGACGGTCAGGAACCTATCGTGATATATATATATATATATATATATATATATTTCCAAAGCCTCTCCAAAACCGGAAAGATTGAGCCGCACACATCGCGGTAGCGTTCATTATTTATTTCGGCATTTAAAAGGCTCCAATATTCCTAATATATTTCGGCCAACCTTTGGCCTTCTTCAGAGGTGGAGCGACAAGCATCCGGGGGCCATGCAGGTACACAGGAACCAGGAAGTTGCTTCTTTTTTATATCGCGGTGATTTCCCTCCAGTGGGAGCCCAAATAGTTTTCGGTACTAAGCATTCATCCCTTCCATACCCCTTGCCCCTCACTTCCCTCAGGTTTACTGTTTCTTAGCGCTGGGATACTCACGGGTGACTACGCGCTCTATAAAATGTATTAATAATAATAATAATAATAATTCAGGTCCCGGTAGTACCATTCCAGCCTCACCAATTCATTCCCTCCAGTGGGTGATACTTGTACCAATCTGCCAGTGAGAGTCTCCCCACAATCCCCACTGCACACCATTTTAAATGATATATATACATATATATATATATATATATATATATATATATATATATATATTCACTGAAAAAACCATAGGTTTCACACCAGTTATAGTTAGGTGGTAATTTTACTCGCATAAAACCATTGAAATTCCCACGTTATAGTTAGTTGGACTCACTATAACTTGCGCGTGCAATGCACTGCTGATGACGTCACATATTACATCACTCATGACATGGTGAGTGACATCACTCATGACATCACTGATGACATCTCAAATGACATCACTAATGACAACATCCTTGTGACAAAGTGGCAGACCTCCTATCAGTATAAAATAACCTTTGACACACACATTCAAAAATAGAAACTAACATTTTCTTAAAAAAGGAGAAACCAATACCAATTACAACAACTTATTAGGTAATTCCAACATCTACATACACATCCACTCATTCACCAACAGTTCTATATAGTCACTCATGCATGTACTTACTCATCATATGTACTCATACACCTATACATCCTGTTACACACTAATACTCATCTATATAGTTACTCACACACAAATTCACACATGCAAATAAACTATCAAAAAAACATTTACTTGATTATACTGCTATATACACACCACTACGCATACTTCTACAGAAACGGAAACATATTTACTCTCTTAAACAATCAATTATAAAAACACATACTCACTAACCCACCCATACACACAATCATCCACCCATACAGTCTTGCACACATGCTGGCTTCAAAATACATACAAATAGTGAGTCACTCATTCATGCATCTGTGCTCTAAGTAATATCCCCCACCGAACCATACAGACACTGATACTCAAAAAAACAACTAATAACCCATATACACACTCATGTAGCTACTCACCATCCCATGCAGCCACTTATACACAAAGTGAGACACAGATACAGATATTTAAATATTTAAACATTACTCGCTAATATATGTATTCACTAAGATACATTTAATAAGTCAGTTAACCAATCAATTTTACACAAAAAAAACATCCATTTAGACATTTATTTACCCATTTATTCTTCCATCAACCTTTAGATATACATATATAAAAAATATTTATTTTTCAGAAAGATACACATTCACTGGATGATGTCATCAGTGATGTCATTTGAGATGTCATCAGTGATGTCATGAGTGATGTCACTGACCATGTCATGAGTGATGTAATATGTGACATCATCAGCAGTGCATTGCACGCGCAAGTTATAGTGAGTCCAACTAACTATAACGTGGGAATTTCAATGGTTTTATGCGAGTAAAATTTCCACCTAACTATAACTGGTGTGAAACCTATGGTTTTTTCAGTGAATTTAATAGGTTTTTTAAATGCTAATTCCTAACTATAACTGGTGTGAAACCTATGGTTTTTTCAGTGATCACTGATCACTGATCTTGAGGCCTTGCAAAGGCACATCAAACAAACAGTCCCTACAATGTTGCCAAGTTTGCTGGAAATCTATTCCCATAATTTTTTTTTTACTGTTTCTCTTGGTTTTCCCCTTGTTACGCTTACCGGGACGCTACCCGGTACGCGAACACAAGATGGCGGACTCCCGTTACGCTGCCGGTTAGCTGCCCGGTTCGCGTACCGCCTCTACCGCGAAAAATCGCGGGGGACTTTAATATCCCCCTCATCAATCCTAGGGGGTCAGGAGGGGTTTACCTTGCCCTCTTTCCTTCATTTCCCCCTTCTTTTTTCACCACATCTTGTCTCTCGAACCTACCGAGAGACAAGATGGCGGCCGCTCCGGACTGTTTACAATGTTGACAGCTACGCTGCCGGTTAGCTGCCCGGTTAGCTGCCCGGTGAGCTGCCCGGTTCGCGTACCGGGACGCGCCTCTACGGCGTAAAATCGCAAACATTTTTTTTTTTTTTTGCCCCGCGGGGCACTTTAATATCCCCCTCATCAATCCTAGGGGGTCAGGAGTGTTCTACCTTGCCCCCTTTCCTTCATTTCCCCCTTCGTTTTTCACCACATCTTGTCTCTCGATCGTGCCGAGAGACAAGATGGCGGCCGCTCCGGACTGTTTAGAATGTTGACAGACACCGGAGAGCCAATCAGCTTCGCTTCGCGAAGTTCCGTTATGCGTCAGGTACGCGAACCGGGGCGCTAACCGGAGCGCTGTCACAGATATATATATTTTTTTAAATGTTAATTTCTCAAAATCCACTGGAGCACATATATTGAGACATAGCAAAGGCACGTCGGGCAAACCATATCTACAATTTTGCCAAGTTTCATGTAAATCTATTCAGCCGTTCGAGCTAAAAGTGAGTCCAACCGCCCTATGGAAAAATGAATGGGAAAAACGCGTTTTGGGACCCCCCTTTTTTCTCGGCCCCCCCTTGACGAAACCCCCCCCAAATTTTCAGGGGCTGCTCAGAAACAAAATGTGCCATTTTCCTGAAAATATCAGCCAATTCCGTCCACAAACGCCAAAGTTATTAGACATAGAATTTTCAGAAATCCCATAGAGAAAAAATCCTAACTATATATACCCACTGGCTATCGCCAGTAGGTAATATACATATATAAACATATATAATCTGCATATCTATATAAATATAAATGCATGCATACATATACATATATGCATACATATGCATGTTATTTACATGAAAGTTTTAAAAACACTAATAAAAGCAAAGCTAAAAAGCCACCTCATTACAAACAGAATGGCTTTAACTTAAACGAGGGCGAGATCTATTGCATTTTCAATGCTTGTTTACTTTGGTTCTATCAAGAAGGCATTCAGATGTGTCACACATTTGCCATAAATTCTGAATGTTAGCACTCTAGTTGCTCATTAGATCACTGTAGTAAAGCTAGTGCTCACCAGGGAAGTCTGCTGCTAATCATGGTTTGCAGCCATTTTCCCGCATTTTTTATCCCGCAGACTTTCAGTCCGCATACCATTATCCCGCAAGGTCATTGACCTCGCATACCATTATCCCGCATTTTTTCAAAACGCATGTGCATTTATCGCGCATGCCTTTACAAATAATTACGTTTTAAAGGCATGTATGGTAAATGCATTTGCGTTGTGAAAACCACGATGACGAGAGAGGTAAGTGGGTTTGTGTTAATTTTTTCGTGGGTTAGTGATTGTGTAGTGTAGTGTAGTGTTGTGTAGTGTAGTGTTGTGTTAGTGTAGTGTAGAGTTGTGGTGGTTGTTTAGTGTAGGGTCATGCTGGGGGTAGTGTTTTAGGGTTTAGGGTTGTGTTGTAGTGTTTGCGTAGTGTAGGGTCATGCTGGGGGTAGTGTTTTAGGGTTTTGGGTAGTGTTGTAGTGTTTGCGTAGTCTAGGGTCATGCTGGGGGGTAGTGTTTTAGGGTTTTGGGTAGTGTTGTAGTGTTTGCGTAGTGTAGGGTCATGCTGGGGGTAGTGTTTTAGGGTTTTGGGTAGTGTTGTAGTGTTTGCGTAGTGTAGGGTCATGCTGGGGGTAGTGTTTTAGGGTTTAGGGTTGTGTTGTAGTGTTTGCGTAGTGTAGGGTCATGCTGGGGCTAGTGTTTTAGGGTTTTGGGTAGTGTTGTAGTGTTTGCGTAGTGTAGGGTCATGCTGGGGGTAGTGTTTTAGGGTTTTGGGTAGTGTTGTAGTGTTTGCGTAGTCTAGGGTCATGCTGGGGGGTAGTGTTTTAGGGTTTTGGGTAGTGTTGTAGTGTTTGCGTAGTGTAGGGTCATGCTGGGGGTAGTGTTTTAGGGTTTTGGGTAGTGTTGTAGTGTTTGCGTAGTGTAGGGTCATGCTGGGGGTAGTGTTTTAGGGTTTAGGGTAGTGTTGTAGTGTTTGCGTAGTGTAGGGTCATGCTGGGGGTAGTGTTTTAGGGTTTAGGGTAGTGTTGTAGTGTTTGCGTAGTGTAGGGTCATGCTGGGGGTAGTGTTTTAGGGTTTAGGGTGGTGTTGTAGTGTTTGCGTAGTGTAGGGTCATGCTGGGGGTAGTGTTTTAGGGTTTAGGGTAGTGTTGTAGTGTTTGCGTAGTGTAGGGTCATGCTGGGGTGTAGTGTTTTAGGGTTTTGGGTAGTGTTGTAGTGTTTGCGTAGTGTAGGGTCATGCTGGGGGTAGTGTTTTAGGGTTTAGGGTAGTGTTTGCGTAGTGTAGGGTCATGCTGGGGTGTAGTGTTTTAGGGTTTTGGGTAGTGTTGTAGTGTTTGCGTAGTGTAGGGTCTTGCTGGGGGTAGTGTTTTAGGGTAGTGTTGTAGTGTTTGCGTAGTGTAGGGTCATGCTGGGGGTAGTGTTTTAGGGTTTAGGGTTGTGTTGTAGTGTTTGCGTAGTGTAGGGTCATGCTGGGGGTAGTGTTTTAGGGTTTAGGGTTGTGTTGTAGTGTTTGTGTAGTGTAGGGTCATGCTGGGGGTAGTGTTTTAGGGTTTAGGGTAGTGTTGTAGTGTTTGCGTAGTGTAGGGTCATGCTGGGATGTAGTGTTTTAGGGTTTTGGGTAGTGTTGTAGTGTTTGCGTAGTGTAGGGTCATGCTGGGGGTAGTGTTTTAGGGTTTAGGGTAGTGTTGTAGTGTTTGTGTAGTGTAGGGTCATGCTGGGGGTAGTGTTTTAGGGTTTAGGGTAGTGTTGTACTGTTTGTGTAGTGTAGGGTCATGCTGGGGGTAGTGTTTTAGGGTTTAGGGTAGTTTAGTTGTTTAGTGTATGCTAAAGGCATATTCGTTCTAAAAGTTTTCGTTATTTTAATTTGCGGCCTAATAGTACATGCGGGATTTTTTTTGCGGACTGATGGTATGCGGGATTTCGTCATATATTCGCTAATCATACTTTCTATGGCAAAATGAACCCCCTCATTTTGTTCCTTTTTAAATTAAATGTTTTAAGAGTTACCACTTTATTCCAATCAAGATGGCTTCAGGTGTGCCATACCTTTGTAATAAGTAGGACTGTTAGCACTCTAGTTGTTCTTTAGAACACTCTGGGACATTCTGTCATTGGGCTATAGTTGGGCTACATCTGGCTGATATTTGGGCTACATTTGTTTTTTTTTGTCTCTGGTGGCCATCTTTGGGCTACATTGGGCTACATTGGGCTACATTGGGCTACATTTGGGCTCCAACATATATATATAGCCCAATGTAGCCCAATATATATTTTTCAAAGTTAATTTTCGTAAAAACCACTGGAGCCTATATCTTGAGACATAGCAAAGGCACATCGGGCTACCAGTCCCTACAATTTTGCCAAGTTTGGTGTAAATCCATTCAGCCGTTCAGGCTAAAAGTGAGGCCAACCGCCCTATGGAAAATTGCATGGGAAAAACACGTTTTGGGACCCCCCTTTTTTCTCGGCCCCCCTTGACGAAACCCCCCCAAATTTTCAGGGGCTGCTCAGAAACAAAATGTTCCATTTTCCTGAAAATTTCAGCCAATTCTGTCCTCAAACGCCAAAGTTATTCGACATAGAATTTTCAAAAATCCCATAGGAAAAAAATCCTAACTATATATACCTACTGGCTATCGCCAGTAGGTAATATATATATATATATATATATATATATATATGTATTACCTACTGGCGGTCGCCAGTAGGTAGTTATAGTTAGTATCGTTTTCCATAGGAGATCTGCAACATTCTATTGGGAATAACTTTGGCGCCGAATGAGGGATCTGCCTGTAATTTTCTATATCTCAATATATAGGCTCCAGTGGTTTTTACGAAAATTAACTTTGAAAAAATATATATTGGGCTGCATTGGGCTATATATATGTTAGAGCCCAAACGTAGCCCAATGTAGCCCAAAGATGGCCACCAGAGACAAAAAAAAACAAATGTAGCCCAAATATCAGCCAGATGTAGCCGAACTATAGCCCAATGACATAATGTCCCAGAGTGTTCTAAAGATCAACTAGAGCGCTAACAGTCTTACTTATGACAAAAGTATGGCACACCTGAAGTCATCTTGATTGGAATAAAGTGTTGACACTTAAAACATTTAATTTGCAAAGGAACAAAATGAGGGGGTTCATTTTGCCATAGAAATTATGATTAGTGCTGAAAAAAGAAAAATTAGGGCACATTTTGAGTGACTTCTCAAATCCTTTTATATTTCATTAAAAAAATTCTGATATGCAGTCTCCCAAGAGGGCCACCAGAGACAAAAGAGCCCAAATGTAGCCCAAATATCAGCCAGATGTAGCCCAACAATAGCCCAATGACAGAATGTCCCAGAGTGTTCTAAAGAACAACTAGAACACTAACAGTCTTACTTATGACAAAAGTATGGCACACCTGAAGTCATCTTGATTGGAATAAAGTGGTAACACTTAATACATTTAATTTGAAAAGGAACAAAATTAGGGGTTTCATTTTGCCATAGAAATTTTATATATATATATTTTCACTGAAAAAACCATAGATTACACACCAGTTATAGTTAGGAATTAGCATTTAAAAAACCTTTGAAATTCACTGAAAAAAACGTAGGTTTCACACCAGTTATAGTTAGCTGGAAATTTTACTCGCATAAAACCATTGAAATTCCCACGTTATAGTTAGTTGGACTCACTATAACTTGCACGTCTGCAATGCACTACATGAGTGATGTCACTGACCATGTCATGAGTGATGTAATATGTGACGTCATCAGCAGTGCATTGCACGCGCAAGTTATAGTGAGTCCAACTAACTATAACGTGGGAATTTCAATGGTTTTATGCGAGTAAAATTTCCAGCTGACTATAACTGGTGTGAAACATATAGTTTTTTCAGTGAATTTAATAGGTTTTTTAAATGCTAATTCCTAACTATAACTGGTGTGAAACCTATGGTTTTTTCAGTGAATTTCATAGGTTTTTTAAATGCTAATTCCTAACTATAACTGGTGTGAAACCTATGGTTTTTTCAGTGATATATATATATATATATTATTATTTTTTTGGTGCAATGTGGTCTTGTAACAGGATCGCTCTCCAGCGGGTGCCGGCGTTGGGCCAGACCAATGGCCAAAAAACAATTTTTGGTACAAAGGACGCCGCACACAGCAACTTCAGTTCACAGATTTATTTCAGTGCCCAGTCTAACACCAACGCATTTCAGCCTGACGGCCTTGCTCAACAAATCTGTGAACTGAAGTTGCTGTGTGCGGCGTCCTTTGTACCAAAAAAAAAGAAAAAGAAATATATATATATATATATATGTTCCCACGTTATAGTTAGTTGGACTCACTATAACTTGCACGTCTGCAATGCACTGGTGATAACGTCACATATTACATCACTCATGACAGTGTTTTTTAAAAAAAAATTGATTGGTTAACTGGCTTATTAAGTGTATCTTAGTGAATACATATATTAGCGAGTAATGTTTAAATATTTAAATATATGCATGAGTGATGTAATATGTGACGTCATCAGCAGTGCATTGCAGACGTGCAAGTTATAGTGAGTCCAGCTAACTATAACGTGGGAATTTCAATGGTTTTATGCGAGTAAAATTTCCAGCTAACTATAACTGGTGTGAAACCTATGGTTTTTTCAGTGAATATATATATATATATATATATATATATATATTTATATATATACATATACACAACAAAGGAACTTAATGCTCAAGAGTGAAAATCATAGGTGAAACTTCTTTCTCGTTTCAGGCAGCCAAACTATGGAATTTCCTACATGCAAACATAAGATCCACAAACATCTACACTTCAGAAGATTAGTCAAAAGCTGGCTTTTCCACTCCTGACGACCATGCGCGCAACTCAAGAATATACCATATGAGTATACTCACTATACTGAACTATACACAATATTGAAAAGAGCTATTATGATACAAGTACACATCATTGCAATCCAAACTATGCCTCTTGTTGTAAGCAAATACATTTGTATTGGGGAAAATTATATATTACAGCAGAGGATACAGTGTATGTCAGACCATTTAAAAATGACTACTTCTATGTATATAGGTGCATATATAGAGATTTGCACCTGGTATTATGTGGCGGGGTATCAGTAACTGAGCGTAGACCAGGTCGTTTCAAGTATGGTTTTATTTTGCCAAACACTCTCTTTTGTCGACTGATCAGTCTTTCTTTAGCAAAGGTGCCGGAATCCGTTTGGATTCTGGGTGTAGGGGCCACTCTGTGTGAAAGTTGTCTTGCTCGGGAGGATCCTGTCAGGCCGTCCCCTTCATCCGAATGTCCCGTGGCAGTAGCGGCAACCCGGAGCAACCAACAGAAAATAAAGAAAATATATCAGGACACTCCTCCTACTACAATGTTTAAACACCAGGGACCGGGGGTGAGGGAGACACCACTCTTTAGTGCGCAGAGTGTAGTCACACACGAACGGCGAGAATCAGTGTTCTAGTGCTCGCGGGTGGGGAAGGGGGGTTATGTACAAGGATTTAGGCAAGTGGCGGAAATTTTTAACGTTAGACGTTTGGGCGGTCTCTTCACCCTACCCTGCCCGCTACTTTGCCCCTTACCTGTTCCAGCCACGCTCCTCCCCTGGGAACGTGGCACGGCGACTCGTGGGGTCGTTGGCCTCCCGGCTTTGATGGGATGGTAACAGGGCCCAGCCTTCGCTCTCCCTCTTCTTCATCCTCTTCAGTCTGGTCTCTCGGTCTTGTTCTCCACGCTGTTTCTTCCTCCTTTCCGGTAACGCTGTACGTTCTTCTACCTGGAGTTCCCTGCATTTGACGTCCCAGGCATGATGACGTCATCTGGGGGTGGAGTCTCGTCCTGTAGGAATCCCCAGTTAAAGGCGCCATCTACATGTTCCTCATCAGCACTTAATAAAGTTTGTGATTGTGGGAGCGTTTCCTCCTGCTGAAAGGGGACAAGAGGAGGAAAGAGAGGTACGGCAGTCCACCAGTCTCTGATTGTCTTTACCTCCTCACTGGATTACTCCACCCCGTCACATACTAATAATTACAATAATTGCCATCTGCATATTTATGTATCTATGGGGCACATGCATCAAGTTATTCTGCGGTGGCAAACAGTGTGATTCGCATAAATCGTCCGTTTGCGATCGCAAAATGGCCTTTTGCAATGCATTAAAGTTTTTCCTATTCACAATTTAGGTAATTGCAATATCTTGCGATTACCTAAATTGCAAATGCAAATAGGGAATCACAATTTGCGATTCCATAATGTATATGCTAGAAGCGTTTTCTAAATGCAAACTGTGCATTTAGGAAACGCTAATTAGCATCAACTTCAAGTTGTGCATGCTTGAAAAATGCACAATACTGCATTTTTCAAGTGACATGTGTGCCTTACATGGGTACCTTTTTTTGTTAGGGGCACCTCATGAGGCCCCCAGGCACCCTTGCCTGTGCATTACCTAATTTTCAATTACCAATTAGGTAAACACAATTTAGGTAATGCAAGACCATTCCCACCTATGGGCCTTGAGGCCAATAGGAAAGAATGTAGTCGCAATACCAAATAGCGATTCCCTAATTGAGTTTGCGATTTTTAAGGTATCGCAATTAGAGATTCGCTATTTGCTCTTTATTTATTTATTTATTTGTGAGATTTATAGAGCGCGAACAATCGCCCGAAGGCGTCTCGGCGCTATGGACGGAGCAGAATGAAAAGATGAGGGAAATGGAAAATTATTGGTTGAACAGCCAAGTCTTTATTTTTCTCCTTAAAATGGTCAGAGTAGGAGATGACCTAATGTCAGGATCGAAGGAATTCCAGAGCTTGGCTCTTGACACAGTGAATCTGCGATCGCCCCATGAAACAGTCCGAGTTCGTGGCACTGTCATGAGAAATGCATTCATAGATCGTAATGATCGTTTGGGGATGTAAAATGCCAGAGGATTCAAAAGAAATAGAGGACCTTGTTTGTGCGAGGCTTTATATGCAATGCAGAGGGCTTTGAACTTTATCCTATTTTTCACTGCTAGCCAGTGGTAGGCTTTGATGGTTTGGGCGATGGGTTGGAATTTTGGGGTACCTGAGAGCATTCTGGCCGCTGCATTTTTTATGGACTGTAACTTTTTGATAACATTATGTTGGGCGTTAACAAGGATTCCATTACAATAGTCCACTGAGGACATCACAAAAGCAGTGACCAGGGTCTTGACTGAGTTCGGGGGAAGAAAAGGGAGTATATTTTTTAAGGATTTGAGTTTAAAGAAGGATGAAGAAACAATAGAGTTTACATGAGCAGAGAAGGAGAGTCTGTCATCGATGAGTACTCCCAGGTTTTTTACCTTAGAGACTGGAAGGGGGGGACCTAGGTGAGTGGGCCACCAGTAGCCAGGCCAGGTGGGGATGAGCTTGCCAAATGTCATGACCTACGTTTTGTTGGAGTTTAGCTTGAGACAATTTGTTGTCATCCAATTGCTAATGGCCAGCATGCCATGTTGGAAATTGGTAGCAATTTTGTCTCCATTGTATTTGATGGTGAGGACCAGTTGGGTGTCGTCTGCGTAGGATATTAGGCTCATCCCCCAGTCACTAATGACCTTAGCTAAGTCTGCTACATAGATGTTAAATAGTGTTGGACTGAGGGATGAGCCTTGAGGGACACCGCAAGGTAGCATCATCTGTGCGGAGTGGAAGGTTCCCAGCTGGACTGTCTGGGTGTGGTGAGCTAGAAAGGATGCCAGAAGATCTTTTGCTTTAGCCTGAATGCCTATAGCCTTGACACGGTCGATCAAGATGTTGTGATCGACCGTGTCAAAGGCCGCTGTAAGATCCAGCAGGATGAGCACAGCCGCTCCTCCTTGGGCGAGGACAGTTCTTATCTCATCGGTGGCCTTGATGAGGGCGGTTGTATTGATGCATTGCATTTTGCCATTACCAAATCGCTAATTGGTATTCGCAAAATGCAAGTTTGATGCATGTGCCCCTAAATGTTAATTACAGTTATTTGAACCATAAAATTGTACTGCATGATAAATGTGGACAGCAGACCATGTAAATATTGCTGCTTCTATGTACATATGGGTATTTATTTAGAGGGGCTTAATCAAGAAACAAAACTTTACCAATCATCATGTATTATGAAAATATCTGTTCTTGTCATTCCTTCTTCCTCTTGACGAACCCTGGGCAAAGCACCACGCTACGCTCGCATAGTTTGCAAAGTTTGCGCTACTTCTCACTACATGAATTGCAGGTAGCACAGTGCAAACACGCGTAGCGTAGTGCAGCGGTCATTTTGTGCTTGCTCGCGGTCCTCAACATCAAGTTGGTGACTGCGAGCAAGCAAAATGACATTTTGGCAAGACTTTTTCTCCGGTCGCGATCAGCAACATCAAGTTGCCGATCGCGAGCATGGAAAATAAACCTCCGGCGAGATTCTCAACGCGGGGAAGTCAGGTTTCTCATTGCGAGTGGTTGCGTATGCTCGTGACCGCTCGCGATGAGAAACTACCAGTCCGTGTTGAGAAAGCTGCCGCTCGAGTAAAAATCTACTCGAGCGGCAGTAAAAGACAGCTTGTACTGTGCAAGGTGCCGTTTTCAATGATTGCACAGTGTGGACAAGCATCCGGCACTGTGCAATCATCACGAACAGCGCACTACGCAGTTCCCGTAGTGCTACGTGTAGCTCGTGTAGTGCGAAGTGCACTTTGCGTAGCTACGCGTAGCGCTACTTCACGAACTACGCCCAGGCTTACTCTTGACTCATCCCAATCCTCTGAGTACTTTGACCTTCCTAACATCCTTCTCGATCTTTTTCCCCTCCTTTTAAACTCCAACTAACAAGCACACAGAACCATTATTTATAGAAAACAACTCACCACTTTCCCTTTTCAAATCCACTCCTTTCAATCCCTACTCTAACTCTATTAAATTCACAGGAAATTAAGAGCACAATCCTAACACAACTAACACACAATATAAAATAAAATTATTCTAACCTACTATTCATTATTCTTGTCTTCATGAGTAGTGTTCTACTCACCACAAAAAAGTACTTCAATGCATTGTCAGGGGTTGTAAGTGCTATATAAATACAATTAGAAATTGCAAGTGTGACGGGCGCGGCCAAGATGGCAACCGGAGCGAATGCAGCCTAGAGAGCTCCGCAGCCCACCTGTAAAATATCCGGAATAATCCTGCCCATCCAAGTCTGCAGGACCTTCTGCCAGTACCTCCAGTTAATAATATGGTGGGGTGGAGCCGATACCGGAAGGTTGTGAGCATTCCCGCCAACCAGAATCGTAGGTGGACTGTGCCTGCCAGGCCTCCGGCAATAGAGTTGCCTGGGAGAGTTTTGAAGGTTGCAATTGCAAGCGGTTGGATTGGTGTGCCCCCTCGGCCCCTAGCGGAGCTGTTAACAGTAGTGTCCTCCCCTCAGGCGTGGCGCAGTTGGGGACGGAGCAGGCTGGCCGGGCGCTGGGCCCACTGGGTGAGTGGCTCTGGGGCCTACCTTGGCCCATCAGCCTGGGGCATTGTGGGAGCGGGCCTCATGGGAGCCCAGCTAGACGATATGAAAAACAGTGCCCGGGAGGCCTACATAAGCCGTATCTGGGCACCTGTGGAGGCTGAAATATAGTAGTGGAGATCCACAATTCCACTGAGCTAAGTGGGGGGGGGGTTGCAGAGCCCCGCCACATCAAGATGGTGCGGGGAATAAGGGACCACGTAAGGGGCAAGAGGAAAACTTGAGAGCCCCCAGCACACAGAGGTCAGCGGAGTGGGTCCCGGGAAGTGGCATACTTGCAGAAGTGCACCCATATAGAGCGGCTGAAGCATAAAATCCTATCACCCAACCAGGCCAGGCCAGGAGAAGTAAGGTGAGGCATTAAGTCTTGACAGGGAGAGTCTAAAAATTAGTACATAGCCCAGCCAATCTTTTTCACCACGACTCACGGGGGTTCAACTACGATCGAGGGAACGAGGACAGGCATCCACTCTCCCTCCCTCTGGAAGTGTGGATCTAGGTGACAGGCACCCATATTACATCGGAAGTTGTGACAATGCACCAAATATAATAAGGCACCCTCACCTCACGGAAGGCAGTTTAGTAAGGTGACACACAGAACTTGAACATATTTGCTAGGGTGCTGTCGAGGCCAGAGGCCAGCGTGACCGGTATCCCACATCATCTCTGGGATTCATGGACAGACAGTAAGCGTCCCCAGGTGCAGTGAGAATTGTATTTTTCAGACTATATACAAATAGGAACGTAAGGTCAATGGGAGCGCACCACAGCCCAGTAAAGAGCCATACCATGAGCAAGGAGAGTCCCCAGAGAGGGGCAACAAATGAAAATAGATCACTACACAGCTCAGGGAGTACCTCCGAGACTGGACCCTCCATGGAGGGCAGCACCGGGGGGATGACATAGTACAGCTGGAGCCCATGGGAGCCCAAATCCAGGCAGCTATTGAGGCTTCGAGTGCAACCATCCTGGCAAAAATAGATGCAGTGTTGCTGGACGTCGGACTGATGCGGACTGATGCAGACTGACCTTCGCACTGTTGCAGAATGCTCGCCAGCCACAGAACAAAATGTCAGTGACCTGCAGAACACAGTTACTACACTAAAGGCAACACTAAAAGACCTATTGCTCTAGATTGAGGCCCTGGAGCGCCGGCCGAAGATGCAGAGGGGCCTCCGAAGATGCAACATGGGTTTTGTGGGAATTCTGGAGGGTGCGGAGGGAAAAGAACCGGAACTCTTCCTGGAACGATGGATCAGGGAGGCACTCCCCACGGCGGAACTCTCCTCGATATTTGTTTTTGAGCGGGCGCACCAGGCGTTGGTAGCACTACTGGGTGCCCAGCCTAGGACCCTAATAGCAAAGATTTTAAATTACAGGGACAGAGATTGTATACTTAAGGCGGCTTGGCATGAGGAAGACCCAACCTTCGGAAACTAAGTAATAATTATATTTTCAGATTACACCCGTTTAGTTCAGCAGCAGGGAGTATCCTTCATTGGAGTGAAACAGAAACTGCGGTCCATGAACCTCCAGTATATGCTCCTCTGGCCCGCAAAACTGAAGGTTCTCCACGCAGACCAGGCTCACTTCTTTACAACCCCAGAGGCAGCCTGGGATTGGCTAGAGTTCCATAGAAATGAGAGAACAATCTATAGGGGAAGAGCCCTTAACTATCCCCAAGGGGGAAAAGAGCAGCAGCCACAACAGAAGGTCTAAAACATCCTCCAAATCAACATAACGAGTGGTTGAACAAGGGTACGGATCCCTGGATTTGAAAAAGACAGACTCAAGCAGTGAGGGTAGAAAGTCCCCCAGAATAGACCAATTGACACAACAAGCTGAACGAGAGACCGCGAAGGCCTTAGTGGGAGTAGTAACAGTCACAGGCTTAGATGTTAGCATGGTCAACATCGTTGAGGACAATCCACAGCTGGAGGTGTTTATCTCATCCACCCTGAAGATGAAGGAATGGACTAGGATGGGCGCCTGCCTCATACCTGAGGACATCTCCCCCCCCCCCAATTTCATTTCCTCTCTTTTCTGAACTGTTGTTTCCAACTGTATCTTTTTGCTCCCATTCTTTCCATTATTCTTTTTGTAGATTTGGGTATACTTTCTTATTGAATGTCATTTGGTGTGAAAATGGGAGCATTTTGAATAGATAGTTATATGTGTGGGTGTGCGTGGTGACCGCAGTTGGAGGGGGCGCTAGTGATGGATGTATAGCAAGCCCGAGAAGTGCACTATCCCTGGCCAGTCAGGAGACATACAGTGGATGACTGTATGTGGATTGTATGTTGGCATGATGAGAGGTAGGATTTGCATGAGGAGTGTGTGTGCATTGTTGATTATATTTGTTGGTGCATGTGATAGGGCAGATAATGATTATTCTTTGGTGAAGTTTAGAGGTAGGGGTTGGGGTTGCAGAATTTGGAAGTATTTGAGATGCACGTTTTGTTGATACAGTGTCTACCTGGGGGTGGGTTATTTCAAATGTTCAGTTTACAGTTGTCTCTGGCAGCAATAGAGGCAGAACACATATACAATGAAGAGGGCAGGCACAGACTGGGAGATATGGGACAGTATAAAACCATAATATTGAATGTGAGGGGCTAAAATCGTTTGTGAAATGCTATAGAGTACAAATATATTAACAGCAACAGGGCACTCATGTTGCAATGTTACAAGAGACACATCTGTTAGACACTGAGACATAGAAACTCCATAAGAAATGGAGAGGACAGTTATTCGCATCCACCTACTCTACATATGCTAGGGGTGTGGCTATCTGGGTGGACTCACAGGTTCCATTCAAATTATGGAAATGCAAGGCAGATGAGGAAGGCAGATACGTGATAGCACATGGGGATCTTGATGGCGTGGATGTATGCCTGATAAACATCTATGCTCCAAATATAGATGATGGTGAGTTTTTAGTGCCATAGAGAAGTTACTCCTCCCTTACATCGGAATGCCATTAATATGGGCAGGAGATTTTAACTGTGTGTTGGATGGGTCACTAGATAGGCACCCACCAAACCATCACACTAAACCTCACATTTCGACTGATCTGAGTTAGGTGATGAGCCGACTACACTGTATAGGTATTTGGCGCAAAACGCACTTGGGTGAATGGGGTCATACCGGTTACACACAGGCTCGCAAGGTGCATAGCAAAATAGATAATTTCCTGCTTTCCCTGGAGGCATGTGGAGCGGTATCTAACCAAATTGCTTGACCATTTTTTATCAGACCATGTTCCGCGATTGTTGGAGTGGGGACCTGAGAGACACAGGCCGAGGAATCCTCTGTGAAGCTTACAACCCGCTACCCTGCGTGATTCGATATTCAGAAAGGAATTCAGCGAGGTCGTTATGGGTTACTCTACCACAAATTGGTTGTCTACAAACATCAGAGGTGTGGAATGGGAAGCATTTAAAGTGGTTGCCCGAGGGGACTGTTTGACTAGGGTGGGGGCACAAGAAGGTGGCTAGAACAAGAATTGACAGTTGCAGAAGGACAATTTACCAAACTTCAACGTGAAAGTCAGAGCCGGGTCGTAATTCACTCCTGCAGGTGCAGCGCAGAGTGGGGGAGGTATGGGATAGATTGGATTGCCTGGTCCGTCGTGAGTATTGTCAATTGCTACATAAGGAGGGTGACAGGTTTGGAAGGTTATTGGAGTGGCTGCTGAAGCAAGAACACCCTCCTCCTCTTATATTTACATTACGACTCCCTGATGGAACCATGGCCTTCACACAGGCAGGTGTCAGCACAGTACTGTCCATTAATTTAGTCAAAATATACCATGAGGCCCCTGGGGCGGCGGTGTCAGCAGGGGGGGAATTTTTCCCTGATGTCCCTCTCCCGCTTTTCACTGAGGAACAGAGGGAGGACCTGGAAGTTGCACTCCAACTAGAGGAATTACAGGCGGCACTACAAAGCATGGCTCGCTCTAAATCACTGGGACTGGATGTAATTCCAGTAGAATTCTATCAGACATATGCAGAGGTGTTACTCCCGCACCTACAGGAGACAAAAAAGGCAGGAAGTCTACCGCGATCTATGAGGGAGGCGCAGATAATCATGCTCCCTAAGGATGGTAGAGATGCAGATGACCCGGGCACATAGAGACCCATGTCAATGCTATAAATAGATGCTAAATGACTTGTTAAAGTCTTGGGCATGAGACTGAGTAGAGTTGTGACCTCCCTGGTGCACGAGGACCAGTGCAGGTTCACACCAGGCAGAGGAACACACATGAATATACAACGGTTGTCTCATTTCCTATATTTGGTGGCCGACAGTGCACTCCGGGCTGTGGTTGTCGCCCTAGATATCAAAAAACCTTAGCTACTTTACGATGGGAATATTTCTGGGAAGTACTGAGGAGAATGGGATTCGGCAGGGAATATATCGCCTGGGTCAGACTGCTTTATCACCAACTAAGAGCCCAAGTGCAGAATGGGAGTCGGGTATCAGAGGTGATAAAGATTGAAAGGAGCTCACAATAGGGGAGGAGCAACGGGAGTCGCGCACGTTGATAACACTGCTGGACCGAGGGTCCTGCAGAGGGCTTATCTCACGCATCTACAAGGCACTGAAGGAGGACCACGCAGTTGACTTGTCGGTGGCCAAAGAGAAATGTGAAGTGGACTTACCGCTCCCACTGACAGACGAGGAATGGAAAAGGGCATTGGCACAGGTGGCAGAAGCAACTAGTAATGCCAGGTTCAAACTTACCCAATTCTATTATTTTCACCGCACATATCTGACCCCACAGCATCAGGCGTGGTTCACTCCAGGGCTAATCCAAGCCTGTCCATGATGCGGCACAGGCCCTGCCACAATCTTACACATGACCTGTAGTTGCATACGACTGCAAGCATATTGGAATGAGGAGACACAGCCTCTTTGCATGCAACTGCATTCCAAATACAAGTCTACATAAAACAGTGCTTGCCGGGTTTCCTTCCAACGCCAAAAAAAGTGTTGTGAATTAGGCCCAAGTTTGCAGTGTTGGGCCTGGTTTTGGCAAAACATCGGATTGCAATACAATGAATCCTCTCTACACCCCCTACCCTGGATAAGTGGAGAGAGGATATGCTGGAGTGGGGTGTGGCCGAAGAGTGTCGCATCAGGGCTGTGAGAGTGGATGAGAATGCTGAGAGAGATTTGGCAGAGTGGGTACAAATGTTGGCAGGAATGTCCTTGACGACAGTCCAGAATGATGAAGAAGCTGCATCCACACAATCCGACAAACAACATCCACCTGTGTCTAGAGCAGGAAATGCGAATGGGCCTCTCGCACAAACACCAAGTCAGATATACCAGTCTGCCTGAACAACTATAAATAAAACAAAAAAATACAGGGCATTGCCACCAGTGCTGCCGGTGGGGGAAGAGAGGGAGTGTTCTATTTTTTCCTATTCTTAGTTTATTTACGGCTCTTTCTACTGTTTGCTTGTCCCTAATGTATACAAGGTAAGGAAAAAAGACATCAATGGACATTGCTATGTATAGAAATCCATGGGATGAGTGGAGATTGTTGAACACTGTCATTGGTAAAAACGGTTGATATATTGCAACATGCATATGACAAATTCTGCTATCTGATACGATGCAATGTCATTAAAAAAGACAAGTTATAAAAAAAATAGCAAGTGTTTCCATATCATTCCTCTGTAATTTTGGGCCTGTGTGGTGTGTAGACTTGCACTGGAATGGATCGATTCAAAAGAATAATGTTGGAAAAGTTCAGATGTGAAGTGGAGAGACCAAGCTCTGTAAAGTGCTTGATTGCAGATTGCTGATAGTGGATACTCATAAAATACAACAGAATGGATCAGCTTATCGTGAAGATTGGGACTACAGCCTAGGTGCCTCTCGTGCCTGTACATCCTTGCAGGAGCATGGGACCCCCAGCCATGCATCGGCACAGACTGCAGTTTAGTGCGTCTCGCAGCACCCCCTATGCACACTTGCTGTCTTGGGTCTGCGGGCATGCATGCTTTGTAACACAGAACTTCAAAGCCTTAAAACACAAACATGTTGAACATACCCCTGGCATATATCTAAGGTCACCCAGTAAATCAATGCAGACTGCTTGGAACTAAATCTCCCAAGCTCAGGGACAATAGATTGCCATAAGAACTAGACTTGCACTATACAAAAAAGTACCTGAATCTGAGTGCAAGCAGCAGATAGACTTGAATGGCATTAACCAATACTTGGACCTTGCTCCATAGAAGAGACAGACACACAAACAGAGTAAGTGAAACCAGACAAGCTGAACAATGAAAAGCAAAGAAATAAGAGTGATAATGAAGCCTTCCAACCCGCATCAGAATTTGGCCCCAAGTTGAAACTGATAAAGCGCGCGGGTCATCCGACCAATAATTTCGCCACTTCTGGCTTCGGGCCCATATATTTCAAATCACCATATACATTGATCAGATGACCTCACGCTCTGCTATCAGATATTAGTGAGTCCCTTTCGTTATTCTTCAGCGTACCCGACTTACCATCCACCGACACGGGTAACTATGACCACAATGGATCAGGGAGCTAGCTGTAAAAGGAAAGGCAGCAAAATACAAACCCAACAACTAACATTCACTACCTTTTGTAAAATGACCACGGACAACTGGAAGTTTTAAAGTCTTTATCTAATTTAGTAAATTTCAGAAATAATCAAATTCACAGTAATTAAGCAATCGATAATCAGAATAACAGAAAGTACATAGCTGAATAGCAAATAAGTCAGAGCAACCATTTATAGACTAATGGAATCCGGACACACTTAAAATAAAGGATCAGAAATTAGAACGTTTAAGATGACTGAAGAGGGATAGGCTTTGATTAGGACTGGTATTCTAGATTTATTTCAAGGGAATGAGACAGGAGTTCGGGACATTTATACAACTATAGGAGAGTCTATAGAGAGAGACACACTATGCTTTAAGGCAAAAGTGCTTTAGACAATTTAAGTAAGGAGGTCCTAGACCATATCAGGAAATGACAAACTGCAATGCAAAATATAATTTCTAACAGGTAGGGTAACATAGGAACACGTTATGAAACAAATGCAAATGACTTTATAATTCAATGGTTGCGGAAAAGCATGGAAAATTAACATATGCAAAGGTATGTCTTTATTAAAGCAAAAGACAGAAATTCAGGAAGGTGCAAGATTCAGAGTGATATTAACCTAGACTGGTGTGAAAACCAAACCCTGGCCACGGGTCAGTTAAGGACAGGAAACCCTCAAGGAAGGATACCCCTCAAAGGACAGCAGGTGCAGAATGGACACCCAGGACAGGACAGGAAACCCTCAGATTAGGAATCAGGACAGGACCTCTCGGACAGGACCCTCAGGACAGGACCAGCACCCGCAGTTCGGAAGCAACGCCTGCGCTCCACCCTCACTGCAGCTATCGATCAAGACCCCGATTGGGTCAGCGAACTCCCAGCAAAGTGCTCCGCCAGCACTTTAAGGTTTAGTAAAACCTTAGTCTATGGTCAATTTCGGACAGAGTGCTCCGCAGTACTCTGTATCTTCAGTCACCTATTGAGTGCGTTGGGTCAGTGACAGGTCAGCTAAACCAAACAAGTCGGACGACTTCCCTAGGTGAACCCAGGGTAGTTATACTGTTCTGGGACGGTGTACCACCCCCCAATGTTGCAAAGTGTCAGAATCCCTCAATTTGGATTGGTCCTAAGGTAGGCTTTGGGTAACACACCAATCAGAATGGACTATTTGGAGGCCTAATTTACATCTCTGGGTACCGCCTAGCGAGATTGGGGTTCTCATGAGAAAGTCCAGTGGACTACAATGAATTGTTAACAATTGTTTCAATATGGGCACACATGACTCCGTCCTGCTGGGTCGCAGGTCATTTTCTCAGGAGCATCTTGCCCATCTCTGCCAGCTGGCTGAGTTCCACTGTTCAAGGCTGAACTTCCCCAGGCTTCATGACCTGCGCAGAAGGGACCTTCAAGATGGTTCCCAACCGGTTCGGACCCCCATTTCCCGCAGTACATGAAAAGTAAGCGAGAACAAATTAATACATAGAAATAAATGTATGTAAACACATCATTGGTCTTGTACTTCAAATTTATCATTATAAAAATATTCTATGCAGTTTAAATGTTAGCAACATATACACACTCACAAGAGCATTACCACGTTATTCACGAAAGCTGTGTATTACGCATGCGCACCCTTTCCCTCCAAATTTATAACTACGTCAGGACACGTGAGTGTGACTGACGCATGCGCAGAAGCCATCTACTAAGCGGCGGCCATTTTAAAGACATTTATTAGTTGTATTAGAAATACACGTATGCAAGCTTCCTCTACTTTGTTCGAATATGAAAATAAAAGATTAGTAAGACGAACAATTTATTAATTTATTACACACGGGCGAGGTTCTTGACTCGAGCAAGTCGCGATGCGATGCTTGCTCTATCAATCCCCTCTTTGATGATATTTACTATCATCACAAAAATAATGGAACCAGATGCCAACTTCTTCACACTTTATACAGCTCTATCTCTTCCAACAAACGATCCAGCTTCTCTTTTTCATTTTTAGTAGGGTGAGAATTCTTCACCTTTTTGTATATCTGATTATTCATTTCCTCTAATTCAAGCTCATCCACACTTCGTTTCACTCCTCTGGCATTCACTTGATGCTTTCCGGTGTGTTTACGACACTTGCAACAGACAAATATGAAAAATAGGATAAGACCTATAATTCCAATTGGCATCAGTACCTTGAACAATAAGCTTTTACCTAAGCTAGCAAACCAATGACCTACATTTGAGAGACCATCTACCAGTCTCTTCCAGGCACTGTCAACCTCGAGTGGTTTGAGTTCTCTTTCCAAATTAGTAATGTTTTTCACATATCTTTTTAGCTGCACACTTTTGTCCGGAATATAAGTGCAACAATGTTGCGCCTTCAACATCCGGCAGACTCCGCCCTCTTTTGCTAATAAGGTATCAAGAGCAAGTCTGTTCTGCAAAACCATTGATCTGATCGCAACCATTTCGGTATTGACCAGCAGGAATCCATGAGCTGTGTCAGTAGACAACACATCCACTATAGTGGACAATTTGCAAATTCTGTGAGTGTTCAGAACCACTCCCACTCCAGGTATCAGTGCACTGAAAATACTACCCATTATTTCACCTATGCTTTCTCTTTTACTACGCACTAAGCCATTAGTATTTTCACTGCTTCCAGCAACTTTGTTCACATGGTATATTTTCGGGAAGACAATGCCAAAGTAGCAGCTTCCATACCAGTGATCCGGCAATTTGAAATAAGCCTTGTCCCCACATATATAATAAATTCCAGGAAACACAGGCTCTGACCCATTTTTGAAACCCCAACCTCCAATTACCTTGTAATTATGTTCACATTCACTGGAACTAATGAAAATGTTATTATAATAGCTAGTCTTCTCGCGGTGAAGACATAACTTTCCTTTCTTTTCAAAATCCAGCAACAGAGCAGGACCCGCCCCACCATTTGAGGTGCCTTCCATGTTCTCAGCCCATTTTGGCCTTTTCTGTGTTTCGTCATCTGCCTTTCTTTTTATTTTTATTCTCCTCTTCTCTGCCATGTTCAGGAACATCTTTTCCTGCTCACGCAAAGAACAGGTCAAGTTATCTCTTTGTGCGTCACCTATGTCTATATTACCTATAGTCAGAAAGTATTCACCCATATAGCGAGTAACGTCACTTTTAGTATGTACAGGATTCAAGTTCCCACGTATAGGGAGTTCAGAAAAGATCACGTCATTGTTTGAGTAATAGTACTGTAACGGTCCTCTTTTGTAAAATAAGCTAGCTAAAATGCTACATGAAATTCCATATGTTAGGGGCAGGTGATGGTATGTCACGCCTTCAGCCACAGAGGTAGGTAGCTTCATGCAGACATAGCAATCTTCAATTTCCATAGTCTCTACATAGTGTATTAACAAGTTTGCGAAAACATTTAAATGCGTTTTATTCTTTACTCCATGATAATGTAGTCCTCCCTCATCTGATGCTTCTAGGTCTTGCTTTGTTTGTCTGAGTGCTCTCTCATGTATTGCTACACTTTGTGTTGTTAGTTCTTCAGTCTCAGTATTTACAATCTCAGTAGGGTCAACATTAGTATTTTTGCTCACCGCAAAAGGAATGAAAACTGTTAGTCCTATCCAAATTAATATCAGTATAACTATACTACATACACATACCTTGCAGCATGTTTTGCAACGACTGCAACTAGGTCTACCATTCATGTTTGAATCAGACATTTTTGGCTCAGAAGAAGTTTCTCGACCCTTCTTTGTGTCTTTACACCAGTAGCTTACTTTGTGCAAATTCACGGTGGCTCGTCTTCTTCTTCGGCAGAGTACTCAGCGACTGGTTCTCCGTCGCTCTCGTCAGTTATATCAAGGTCCTCAAATTCCTCTAAAACGAGCGTCCATTCAGGAGACTTGTACTTTTTGTTTTGTCTTTTTATTCTATCACTCCTTCTTTTGGAAGTGTCTTCTGGTTGTTCTGCTATTCGAGCACTTCTCCTTTCTTCTGCACGTTTTTCTTCTACCGTTTTTATTCTCAGTCTCAATTTCTTTATGTATCCAGGCTCAATGTGCTTTCTTTTCTTAAGTCTTTTAGTTGGCACTGAGACCTCGTTCTCTTCTCTTGCCCTTTTATTTTCATTAGTTTGTGGCAATTCTGCTTCTTCTATTTCCCTTCCTGTCTCACTAGTTCCAGGACTTGCATCTATTTCTTCTGCCTGGTTACTAATCTGGCCTTGTTCAGGAGAAAATTGTTTTTGCTTTTCAAATGTCTCTGTTTCTGTTTCCTGAACACTTTCTCCTAATCCTGTCTGACCCTGTTCGAGCACTTCGATCTCTTGATTTTCTTCCGCTCGAATCTCTTTACTAGGTCTAATCTGTCCCTTTTCGATATCAGGAGTCAGTGGAGGAGTATCGATCACTTGTTCTGTCCCTGTCTGACCTTCTCCTTCCTCAGTTTTGATGTGAATCTCAATACCCTGAGGTTCTTTGCCTGTGCCTTGCTTTTCCTCTCTATTCCACTCTCTACCTTTCCAAATTCGTTCGCTTGTTCTGATGGGGTCTTCGTAAGGTCAATCAATGGTATCCACTCATCTGGCCATATGCTTGACAGCTCGTCATCAGCTACTTCTGGACCAACCTTTGGGAACCCTTCAGCAGGCTGGACTCTTGGTAGTTCGTCATCAACTACTCCTGGACCAACGTCTGCGGACCCCTCAGCTTGGCTGGTAGTGGGCTGTACGTCGTCAGTTACTTCGGGTCTTACTTCTGCAGGCCCCTCTGCCGGACCGTCTTCTTCTCCAGGCTATTTGTCGGGTTGTACCTTCTGGGTGTGGCTGGCGTGGATCCAATGGGGAACACCTGCACCCTTCACTGCTGTGGTCGTTACCAGGATCACTTGGCGCTTCTCTCCCCACCTCGGTTCCAGGCAGCTCGACCGAGTGTGCTTCTTTATTTTGACCCAGTCTCCGGGAACCAGTTGGTGGAGAGGAGTCGTTGGATTGGCGACGGCGTCTATTCCGATCTGGCGAGAGATATAACGCACTTGGTCACCTAATCTCTTGCAGTATTCAAGCACCAAATCATCAGTAATACTCAACAGTTTGCTTCCTGGTACCCATGCTTGTCTCATCACTCTTCCCATCAAGATTTCATGAGGGCTCAGGCCTGTCTTTCGGTCTGGAATACTTCGGAGTCCCATCAGAACCAGAGGCAGGGCCTTTACCCAGGTCATGCCAGATGAATCACACAATTTCGCTAGTCTTGTTTTGATAGTCCCGTTTATTTGTTCCACTACTCCAGATGCCTCTGGTCGATATGCACAGTGGAGTTTTTGCGAGATCCCAAATGCCTTACAGAGTTGGTCGATTACCTCATTCTGAAAATGTCGGCCTTTATCTGATTCAATAGTGACTGGAACCCCGAATCTAGGTATCAGTTCTTTCAGTAAACACTTTGCTACTGTCAGTGCGTCACTTTGGGGAGTAGGGTAAGCTTCCACCCACTTTGAAAATAGGCAGACAATGACAAGGACATAACGCTTCCCTTCACAACGTGGCATGGTGATGAAATCAACTTGTACTCTCACAAAGGGACCCGCTGACCTCCCAATTTTCCCTAGTTCCACTATTGTTCTCTTGCCTGGGTTCATCTTTTGACATGACAGGCACCTCTGGCAGAGGGACTCTGCTACCTTCCTGAACTTTTTACTATACCAAGTCTGTTGGAATACCAGAATCATGGCGTCCCTACCAATGTGTGATCCCTCATGTATCAATCTCGCCATTGCGCCAAGCAAGTGTCTGGGTAACACAGGCATACCATTTGGGCCCAAGATGACACCATCCTCACGTCTTGGTCTACACCCGTCTTCCTTCCACTTCTCTCTCTCTTGCCAGGGTGCCGCCTGCTGCCATTCTCTCACTTCATCCCATGTAGGCACTTCTTCAAACACTCGAAGTTGGCAGCTGGTTCCAGGCCCTCCCCGTTTTGGATTTATGATATATCGATCCCTGGCGCATAATTTTGCCACTCGATCAGCAAAATCATTTCCCAAAGATACAGGGTCAAAGTCCTTTTTATGGGCAACACACTTGACCACTGCCAGTTCCTTTGGTAACTGGATTGCCTCTAAATGGTCTTGAACAACTTTTCCATTTCGAATAGGGGTACCTGATGAAGTCAGGAACTCCCTCTGTAGCCATAATTGGCCAAAGTCATGCACAACTCCAAAACAGTACTGACTGTCAGTATACACTGTTAGGCGTACGTTTTTCCCCAATTTGCAAGCTTTTATCATAGCGATCAATTCGGCTACTTGTGCAGACTTTACTTCAAATAGATAACCTGCCTCTTCAATTTTGGTTAAGGAGACTACCGCATAGGCAGCACTCAGGCCTCCTTGTTCATGTCTTAGGCATGAACCATCCACAAAAAATTCCAAGTCATGTTTAGGCAAAGGTGTTTCTTTAATGTCTGGGCGTGGCTTTGTGCTAAATTCTGTTAAATCAATGCAGTTATGCTCATCTTCCTCCCCATTTTCCATATTCATTGAATCAGGAAGCAGAGTAGCGGGGTTCAGAATGTTGCACCTGACAATGTTTATATTCGCCGCACCCACGAGAATCCTCTCGTATTTAGTCAGCCGACTAGGGGTGAGATACTGAGTTTTCGTTCTTGTTAACAAAATTACCACTCCATGTGGAACATACACAGTTACGGGATGTCCCATGACAATGGATTCACTCTGCTCTAAACTTGTGCAAGTAGCAGCTACTGCTTTCAGACATCCTGGTAATCCAGCAGCCACTGGATCCAGGGTGGCAGAGAAATATGCCACAGGCCTTCTGGTTGTGCCATGTTCTTGGGTTAGGACTTCCAACGCGCAATTATCGCGAGTGTCACAGAACAGGGCAAATTCCTTGGAATAGTCTGGCATTCCCAACGCAGGGGCTGTACACAGACAATCTCGCAATTTTGTGAAGGCTGTTAAGCTTTCATCATTCCATTCTACGATATCTGGTGTTCCTCTCTTGGTCATTTGTATCAAAGGCCTAGCTAGGACTGCAAATCCCACAATCCATTGCCTGCAGTATCCTATCACTCCAAGGAACATTCTGATTTCTTTCTGAGTACGGGGTAACTGCATCTTTTGAATTATCCTCACTCTTTCTGATGTTACTTTCCTGATGCCTTTCTCAATCTGGTGCCCCAGATATTTCACTGATTTTGCACAGAACTGTAATTTTTCAGGGGCCACTTTATGTCCCTTTTCACTCAGGTGATTCAGTAGGGCAATGGTGTCAATCACACAGTCCCTATGACTTTTGGATGCCACCAAGAGGTCGTCAATGTATTGCACCAAGACAGAATTTCCAGGTAAGACCAAAGTTTCCAAGCATTTTTTCAAGATCTGATTAAAGATAGAGGGGCTCTCTGTGTACCCCTGGGGGACCCTGTTCCAGACATACATGTGACTGTTGAAGGCAAATGAGAAAAGAAATTTGCTGTCTGGATGCAAGGGAATGGAAAAGAAAGCATGACATAGGTCTATCACAGTGAACCACTCAGCATCCCAGGGGATCTGGTACAGAATCACTGCTGGGTTCGGGACAATTGGGCAGCAAGGAATCACTATTTTGTTTACCTTTCTCAGGTCCTGCACTACTCTGTACTTGCCACTAGGCTTTTTGATACCCATAATCGGTGAGTTGCACGGGCTACTCATTACTTCCTGTATGATGTTTCCTTCTGCAATTTTTGTATTTCCAGTGCCACACCAGTTCTCACTTCGGCATTCATTCTGTAGGGTTTAGTATTAGGATATATTGCATTGTCCTTGATGGCTATCTGTATGGGGTCTACGTTTTTCATTAATCCTACATCTTTTCCGGTAAAGTCCCATACTTCTGGCTTCACTGTTTCTTGGAGTTCTTTGGGCAAATCCTGCATAGTCATTCGTTTAATTTCTGAGTCCGGTCTGATTAACATTAATTTATAAATGCCATCTTCATCTGGGGTCTGAATTTCAACACCCTTTGGTGTGCAAAAGATGGTACAGTTCATTTTGCACAGCAAATCACGTCCCAGTAAGTTCACTGGGCTGGTGTCACAAACGACAAATCTATGCATTTCTTTAAAGTTTCCAATTGAGATCTCCATGGGCTCGGTAACAGGAGTACTAATCAATTGATTAGATACACCCACTACTTGGATGGCTTCTCCCGAGAGGGGTAGGTTTGGAACGTCCACTGTTCTCACAGTAGAACGGGTAGCGCCAGTGTCCAACAGAAAAGTGACATCATTTCCGTCAACCTTTCCTTCAATGTATGGTCCGGACTGGTCTACCGGCAAGGAGGCGCCAAGTACGCACTCCTCGTCCTCCCCTCTCAGGCCCCGTCAGTACTGGTCATCACAAAGGAAGGTATCGTTTAGTAAATACTGCGAAGTTGCTGTATTTCTGTTCTCATTGCTTTCCCAGACCTCTACGTCATCACCCTGCGTGGACTTTCCCTTAAATACTTGCTTTGGTGCTCGAGGCAACTGAATCGTTTTTACCTGTGGTTGAGTCTTTCTTGGTCTTTCTTTCTGCGTCTGTGGAATTAAATCAGGTGTTTGGGAGTTATCATCCTGCAAATAGGGACACTCGTTTCGCCAGTGTCCAATTTCCCCGCACTGGTGGCAGGGAAATTTCTTCATTGCCTCCTCCCTGCTCATTTTGGGCCGGGGCTTGCCTCCTCCCCCACCCCCAGGACCTGGATTCTGAGTAGTTTTGGCCATTTTATTCAATTGTTTTTCCTGCTGTTCTGCGAGCTTCACTTGAGCCCACATAACCTTCTCCTTGAGAGCCTTTTTCTTTTCTGCCATCTCGTCCTCACAGTACTTTGCGTACCGTAGGACCTCATCCATCTTTTTAGTATGCCAACAGATTTTGTTATCTTTTATCCACTGACAAATTTCGGGTCTTAAACCATTTACAAACCTGTAAATAAAATGTGTCATATCCTTCATCTCGATGTTGTCTATACCGCTGTATGTTTTGAACACCTGCAACAGCCTTTCATAAAAGGAGTGCACTGTCTCGTCTCTTTCCTGTGTTGTTCTATCTATCTTGGTCCAATCAGTTTCCTTTGCTGGCACTTTTACTTTCAAATGCTGTATTACTTGTTCATATTTTTTCATCACTTCTTTCGATGGTTCCCCTGTGTTGCCATCTCTCGGGTATTCTTCACTAGGCCAAGCTATGGCTATTTTACACTCGGTCCACAGATCTACCGGGACCACAATGTCGAAAAACCCATCCAGGTCTTTCCACAGGCATTTTTGCACCTTTACGAACCTTTCCACCTGCCGGTACGAGTCTACTGGTTTTTCGCGCAATTTTGGGAAATCGTTAGTAAAGGACACAATATCCTGTCTAGACCATGGAACGTGCACATATTTCCCACCTGGTACTTCGCGCATAGGGCATAACTGCTCTGGTTTTTCAGCTTCTTTTAGCAAAAATTCAGGAGTTGCCTGCCTAGACCTGGCCTCATCCTTTTTCTTGACCCATCTAGCTTTCCACCTTTCCACATCTCCCCATTTTTGCAATACTGACAATAGTTCCTTGACCTGTGCTTTCTTTCCTGAAGCATTCAAGTTTTCCAAATCTTTGTCTGAGAAATCTGCTCTATATGGTTTTTGCAGCGGTTTTGATCTTGAAATATCTATACCCATGCTAGCAGCAGTGTCTGTCAGTTTTTCATGAAGTACTCGGGTATTTCGGGTGAGACTTTTGCAGATAAACAGCATTTCGTCTTCGGAGTAGGTATTTAATCTGTCTAATCCTACGTTTCCTGCCATCAATTCCTCTATTTCTATTCTCAGCTTGTAAAGATCTAAAGGTTTCGTTGGGGACGTTTGCTTTTCCAATTCCTGACTCCATCTTTCAATTTCTTCAGGAGTCACCAATGTGACACTCCTAGTACCCGAGGTCGATTCCATCTGAATTGCCCTCGTACTAAACGTGTACGGCTTCGGGATCCTTTTCTCAGTCTTTCTAATGGGCAGATCTAGCAGCGAGACCTCCGACTCGCACTCACTGGTCTGATCATCTATAATTAAGGGTTCTGGTCGGGTCGGTGCAATGACAGGGGTAATTACGGGAGTTTTTGGAGTCCCTTGACGGTCCCCGTATAGCGGAACCACCGGTCCAATTGTTACTGGGATCGTCAAGGCTTCAGGACTTGCATTTAGCTGTGACATTTTCCGTATTATTTCAGCTCGCTGATTCCCCAGCGCTTCTCGCTCTTTCTCTTCTAATAACCTGTCCAAGGAGTTTCCATGTAACACCTGCGGGGTCAGAATGGGAGCATAACTCGGGGCAGTGGGATGAGTCTCACTCGGCCCTCCGACATAGTTAGGCTTCGGAAACAGACTTCCTGTGCCTAGGATTCTTGGATCTTCCTCATTCTGGGGCTGTAATAACGGCATTCCTGAACCTACGGACCTCACCTCCCCTCCATAAGGGGGACGAGGGAAAAACTCTCCTTCACGTGAATATCCTGTCTCTCCACCTACGGGTCTCCTGGGGTAAATACTTCTGGGTTCTATGGGTCCTAGATTCTCAGTATAAGGAGGAATTATATAATCCCCTCCTACACTTGCAGACCTGACCTCTTCCCTTTGTAGGGGTCTCCGGGGAATATCTCCTGCACTCGAAGGTCGGTGTCCCTCATTATAAGGAGGCGGACTTCTCATGCACATGTCATCTAACAATTCATCATCTGACTCTCCCAGGGGCCCCCAATGTTTAGTCTTTTCTGTTCTTTTCCCCCCCCCAGGAGGATCTTCTGCTGGCATCATGGGAAACAGTCCTTCAACAATCATGCTCTGCCTCCATTGTTTCATCTTTTTATCTCGGGATTCTTGCCTCAGTTTTGGGTAATACTTTGTCAGCCCTTTGTCCATTCGGGGCTTCTCTCTTTGGAAGGCCTCAATCTCCCATTCCTCTAATGCCTCATACTGCGTTAGTCTCGGTCTGGGATGTAATTCATTCATTCGGGTTCTTAAATTAAATAGGATTCTACCATTAAAGGTACCTTCTAACGGAAAGGCCATTATTCCGTCGTCTTCTGTGTACTTCACCCAATTTTCTAACCACACACACGTATTGTACCCTCTGTCAAACATCATGAAAGAGGCGGGAGTATTTGGTGGTGGAATAACAATGCCCTCTCTAGTTTTAATCGGCTTGTCCGTTTTAAAGTAATTCTTTACCTTCTTTACAATGGACATTTTTCTCTTAGTTCCGTACATAATATCGTATCTATTAGCTTTCCACTGATCCCTTTCAAACCCTTGGTTTCTTGGATCGGGTCTAGTTTCTGGAGAATACGAGTGCCACATACGATTTCTACGCTTAACTTTGTTTACAAATTACCTCCAATCCGAATGCGTCTTGCAATTCCGTGCGACCAATGGGTGCACGCGTTCAAATATTTTCGGCCAATGGGTGCGCGGCCTTTTCGCGAGACAGTTCTCACGCTTCGGCGCTCACCCCTCCTTCACAATTCCAGCCCCGCTACCCGCCCGCTGTTTCTACCAATCCCAGCGCGGCACGGAGTGACGTCAGAGACGCTTCGCGACTGACTCCCTCCCTTCACAAGGTAATGGAAACTTTCTTTCTTTCTAAAGTGCTAGTGCTGATTTATCTTACAACGAATACACATTCGCCACAGTGCTCAAGTGTCTAGACAGGAAAGATTTCTTTTACTGCAAGTAAACTACTTCCATTTACTTTTCACACGCTGCGGGTAGATCCCTTCCGCCTACCCTTCACTCTAGCATTAGTGAACCTGTTACTTCCCTAGACCCATCCACTCTTTTCCGGGATATATCCGAGTCTAAGGTTTCCCAGCGGACCCCTTTGCTTTCACTCAAGCTCCGATGAACCTGCTACTCTTCCGATGTGACCCTTACTAGGTTACGCCACTATTGGAATTTTGCCAATGAACCTCGTTACTAACATTTATTCACACATGTATTCAGAAAAAACCCTAGTTAGTGCTTCCTGGTTCTACCTAACCTGCACCTAACTTTCCTTGAGCCTGCGACCTCAAGGCAATGGATTCTATTCACCACTTGCCATTCAATTCCCCGGGGAGTTCTGACAACACTGAACAACACGTTTTACGTACGCATGGATTAATACATATAACAATATAAGAACAAGAATAACAATTTTAAAACAATTCATAAATTTCAAAAACAGCGCATTCTCAAGAGATTGATCAGGTCCCTCGAAATGGCCGCTCTTATAGCAGCATCAATATACTAGCAGCTACCGACTTGACTTAGCTTAACTAGTCCTACCTAACCTTTAACTATTCCCTAACCATCCTCTGCTTACCAGAAAATACTGATAGAGCGCGCGGGTCATCCGACCAATAATTTCGCCACTTCTGGCTTCGGGCCCATATATTTCAAATCACCATATACATTGATCAGATGACCTCACGCTCTGCTATCAGATATTAGTGAGTCCCTTTCGTTATTCTTCAGCTTACCCGACTTACCATCCACCGACACGGGTAACTATGACCACAATGGATCAGGGAGCTAGCTGTAAAAGGAAAGGCAGCAAAATACAAACCCAACAACTAACATTCACTACCTTTTGTAAAATGACCACGGACAACTGGAAGTTTTAAAGTCTTTATCTAATTTAGTAAATTTCAGAAATAATCAAATTCACAGTAATTAAGCAATCGATAATCAGAATAACAGAAAGTACATAGCTGAATAGCAAATAAGTCAGAGCAACCATTTATAGACTAATGGAATCCGGACACACTTAAAATAAAGGATCAGAAATTAGAACGTTTAAGATGACTAAAGAGGGATAGGCTTTGATTAGGACTGGTATTCTAGATTTATTTCAAGGGAATGAGACAGGAGTTCGGGACATTTATACAACTATAGGAGAGTCTATAGAGAGAGACACGCTATGCTTTAAGGCAAAAGTGCTTTAGACAATTTAAGTAAGGAGGTCCTAGACCATATCAGGAAATGACAAACTGCAATGCAAAATATAATTTCTAACAGGTAGGGTAACATAGGAACACGTTATGAAACAAATGCAAATGACTTTATAATTCAATGGTTGCGAAAAAGCATGGAAACTTAACATATGCAAAGGTATGTCTTTATTAAAGCAAAAGACAGAAATTCAGGAAGGTGCAAGATTCAGAGTGATATTTACCTAGACTGGTGTGAAAACCAAACCCTGGCCACGGGTCAGTTAAGGACAGGAAACCCTCAAGGAAGGATACCCCTCAAAGGACAGCAGGTGCAGAATGGACACCCAGGACAGGACAGGAAACCCTCAGATTAGGAATCAGGACAGGACCTCTCGGACAGGACCCTCAGGACAGGACCAGCACCCGCAGTTCGGAAGCAACGCCTGCGCTCCACCCTCACTGCAGCTATCGATCAAGACCCCGATTGGGTCAGCGAACTCCCAGCAAAGTGCTCCGCCAGCACTTTAAGGTTTAGTAAAACCTTAGTCTATGGTCAATTTCGGACAGAGTGCTCCGCAGTACTCTGTATCTTCAGTCACCTATTGAGTGCGTTGGGTCAGTGACAGGTCAGCTAAACCAAACAAGTCGGACGACTTCCCTAGGTGAACCCAGGGTAGTTATACTGTTCTGGGACGGTGTACCACCCCCCAATGTTGCAAAGTGTCAGAATCCCTCAATTTGGATTGGTCCTAAGGTAGGCTTTGGGTAACACACCAATCAGAATGGACTATTTGGAGGCCTAATTTACATCTCTGGGTACCGCCTAGCGAGATTGGGGTTCTCATGAGAAAGTCCAGTGGAATACAATGAATTGTTAACAATTGTTTCAATATGGGCACACATTACTCCGTCCTGCTGGGTCGCAGGTCATTTTCTCAGGAGCATCTTGCCCATCTCTGCCAGCTGGCTGAGTTCCACTGTTCAAGGCTGAACTTCCCCAGGCTTCATGACCTGCGCAGAAGGGACCTTCAAGATAGTTCCCAACCGGTTCGGACCCCCATTTCCCGCAGTACATGAAAAGTAAGCGAGAACAAATTAATACATAGAAATAAATGTATGTAAACACATCATTGGTCTTGTACTTCAAATTTATCATTATAAAAATATTCTATGCAGTTTAAATGTTAGCAACATATACACACTCACAAGAGCATTACCACGTTATTCACGAAAGCTGTGTATTACGCATGCGCACCCTTTCCCTCCAAATTTATAACTACGTCAGGACACGTGAGTGTGACTGACGCATGCGCAGAAGCCATCTACTAAGCGGCGGCCATTTTAAAGACATTTATTAGTTGTATTAGAAATACACGTATGCAAGCTTCCTCTACTTTGTTCGAATATGAAAATAAAAGATTAGTAAGACGAACAATTTATTAATTTATTACACACGGGCGAGGTTCTTGACTCGAGCAAGTCGCGATGCGATGCTTGCTCTATCAAAACTATCATGGGAATCTGACCTGGGATGTGAATGGTCTATTACCTTCTGGGACAAACTTTGTTCCCGTTCTCTCAAAATCTCTTGCTCTGCTTCTCTTACTCAATCTATGTTCTTTCTCTATCATCGACTTTATCTTACTCCCACCTCTATCGCTATATTTTCTCACTCCACAAACATATACTGTTGGACCTGTGGCTCCTCTAATGCCGACCTTCTTCATCTTCTCTTCCTTTGCCCCTCGGTCTCTGCTTTCTAGGAGAAAGTTTGGTCCTATATTTCTTGTCTGTTTAATATTTCCATTCCCTATTCCATTCCCCTTCTTTTCTCTGGAAGTCTCTCTGATTCCTTAGACCTTCTTCCTGACAAAATGTTTATTTTCAACCTTAGGCTCGCTTTAGCTTTCCAACACATCAATCTCAATTGGAAAACACTCACAAAGCCCTCCATCCAACACTGGTGGAACAGTCTTTGTCATATGCAACGACTTGATATTGCTTTTGCCTCCTCCTGTAAACCATTGGTCAACAGAGATCTCTTTTGGTTTCCTCTTGTTACTTACCATCAGTAAGTAATAAGCGGGCTCCAATTTCCTTTTATTTGTTTGTATTTTTAAGCCACAACAGATCGCCGCAAGCGACATGCACTGTCTCAGGCAAACCCTAAAAGGCCAGTCCAGGCCTGAGTACTATGGGCTCTGACATTAATAGGGCGTTAATGTGAACCATAATAAGATGCTAACCCCACAGGATAATGTAATCGGTACCACCACCCTGTGCTGTAGAGGTGCAAACTAACTGGATTTAAAATGCTGGGGGCAGCTCTGGCTGCTGCTTCCTAAAGCAGACTCAATAAGCACGTATGCAGGGCTTGCTGCTAACCTTGTGTTCTATGAGGGAAGCTTTAATTTGATTGAAAATGTGTCCATATGACTTTGGAAGAACAGCAAATCGAACAGCAACTGAAGCATGAGGACATGGAAAATAGAAGTAGGAGGAACAATGTATACCTCAGAGGCATCCCTAAAGGGGCAGAGGGCGCAGACATAATGGCTTTTACCACAGACCTCCTGCATCCAATTCTGGAGACACTGATGCCTCTCCTCCGGTGCTAGACAGGGGCCCATCGAGTGGCTCTTCTCTTGAGATGCCTTGACATCACCCCAGACATTCTCACACCAGTGCACTTCTTCACTGAAAAATAAGCTATTCTACCCGCAGTGAGGTCTAAGGCTAACCTGGTGTTTCAGTGATATTGTGTTGTGCTCCCAGTCCCCCTCTGAATGTCTACCGTTTTTTAGCCATTCCATGAGGCTCCCATCCGTCCCTCTATAACATGACTGATGATGACCCATCTAATACACTAATATCCCTCAATGTGAGGGATCTAAATGTGCCCAAAAATTACAGCAAGTTTTGTATTATCTCCTTATCCAGGACCCTGATGTTATGTTTTACAGGAGACCCATTTCTTGAGTCAAGATACTAATCACATGTTCACCCAAAATATCCTATTCGCTACTGGACATAGGCTGTGACTAAAACCGTTAGAGTGCAAGTCTACCTACTGCTATAAGACTCTGAAGAATGTGCAGCATGTCGATGCCCATTTTTCCTGAAGCTCATGGTCCAACGGGGCTCACTCCCCTCACCCTTCTGAACATCTACACCCCCAATCACGCTCAAGAAACATACTGTAGGACATTCTAAGGGACAAGATAGCAAAGAATGTGGGCGACATGATAGTTGGGGGAGACTTTAATCTAGTATGGTATCCTGACACGGACCCTAACTCTGTATCTTCCAGGAAATGGGGTGATGTTCGCTACTCTCAAACGTGACTTTACAGAGTAGGATCTAGTGGACGCCTGGCATTACAAACACCCTGCGATTCGAGACTATTCTTTCTTTTCCCACGTCCAGGTCTCCTACTCTCGCATTGATTACTTCTTTGGTACCCACACTCTGCTGCACAGTCTGGACTCTGCCACTATCTCCGATATATCTCTTTCAGACAATGCCCACTTGGAGATGACTAGAGCAGAGAATCTTACACACAACCGCTCTCAATGGTGCCTTGCTCCACATTTGCTTAGGGATCCAGTTGATATTGCTGAGAACCATTAAGAGATACTAATGCTAGCCCTGAGATTTCAGGCCAAATGCTCTGGGATGGCTTTAAGTCACACTACGAGGGGTCATTTTTCTATTGACATTGCCCATACACGAGAAGCAAGACTAGTTGAGTCGGGTCTGACATTAGGACTCTAGAACGCCTTGACTGTTCTGCTCTATCTAGCTGTAATAAAAGTCAATTGGTTTTACTGAGGGCCAATTGAGGACACACTGTACAAACAAATGCAAACGATGGATTATACCCAGATCTGTGAGTGGGGGTGAATGTTTTGCCATTGTGCAACATTCCGTCCATCATATTTTGTGTTTTGCTGTTCACCCTATGTGGGAAGGGTGTGCCCAGACGTGGGTCCCGTGCTCACTAAGCCACTGGAGTCAAGCTATTCTGGCTGAAGACTGCTGATAGCCAGAAACCGGTCCTAGGATGCTTGATTCCGGTCCAGGGAAGACATGGCTTGGCAGTTTGGGCTGAACTGTTCCCATGAGGCACAGGGTCAAGACTGATTTGCATATGGCCATGTCTGAACTGGGGTGGCTTGGTGAGCAAAATAACGATGGATTAAACCCAGATCTGTGAGTGGGGGTGAATGTTTTGCCATTGTGCACCATTCCGTCCATCATCTTGTGTGTTTTGCTGTTCACCCTATGTGGGAAGGGTATGCCCAGACGTCGGTCCCGTGCTCACTAAGCCACTGGAGTCAAGCTATCCTGGCTGAAAACGGCTGATAGCCAGAAACCGGTCCTAGGATGCTTGATTCCGGTCCAGGGAAGACATGGCTTGGCAGTTCGGGCTGGACTGTTCCGATGAGGCACAGGGTCAAGACTGATTTGCATATGGCCATGTCTGAACTGGGGTGGCTTGGTGAGCAAAATAATGATGGATTAAACCCAGATCTGTGAGTGGGGGTGAATGTTTTTGCCATTGTGCAACATTCCGTCCATCATCTTGTGTGTTTTGCTTTTCACCCTATGTGGGAAGGGTATGCCCAGACGTGGGTCCCGTGCTCACTAAGACACTGGAGTCAAGCTATCCTGGCTGAAGACGGCTGATAGCCAGAAACCGGTCCTATGATGCTTGATTCTGGTCCAGGGAAGACATGGCTTGGCAGTTCGGGCTCGACTGTTCCCATGAGGCACAGGGTCAAGACTGATTTGCACATGGCCATGTCTGAACTGAGGTGGCTTGGTGAGCAAAATAACGATGAATTAAACCCAGATCCGTGAGTGGGGGTCAATGTTTTGCCATTGTGCAACATTCCGTCCATCATCTTGTGTGTATTGCTGTTCACCCTATGTGGGAAGGGTATGCCCAGACGTGGGTCCTGTGCTCGCTAAGCCACTGGAGTCAAGCTATCCTGCCTGAAGACGGCTGATAGCCAGAAACCGGTCCTAGGATGCTTGATTCTGGTCCAGGGAAGACATGGCTTGGCAGTTCGGGCTGGACTGTTCCCATGAGGCACAGGGGCAAGACTGATTTGCATATGCCAATGTCTGAACTGGGGTGGCTTGGTGAGCAAAATAACGATGGATTAAACCCAGATCTGTGAGTGGGGGGTGAATGTTTTGCCATTGTGCAAAATTTCGTCCATCATCTTGTGTGTTTTGCTGTTCAACCTATGTGGGAAGGGTATGCCCAGACGTGGGTCCCGTGCTCACTAAGCCACTGGAGTCAAGCTATCTTGGCTGAAGACGGCTGATAGCCAGAAACCGGTCCTAGGATGCTTGATTCCGGTCCAGGGAAGACATGGCTTGGCAGTTCGGGCTGGTCTGTTCTCATAAGGCACAGGGTCAAGACTGATTTGCATATGGCCATGTCTGAACTGGGGTGGCTTGGTGAGCAAAATAACGATGGATTAAACCCAGATCTGTGAGTGGGGGTGAATGTTCTGCCATTGTGCAAAATTCCGTCCATCATCTTGTGTGTTTTGCTGTTCACCCTATGTGGGAAGGGAATGCCCAGATGTGGGTCCCATGCTCACTAAGCCACTGGAGTCAAGCTATCCTGGCTGAAGACGGCTAATAGCCAGAAACCGGTCCTAGGATGCTTGATTCCGGTCCAGGGAAGACATGGCTTGGCAGTTTGGGCTGGACTGTTCCCATGAGGCACAGGGTCAAGACTGATTTGCATATGGCCATGTCTGAACTGGGGTGGCTTGGTGAGCAAAATAACGATGGATTAAACCCAGATCTGTGAGTGGGGGTGAATGTTTTGCCATTGTGCACCATTCCGTCCATCATCTTGTGTGTTTTGCTGTTCACCCTATGTGGGAAGGGTATGCCCAGACGTGGGTCCCTTGCTCACTAAGACACTGGAGTCAAGCTATCCTGGTTGAAGACGGCTGATAGCCAGAAACCGGTCCTAGGATGCTTCATTCCGGTCCAGGGAAGACATGGCTAGGCAGTTCGGGCTGGACTGTTCCCATGAGTCACAGGGTCAAGACTGATTTGCATATGGCCATGTCTGAACTGGGGTGGCTCGGTGAGCAAAATAACGATGGATTAAACCCAAATCTGTGAGAGGGGGTGAATGTTATGCCATTGTGCAACATTCCGTACATTATCTTGTGTGTTTTGCTGTTCACCCTATGTGGGAAGGGTATGCCCAGATGTGGGTCCCATGCTCACTAAGCCACTGGAGTCAAGCTATCCTGGCTGAAGACGGCTGATAGCCAGAAACCGGTCCTAGGATGCTTGATTCCGGTCCAGAAAAGACATGGCTTGGCAGTTCGGGCTGGACTGTTCCCAATAGGCACAGGGTCAAGACTGATTTGCATATGGCCATGTCTGAACTGGGGTGGCTTGATGAGCAAAATAACGATGGATTAAACACAGATCTGTGAGTGGGGGTGAATGTTTTGCCATTGTGCACCATTCCGTCCATCATCTTGTGTGTTTTGCTGTTCACCCTATGTGGGAAGGGTATGCCAGACGTCGGTCCCGTGCTCACTAAGCCACTGGAGTCAAGCTAGCCTGGCTGAAGACGGCTGATAGCCAGAAACCGGTCCTAGGATGCTTGATTCTGGTCCAGGGAAGACATGGCTTGGCAGTTTGGGCTAGACTGTTCCCATGAGGCACAGGGTCAAGACTGATTTGCATATGGCCATGTCTGAACTGGGGTAGCTTGGTGAGCAAAATAACGATGGATTAAACCCAGATCTGTAAGTGGGGGTGAATGTTTTGCCATTGTGCAACATTCCGTCCATCATCTTGTGTGTTTTGCTGTTCACCCTATGTGGGAAGGGTATGCCCAGACGTGGGTCCCGTGCTCACTAAGACACTGGAGTCAAGCTATCCTGGTTGAAGACGGCTGATAGCCAGAAACCGGTCCTAGGATGCAGGATTCCGGTCCAGGGAGGACATGGCTTGGCAGTTCGGGCTGCACTGTTCCCATGAGTCACAGGGTCAAGACTGATTTGCATATGGCCATGTCTGAACTGGGGTGGCTCGGTGAGCAAAATAACGATGGATTAAACCCAAATCTGTGAGAGGGGGTGAATGTTATGCCATTGTGCAACATTCCGTACATTATCTTGTGTGTTTTGCTGTTCACCCTACGTGGGAAGGGTATGCCCAGATGTGGGTCCCATGCTCACTAAGCCACTGGAGTCAAGCTATCCTGGCTGAAGACGGCTGATAGCCAGAAACCGGTCCTAGGATGCATGATTCCGGTCCAGAAAAGACATGGCTTGGCAGTTCGGGCTGGACTGTTCCCAATAGGCACAGGGTCAGGACTGATTTGCATATGGCCATGTCTGAACTGGGGTGGCTTGATGAGCAAAATAACGATGGATTAAACACAGATCTGTGAGTGAGGGTGAATGTTCTGCCATTGTGCAACATTCTGTCCATCATCTTGTGTGTTTTGCTGTTCACCCTATGTGGGAAGGGTATGCCCAGTCGTGGGTCCCATGCTCACTAAGCCACTGGAGTCAAGCTATCCTGGCTGAAGACGGCCGACAGCCAGAAACCGGTCCTAGGATGCTTGATTCCGGTCCAGGGAAGACAAGGCTTGGCAGTTCGGGCAGGACTGTTCGCATGAGGCACAGGGTCAAGACTGATTTGCATATGGCCATGTCTGAACTGGGGTGGCTTGGAGAGCAAAATAACGATGGATTAAACCCAGATCTGTGAGTCGGGGTGAATGTTTTGCCATTTTGCAACATTCGGTATATCATCTTGTGTGTCTTGCTGTTCACCCTATGTGGGAAGGGTATGCCCAGACGTGGATCCCGTGCTCACTAAGACACTGGAGTCAAGCTATCCTGGCTGAAGATGGCTGATAGCCAGAAACCGGTCTTAGGATGCTGGATTCTGGTCCAGGGAAGACATGGCTTGGCAGTTCGGGCTGGACTGTTCCCATGTGGCACAGGGTCAAGACTGATTTGCATATGGCCATGTCTGAACTGGGGTGGCATGGTGAGCACAATAACGATGGATTAAACCCAGATCTGTGAGTAGGGGTGGATGTTATGCCATTGTGCAACATTCCGTACATCATCTTGTGTAATTTGCTGTTCACCCTATGTGGGAAGGGTATGCCCAGACGTGGGTCCCGTGCTCACTAAGCCACTGGAGTCAAGCTATCCTGGCTGAAGACGGCTGATAGCCAGAACCCAGTCCTAGGATGCTTGATTCCGGTCCAGGGAAGACATGGCTTGGCAGTTCGGGCTCAACTGTTCCCATTAGGCACAGGGTCAAGACTGATTTGCATATGGCCATGTCTGAACTGGGGTGGCTTGGTGAGCAAAATAACGACGGATTAAACCCAGATCTCAGAGTGGGGGTGAATGTTCTGCCATTGTGCAACATTCCGTCCATCATCTTGTGTGTTTTGCTGTTCACTCTATGTGGGAAGGGAATGCCCAGACGTGGGTCCCGTGTTCACTAAGCCACTGGAGTCAAGCTATACTGGCTGAAGACGGCTGATAGCCAGAAACCGGTCCTAAGATGCTTGATTCCGGTCCACGGAAGAAATGGCTTGGCAGTTCGGGCTGGACTGTTCGCATGAGGCACAGGGTCAAGACTGATTTGCATATGGCCATGTCTGAACTGGGGTGGCTTGGTGAGCAAAATAACGATGGATTAAGCCCACATCTGTGAGTGGGGGTGAATGTTTTGCCATTGTGCAACATTCCGTCCATCATCTTGTGTGTTTTGCTGTTCACCCTATGTGGGAAGGGTATGCCCAGACGTGGGTCCCATGCTCACTAAACCACTACAGTCAAGCTATCCTGGCAGAAGACGGCTGATAGCCAGAAACCGGTCCTAGGATGCTTGATTCCAGTGCAGGGAAGACATGGGTTGGCAGTTCGAGCTGGACTGTTCCCATGAGGTACAGGGTCACGACTGATTTGCATATGGCCATGTCTGAACTGGGGTGGCTTGGTGAGCAAAATAACGATGGATTAAACCCAGATCTGTGAGTCGGGTGAATGTTTTGCCATTGTGCAACATTCCGTCCATCATCTTGTGTGTCTTGCTGTTCACCCTATGTGGGAAGGGTATGCCCAGACGTGGATCCCGTGCTCACTAAGACACTGGAGTCAAGCTATCCTGGCTGAAGACAGCTGATAGCCAGAAACCGGTCCTAGGATGCTGGATTCTGGTCCAGGGAAGACATGGCTTGGCAGTTCGGGCTGGACTGTTCCCATGAGGCACAGGGTCAAGACTGATTTGCATATGGCCATGTCTGAACTGGGGTGGCTTGGTGAGCAAAATAACGATGGATTAAACCCAGATCTGTGAGTGGGGGGGAATGTTTTGCCATTGTGCAACATTCCGTCCATCATCTTGTGTGTTTTGCTGTTCACCCTATGTGGGAAGGGTATGCCCAGACGTGGGTCCCGTGCTCACTAAGCCACTGGAGTCAAGATATCCTGGCTGAAGACGGCTGATAGCCAGAAACCGGTCCTAGGATGCTTGATTCCGGTCCAGGGAAAACATGGCTTGGCAGTACGGGCTGGTCTGTTCCCATGAGGCACAGGGTCAAGACTGATTTGCATATGGCCATGTCTGAACTGGGGTGGCTTGGTGAGCAAAATAACGATGGATTAAAGCCAGATCTGTGAGTGGCGGTGAATGTTCTGCCATTGTGCAAAATTCCGTCCATCATCTTGTGTGTTTTGCTGTTCACCCTATGTGGGAAGGGTATGCCCAGGCGTGGGTCCCATGCTCACTAAGCCACTGGAGTCAAGCTATCCTGGCTGAAGACGGCTGATAGCCAGAAACCGGTCCTAGGATGCTTGATTCCGGTCCAGGGAAGACATGGCTTGGCAGTTCGGGCTGGACTTTTCGCATGAGGCACAGGGTCAAGGCTGATTTGCATATGGCCATGTCTGAACTGGGGTGGCTTGGTGAGCAAAATAACAATGGATTAAACCCAAATCTGTGAGAGGGGGTGAATGTTATGCCATTGTGCACCATTCCGTCCATCATCTTGTGTGTTTTGCTGTTCACCCTATGTGGGAAGGGTATGCCCAGACGTCGGTCCCGTGCTCACTAAGCCACTGGAGTCAAGCTAGCCTGGCTGAAGACGGCTGATAGCCAGAAACCGGTCCTAGGATTCTTGATTCCGGTCCAGGGAAGACATGGCTTGGCAGTTCGGGCTGGACTGTTCCCATGAGGAACAGGGTCAAGACTGATTGCATATGGCCATGTCTGAACTGGGGTGGCTTGGTGAGCAAAATAACGATGGATTAAACCCAGATCTGTGAGTGGGGGTGAATGTTTTGCCATTGTGCAACGTGCCGTCCATCATCTTGTGTGTTTTGCTGTTCACCCTATGTGGGAAGGGTATGCCCAGACGTGGGTCCCGTGCACACTAAGCCACGTGAGTCAAGCTATCCTGGCTGAAGACGGCTGATAGCCAGAAACCGGTCCTAGGATGCTTGATTCCGGTCCAGGGAAGACATGGCTTGGCAGTTCGGGCTGGACTGTTCCCATGAGGCAAACGGTCAAGACTGATTTGCATATGGCCATGTCTGAACTAGGGTGGCTTGTTGAGCAAAATAACGATGGATTAAACCCAGATCTGTGAGTGGGGGTGAATGTTTTGCCATTGTGCAACATTCCGTCCATCATCTTGTGTGTTTTGCCGTTCACCCTATGTGGGAAGGGTATGCCCAGACGTGGGTCCCGTGCTAACTCAGCCACTGGAGTCAAGCTATCCTGGCTGAAGACGGCTGATAGCCAGAAACCGGTCCTAGGATGCTTCATTCCGGTCCAGGGAAGACATGGCTAGGCAGTTCGGGCTGGACTGTTCCCATGAGCCACAGGGTCAAGACTGATTTGCATATGGCCATGTCTGAACTGGGGTGGCTCGGTGAGCCAAATAACGATGGATTAAACCCAAATCTGTGAGAGGGGGTGAATGTTATGCCATTGTGCAACATTCCGTACATCATCTTGTGTGTTTTGCTGTTCACCCTATGTGGGATGGGTATGCCCAGATGTGGGTCCCATGCTCACTAAGCAACTGGAGTCAAGCTATCCTGGCTGAAGACGGCTGATAGCCAGAAACCGGTCCTAGGATGCTTGATTCCGGTCCAGAAAAGACATGGCTTGGCAGTTCGGGCTGGACTGTTCCCAATAGGCACAGGGTCATGACTGATTTGCATATGGCCATGTCTGAACTGGGGTGGCTTGGTGAGCAAAATAACGATGGATTAAACTCAGATCTGTGAGTGGGGGTGAATGTTTTGCCATTGTGCAACATTCCGTCCATCATCTTGTGTGTTTTGCTGTTCACCCTATGTGGGAAGGGTATGCCCAGACGTGGGTCCCGTGCTCACTAAGCCACTGGAGTAAAGCTATCCTGGCTGAAGACGGCTGATAGCCGGAAACCGGTCCTAGGATGCTTGATTCTGTTCCAGGGAAGACATGGCTTGGCAGTTCGGGCTCCACTGTTCCAATGAGGCACAGGGTCAAGACTGATTTTCATTTGGACATGTCTGAACTGGGGTTGCTTGGTGAGCAAAATAACGATGGATTAAACCCAGATCTGTGAGTAGGGGTGAATGTTTTGTCATTGTGCACCATTTCGTCCATCATCTTGTGTGTTTTGCTGTTCACCCTATGTGGGAAGGGTATGCCCAGACGTGGGTCCCGTGCTCACTAAGCCACTACAGTCAAGCTATCCTGGCTGAAGACGGCTGATAGCCAGAAACCGGTCCTAGGATGCTTGATTCCAGTCCAGGGAAGACATGGCTTGGTAGTTCGAGCTGGACTGTTCCCATGAGGCACAGGGTCAAGACTGATTTGCATATGGCCATGTCTGAACTGGGGTGGCTGTGTGAGCAAAATAACGATGGATTAAACCCAGATCTGTGAGTGGGGGTGAATGTTTTTGCCATTGTGCAACATTCCGTCCATCATCTTGTGTGCCTTGCTGTTCACCCTATGTGGGAAGGGTATGCCCAGACGTGGGTCCCGTGCTCACTAAGACACTGGAATCAAGCTATCCTGGCTGAAGACGGGTGATAGCCAGAAACCGGTCCTAGGATGCTGGATTCCGGTCCAGGGAAGACATGGCTTGGCAGTTCGGGCTGGACTGTTCCCATGAGGCACAGGGTCAAGACTGATTTGCATATGGCCATGTCTGAACTGGGGTGGCTTGGTGAGCAAAATAACGATGGATTAAACCCCGATCTGTGAGTGGGGGTGAATGTTCTGCCATTGTGCAACATTCCGTCCATCATCTTGTGTGTTTTGCTGTTCACCCTATGTGGGAAGGGTATGCCCAGACGTGGGTCCCGTGCTCACTAAGCCACTGGAGTCAAGCTATCCTGGCTGAAGACGGCTGATAGCCAGAAACCGGTCCTAGGATGCTTGATTCCGGTCCAGGGAAGACATGGCTTGGCAGTTCGGGCTGGACTGTTCGCATGAGGCACAGGGTCAAGACTGATTTGCATATGGCCATGTCTGAACTGGGGTGGCTTGGTGAGCAAAATAACGATGGATTAAACCCAGATCTGTGAGTGGGGGTGAATGTTTTGCCATTGTGCAACATTCCGTCCATCATCTTGTGTTTTGCTGTTCACCCTATGTGGGAAGGGTATGCCCAGATGTGGGTCCTATGCTCACTAAGCCACTACAGTTAAGCTATCCTGGCTGAAGACGGCTGATAGCCAGAAACCGGTCCTAGGATGCTTGATTCCGGTCCAGGGAAGACATGGCTTGGCAGTTCGGGCTGGACTGTTCGCATGAGGCACAGGGTCAAGACTGATTTGCATATGGCCATGTCTGAACTGGGGTGGTTTGGTGAGCAAAATAACGATGGATTAAACCCAGATCTGTGAGTCAGGGTGAATGTTTTGCCATTGTGCAACATTCCGTCCATCATCTTGTGTGTCTTGCTGTTCACCCTATGTGGGAAGGGTATGCCCAGACGTGGATCCCGTGCTCACTAAGCCACTAGAGTCAAGCTATCCTGGCTGAAGACCGCTGATAGCCAGAAACCGGTCATAGGATGCATAAATCTGGTCCAGGGAAGACATGGCTTCGCAGTTCGAGCTGGACTGTTCCCATGAGGCACAGGGTCAAGACTGATTTGCATATGGCAGGATGGCACAGGATAGAGGAGGCTGTATGATTCTGGTGCTGTTGGATTTGTCCGCTGCCTTTGACACGGTGTCCCATGACATTCTAATCGGTCGCCTGAAGAGAGTAGGGATAGGCGGAACTGCTCTGTCATGGTTGGAAAGTTTCATTACTGGCCGCTCACAAAGTGTCCGATTGGGCTCCCATTTTTCCATCTCCAGGGAGCTCACCAAGGGGGTTCCACAGGGCTCATGTCTAAGCCCCACACTTTTTAATGTGTATGTGGTCCCCTTGGCGGACATCGTGAGAGAATATGGGTTCACACCAATATCGTATGCTGATGACACCCAGCTCTTGTTTCCTTTTGAGACACTGTCGCCAGCAGTTAAAAACACCTTTGCTGCAGGCATGAGAGCTGTATCTGAATGGATGACCTCCAATTGCCTGCAATGTAATGTGGGTAAGACGGAGGTCATGCTTTTCGTTGCAGCCCCGCTGCTTTGGTCGCCTGTGTGGTGGCCTCCTGACCTAGAGCCTGCTCCATGTCCCAAACAGGTAGTAAAAAATCTAGGGGTACGATTAGATCAGTCCTTACTACTAAAAGATCATGTAAGCCAGGTAGCAGGAACCTGTCTCAGAGTCATTGGGCTTCTGAGGCGGGTATTCCCATATCTGGTGGACAGTCACAGAAAAACACTGGTCCAAGCGCTTGTAATCAGCAGATTAGATTATTGTAATGGATTGCTCCTTTCTACCAATGACGAACAACTCGATAGGCTACAGGTAGCCCAGAATACGCAGCCAGGTTGATCCCGAATTTTCCATCTAGATCCCCTTCCCGGCCTCTCCTTAACAAACTCCACTGGCTGCCTATCCGCCAGCTGGTGAAATTTAAAATATGTTGTGTCATCCATAAATGCATGTTTGGCTCTGGTCCAAAATATCTGTCAGAAATATTTAAACCATATGAGCCATGTCGATCCTTACGATCTAATAATCAATCATTGCTTCAGGTGCCGCGGATTAAAAGGGACAGGCAGGGCGGTCGAGCTCTCTCTTATAGGGGTCCCACCATCTGGAATACTTTACCCTTTCTCTCAGGGAAGACTCCAATCTTGGAGCCTTTAGGAAATCTCTAAAGACTCATCTGTTTTTGACAATATAATCATTTAATTGATCCTGCTTTCTACAGCCTCTACTTATTTATGGCCTCTGGTATGAACACAAGCGCGGAGATACCCCTTCGGGGGTCGAGTTCCTGCGCTATACAAGCATATAAATAAATAAATAAATGCTTGAATCTGGTCCAGGGAAGACATGGCTTCGCAGTTCGAGCTGGACTGTTTCCATGAGGCACAGGGTCATGACTGATTTGCATATGGCCATGTCTGAACTGGGGTGGCTTGGTGAGCAAATTAACGATGGATTAAACTCAGATCTGTGAGTGGGGGTGAATGTTTTGCCATTGTGCAACATTCCGTCATCATCTTGTGTGTTTTGCTGTTCACACTATGTGGGAAGGGTATGCCCAGACGTGGGTCCCGTGCTCACTAAGCCACTGGAGTAAAGCTATCCTGGCTGAAGACGGCTGATAGCCAGAAACCGGTCCTAGGATGCTTGATTCTGTTCCAGGGAAGACATGGCTTGGCAGTTCGGGCTCCACTGTTCCAATGAGGCACAGGGTCAAGACTGATTTTCATTTGGACATGTCTGAACTGGGGTTGCTTGGTGAGCAAAATAACAATGGATTGAACCCAGATCTGTGAGTGGGGGTGAATATTTTGCCATTGTGCAACATTCCGTCCATCATCTTGTCTGTTTTGCTGTTCACCCTATGTGGGAAGGGTATGCCCAGACGTGGGTCCCGTGCTCACTAAGCTACTGGAGTCAAGCTATCCTGGCTGAAGGCGCCAGATAGCCAGAAACCGGTCCTAGGATGCTTGATTCCGGTCCAGGGAAGACATGGCTTGGCAGTTCGGGCTGAACTGTTGCCATGAGGCACAGGGTCAAGACTGATTTGCATTTGACCATGTCTGAACTGGGGTGGCTTGGTGAGCAAAATAACGATGGATTAAACCCAGATCTGTGAGTGGGGGTGAATGTTTTGCCATTGTGCAACATTCCGTACATCATCTTGTGTGTTTTGCTGTTCACCCTATGTGGGAAGGGTATGCCCAGAAGTTGGTCCCGTGCTCACTAAGCCACTGGAGTCAAGCTATCCTGGCTGAAGAAGGCTGATAGCCAGAAACAGGTCCTAGGATGCTTGATTCCGGTCCAGGGAAGACATGGCTTGGCAGTTCGGGCTGAACTGTTCCCATGAGGAAGAGGGTCAAGACTGATTTGCCTTTGGGCATGTCTGAAACGGGGTGGCTTGGTGAACAAAATAACGATGGATTAAACCCAGATCTGCGAGTGGGGGTGAATGTTTTGCCATTGTGCAACATTCCGTCCATCATCTTGTGTATTTTGCTGTTCACCCTATGTGGGAAGGATATGCCCAGACGTGGGTCCCGTGCACACTAAGCCACTGGAGTCAAGCTATCCTGGCTGAAGACGGCTGATAGCCAAAAACGGGTGCTAGGATGCTTGATTCCGGTAAAGGGAAGACATGGCTTGGCAGTTCGGGCTGGACTGTTCCCATGAGGCACAGGGTCAAGACTGATTTGCATATGGCCATGTCTGAACTGGGGTGGCTTGGTGAGCAAAATAACGATGGATTAAACCCAGATCTGTGGGTGGGGGTGAATGTTTTGCCATTGTGCAACATTCCGTCCATCATCTTGTGTGTTTTGCTGTTCACCCTATGTGGGAAGGGTATGCCCCGACGTGGGTCCCGTGCTAACTAAGCCACTGGAGTCAAGCTATCCTGGCTGAAGACGGCTGATAGCCAGAAACCGGTCCTAGGATGCTTGATTCCGGTCCAGGGAAGACATGGCTTGGCAGTTCGGGCTAGACTCTTCCCATGAGGCACAGGGTCAAGACTGATTTGCATATGGCCATGTCTGAACTGGGGTGGCTTGGTGAGCAAAATAACGATGGATTAAACCCAGATCTGTGAGTGGGGGTGAATGTTTTGCCATTGTGCAACATTCCGTCCATCATCTTGTGTGTTTTGCTGTTCACCCTATGTGGGAAGGGTATGCCCAGATGTGGGTCTCGTGCTCACTAAGCCACTGGAGTCAAGCTATCCTGGCTGAAGACGGCTGATAGCCAGAAACCGGTCCTAGGATGCTTGATTCCGGTCCAGGGAAGATATGGCTTGGCAGTTCGGGCTGGACTGTTCCCATGAGTTACAGGGAGAAGACTGATTTGCATATGGCCATGTCTGAACTGGGGTGGCTTGGTGAGCAAAATAACGATGGATTAAACCCCGATCTGTGAGTGGGGGTGAATGTTTTGCCATTGTGCAACATTCCGTCCATCATCTTGTGTATTTTGCTGTTCACCCTTTGTGGGAAGGGTATGCCCAGACGTGGGTCCCGTGCTAACTAAGCCACTGGAGACAAGCTATCCTGGCTGAAGACGGCTGATAGCCAGAAACCGGTCCTAGGATGCTTGATTCCGGTCCCGGGAAGACATGGCTTGGCAGTTCGGGCTAGACTCTCCCATGAGGCACAGGGTCAAGACTGATTTGCATATGGCCATGTCTGAACTGGGGTGGCTTGGTGAGCAAAATAACGATGGATTAAACCCAGATCTGTGAGTGGGGGTGAATGTTTTGCCATTGTGCAACATTCCATCCATCATCTTGTGTGTTTTGCTGTTCACCCTATGTGGGAAGGGCATGCCCAGACGTGGGTCTCGTGCTCACTAAGCCACTGGAGTCAAGCTATCCTGGCTGAAGACGGCTGATAGCCAGAAACCGGTCCTAGGATGCTTGATTCCGGTTCAGGGACAACATGGCTTGGCAGTTCGGGCTGAACTGTTCCCATGAGGCACAGGGCCAAGACTGATTTGCATGGTGTTGGATACCTTGAGAGACGGCGCTGACAAGGGTTCCCCCCAGGCCCTGGTATTATTAGATCTGTCGGCTGCTTTCGACACGGTGGACCACAACATCCTTCTCCACCATGTCGAGCAAGCTGGCATCCAGGGTCTGGCGCTGGCATGGGTCAAATCCTTCCTGACCGGGAGGTCCCAGACCCTCAGCCTGGGTACTCTGAGAGCTCCTAGGGAACACTTGCCCTGCGGGGTCCCCCAGGGCTCCTCCTTATCCCCTCTTCTCTTCAACCTCTATCTTCGACCCCTTCTTTTCTCTCTGAGGCAGTGGGACGTCACCGTCTTCAACTACGCGGACGACCTACAACTCATCTTTTCTCTCGACTCCCCCTCTGCTATCCCGAACTTCCAGGCAGTTATGTCCCACATCCTACAGTGGATGTGCCAAAACCAGCTCAAACTGAATCCTGGAAAGACGGAGCTCCTTCTTCCTGGCAAGAGTTCTACCTATTGGGGTCCGCACTTTTGGCCGAAAGAACTCGGTACCCCCCCCCACCCCTGTGGCCTCGGTAAAAAGTCTCGGGGTCACCATTGACTCCAGTCTTACCCTCGGGCCCCAAGTGGGGACAGTAGTCTCCTCCTGCATGTTCCAGCTACGCAGGATCAGGAAGGTGGCTTATCTCCTTACTCCTGAAGCTCTCCTGCAAGTAATCATAGCTCTTGTCCTCTCCCGCTTAGATTTTTCAAACGCTATCTACCACGGTCTGCCTAAAACATCTCTCTCCAGACTACAATCTGTTCAAAACCAAGCGGCGAGATTGGCCCTTGGGATTCCGAAATGGCAATCCGCTAAACCCCTTCTTTTTAAACTGCACTGGCTCCCTGTCGTCTCGAGAGCAGCCTTCAAGATCGGCTGCCTCACCTTTAAATCTTTATCCGGCCCCTGTCCCGCCTTTCTGAAATCCCTTATCAGGACCTATTGCCCTTCACGGAACCTGAGATCTTCTCACCTTCACCTCTTATTCATTCCCCCCGTCAAACTTTGCAGATCTGGAGGCCGGAGATTCGCATTCCTGGCCCCTAAACTGTGGAACTCCTTTCCCCTCTCTCTCAAAATCTCCAACTCTCTCACCCTTTTCCGTAAATCCCTAAAAACATGGCTGTTCCCTCAATCCGGCTAAAACCCTTTTGGTCCCTCAGTACTCAACCAGCGCCAGGAAACCCTTGGTGTCAGCGCGCTTTACAAGCTCCCCTTACAATACAATACAATACAATACAATACAATATGGCCATGTTGTAACTGGGGTGGCTTGGTGAGCAAAATAACGATGGATTAAACCCAGATCTGTGAGTGGGGGTGAATGTTTTGCCATTGTGCAACATTCCATCCATCATCTTATGTGTTTTGCTGTTCACCCTATGTGGGAACGGTATGCCCAGATGTGGTCCCGTGCTCACTAGGCCACTGGAGTCAAGCTATCCTGGCTGAAGATGGCTGATAGCCAGAAACCGGTCCGAGGATGATTGATTCCGGTCCAGGGAAGATATGGCTTGGCAGTTCGGGCTGGACTGTTCCCATGAGTTACAGGGTCAAGACTGATTTGCATATGGCCATGTCTGAACTGGGGTGGCTTGGTGAGCAAAATAACGATGGATTAAACCCAGATCTGTGAGTGGGGGTGAATGTTTTGCCATTGTGCAACATTCCGTCCATCATCTTGTGTGTTTTGCTGTTCACCCTATGTGGGAAGGGTATGCCCAGACGTGGGTCCCGTGCTAACTAAGCCACTGGAGTCAAGCTATCCTGGCTGAAGACGGCTGATAGCCAGAAACCGATCCTAGGATGCTTGATTCCGGTCCAGGGAAGACATGGTTTGGCAGTTCGGGCTGGACTGTTCCCATGTGGCACAGGGTCAAGACTGATTTGCATATGGCCATGTCTGAACTGGGGTGGCATGGTGAGCAAAATAACGATGGATTAAACCCAGATCTGTGAGTGGGGGTGGATGTTATGCCATTGTGCAACATTCCGTACATCATCTTGTGTAATTTGCTGTTCACCCTATGTGGGAAGGGAATGCCCAGACGTGGGTCCCGTGTTCACTAAGCCACTGGAGTCAAGCTATCCTGGCTGAAGACGGCTGATAGCCAGAAACCAGTCCTAGGATGCTTGATTCCGGTCCACGGAAGAAATGGCTTGGCAGTTCGGGCTGGACTGTTCGCATGAGGCACAGGGTCAAGACTGATTTGCATATGGCCATGTCTGAACTGGGGTGGCTTGGTGAGCAAAATAACGATGGATTAAGCCCACATCTGTGAGTGGGGGTGAATGTTTTGCCATTGTGCAACATTCCGTCCATCATCTTGTGTTTTTTGCTGTTCACCCTATGTGGGAAGGGTATGCCCAGACGTGGGTCCCATGCTCACTAAACCACTACAGTCAAGCTATCCTGGCTGAAGACGGCTGATAGCCAGAAACCGGTCCTAGGATGCTTGATTCCAGTGCAGGGAAGACATGGGTTGGCAGTTCGGGCTGGACTGTTCCCATGAGGTACAGGGTCACGACTGATTTGCATATGGCCATGTCTGAACTGGGGTGGCTTGGTGAGCAAAATAACGATGGATTAAACCCAGATCTGTGAGTCGGGGTGAATGTTTTGCCATTGTGCAACATTCCATCCATCATCTTGTGTGTCTTGCTGTTCACCCTATGTGGGAAGGGTATGCCCAGACGTGGATCCCGTGCTCACTAAGACACTGGAGTCAAGCTATCCTGGCTGAAGACAGCTGATAGCCAGAAACCGGTCCTACGATGCTGGATTCTGGTCCAGGGAAGACATGGCTTGGCAGTTCGGGCTGGACTGTTCCCATGAGGCACAGGGTCAAGACTGATTTGCATATGGCCATGCCTGAACTGGGGTGGCTTGGTGAGCAAAATAACGATGGATTAAACCCAGATCTGTGAGTGGGGGTGAATGTTTTGCCATTGTGCAACATTCCGTCCATCATCTTGTGTGTTTTGCTGTTCACCCTATGTGGGAAGGGTATGCCCAGACGTGGGTCCCGTGTTCACTAAGCCACTGGAGTCAAGCTATCCTGGCTGAAGACGGCTGATAGCCAGAAACCAGTCCTAGGATGCTTGATTCCGGTCCACGGAAGAAATGGCTTGGCAGTTCGGGCTGGACTGTTCGCATGAGGCACAGGGTCAAGACTGATTTGCATATGGCCATGTCTGAACTGGGGTGGCTTGGTGAGCAAAATAACGATGGATTAAGCCCACATCTGTGAGTGGGGGTGAATGTTTTGCCATTGTGCAACATTCCGTCCATCATCTTGTGTTTTTTGCTGTTCACCCTATGTGGGAAGGGTATGCCCAGACGTGGGTCCCATGCTCACTAAACCACTACAGTCAAGCTATCCTGCCTGAAGACGGCTGATAGCCAGAAACCGGTCCTAGGATGCTTGATTCCAGTGCAGGGAAGACATGGGTTGGCAGTTCGGGCTGGACTGTTCCCATGAGGTACAGGGTCACGACTGATTTGCATATGGCCATGTCTGAACTGGGGTGGCTTGGTGAGCAAAATAACGATGGATTAAACCCAGATCTGTGAGTCGGGGTGAATGTTTTGCCATTGTGCAACATTCCATCCATCATCTTGTGTGTCTTGCTGTTCACCCTATGTGGGAAGGGTATGCCCAGACGTGGATCCCGTGCTCACTAAGACACTGGAGTCAAGCTATCCTGGCTGAAGACAGCTGATAGCCAGAAACCGGTCCTACGATGCTGGATTCTGGTCCAGGGAAGACATGGCTTGGCAGTTCGGGCTGGACTGTTCCCATGAGGCACAGGGTCAAGACTGATTTGCATATGGCCATGCCTGAACTGGGGTGGCTTGGTGAGCAAAATAACGATGGATTAAACCCAAATCTGTGAGTGGGGGTGAATGTTTTGCCATTGTGCAACATTCCGTCCATCATCTTGTGTGTTTTGCTGTTCACCCTATGTGGGAAGGGTATGCCCAGACGTGGGTCCCGTGCTCACTAAGCCACTGGAGTCAAGATATCCTGGCTGAAGACGGCTGATAGCCAGAAACCGGTCCTAGGATGCTTGATTCCGGTCCAGGGAAAACATGGCTTGGCAGTACGGGCTGGTCTGTTCCCATGAGGCACAGGGTCAAGACTGATTTGCATATGGCCATGTCTGAACTGGGGTGGCTTGGTGAGCAAAATAACGATGGATTAAAGCCAGATCTGTGAGTGGGGGTGAACGTTCTGCCATTGTGCAACATTCCGTCCATCATCTTGTGTGTTGTGCTGTTCACCGTATGTGGGAAGGCTATGCCCAGACGTGGGTCCCGTGCTCACTAAGCCGCTAGAGTCAAGCTACCCTGGCTGAAGACGGCTGATAGCTAGGAGGCTTGATTCCTAGGATGCTTGATTCCGGTCCATGGAAGACATGGCTTGGCAGTTCGGGGTGGACTGTTCCCATGAGGCACAGGGTCAAGACTGATTTGCATATGGCCATGTCTGAACTGGGGTGGCTTGGTGAGCAAAATAACGATGGATTAAACCCAGACCTGTGAGTGGGGGTGAATGTTTTGCCATTGTGCAACATTCCGTCCTTCATTTTGTGTGTTTTGCTGTTCACCTTATGTGGGAAGGGTATGCCCAGACGTGGGTCCCGTGCTCACTAAACCACTGGAGTCAAGCTATCCTGGCTGAAGACGGCTGATAGCCAGAAACCGGTCCTAGGATGCTTGATTCCTGTCCAGGGAAGACATGGCTTGGCAGTTTGGGCTGGACTGTTCCCATGAGGCACAGGGTCAAGACTGATTTGCATATGGCCATGTCTGAACTGGGGTGGCTTGGTGAGCAAAATAACAATGGATTAAACCCAGATCTGTGAGTCGGGGTGAATGTTTTGCCATTGTGCAACATTCCGTCCATCATCTTGTGTGTCTTGCTGTTCACCCTATGTGAGAAGGGTATGCCCAGACGTGGATCCCGTGCTCACTAAGCCACTAGAGTCAAGCTATCCTGGCTGAAGACCGCTGATACCCAGAAACCGGTCTTAGGATGCTTGAATCTGGTCCAGGGAAGACATGGCTTCGCAGTTCGAGCTGGACTGTTTCCATGAGGCACAGGGTCAAGACTGATTTGCATATGGCAGGATGGCACAGGATAGAGGAGGCTCTATGATTCTGGTGCTGTTGGATTTGTCCGCTGCCTTTGACACGGTGTCCCATGACATTCTAATCGGCCGTCTGAAGAGAGTAGGGATAGGCGGAACTGCTCTGTCATGGTTGGAAAGTTTCATTACTGGCCGCTCACAAAATGTCCGATTGGGCTCCCATTATTCCATCTCCAGGGAGCTCACCAAGGGGGTTCCACAGGGCTCATGTCTAAGCCCCACACTTTTTAATGTGTATGTGGCCCCCTTGGCGGACATCGTGAGAGAATATGGGTTCACACCAATATCGTATGCTGATGACACCCAGCTCTTGTTTCCTTTTGAGACACTGTCGCCAGCAGTTAAAAACACCTTTGCTGCAGGCATGAGAGCTGTATCCGAATGGATGACCTCCAATTGCCTGCAATGTAATGTGGGTAAGACGGAGGTCATGCTTTTCGGAGCAGCCCCACTCCTTTGGTCGCCTGAGTGGTGGCCTCCTGACCTAGGACCTGCTCCATGTCCCAAACAGGTAGTAAAAAATCTAGGGGTATGATTAGATCAGTCCTTACTACTAAAAGATCATGTAAGCCAGGTAACAGGAACCTGTCTCAGAGTCATTGGGCTTCTGAGGCGGGTATTCCCGTATCTGGCAGACAGTCACAGAAAAACACTGGTCCAAGCGCTTGTAATCAGCAGATTAGATTATTGTAATGGATTGCTCCTTTCTGCCAATGACGAACAACTCGATAGGCTACAGGTAGCCCAGAATACGGCAGCCAGGTTGATTCTGAATGTTCCAGATAGATCCCCTTCCCGGCCTCTCCTTAACAAACTCCACTGGCTGCCTATCCGCCAGTTGGTGAAATTTTAAATATGTTGTGTCATCCATAAATGCCTGTTTGGCTCTGGTCCAAAATATCTGTCAGAAATATTTAAACCATATGAGCCATGTCGATCCTTACGATCTAAAAATCAATCATTGCTTCAGGTGCCGCGGATTAAAAGGGAAAGACAGGGCGGTCGAGCTCTCTCTTATAGGGGTCCCACCATCTGGAATACTCTACCCCTTTCTCTCAGGCAAGACTCCAATCTTGGAGCCTTTAGGAAATCTCTAAAGACTCATCTGTTTTTGACAATATAATCATTGAATTGATCCTGTTTTCTACAGCCTCTACTTATTTATGGCCTCTGGTATGAACACAAGCGCGGAGATACCCCTTCGGGGGTCGAATTCCTGCGCTATACAAGCATATAATTAAATAAATAAATGCTTGAATCTGGTCCAGGGAAGACATGGCTTTGCAGTTCGAGCTGGACTGTTCCCATGAGGCACAGGGTCAAGACTGATTTGCATATGGCCATGTCTGACATGGGGTGGCTTGGTGAGCGAAATAACAATGGATTAAACTCAGATCTGTGAGTGGGGGTGAATGTTTTGCCATTGTGCAACATTCCGTCCATCATCTTGTGTGTTTTACTGTTCACCCTATGTGAGAAGGGTATGCCCAGACGTGGGTCCCGTGCTCACTAAGCCACTGGAGTCAAGCTATCCTGGCTGAAGACGGCTGATAGCCAGAAACCGGTCCTAGGATGCTTGATTCTGGTCCAGGGAAGACATGGCTTGGCAGTTCGGGCTCAACTGTTCCAATGAGGCACAGGGTCAAGACTGATTTGCATTTGGACATGTCTGAACTGGGGTGGCTTGGTGAGCAAAATAACGATGGATTAAACCCAGATCTGTGAGTGGGGGTGAATGTTTTGCCATTGTGCAACATTCCGTCCATCATCTTGTGTGTTTTACTGTTCACCCTATGTGGGAAGGGTATGCCCAGACGTGGGTTCCGTGCTCACTAAGCCACTGGAGTCAAGCTATCCTGGCTGAAGGCGGCTGATAGCCAGAAACCGTTCATAGGATGCTCGATTCCAGTCCAGGGAAGGCATGGCTTGGCAGTACGGGCTGAACTGTTGCCATGAGGCACAGGGTCAAGACTGATTTGCATTTGACCATGTCTGAACTGGGGTGACTTGGTGAGAAAAATAACGATGGATTAAACCCAGATCTGTGAGTGGGGGTGAATGTTTTGCCATTGTGCAAGATTCCGTCCATCATCTTGTGTGTTTTGCTGTTCACCCTATGTGGGAAGGGTATGTCCAGACGTGGGTCCCATGCTCACTAAGCCACTGGAGTCAAGCTATCCTGGCTGAAGACGGCTGATAGCCAGAAACCGGTCCTAGGATGCTTGATTCCGGTCCAGGGAAGACATGGCTTGGCAGTTCGGGCTGAACTGTTCCCATGAGGCACAGGGTCAAGACTGATTTGCATTTGGCCATGTCTGAACTGGGGTGGCTTGGTGAGCAAAATAACGATGGATTAAACCCAGATCTGTGAGTGGGGGTGAATGTTTTGCCGTTGTGCAACACTCCGTCCATCATCTTGTGTGCTTTGCTGTCCACGCTATGTGGGAAGGGTATGCCCAGACGCGGGTCCTGTGCTTACTAAGCCACTGGAGTCAAGCTATCCTGGCTGAAGAAGGCTGATAGCCAGAAACCGGTCCTAGGATGCTTGATTCCGTTCCAGGGAAGACATGGCTTGGCAGTTCGGGCTGGAGTGTTCCCATGAAGCACGGGGTCAAGACTGATTTGCATATGGCCATGTCTGAACTGGGGTGGCTTGGTGAGCAAAATAACGATGGATTAAACCTAGATCTGTGAGTGGGGGTGAATGATTTGCCATTGTGCAACATTCCGTTCATCATCTTGTGTATTTTGCTGTTCACCCTATGTGGGAAGGGTATGCCCAGATGTGGGTCCCGTGCTCACTAAGCCACTGGAGTCACGCTATCCTGGCTGAAGACGGCTGATAGCCAGAAACCGGTCCTAGGATGCTTGATTCCGGTCCAGGGAAGACATGGCTTGGCAGTTCGGGCTGAACTGTTCCCATGAGGAACAGGGTCAAGACTGATTTGCATTTGGCCATGTCTGAACTGGGGTGGCTTGGTGAGCAAAATAACGATGGATTAAACCCAGATCTGTGAGTGGGGGTGAATGTTTTGCCATTGTGCAACACTCCGTCCATCATCTTGTGTGTTTTGCTGTTCACCCTATGTGGGAAGGGTATGCCCAGATGTGGGTCCCGTGCTCACTAAACCACTGGAGTCAAGCTATCCTGGCTGAAGAAGGCTGATAGCCAGAAACTGGTCCTAGGATGCTTGATTCCGGTCCAGGGAAGACATTGCTTGGCAGTTCGGGCTGGACTGTTCCCATGAAGCACAGGGTCAAGACTGATTTTAATATGGCCATGTTTGAACTGGGGTGGCTTGGTGAGCAAAATAACGATGGATTAAACCCAGATCTGTGGGTGGGGGTGAATGTTTTGGCATTGTGCAACATTCCGTCCATCATCTTGTGTGTTTTGCTGTTCACCCTATGTGGGAAGGGTATGCCCAGACGTGGGTCCCGTGCTCACTAAGCCGCTGGAGTCAAGCTATCCTGGCTGAAGACGGCTGATAGCCAGAAAACGGTCCTAGGATGCTTGATTCTGGTCAAGGAAAGACATGGCTTGGCAGTTGGCGCTGAACTGTTCCCATGAGGCACAGGGTCAAGACTGATTTGCATATGGCCATGTCTGAACTGGGGTGGCTTGGTGAGCAAAATAACGATGGATTAAACCCAGATCTGTGAGTGGGGGTGAATGTTTTGCCATTGTGCAACATTCCGTCCATCATCTTGTGTGTTTTGCTGTTCATCCTATGTGGGAAGGGTATGCCCAGACATGGGTCCCATGCTCCCTAAGCCACTGGAGTCAAGCTATCCTGGCTGAAGACGGCTGATAGCCAGAAACCGGTCCTAGGATGCTTGAATCCGGTCCAGGGAAGACATGGCTTGGCAGTTCGGCTTGACTGTTCGCATGAGGCACAGGGTCAATACTGATTTGCATATGGCCATGTCTGAACTGGGGTGGCTTGGTGAGCAAAATAACGATGGATTAAACCCATATCTGTGAGTCGGGGTGAATGTTTTGCCATTGTGCAACATTCCATCCATCATCTTGTGTGTTTTGCTGTTCACCCTATGTGAGAAGGGCATGCCCAGACGTGGGTCTCGTGCTCACTAAGCCACTGGAGTCAAGCTATCCTGGCTGAAGACGGCTGATAGCCAGAAACCGGTCCTAGGATGCTTGATTCCGGTTCAGGGACAACATGGCTTGGCAGTTCGGGACGAACTGTTCCCATGAGGCACAGGGCCAAGACTGATTTGCATGGTGTTGGATACCTTGAGAGACGGCGCTGACAAGGGTTCCCCCCAGGCCCTGGTATTATTAGATCTGTCGGCTGCTTTCGACACGGTGGACCACAACATCCTTCTCCACCGTGTCGAGCAAGCTGGCATCCAGGGTCTGGCGCTGGCATGGGTCAAATCCTTCCTGACCGGGAGGTCCCAGACCCTCAGCCTGGGTACTCTGAGAGCTCCTAGGGAACACTTGCCCTGCGGGGTCCCCCAGGGCTCCTCCTTATCCCCTCTTCTCTTCAACCTCTATCTTCGACCCCTTCTTTTCTCTCTGAGGCAGTGGGACGTCACCGTCTTCAACTACGCGGACGACCTACAACTCATCTTTTCTCTCGACTCCCCCTCTGCTATCCCGAACTTCCAGGCAGTTATGTCCCACATCCTACAGTGGATGTGCCAAAACCAGCTCAAACTGAATCCTGGAAAGACGGAGCTCCTTCTTCCTGGCAAGAGTTCTACCTATTGGGGTCCGCACTTTTGGCCGAAAGAACTCGGTACCCCCCCACCCCTGTGGCCTCGGTAAAAAGTCTCGGGGTCACCATTGACTCCAGTCTTACCCTCGGGCCCCAAGTGGGGACAGTAGTCTCCTCCTGCATGTTCCAGCTACGCAGGATCAGGAAGGTGGCTTATCTCCTTACTCCTGAAGCTCTCCTGCAAGTAATCATAGCTCTTGTCCTCTCCCGCTTAGATTTTTCAAACGCTATCTACCACGGTCTGCCTAAAACATCTCTCTCCAGACTACAATCTGTTCAAAACCAAGCGGCGAGATTGGCCCTTGGGATTCCGAAATGGCAATCCGCGAAACCCCTTCTTTTTAAACTGCACTGGCTCCCTGTCGTCTCGAGAGCAGCCTTCAAGATCGGCTGCCTCACCTTTAAATCTTTATCCGGCCCCTGTCCCGCCTTTCTGAAATCCCTTATCAGGACCTATTGCCCTTCACGGAACCTGAGATCTTCTCACCTTCACCTCTTATTCATTCCCCCCGTCAAACTTTGCAGATCTGGAGGCCGGAGATTCGCATTCCTGGCCCCTAAACTGTGGAACGCCTTTCCCCTCTCTCTCAAAATCTCCAACTCTCTCACCCTTTTCCGTAAATCCCTAAAAACATGGCTTTTCCCTCAATCCGGCTAAAACCCTTTTGGTCCCTCAGTACTCAACCAGCGCCAGGAAACCCTTGGTGTCAGCGCGCTTTACAAGCTCCCCTTACAATACAATACAATACAATACAATACAATATGGCCATGTTGTAACTGGGGTGGCTTGGTGAGCAAAATAACGATGGATTAAACCCAGATCTGTGAGTGGGGGTGAATGTTTTGCCATTGTGCAACATTCCATCCATCATCTTATGTGTTTTGCTGTTCACCCTATGTGGGAAGGTATGCCCAGATGTGGTCCCGTGCTCACTAGGCCACTGGAGTCAAGCTATCCTGGCTGAAGACGGCTGATAGCCAGAAACCGGTCCTAGGATGCTTGATTCCGGTCCAGGGAAGACATGGTTTGGCAGTTCGGGCTGGACTGTTCCCATGTGGCACAGGGTCAAGACTGATTTGCATATGGCCATGTCTGAACTGGGGTGGCATGGTGAGCAAAATAACGATGGATTAAACCCAGATCTGTGAGTGGGGGTGGATGTTATGCCATTGTGCAACATTCCGTACATCATCTTGTGTAATTTGCTGTTCACCCTATGTGGGAAGGGAATGCCCAGACGTGGGTCCCGTGTTCACCAAGCCACTGGAGTCAAGCTATCCTGGCTGAAGACGGCTGATAGCCAGAAACCAGTCCTAGGATGCTTGATTCCGGTCCACGGAAGAAATGGCTTGGCAGTTCGGGCTGGACTGTTCGCATGAGGCACAGGGTCAAGACTGATTTGCATATGGCCATGTCTGAACTGGGGTGGCTTGGTGAGCAAAATAACGATGGATTAAGCCCACATCTGTGAGTGGGGGTGAATGTTTTGCCATTGTGCAACATTCTGTCCATCATCTTGTGTGTTTTGCTGTTCACCCTATGTGGGAAGGGTATGCCCAGACGTGGGTCCCATGCTCACTAAACCACTACAGTCAAGCTATCCTGGCTGAAGACGGCTAATAGCCAGAAACCGGTCCTAGGATGCTTGATTCCAGTGCAGGGAAGACATGGGTTGGCAGTTCGGGCTGGACTGTTCCCATGAGGTACAGGGTCACGACTGATTTGCATATGGCCATGTCTGAACTGGGGTGGCTTGGTGAGCAAAATAACGATGGATTAAACCCAGATCTGTGAGTCGGGGTGAATGTTTTGCCATTGTGCAACATTCCGTCCATCATCTTTTGTGTCTTGCTGTTCACCCTATGTGGGAAGGGTATGCCCAGACCTGGATCCCGTGCTCACTAAGACACTGGAGTCAAGCTATCCTGGCTGAAGACAGCTGATAGCCAGAAACCGGTCCTACGATGCTGGATTCTGGTCCAGGGAAGACATGGCTTGGCAGTTCGGGCTGGACTGTTCCCATGAGGCACAGGGTCAAGACTGATTTGCATATGGCCATGCCTGAACTGGGGTGGCTTGGTGAGCAAAATAACGATGGATTAAACCCAGATCTGTGAGTGGGGGTGAATGTTTTGCCATTGTGCAACATTCCGTCCATCATCTTGTGTGTTTTGCTGTTCACCCTATGTGGGAAGGGTATGCCCAGACGTGGGTCCCGTGCTCACTAAGCCACTGGAGTCAAGATATCCTGGCTGAAGACGGCTGATAGCCAGAAACCGGTCCTAGGATGCTTGATTCCGGTCCAGGGAAAACATGGCTTGGCAGTACGGGCTGGTCTGTTCCCATGAGGCACAGGGTCAAGACTGATTTGCATATGGCCATGTCTGAACTGGGGTGGCTTGGTGAGCAAAATAACGATGGATTAAAGCCAGATCTGTGAGTGGGGGTGAACGTTCTGCCATTGTGCAACATTCCGTCCATCATCTTGTGTGTTGTGCTGTTCACCGTATGTGGGAAGGCTATGCCCAGACGTGGGTCCCATGCTCACTAAACCACTACAGTCAAGCTATCCTGGCTGAAGACGGCTAATAGCCAGAAACCGGTCCTAGGATGCTTGATTCCAGTGCAGGGAAGACATGGGTTGGCAGTTCGGGCTGGACTGTTCCCATGAGGTACAGGGTCACGACTGATTTGCATATGGCCATGTCTGAACTGGGGTGGCTTGGTGAGCAAAATAACGATGGATTAAACCCAGATCTGTGAGTCGGGGTGAATGTTTTGCCATTGTGCAACATTCCGTCCATCATCTTTTGTGTCTTGCTGTTCACCCTATGTGGGAAGGGTATGCCCAGACCTGGATCCCGTGCTCACTAAGACACTGGAGTCAAGCTATCCTGGCTGAAGACAGCTGATAGCCAGAAACCGGTCCTACGATGCTGGATTCTGGTCCAGGGAAGACATGGCTTGGCAGTTCGGGCTGGACTGTTCCCATGAGGCACAGGGTCAAGACTGATTTGCATATGGCCATGCCTGAACTGGGGTGGCTTGGTGAGCAAAATAACGATGGATTAAACCCAGATCTGTGAGTGGGGGTGAATGTTTTGCCATTGTGCAACATTCCGTCCATCATCTTGTGTGTTTTGCTGTTCACCCTATGTGGGAAGGGTATGCCCAGACGTGGGTCCCGTGCTCACTAAGCCACTGGAGTCAAGATATCCTGGCTGAAGACGGCTGATAGCCAGAAACCGGTCCTAGGATGCTTGATTCCGGTCCAGGGAAAACATGGCTTGGCAGTACGGGCTGGTCTGTTCCCATGAGGCACAGGGTCAAGACTGATTTGCATATGGCCATGTCTGAACTGGGGTGGCTTGGTGAGCAAAATAACGATGGATTAAAGCCAGATCTGTGAGTGGGGGTGAACGTTCTGCCATTGTGCAACATTCCGTCCATCATCTTGTGTGTTGTGCTGTTCACCGTATGTGGGAAGGCTATGCCCAGACGTGGGTCCCGTGCTCACTAAGCCACTAGAGTCAAGCTACCCTGGCTGAAGACGGCTGATAGCTAGGAGGCTTGATTCCTACGATGCTTGATTCCGGTCCATGGAAGACATGGCTTGGCAGTTCGGGCTGGTCTGTTCCCATGAGGCACAGGGTCAAGACTGATTTGCATATGGCCATGTCTGAACTGGGGTGGCTTGGTGAGCAAAATAACGATGGATTAAAGCCAGATCTGTGAGTGGGGGTGAACGTTCTGCCATTGTGCAACATTCCGTCCATCATCTTGTGTGTTGTGCTGTTCACCGTATGTGGGAAGGCTATGCCCAGACGTGGGTCCCGTGCTCACTAAGCCACTAGAGTCAAGCTACCCTGGCTGAAGACGGCTGATAGCTAGGAGGCTTGATTCCTACGATGCTTGATTCCGGTCCATGGAAGACATGGCTTGGCAGTTCGGGGTGGACTGTTCCCATGAGGCACAGGGTCAAGACTGATTTGCATATGGCCTTGTCTGAACTGGGGTGGCTTGGTGAGCAAAATAACGATGGATTAAACCCAGACCTGTGAGTGGGGGTGAATGTTTTGCCATTGTGCAACATTCCGTCCTTCATTTTGTGTGTTTTGCTGTTCACCTTATGTGGGAAGGGTATGCCCAGACGTGGGTCCCGTGCTCACTGAACCACTGGAGTCAAGCTATCCTGGCTGAAGACGGCTGATAGCCAGAAACCGGTCCTAGGATGCTTGATTCCTGTCCAGGGAAGACATGGCTTGGCAGTTTGGGCTGGACTGTTCCCATGAGGCACAGGGTCAAGACTGATTTGCATATGGCCATGTCTGAACTGGGGTGGCTTGGTGAGCAAAATAACAATGGATTAAACCCAGATCTGTGAGTCGGGGTGAATGTTTTGCCATTGTGCAACATTCCGTCCATCATCTTGTGTGTCTTGCTGTTCACCCTATGTGAGAAGGGTATGCCCAGACGTGGATCCCGTGCTCACTAAGCCACTAGAGTCAAGCTATCCTGGCTGAAGACCGCTGATACCCAGAAACCGGTCTTAGGATGCTTGAATCTGGTCCAGGGAAGACATGGCTTCGCAGTTCGAGCTGGACTGTTTCCATGAGGCACAGGGTCAAGACTGATTTGCATATGGCAGGATGGCACAGGATAGAGGAGGCTCTATGATTCTGGTGCTGTTGGATTTGTCCGCTGCCTTTGACACGGTGTCCCATGACATTCTAATCGGCCGTCTGAAGAGAGTAGGGATAGGCGGAACTGCTCTGTCATGGTTGGAAAGTTTCATTACTGGCTGCTCACAAAATGTCCGATTGGGCTCCCATTATTCCATCTCCAGGGAGCTCACCAAGGGGGTTCCACAGGGCTCATGTCTAAGCCCCACACTTTTTAATGTGTATGTGGCCCCCTTGGCGGACATCTTGAGAGAATATGGGTTCACACCAATATCGTATGCTGATGACACCCAGCTCTTGTTTCCTTTTGAGACACTGTCGCCAGCAGTTAAAAACACCTTTGCTGCAGGCATGAGAGCTGTATCCGAATGGATGACCTCCAATTGCCTGCAATGTAATGTGGGTAAGACGGAGGTCATGCTTTTCGGAGCAGCCCCACTCCTTTGGTCGCCTGAGTGGTGGCCTCCTGACCTAGGACCTGCTCCATGTCCCAAACAGGTAGTAAAAAATCTAGGGGTATGATTAGATCAGTCCTTACTACTAAAAGATCATGTAAGCCAGGTAACAGGAACCTGTCTCAGAGTCATTGGGCTTCTGAGGCGGGTATTCCCGTATCTGGCAGACAGTCACAGAAAAACACTGGTCCAAGCGCTTGTAATCAGCAGATTAGATTATTGTAATGGATTGCTCCTTTCTGCCAATGACGAACAACTCGATAGGCTACAGGTAGCCCAGAATACGGCAGCCAGGTTGATTCTGAATGTTCCAGATAGATCCCCTTCCCGGCCTCTCCTTAACAAACTCCACTGGCTGCCTATCCGCCAGTTGGTGAAATTTTAAATATGTTGTGTCATCCATAAATGCCTGTTTGGCTCTGGTCCAAAATATCTGTCAGAAATATTTAAACCATATGAGCCATGTCGAGCCTTACGATCTAAAAATCAATCATTGCTTCAGGTGCCGCGGATTAAAAGGGAAAGACAGGGCGGTCGAGCTCTCTCTTATAGGGGTCCCACCATCTGGAATACTCTACCCCTTTCTCTCAGGCAAGACTCCAATCTTGGAGCCTTTAGGAAATCTCTAAAGACTCATCTGTTTTTGACAATATAATCATTGAATTGATCCTGTTTTCTACAGCCTCTACTTATTTATGGCCTCTGGTATGAACACAAGCGCGGAGATACCCCTTCAGGGGTCGAATTCCTGCGCTATACAAGCATATAATTAAATAAATAAATGCTTGAATCTGGTCCAGGGAAGACATGGCTTTGCAGTTCGAGCTGGACTGTTCCCATGAGGCACAGGGTCAAGACTGATTTGCATATGGCCATGTCTGACATGGGGTGGCTTGGTGAGCAAAATAACAATGGATTAAACTCAGATCTGTGAGTGGGGGTGAATGTTTTGCCATTGTGCAACATTCCGTCCATCATCTTGTGTGTTTTACTGTTCACCCTATGTGAGAAGGGTATGCCCAGACGTGGGTCCCGTGCTCACTAAGCCACTGGAGTCAAGCTATCCTGGCTGAAGACGGCTGATAGCCAGAAACCGGTCCTAGGATGCTTGATTCTGGTCCAGGGAAGACATGGCTTGGCAGTTCGGGCTCAACTGTTCCAATGAGGCACAGGGTCAAGACTGATTTGCATTTGGACATGTCTGAACTGGGGTGGCTTGGTGAGCAAAATAACGATGGATTAAACCCAGATCTGTGAGTGGGGGTGAATGTTTTGCCATTGTGCAACATTCCGTCCATCATCTTGTGTGTTTTACTGTTCACCCTATGTGGGAAGGGTATGCCCAGACGTGGGTTCCGTGCTCACTAAGCCACTGGAGTCAAGCTATCCTGGCTGAAGGCGGCTGATAGCCAGAAACCGTTCATAGGATGCTCGATTCCAGTCCAGGGAAGGCATGGCTTGGCAGTACGGGCTGAACTGTAGCCATGAGGCACAGGGTCAAGACTGATTTGCATTTGACCATGTCTGAACTGGGGTGACTTGGTGAGAAAAATAACGATGGATTAAACCCAGATCTGTGAGTGGGGGTGAATGTTTTGCCATTGTGCAAGATTCCGTCCATCATCTTGTGTGTTTTGCTGTTCACCCTATGTGGGAAGGGTATGTCCAGACGTGGGTCCCATGCTCACTAAGCCACTGGAGTCAAGCTATCCTGGCTGAAGACGGCTGATAGCCAGAAACCGGTCCTAGGATGCTTGATTCCGGTCCAGGGAAGACATGGCTTGGCAGTTCGGGCTGAACTGTTCCCATGAGGCACAGGGTCAAGACTGATTTGCATTTGGCCATGTCTGAACTGGGGTGGCTTGGTGAGCAAAATAACGATGGATTAAACCCAGATCTGTGAGTGGGGGTGAATGTTTTGCCGTTGTGCAACACTCCGTCCATCATCTTGTGTGCTTTGCTGTCCACGCTATGTGGGAAGGGTATGCCCAGACGCGGGTCCCGTGCTCACTAAGCCACTGGAGTCAAGCTATCCTGGCTGAAGAAGGCTGATAGCCAGAAACCGGTCCTAGGATGCTTGATTCCGTTCCAGGGAAGACATGGCTTGGCAGTTCGGGCTGGAGTGTTCCCATGAAGCACAGGGTCAAGACTGATTTGCATATGGCCATGTCTGAACTGGGGTGGCTTGGTGAGCAAAATAACGATGGATTAAACCTAGATCTGTGAGTGGGGGTGAATGATTTGCCATTGTGCAACATTCCGTCCATCATCTTGTGTATTTTGCTGTTCACCCTATGTGGGAAGGGTATGCCCAGATGTGGGTCCCGTGCTCACTAAGCCACTGGAGTCACGCTATCCTGGCTGAAGACGGCTGATAGCCAGAAACCGGTCCTAGGATGCTTGATTCCGGTCCAGGGAAGACATGGCTTGGCAGTTCGGGCTGAACTGTTCCCATGAGGAACAGGGTCAAGACTGATTTGCATTTGGCCATGTCTGAACTGGGGTGGCTTGGTGAGCAAAATAACGATGGATTAAACCCAGATCTGTGAGTGGGGGTGAATGTTTTGCCATTGTGCAACACTCCGTCCATCATCTTGTGTGTTTTGCTGTTCACCCTATGTGGGAAGGGTATGCCCAGACGTGGGTCCCGTGCTCACTAAACCACTGGAGTCAAGCTATCCTGGCTGAAGAAGGCTGATAGCCAGAAAACGGTCCTAGGATGCTTGATTCTGGTCCAGGAAAGACATGGCTTGGCAGTTGGCGCTGAACTGTTCCCATGAGGCACAGGGTCAAGACTGATTTGCATATGGCCATGTCTGAACTGGGGTGGCTTGGTGAGCAAAATAACGATGGATTAAACCCAGATCTGTGAGTGGGGGTGAATGTTTTGCCATTGTGCAACATTCCGTCCATCATCTTGTGTGTTTTGCTGTTCATCCTATGTGGGAAGGGTATGCCCAGACATGGGTCCCATGCTCACTAAGCCACTGGAGTCAAGCTATCCTGGCTGAAGACGGCTGATAGCCAGAAACCGGTCCTAGGATGCTTGAATCCGGTCCAGGGAAGACATGGCTTGGCAGTTCGGCTTGACTGTTCGCATGAGGCACAGGGTCAATACTGATTTGCATATGGCCATGTCTGAACTGGGGTGGCTTGGTGAGCAAAATAACGATGGATTAAACCCAGATCTGTGAGTCGGGGTGAATGTTTTGCCATTGTGCAACATTCCATCCATCATCTTGTGTGTTTTGCTGTTCACCCTATGTGGGAAGGGTATGCCCAGACGTGGGTCTCGTGCTCACTAAGCCACTGGAGTCAAGCTATCCTGTCTGAAGACGGCTGATAGCCAGAAACCGGTCCTAGGATGCTTGATTCCGGTTCAGGGACAACATGGCTTGGCAGTTTGGGCTGAACTGTTCCCATGAGGCACAGGGCCAAGACTGATTTGCATGGTGTTGGATACCTTGAGAGACGGCGCTGACAAGGGTTCCCCCCAGGCCCTGGTATTATTAGATCTGTCGGCTGCTTTCGACATGGTGGACCACAACATCCTTCTCCACCGTGTCGAGCAAGCTGGCATCCAGGGTCTGGCGCTGGCATGGGTCAAATCCTTCCTGACCGGGAGGTCCCAGACCCTCAGCCTGGGTACTCTAAGAGCTCCTAGGGAACACTTGCCCTGCGGGGTCCCCCAGGGCTCCTCCTTATCCCCTCTTCTCTTCAACCTCTATCTTCGACCCCTTCTTTTCTCTCTGAGGCAGTGGGACGTCACCGTCTTCAACTACGCGGACGACCTACAACTCATCTTTTCTCTCGACTCCCCCTCTGCTATCCCGAACTTCCAGGCAGTTATGTCCCACATCCTAAAGTGGATGTGCCAAAACCAGCTCAAACTGAATCCTGGAAAGACGGAGCTCCTTCTTCCTGGCAAGAGTTCTACCTATTGGGGTCCGCACTTTTGGCCGAAAGAACTCGGTACCCCCCCCACCCCTGTGGCCTCGGTAAAAAGTCTCGGGGTCACCATTGACTCCAGTCTTACCCTCGGGCCCCAAGTGGGGACAGTAGTCTCCTCCTGCATGTTCCAGCTACGCAGGATCAGGAAGGTGGCTTATCTCCTTACTCCTGAAGCTCTCCTGCAAGTAATCATAGCTCTTGTCCTCTCCCGCTTAGATTTTTCAAACGCTATCTACCACGGTCTGCCTAAAACATCTCTCTCCAGACTACAATCTGTTCAAAACCAAGCGGCGAGATTGGCCCTTGGGATTCCGAAATGGCAATCCGCTAAACCCCTTCTTTTTAAACTGCACTGGCTCCCTGTCGTCTCGAGAGCAGCCTTCAAGATCGGCTGCCTCACCTTTAAATCTTTATCCGGCCCCTGTCCCGCCTTTCTGAAATCCCTTATCAGGACCTATTGCCCTTCACGGAACCTGAGATCTTCTCAACTTCACCTCTTATTCATTCCCCCCGTCAAACTTTGCAGATCTGGAGGCCGGAGATTCGCATTCCTAGCCCCTAAACTGTGGAACTCCTTTCCCCTCTCTCTCAAAATCTCCAACTCTCTCACCCTTTTCCGTAAATCCCTAAAAACATTGCTTTTCCCTCAATCCGGCTAAAACCCTTTTGGTCCCTCAGTACTCAACCAGCGCCAGGAAACCCTTGGTGTCAGCGCGCTTTACAAGCTCCCCTTACAATACAATACAATACAATACAATACAATATGGCCATGTTGTAACTGGGGTGGCTTGGTGAGCAAAATAACGATGGATTAAACCCAGATCTGTGAGTGGGGGTGAATGTTTTGCCATTGTGCAACATTCCATCCATCATCTTATGTGTTTTGCTGTTCACCCTATGTGGGAACGGTATGCCCAGATGTGGTCCCGTGCTCACTAGGCCACTGGAGTCAAGCTATCCTGGCTGAAGATGGCTGATAGCCAGAAACCGGTCCGAGGATGATTGATTCCGGTCCAGGGAAGATATGGCTTGGCAGTTCGGGCTGGACTGTTCCCATGAGTTACAGGGTCAAGACTGATTTGCATATGGCCATGTCTGAACTGGGGTGGCTTGGTGAGCAAAATAACGATGGATTAAACCCAGATCTGTGAGTGGGGGTGAATGTTTTGCCATTGTGCAACATTCCGTCCATCATCTTGTGTGTTTTGCTGTTCACCCTATGTGGGAAGGGTATGCCCAGACGTGGGTCCCGTGCTAACTAAGCCACTGGAGTCAAGCTATCCTGGCTGAAGACGGCTGATAGCCAGAAACCGGTCCTAGGATGCTTGATTCCGGTCCAGGGAAGACACGGTTTGGCAGTTCGGGCTGGACTGTTCCCATGTGGCACAGGGTCAAGACTGATTTGCATATGGCCATGTCTGAACTGGGGTGGCATGGTGAGCAAAATAACGATGGATTAAACCCAGATCTGTGAGTGGGGGTGGATGTTATGCCATTGTGCAACATTCCGTACATCATCTTGTGTAATTTGCTGTTCACCCTATGTGGGAAGGGAATGCCCAGACGTGGGTCCCGTGTTCACTAAGCCACTGGAGTCAAGCTATCCTGGCTGAAGACGGCTGATAGCCAGAAACCAGTCCTAGGATGCTTGATTCCGGTCCACGGAAGAAATGGCTTGGCAGTTCGGGCTGGACTGTTCGCATGAGGCACAGGGTCAAGACTGATTTGCATATGGCCATGTCTGAACTGGGGTGGCTTGGTGAGCAAAATAACGATGGATTAAGCCCACATCTGTGAGTGGGGGTGAATGTTTTGCCATTGTGCAACATTCCGTCCATCATCTTGTGTGTTTTGCTGTTCACCCTATGTGGGAAGGGTATGCCCAGACGTGGGTCCCATGCTCACTAAACCACTACAGTCAAGCTATCCTGGCTGAAGACGGCTGATAGCCAGAAACCGGTCCTAGGATGCTTGATTCCAGTGCAGGGAAGACATGGGTTGGCAGTTCGGGCTGGACTGTTCCCATGAGGTACAGGGTCACGACTGATTTGCATATGGCCATGTCTGAACTGGGGTGGCTTGGTGAGCAAAATAACAATGGATTAAACCCAGATCTGTGAGTCGGGGTGAATGTTTTGCCATTGTGCAACATTCCGTCCATCATCTTGTGTGTCTTGCTGTTCACCCTATGTGGGAAGGGTATGCCCAGACGTGGATCCTGTGCTCACTAAGACACTGGAGTCAAGCTATCCTGGCTGAAGACAGCTGATAGCCAGAAACCGGTCCTACGATGCTGGATTCTGGTCCAGGGAAGACATGGCTTGGCAGTTCGGGCTGGACTGTTCCCATGAGGCACAGGGTCAAGACTGATTTGCATATGGCCATGCCTGAACTGGGGTGGCTTGGTGAGCAAAATAACGATGGATTAAACCCAGATCTGTGAGTGGGGGTGAATGTTTTGCCATTGTGCAACATTCCGTCCATCATCTTGTGTGTTTTGCTGTTCACCCTATGTGGGAAGGGTATGCCCAGACGTGGGTCCCGTGCTCACTAAGCCACTGGATTCAAGATATCCTGGCTGAAGACGGCTGATAGCCAGAAACCGGTCCTAGGATGCTTGATTCCGGTCCAGGGAAAACATGGCTTGGCAGTACGGGCTGGTCTGTTCCCATGAGGCACAGGGTCAAGACTGATTTGCATATGGCCATGTCTGAACTGGGGTGGCTTGGTGAGCAAAATAACGATGGATTAAAGCCAGATCTGTGAGTGGGGGTGAATGTTCTGCCATTGTGCAACATTCCGTCCATCATCTTGTGTGTTGTGCTGTTCACCGTATGTGGGAAGGCTATGCCCAGACGTGGGTCCCGTGCTCACTAAGCCACTAGAGTCAAGCTACCCTGGCTGAAGACGGCTGATAGCTAGGAGGCTTGATTCCTAGGATGCTTGATTCCGGTCCATGGAAGACATGGCTTGGCAGTTCGGGGTGGACTGTTCCCATGAGGCACAGGGTCAAGACTGATTTGCATATGGCCATGTCTGAACTGGGGTGGCTTGGTGAGCAAAATAACGATGGATTAAACCCAGACCTGTGAGTGGGGGTGAATGTTTTGCCATTGTGCAACATTCCGTCCTTCATTTTGTGTGTTTTGCTGTTCACCTTATGTGGGAACGGTATGCCCAGACGTGGGTCCCGTGCTCACTAAACCACTGGAGTCAAGCTATCCTGGCTGAAGACGGCTGATAGCCAGAAACCGGTCCTAGGATGCTTGATTCCTGTCCAGGGAAGACATGGCTTGGCAGTTTGGGCTGGACTGTTCCCATGAGACACAGGGTCAAGACTGATTTGCATATGGCCATGTCTGAACTGGGGTGGCTTGGTGAGCAAAATAACAATGGATTAAACCCAGATCTGTGAGTCGGGGTGAATGTTTTGCCATTGTGCAACATTCCGTCCATCATCTTGTGTGTCTTGCTGTTCACCCTATGTGAGAAGGGTATGCCCAGACGTGGATCCCGTGCTCACTAAGCCACTAGAGTCAAGCTATCCTGGCTGAAGACCGCTGATACCCAGAAACCGGTCTTAGGATGCTTGAATTTGGTCCAGGGAAGACATGGCTTCGCAGTTCGAGCTGGACTGTTTCCATGAGGCACAGGGTCAAGACTGATTTGCATATGGCAGGATGGCACAGGATAGAGGAGGCTCTATGATTCTGGTGCTGTTGGATTTGTCCGCTGCCTTTGACACGGTGTCCCATGACATTCTAATCGGCCGTCTGAAGAGAGTAGGGATAGGCGGAACTGCTCTGTCATGGTTGGAAAGTTTCATTACTGGCCGCTCACAAAATGTCCGATTGGGCTCCCATTATTCCATCTCCAGGGAGCTCACCAAGGGGGTTCCACAGGGCTCATGTCTAAGCCCCACACTTTTTAATGTGTATGTGGCCCCCTTGGCGGACATCGTGAGAGAATATGGGTTCACACCAATATCGTATGCTGATGACACCCAGCTCTTGTTTCCTTTTGAGACACTGTCGCCAGCAGTTAAAAACACCTTTGCTGCAGGCATGAGAGCTGTATCCGAATGGATGACCTCCAATTGCCTGCAATGTAATGTGGGTAAGACGGAGGTCATGCTTTTCGGAGCAGCCCCACTCCTTTGGTCGCCTGAGTGGTGGCCTCCTGACCTAGGACCTGCTCCATGTCCCAAACAGGTAGTAAAAAATCTAGGGGTATGATTAGATCAGTCCTTACTACTAAAAGATCATGTAAGCCAGGTAACAGGAACCTGTCTCAGAGTCATTGGGCTTCTGAGGCGGGTATTCCCGTATCTGGCAGACAGTCACAGAAAAACACTGGTCCAAGCGCTTGTAATCAGCAGATTAGATTATTGTAATGGATTGCTCCTTTCTGCCAATGACGAACAACTCGATAGGCTACAGGTAGCCCAGAATACGGCAGCCAGGTTGATTCTGAATGTTCCAGATAGATCCCCTTCCCGGCTTCTCCTTAACAAACTCCACTGGCTGCCTATCCGCCAGTTGGTGAAATTTTAAATATGTTGTGTCATCCATAAATGCCTGTTTGGCTCTGGTCCAAAATATCTGTCAGAAATATTTAAACCATATGAGCCATGTCGATCCTTACGATCTAAAAATCAATCATTGCTTCAGGTGCCGCGGATTAAAAGGGAAAGACAGGGCGGTCGAGCTCTCTCTTATAGGGGTCCCACCATCTGGAATACTCTACCCCTTTCTCTCAGGCAAGACTCCAATCTTGGAGCCTTTAGGAAATCTCTAAAGACTCATCTGTTTTTGACAATATAATCATTGAATTGATCCTGTTTTCTACAGCCTCTACTTATTTATGGCCTCTGGTATGAACACAAGCGCGGAGATACCCCTTCGGGGGTCGAATTCCTGCGCTATACAAGCATATAATTAAATAAATAAATGCTTGAATCTGGTCCAGGGAAGACATGGCTTTGCAGTTCGAGCTGGACTGTTCCCATGAGGCACAGGGTCAAGACTGATTTGCATATGGCCATGTCTGACATGGGGTGGCTTGGTGAGCAAAATAACAATGGATTAAACTCAGATCTGTGAGTGGGGGTGAATGTTTTGCCATTGTGCAACATTCCGTCCATCATCTTGTGTGTTTTACTGTTCACCCTATGTGAGAAGGGTATGCCCAGACGTGGGTCCCGTGCTCACTAAGCCACTGGAGTCAAGCTATCCTGGCTGAAGACGGCTGATAGCCAGAAACCGGTCCTAGGATGCTTGATTCTGGTCCAGGGAAGACATGGCTTGGCAGTTCGGGCTCAACTGTTCCAATGAGGCACAGGGTCAAGACTGATTTGCATTTGGACATGTCTGAACTGGGGTGGCTTGGTGAGCAAAATAACGATGGATTAAACCCAGATCTGTGAGTGGGGGTGAATGTTTTGCCATTGTGCAACATTCCGTCCATCATCTTGTGTGTTTTACTGTTCACCCTATGTGGGAAGGGTATGCCCAGACGTGGGTTCCGTGCTCACTAAGCCACTGGAGTCAAGCTATCCTGGCTGAAGGCGGCTGATAGCCAGAAACCGTTCATAGGATGCTCGATTCCAGTCCAGGGAAGGCATGGCTTGGCAGTACGGGCTGAACTGTTGCCATGAGGCACAGGGTCAAGACTGATTTGCATTTGACCATGTCTGAACTGGGGTGACTTGGTGAGAAAAATAACGATGGATTAAACCCAGATCTGTGAGTGGGGGTGAATGTTTTGCCATTGTGCAAGATTCCGTCCATCATCTTGTGTGTTTTGCTGTTCACCCTATGTGGGAAGGGTATGTCCAGACGTGGGTCCCATGCTCACTAAGCCACTGGAGTCAAGCTATCCTGGCTGAAGACGGCTGATAGCCAGAAACCGGTCCTAGGATGCTTGATTCCGGTCCAGGGAAGACATGGCTTGGCAGTTCGGGCTGAACTGTTCCCATGAGGCACAGGGTCAAGACAGATTTGCATTTGGCCATGTCTGAACTGGGGTGGCTTGGTGAGCAAAATAACGATGGATTAAACCCAGATCTGTGAGTGGGGGTGAATGTTTTGCCGTTGTGCAACACTCCGTCCATCATCTTGTGTGCTTTGCTGTCCACGCTATGTGGGAAGGGTATGCCCAGACGCGGGTCCCGTGCTCACTAAGCCACTGGAGTCAAGCTATCCTGGCTGAAGAAGGCTGATAGCCAGAAACCGGTCCTAGGATGCTTGATTCCGTTCCAGGGAAGACATGGCTTGGCAGTTCGGGCTGGAGTGTTCCCATGAAGCACAGGGTCAAGACTGATTTGCATATGGCCATGTCTGAACTGGGGTGGCTTGGTGAGCAAAATAACGATGGATTAAACCTAGATCTGTGAGTGGGGGTGAATGATTTGCCATTGTGCAACATTCCGTCCATCATCTTGTGTATTTTGCTGTTCACCCTATGTGGGAAGGGTATGCCCAGATGTGGGTCCCGTGCTCACTAAGCCACTGGAGTCACGCTATCCTGGCTGAAGACGGCTGATAGCCAGAAACCGGTCCTAGGATGCTTGATTCCGGTCCAGGGAAGACATGGCTTGGCAGTTCGGGCTGAACTGTTCCCATGAGGAACAGGGTCAAAACTGATTTGCATTTGGCCATGTCTGAACTGGGGTGGCTTGGTGAGCAAAATAACGGTGGATTAAACCCAGATCTGTGAGTGGGGGTGAATGTTTTGCCATTGTGCAACACTCCGTCCATCATCTTGTGTGTTTTGCTGTTCACCCTATGTGGAAAGGGTATGCCCAGACGTGGGTCCCGTGCTCACTAAACCACTGGAGTCAAGCTATCCTGGCTGAAGAAGGCTGATAGCCAGAAACCGGTCCTAGGATGCTTGATTCCGGTCCAGGGAAGACATTGCTTGGCAGTTCGGGCTGGACTGTTCCCATGAAGCACAGGGTCAAGACTGATTTTAATATGGCCATGTTTGAACTGGGGTGGCTTGGTGAGCAAAATAACGATGGATTAAACCCAGATCTGTGGGTGGGGGTGAATTTTTTGGCATTGTGCAACATTCCGTCCATCATCTTGTGTGTTTTGCTGTTCACCCTATGTGGGAAGGGTATGCCCAGACGTGGGTCCCGTGCTCACTAAGCCGCTGGAGTCAAGCTATCCTGGCTGAAGACGGCTGATAGCCAGAAAACGGTCCTAGGATGCTTGATTCTGGTCCAGGAAAGACATGGCTTGGCAGTTGGCGCTGAACTGTTCCCATGAGGCACAGGGTCAAGACTGATTTGCATATGGCCATGTCTGAACTGGGGTGGCTTGGTGAGCAAAATAACGATGGATTAAACCCAGATCTGTGAGTGGGGGTGAATGTTTTGCCATTGTGCAACATTCCGTCCATCATCTTGTGTGTTTTGCTGTTCATCCTATGTGGGAAGGGTATGCCCAGACATGGGTCCCATGCTCACTAAGCCACTGGAGTCAAGCTATCCTGGCTGAAGACGGCTGATAGCCAGAAACCGGTCCTAGGATGCTTGAATCCGGTCCAGGGAAGACATGGCTTGGCAGTTCGGCTTGACTGTTCGCATGAGGCACAGGGTCAATACTGATTTGCATATGGCCATGTCTGAACTGGGGTGGCTTGGTGAGCAAAATAACGATGGATTAAACCCAGATCTGTGAGTGGGGGTGAATGTTTTGCCATTGTGCAACATTCCGTCCATCACCTTGTAAGTTTTGCTCTTCACCCTATGTGGGAAGGGTATGCCCACACGTGGGTCCCGTACTCACTAAGCCACTGGAGTCAAACTATCCTGGCTGAAGACGGCTGGTAGCCAGAAACCGGTCCTAGGATGCTTGATTCCGGTCCAGGGAAGACATGGCTTGGCAGTTCGGGCTGGACTGTTCCCATGAGGCACAGGGTCAAGACTGATTTGCATATGGCCATGTCTGAACTGGGGTGGCTTGGTGAGCAAAATAACGATGGCTTAAACCCAGATCTGTGAGTGGGGGTGAATGTTCTGCTATTGTGCAACACTCCGTCCATCATCTTGTGTGTTTTGTTGTTCACCCTATATGGGAAGGGTATGCCCAGACGTGGGTCCCGTGCTCACTAAGCCACTGGAGTCAATCTATCCTGGCTGAAGACGGCTGATAGCCAGAAACCGGTCCTAGGATGCTTGATTCTGGTCCAGGGAAGACGTGGCTTGGCAGTTGGGGCAGAACTATTCCCGTGAGGCACAGGGTCAAGAGTGATTTGCATATGGCCATGTCTGAACTGGGGTGGCTTGGTGAGCAAAATAACGATTGATTAAACCCATATCTGTGAGTGGGGGTGAATGTTTTGCCATTGTGCAACATTCCGTCCATCATCTTGTGTGTTTTGCTGTTCACCCTATGTGGGAAGGGTATGCCCAGACGTGGGTCCCGTGCTCACTAAGCCACTGGAGTCAAGCTATCCTGGCTGAAGGCGGCTGATAGCCAGAAACCGTTCCTAGGATGCTTGATTCCTGTCCAGGGAAGACATGGCTTGGCAGTTCGGGCTGAACTGTTGCCATGAGGCACAGGGTCAAGACTGATTTGCATTTGAGCATGTCTGAACTGGGGTGGCTTGGTGAGCAAAATAACGATGGATTAAACCCAGATCTGTGAGTGGGGGTGAATGTTTTGCCATTGTGCAAAATTCCGTCCATCATCTTGTGTGTTTTGCTGTTCACCCTATGTGGGAAGGGTATGCCCAGACGTGGGTCCCATGCTCACTAAGCCACTGGAGTCAAGCTATCCTGGCTGAAGACGGCTGAAAGCCAGAAACCGGTCCTAGGATGCTTGATTCCGGCCCAGGGAAGACATGGCTTGGCAGTTCGGGCTGGACTGTTCCCATGAAGCAGAGGGTCAAGATTGATTTGCATATGGCCATGTCTGAACTGGGGTGGCTTGGTGAGCAAAATAACGATGGATTAAACCTAGATCTGTGAGTGGGGGTTAATGATTTGCCATTGTGCAATATTCCGTCCATCATCTTGTGTATTTTGCTGTTCACCCTATGTGGGAAGGGTATGCCCAGACGTGGGTCCCGTGCTCACTAAGCCACTGGAGTCACGCTATCCTGGCTGAAGACGGCTGATAGCCAGAAACCGGTCCTAGGATGCTTGATTCCGGTCCAGGGATGACATGGCTTGGCAGTTCGGGCTGAACTGTTCCCATGAGGAACAGGGTCAAGACTCATTTGCATTTGGCCATGTCTGAACTGGGGTGGCTTGGTGAGCAAAATAACGATGGATTAAACCCAGATCTGTGAGTGGGGGTGAATGTTTTGCCATTGTGCAACACTCCGTCCATCATCTTGTGTGTTTTGCTGTTCACCCTATGTGGGAAGGGTATGCCCAGACGTGGGTCCCGTGCTCACTAAACCACTGGAGTCAAGCTATCCTGGCTGAAGAAGGCTGATAGCCAGAAACCGGTCCTAGGATGCTTGATTCCGGTCCAGGGAAGACATTGCTTGGCAGTTCGGGCTGGACTGTTCCCATGAAGCACAGGGTCAAGACTGATTTCCACATGGCCATGTTTGAACTGGGGTGGCTTGGTGAGCAAAATAACGATGGATTAAACCCAGATCTGTGGGTGGAGGTGAATGTTTTGGCATTGTGCAACATTCCGTCCATCATCTTGTGTGTTTTTCTGTTCACCCTATGTGGGAAGGGTATGCCCAGACGTGGGTCCCGTGCTCACTAAGCCACTGGAGTCAAGCTATCCTGGCTGAAGACGGCTGATAGCCTGAAACCGGTCCTAGGATGCTTGATTCTGGTCCAGGGAAGACATGGCTTGGCAGTTGGGGCTGAACTGTTCCCATGAGGCACAGGGTCAAGACTGATTTGCATATGGCCATGTCTGAACTGGGGTGGCTTGGTGAGCAAAATAACGATGGATTAAACCCAGATCTGTGAGTGTGGGTGAATGTTTTGCCATTGTGCAACATTCCGTCCATCATCTTGTGTGTTTTGCTGTTCATCCTATGTGGGAAGGGTATGCCCAGACATGGGTCCCATGCTCACTAAGCCACTGGAGTCAAGCTATCCTGGCTGAAGACAGCTGATAGCCAGAAACCTGCCCTTGGATGCTTGATTCCGGTCCAGGGAATTCATGGCTTGGCAGTTCGGGCTGGACTGTTCCCATGAAGCACAGGGTCAAGACTGATTTGCGTATGGCCATGTCTGAACTGGGGTGGCTTGGTGAGCAAAATAACGATGGATTAAACCCAGATCTGGGAGTGGGGGTGAATGTTCTGCTATTGTGCAACACACTGTCCATCATCTTGTGTGTTTTGTTGTTCACCCTATATGGGAAGGGTATGCCCAGACGTGGGTCCCGTGCTCACTAAGCCACTGGAGTCAAGCTATCCTGGCTGAAGACGACTGATAGCCAGAAACCGGTCCTAGGATGCTTGATTCTGGTCCAGGGAAGACGTGGCTTGGCAGTTGGGGCTGAACTATTCCCGTGAGGCACAGGGTCAAGAGTGATTTGCATATGGCCATGTCTGAACTGGGGTGGCTTGGTGAGCAAAATAACGATTGATTAAACCCAGATCTGTGAGTGGGGGTGAATGTTCTGCCATTGTGCAACATTCCGTCCATCATCTTGTGAGTTTTGCTGTTCACCCTATGTGGGAAGGGTATGCCCAGACGTGGGTCCCGTGCTCACTAAGCCACTGGAGTCAAGCTATCCTGGCTGAAGGCGGCTGATAGCCAGAAACCGTTCCTAGGATGCTTGATTCCGGTCCAGGGAAGACATGGCTTGGCAGTTCGGGCTGAACTGTTGCCATGAGGCACAGGGTCAAGACTGATTTGCATTTGACCATGTCTGAACTGGGGTGGCTTGGTGAGCAAAATAACGATGGATTAAACCCAGATCTGTGAGTGGGGGTGAATGTTTTGCCATTGTGCAAAATTCCATCCATCATCTTGTGTGTTTTGCTGTTCACCCTATGTGGGAAGGGTATGCCCAGACGTGGGTCCCATGCCCACTAAGCCACTGGAGTCAAGCTATCCTGGCTGAAGACGGCTGATAGCCAGAAACCGGTCATAGGATGCTTGATTCCGGCCCAGGGAAGACATGGCTTGGCAGTTCGGGCTGAACTGTTCCCATGAGGCACAGGGTCAAGACTGATTTGCATATGGCCATGTATGAACTGGGGTGGCTTGGTGAGCAAAATAACGATGGATTAAACCTAGATCTGTGAGTGGGGGTTAATATTTTGCCATTGTGCAACACTCCGTCCATCATCTTGTGTGCTTTGCTGTCCACGCTATGTGGGAAGGGTATGCCCAGACGTTGGTCCCGTGCTCACTAAGCCACTGGAGTCAAGCTATCCTGGCTGAAGAAGGCTGATAGCCCGAAACCGGTCCTAGGATGCTTGATTCCGGTCCAGGGAAGAAATGGCTTGGCAGTTCGGGCTGGACTGTTCCCATGAAGCACAGTGTCAAGACTGATTTGCATATGGCCATGTCTGAACTGGGGTGGCTTGGTGAGCAAAATAACGATGGATTAAACCTAGATCTGTGAGTGGGGGTTAATGATTTGCCATTGTGCAACATTCCGTCCATCATCTTGTGTATTTTGCTGTTCACCCTATGTGGGAAGGGTATGCCCAGACGTGGGTCTCGTGCTCACTAAGCCACTGGAGTCACGCTATCCTGGCTGAAGACGGCTGATAGCCAGAAACCGGTCCTAGGATGCTTGATTCCGGTCCAGGGAAGACATGGCTTGGCAGTTCGGGCTGAACCGTTCCCATGAGGAACAGGGTCAAGACTGATTTGCATTTTGCCATGTCTGAACTGGGGTGGCTTGGTGAGCAAAATAACGATGGATTAAACCCAGATCTGTGAGTGGGGGTGAATGTTTGGCCATTGTGCAACACTCCGTCCATCATCTTGTGTGTTTTGCTGTTCACCCTATGTGGGAAGGGTATGCCCAGACGTGGGTCCCGTGCTCACTAAACCACTGGAGTCAAGCTATCCTGGCTGAAGAAGGCTGATAGCCAGAAACCGGTCCTAGGATGCTTGATTCCGGTCCAGGGAAGACATTGCTTGGCAGTTCGGGCTGGACTGTTCCCATGAAGCACAGGGTCAAGACTGATTTTCATATTGCCATGTTTGAACTGGGGTGGCTTGGTGAGCAAAATAACGATGGATTAAACCCATATCTGTGGGTGGGGGTGAATGTTTTGGCATTGTGCAACATTCCGTCCATCATCTTTTGTATTTTGCTGTTCACCCTATGTGGGAAGGGTATGCCCAGACGTGGGTCCCGTGCTCACTAAGCCACTGGAGTCAAGCTATCCTGGCTGAAGATGGCTGATAGCCAGAAACCGGTCCTAGGATGCTTGATTCTGGTCCAGGGAAGACATGGCTTGGCAGTTGGGGCTGAACTGTTCCCATGAGGCACAGGGTCAAGACTGATTTGCATATGGCCATGTCGGAACTGGGGTGGCTTGGTGAGCAAAATAACGATGGATTAAACCCAGATCTCTGAGTGGGGGTGAATGTTCTGCCATTGTGCAACATTCCGTCCATCATCTTGTGTGTTTTGCTGTTCACCCTATGTGGGAAGGGTATGCCCAGACGTGGGTCCCGTGCTCACTAAGCCACTGGAGTCAAGCTATCCTGGCTGAAGACGGCTGATAGCCAGAAACCGGTCCTAGGATGCTTGAATCCGGTCCAGGGAAGACATGGCTTGGCAGTTCGGGCTGGACTGTTCCCATGAGGCACAGGGTCAAGAATGATTTGCATATGGCCATGTCTGAACTGGGGTGGCTTGGTGAGCAAAATAACGATGGCTTAAACCCAGATCTGTGAGTGGGGGTGAATGTTCTGCCATTGTGCAACACTCCGTCCATCATCTTGTGTGTTTTGTTGTTCACCCTATATGGGAAGGGTATGCCCAGACGTGGGTCCCGTGCGCACTAAGCCACTGGAGTCAAGCTATCCTGGCTGAAGAAGGCTGATAGCCAGAAACCGGTCCTAGGATGCTTGATTCCGGTCGAGGGAAGACATGGCTTGGCAGTTCAGGCTGGACTGTTCCCATGAGGCACAGGGTCAAGACTGATTTGCATATGGCCATGTCTGAACTGGGGTGGCTTGGTGAGCAAAATAACGATGGATTAAACCCAGATCTGTGAGTGGGGATGAATGTTTTGCCATTGTGCAACATTCCGTCCATCATCTTGTGTGTTTTGCTGTTCACCTTATGTGGGAAGGGTATGCCCAGACGTGGGTCCCGTGCGCACTAAGCCACTGGAGTCAAGCTATCCTGGCTGAAGAAGGCTGATAGCCAGAAACCATTCCTAGGTTGCTTGATTCCGGTCCAGGGAAGACATGGCTTGGCAGTTCAGGCTGGACTGTTCCCATGAGGCACAGGGTCAAGACTGATTTGCATATGGCCATGTCTGAACTGGGGTGGCTTGGTGAGCAAAATAACGATGGATTAAACCCAGATCTGTGAGTGGGGATGAATGTTTTGCCATTGTGCAACATTCCGTCCATCATCTTGTGTGTTTTGCTGTTCACCCTATGTGGGAAGGGTATGCCCAGACGTGGGTCCCATGCTCACTAAGCCACTGGAGTCAAGCTATCCTGGCTGAAGATGGCTGATAGCCAGAAACCGGTCCTAGGATGCTTGATTCTGGTCCAGGGAAGACGTGGCTTGGCAGTTGGGGCTGAACTATTCCTGTGATGCACAGGGTCAAGAGTGATTTGCATATGGCCATGTCTGAACTGGGGTGGCTTGGTGAGCAAAATAACGATGGATGAAACCCAGATCTGTGAGTGGGGGTGAATGTTCTGCCATTGTGCAACATTCGGTCCATCCTCTTGTGTGTTTTGCTGTTCATCCTATGTGGGAAGGGTATGCCAGACATGGGTCCCATGCTCACTAAGCCACTGGAGTCAAGCTATCCTGGCTGAAGACGGCTTATAGCCAGAAACCAGCCCTTGGATGATTGATTCCGGTCCAGGGAATTAATGGTTTGGCAGTTCGGGCTCGACTCTTCCCATGAGGCACAGGGTCAAGACTGATTTGCATATGGCCATGTCTGAACTGGGGTGGCTTGGTGAGCAAAATAACGATGGATTAAACCCAGATCTCTAAGTGAGGGTGAATGTTCTGCCATTGTGCAACATTCCGTCCATCATCTCGTGTGTTTTGCTGTTCACCCTATGTGGGAAGGGTATGCCCAGACGTGGGTCCCGTGCACACTAAGCCACTGGAGTCAAGCTATCCTGGCTGAAGACGGCTGATAGCCAGAAACCAGTCCTAGGATGCTTGATTCTGGTCCAGGGAAGACATGGCTTGGCAGTTCGGGCTGGACTCTTCCCATGAGGCACAGGGTCAAGACTGATTTGCATATGGCCATGTCTGAACTGGGGTGGCTTGGTGAGCAAAATAACGATGGATTAAACCCAGATCTGTGAGTGGGGGTGAATGTTTTGCCATTGTGCAACATTCCGTCCATCATCTTGTGTGTTTTGCTGTTCACCCTATGTGGGAAGGGTATGCCCAGACGTGGGTCTGGTGGACACTAAGCCACTGGAGTCAAGCTATCCTGGCTGAAGACGGCTGATAGCCAGAAACCGGTCCTAGGATGCTTGATTCCGGTCCAGGGAAGACATGGCTTCGCAGTTCGAGCTGGACTGTTCCCGTGAGGCACAGGGTCAAGACTGATTTGCATATGGCAGGATGGCACTGGATAGAGCAGGCTCTATGATTCTGGTGGTGTTGGATTTGTCCGCTGCCTTTGACACGGTGTCCCATTACATTCTAATCGGTCGTCTGAAGAGAGTAGGGATAGGCGGAACTGCTCTGGCATGGTTGGAAAGTTTCATTACTGGCCGCTCACAAAGTGTCCGAATGGGCTCCCATTTTTCCATCTCCAGGGAGCTCACCAAGGGGGTTCCACAGGGCTCATGTCTAAGCCCCACACTTTTTAATGTGTATGTGGCCCCCTTGGCGGACATCGTGAGAGAATATGGGTTCACACCAATATCGTATGCTGATGACACCCAGCTCTTGTTTCCTTTTGAGACACTGTCGCCAGCAGTTAAATACACCTTTGCTGCAGGCATGAGAGCTGTATCCGCATGGATGACCTCCAATTGCCTGCAATGTAATGTGGGTAAGACGGAGGTCATGCTTTTCGGAGCAACCCCGCTCCTTTGGTCGCCTGAGTGGTGGCCTCCTGACCTAGGACCTGCTCCATGTCCCAAACAGGTAGTAAAAAATCTAGGGGTACGATTTGATCAGTCCTTACTACTAAAAGATCATGTAAGCCAGGTAACAGGAACCTGTCTCAGAGTCATTGGGCTTCTGAGGTGGGTATTCCCGTATCTGGCGGACAGTCAAAGAAAAACACTGGTCCAAGCGCTTGTAATCAGCAGATTAGGTTATTGTAATGGATTGCTCCTTTCTGCCAATGACGAACAACTCGATAGGCTACAGGTAGCCCAGAATACGGCAGCCAGGTTGATCCTGAATGTTCCAGCTAGATCCCCTTCCCGGCCTCTCCTTAACTAACTCCACTGGCTGCCTATCCGCCAGTGGGTGAAATTTAAAATATGTTGTGTCATCCATAAAAAACTGTTTGGCTCTGGTCCAAAATATCTGTCAGAAATATTTAAACCATATGAGCCATGTCGATCCTTACGATCTAAGAATCGGTTCATTGCTTCAGGTGCCGCGGATTAAAAGGGAAAGACAGGGCGGTCGAGCTCTCTCTTATAGGGGTCCCACCATCTGGAATACTTTACCCCTTTCTCTCAGGCAAGACTCCAATCTTGGAGCCTTTAGGAAATCTCTAAAGACTCATCTGTTTTTGACAATATAATCATTGAATTGATCCTGTTTTCTACAGCCTCTACTTATTTATGGCCTCTGGTATGAACTCAAGCGCGGAGATACCCATTCGGGGTCGAATTCCTGCGCTATACAAGCATATCAATAAATAAATAAATGCTTGAATCTGGTCCAGGAAAGATATGGCTTCGCAGTTCGAGCTGGACTGTTCCCATGAGGCACAGGGTCAAGACTGATTTGCATATGGCCATGTCTGAACTGGGGTGGCTTGGTGAGCAAAATAACGATGGATTAAACCCAGATCTCTAAGTGAGGGTGAATGTTCTGCCATTGTGCAACATTCCGTCCATCATCTCGTGTGTTTTGCTGTTCACCCTATGTGGGAAGGGTATGCCCAGACGTGGGTCCCGTGCACACTAAGCCACTGGAGTCAAGCTATCCTGGCTGAAGACGGCTGATAGCCAGAAACCAGTCCTAGGATGCTTGATTCTGGTCCAGGGAAGACATGGCTTGGCAGTTCGGGCTGGACTCTTCCCATGAGGCACAGGGTCAAGACTGATTTGCATATGGCCATGTCTGAACTGGGGTGGCTTGGTGAGCAAAATAACGATGGATTAAACCCAGATCTGTGAGTGGGGGTGAATGTTTTGCCATTGTGCAACATTCCGTCCATCATCTTGTGTGTTTTGCTGTTCACCCTATGTGGGAAGGGTATGCCCAGACGTGGGTCTGGTGGACACTAAGCCACTGGAGTCAAGCTATCCTGGCTGAAGACGGCTGATAGCCAGAAACCGGTCCTAGGATGCTTGATTCCGGTCCAGGGAAGACATGGCTTCGCAGTTCGAGCTGGACTGTTCCCGTGAGGCACAGGGTCAAGACTGATTTGCATATGGCAGGATGGCACTGGATAGAGCAGGCTCTATGATTCTGGTGGTGTTGGATTTGTCCGCTGCCTTTGACACGGTGTCCCATGACATTCTAATCGGTCGTCTGAAGAGAGTAGGGATAGGCGGAACTGCTCTGGCATGGTTGGAAAGTTTCATTACTGGCCGCTCACAAAGTGTCCGAATGGGCTCCCATTTTTCCATCTCCAGGGAGCTCACCAAGGGGGTTCCACAGGGCTCATGTCTAAGCCCCACACTTTTTAATGTGTATGTGGCCCCCTTGGCGGACATCGTGAGAGAATATGGGTTCACACCAATATCGTATGCTGATGACACCCAGCTCTTGTTTCCTTTTGAGACACTGTCGCCAGCAGTTAAATACACCTTTGCTGCAGGCATGAGAGCTGTATCCGCATGGATGACCTCCAATTGCCTGCAATGTAATGTGGGTAAGACGGAGGTCATGCTTTTCGGAGCAACCCCGCTCCTTTGGTCGCCTGAGTGGTGGCCTCCTGACCTAGGACCTGCTCCATGTCCCAAACAGGTAGTAAAAAATCTAGGGGTACGATTTGATCAGTCCTTACTACTAAAAGATCATGTAAGCCAGGTAACAGGAACCTGTCTCAGAGTCATTGGGCTTCTGAGGTGGGTATTCCCGTATCTGGCGGACAGTCAAAGAAAAACACTGGTCCAAGCGCTTGTAATCAGCAGATTAGGTTATTGTAATGGATTGCTCCTTTCTGCCAATGACGAACAACTCGATAGGCTACAGGTAGCCCAGAATACGGCAGCCAGGTTGATCCTGAATGTTCCAGCTAGATCCCCTTCCCGGCCTCTCCTTAACTAACTCCACTGGCTGCCTATCCGCCAGTGGGTGAAATTTAAAATATGTTGTGTCATCCATAAAAAACTGTTTGGCTCTGGTCCAAAATATCTGTCAGAAATATTTAAACCATATGAGCCATGTCGATCCTTACGATCTAAGAATCGGTTCATTGCTTCAGGTGCCGCGGATTAAAAGGGAAAGACAGGGCGGTCGAGCTCTCTCTTATAGGGGTCCCACCATCTGGAATACTTTACCCCTTTCTCTCAGGCAAGACTCCAATCTTGGAGCCTTTAGGAAATCTCTAAAGACTCATCTGTTTTTGACAATATAATCATTGAATTGATCCTGTTTTCTACAGCCTCTACTTATTTATGGCCTCTGGTATGAACTCAAGCGCGGAGATACCCATTCGGGGTCGAATTCCTGCGCTATACAAGCATATCAATAAATAAATAAATGCTTGAATCTGGTCCAGGAAAGATATGGCTTCGCAGTTCGAGCTGGACTGTTCCCATGAGGCACAGGGTCAAGACTGATTTGCATATGGCCATGTCTGAACTGGGGTGGCTTGGTGAGCAAATTAACGATGGATTAAAATCAGATCTGTGAGTGGGGGTGAATGTTTTGCCATTGTGCAACATTCCGTCCATCATCTTGTGTGTTTTGCTGTTCACCCTATGTGGGAAGGGTATGCCCAGACGTGGGTCCCGTGCTCACTAAGCCACTGGAGTCAAGCTATCCTGGCTGAAGGCGGCTGATAGCCAGAAACCCGTCCTAGGATGCTTGATTCCAGTCCAGGGAAGACATGGCCTGGCAGTTCGGGCTGAACTGTTGCCATGAGGCACAGGGTCAAGACTGATTTGCATTTGACCATGTCTGAACTGGTGTGGCTTGGTGAGCAAAATAACGATGGATTAAACCCAGATCTGTGAGTGGGGGTGAATGTTTTGCCATTGTACAACATTCCGTCCATCATCTTGTGTGTTTTGCTGTTCACCCTATGTGGGAAGGGTATGCCCAGACGTGGGTGCTGTGCTCACTAAGCCACTGGAGTCAAGCTATCCTGACTGAAGACGGCTGATAGCCAGAAACCGGTCCTAGGATGCTTGATTCTGGTCCAGGGAAGACATGGCTTGGCAGTTCGGGCTCAACTGTTCAAATGAGGCACAGGGTCAAGACTGATTTGCATTTGGACATGTCTGAACTGGGGTGGCTTGGTGAGCAAAATAACGATGGATTAAACCCAGATCTGTGAGTGGGGGTGAATGTTTTGCCATTGTACAACATTCCGTCCATCATCTTGTGTGTTTTGCTGTTCACCCTATGTGGGAAGGGTATGCCCAGACGTGGGTGCTGTGCTCACTAAGCCACTGGAGTCAAGCTATCCTGACTGAAGACGGCTGATAGCCAGAAACCGGTCCTAGGATGCTTGATTCTGGTCCAGGGAAGACATGGCTTGGCAGTTCGGGCTCAACTGTTCAAATGAGGCACAGGGTCAAGACTGATTTGCATTTGGACATGTCTGAACTGGGGTGGCTTGGTGAGCAAAATAACGATGATTTAAACCCAGATCTGTGAGTGCGGGTGAATGTTTTGCCATTGTGCAACATTCCGTCCATCATCTTGTGTGTTTTGCTGTTCACCCTATGTGGGAAGGGTATGCCCAGACGTGGGTCCCGTGCTCACTAAGCCACTGGAGTCAAGCTATCCTGGCTGAAGGCGGCTGATAGCCAGAAACCCGTCCTAGGATGCTTGATTCCAGTCCAGGGAAGACATGGCCTGGCAGTTCGGGCTGAACTGTTGCCATGAGGCACAGGGTCAAGACTGATTTGCATTTGACCATGTCTGAACTGGTGTGGCTTGGTGAGCAAAATAACGATGGATTAAACCCAGATCTGTGAGTGGGGGTGAATGTTTTGCCATTGTACAACATTCCGTCCATCATCTTGTGTGTTTTGCTGTTCACCCTATGTGGGAAGGGTATGCCCAGACGTGGGTCCAGTGCTCACTAAGCCACTGGAGTCAAGCTATCCTGGCTGAAGGCGGCTGATAGCCAGAAACCGGTCCTAGGATGCTTGATTCCAGTCCAGGGAAGACATGGCCTGGCAGTTCGGGCTGAACTGTTGCCATGAGGCACAGGGTCAAGACTTATTTGCATTTGGTTATGTCTGAACTGGGGTGGCTTGGTGAGCAAAATAACGATGGATTAAACCCAAATCTGTGAGTGGGGGTGAATGTTTTGCCGTTGTGCAACACTCCGTCCATCATCTTGTGTGTTTTGCTGTCCACGCTATGTGTGAAGGGTATGCCCAGACGTGGGTCCCGTGCTCACTAAGCAACTGGAGTCAAGCTATCCTGAATGAAGAAGGCTGATAGCCAGAAACCGGTCCTAGGATGCTTGATTCCGGTCCAGGGAAGACATGGCTTGGCACTTCGGGCTGGACTGTTCCCATGAAGCACAGGGTCAAGACTGATTTGCATATGGCCATATCTGAACTGGGGTGGCTTGGTGAGCAAAATAACGATGGATTAAACCCAGATCTGTGAGTGGGGGTGAATGATTTGCCATTGTGCAACATTCCGTCCATCATCTTGTGTGTTTTGCTGTTCAAACTATGTGGGAAGGGTATGCCCAGACGTGGGTCCCATGCTCACTAAGCCACTGGAGTCAAGCTATCCTGGCTGAAGACGGCTGATAGCCAGAAACCGGTCCTAGGATGCTTGAATCCGGTCCAGGGAAGACATGGCTTGGCAGTTGGGGCTGAACTGTTCCCATGAGGCACAGGGTCAAGACTGATTTGCATATGGCCATGTATGAACTGGGGTGGCTTGGTGAGCAAAATAACGATGGATTAAACCCAGATCTGTGAGTGGGGGTGAATGTTTTGCCATTGTGCAACATTCCGTCCATCATCTTGTGTGTTTTGCTGTTCACCCTATGTGGGAAGGGTATGCCCAGACGTGGGTCCCGTGCTCACTAAGACACTGGAGTCAAGCTATCCTGGCTGAAGACGGCTGATAGCCAGAAACCGGTCCTAGGATGCTTGATTCCGGTCCACGGACGACATGGCTTGGCAGTTCGGGCTGAACTGTTCCCATGAGGCACAGGGCCAAGACTGATTTGCATATGGCCATGTCTGAACTGGGGTGGCTTGGTGAGCAAAATAATGATGGATTAAACCCAGATCTGTGAGTGGGGGTGAATTTGTTGCCATTGTGCAACATTCCGTCCGTCATCTTATGTGTTTTACTGTTCACCCTATGTGGGAAGGGTATGCCCAGACGTGGGTCCCGTGCTCACTAAGCCTCTGGGGTCAAGCTGTCCTGGCTGAAGACGGCTGATAGCCAGAAACCGGTCCTAGGATGCTTGATTCCGGTCCAGGGAAGACATGGCTTGGCAGTTCGGGCTGGACTGTTCCCATGAGGCACAGGGTCAAGACTGATTTGCATATGGCCATGTCTGAACTGGGGTGGCTTGGTGAGCAAAATAACGATGGATTAAACCCAGATCTGTGAGTGGGGGTGAATGTTTTGCCATTGTGCAACGTTCCGTCCATCATCTTGTGTGTTTTGCTGTTCACCCTATGTGGGAAGGGTATGCCCAGACGTGGGTCCCGTGCACACTAAGCCACTGGAGTCAAGCTATCCTGGCTGAAGACGGCTGATAGCCAGAAACCGGTCCTAGGATGCTTGATTCCGATCCAGGGAACACATGGCTTGGCAGTTCGGGCTGGACTGTTCCCATGAGGCAAACGGTCAAGACTGATTTGCATATGGCCATGTCTGAACTAGGGTGGCTTGGTGAGCAAAATAACGGAGGGATTAAACCCAGATCTGTGAGTGGGGGTGAATGTTTTGCCATTGTGCAACATTCCGTCCATCATCTTGTGTGTTTTGCCGTTCACCCTATGTGGGAAGGGTATGCCCAGACGTGGGTCCCGTGCTAACTAAGCCACTGGAGTCAAGCTATCCTGGCTGAAGACGGCTGATAGCCAGAAACCGGTCCTAGGATGCTTCATTCGGTCCAGGGAAGACATGGCTTGGCAGTTCGGGCTGGACTGTTCCCATGAGGCACAGGGTCAAGACTGATTTGCATATGGCCATGTCTGAACTGGGGTGGCTTGGTGAGCAAAATAACGATGGATTAAACCCAGATCTGTGAGTCGGGGTGAATGTTTTGCCATTGTGCAACATTCCTTCCATCATCTTGTGTGTTTTGCTGCTCACCCTATGTGAGAAGGGTATGCCCAGACGTGGGTCCAGTGCTCTCTAAGCCACTGGAGTCAAGCTATCCTGGCTGAAGATGGCTGATAGCCAGAAACCGGTCCTAGGATGCTTGATTCCGGTCCAGGGAAGACATGGCTTGGCAGTTCGGGCTGGACTGTTCCCATGAGGCACAGGGTCAAGACTGATTTGCAAATGGCCATGTCTGAACTGGGGTGGCTTGGGGAGCAAAATAACGATGGATTAAACCCAGATCTGTGAGTGGGGGTGAATGTTTTGCCATTGTGCAACATTCCGTCCATCATCTTGTGTGTTTTGCTGTTCACCCTATGTGGGAAGGGTATGCCCAGACATGGGTCTCGTGGACACTAAGCCACTGGAGTCAAGCTATCCTGGCTGAAGACGGCTGATAGCCTGAAACCGGTCCTAGGATGCTTGATTCCGGTCCATGGAAGACATGGCTTGGCAGTTCAGGCTGGACTGTTCCCATGAGGCACAGGGTCATGACTGATTTGCATATGGCCATGTCTGATCTGGGGTGGCATTGTGAGCAAAATAACGATGGATTAAACCCAGATCTCTGAGTGGGGGTGAATGTTTTGCCATTGTGCAACATTCCGTCCATCATCTTGTGTGTTTTGCTGTTCACCCTATGTGGGAAGGGTATGCCCAGATGTGGGTCCCGTGCTCACTAAGCCACTGGAGTCAAGCTATCCTGGCTGAAGACGGCTGATAGCTAGGATGCTTGATTCCTAGGATGCTTGATTCCGGTCCAGGGAAGACATGGCTTGGCAGTTCGGGCTGGGCTGTTCCCATGAGGCACAGGGTCAAGACTGATTTGCATTTTGCCATGTCTGAACTGGGGTGGCTTGGTGAGCAAAATAACGACGATTAAACCCAGATCTGTGAGTGGGGGTGAATGTTTTGCCATTGTGCAACATTCCGTCCATCATCTTGTGTGTTTTGATGTTCACCTTATGTGGGAAGGGTGTGCCCAGACGTGGGTCCCGTGCTCACTAAGCCTCTGGAGTCAAGCTATCCTGGCTGAAGACGGCTGATAGCCAGAAACCGGTCCTAGGATGCTTGATTCCTGTCCAGGGAAGACATGGCTTGGCAGTTTGGGCTGGACTGTTCCCATGAGGCATAGGGTCACGACTGATTTGCATATGGCCCTGTCTGAACTGGGGTGGCTTGGTGAGCAAAATAACGATGGATTAAACCCAGATCTGTGAGTCGGGGTGAATGTTTTGCCATTGTGCAACATTTTGTCCATCATCTTGTGTGTCTTGCTGTTCACCCTATGTGGGAAGGGTATACCCAGACGTGGATCCCGTGCTCACTAAGCTACTAGAGTCAAGCTATCCTGGCTGAAGACCGCTGATAGCCAGAAACCGGTCCTAGGATGCTTGAATCTGGTCCAGGGAAGACATGGCTTCGCAGTTCGAGCTGGACTGTTCCCGTGAGGCACAGGGTCAAGACTGATTTGCATATGGCAGGATGGCACAGGATAGAGGAGGCTCTATGATTCTGATGCTGTTGGATTTGTCCGCTGCCTTTGACACGGTGTCCCATGACATTCTAATCGGTCGTCTGAAGAGAGTAGGGATAGGCGGAACTGCTCTGTCATGGTTGGAAAGTTTCATTACTGGCCGCTCACAAAGTGTCCGATTGGGCTCCCATTTTTCCATCTCCAGGGAGCTCACCAAGGGGGTTCCACAGGGCTCATGTCTAAGCCCCACACTTTTTAATGTGTATGTGGCCCCCTTGGCGGACATCGTGAGAGAATATGGGTTCACACTAATATCGTATGCTGATGACACCCAGCTCTTGTTTCCTTTTGAGACACTGTCACCAGCAGTTAAAAACACCTTTGCTGCAGGCATGAGAGCTTTATCCGAATGGATGACCTCCAATTGCCTGCAATGTAATGTGGGTAAGACGGAGGTCATGCTTTTCGGAGCAACCCCGCTGCTTTGGTCCTCTGAGTGGTGGCCTCCTGACCTAGGACCTGCTCCATGTCCCAAACAGGTAGTAAAAAATCTAGGGGTACGATTAGATCAGTCCTTACTACTAAAAGATCATGTAAGCCAGGTAACAGGCACCTGTCTCAGAGTCATTGGGCTTCTGAGGCAGGTATTCCCGTATCTGGCGGACAGTCACAGAAAAACACTGGTCCAAGCGCTTGTAATCAGCAGATTAGATTATTGTAATGGATTGCTCCTTTCTGCCAATGACGAACAACTCGATAGGCTACAGGTAGCCCAGAATTTGGCAGCCAGGTTGATCATGAATGTTTCAGCTAGATCCCCTTCCCGGCCTCTCCTTAACAAACTCCACTGGCTGCCTATCCGCCAGCGGGTGAAATTTAAAATATGTTGTGTCATCCATAAATGCCTGTTTGGCTCTGGTCCAAAATATCTGTCAGAAATATTTAAACCATATGAGCCATGTCGATCCTTACGATCTAAGAATCAATCATTGCTTCAGGTGCCGTGGATTAAAAGGGAAAGACAGGGCGGTCGAGCTCTCTCTTATAGGGGTCCCACCATCTGGAATACTTTACCCCTTTCTCTCAGGCAAGACTCCAATCTTGGAGCCTTTAGGAAATCTCTAAAGACTCATCTGTTTTTGACAATATAATCATTGAATTGATCCTTTTTTCTACAGCCTCTACTTATTTATGGCCTCTGGTATGAACACAAGCGCGGAGATACCCCTTCGGGGGTCGAATTCCTGCGCTATACAAGCATATAAATAAATAAATAAATGCTTGAATCTGGTCCAGGGAAGACATGGCTTAGCAGATCGAGCTGGACTGTTCCCATGAGATACAGGGTCAAGACTGATTTGCATATGGCCATGTCTGAACTGGGGTGGCTTGGTGAGCAAAATAACGATGGACTAAACTCAGATCTGTGAGTGGGGGTGAATGTTTTGCCATTGTGCAACATTCCGTCCATCATCTTGTGTGTTTTACTGTTCACCCTATGTGGGAAGGGTATGCCCAGACGTGGGTCCTGTGCTCACTAAGCCACTGGAGTCAAGCTATCCTGCCTGAAGACGGCTGATAGCCAGAAACCGGTCCTAGGATGCTTGATTCCGGTCCAGGGACGACATGGCTTGGCAGTTCGGGCTGAACTGTTCCCATGAGGCACAGGGCCACGACTGATTTGCATATGGCCATGCCTGAACTGGGGTGGCTTGGTGAGCAAAATAACGATGGATTAAACCCAGATCTGTGAGTGGGAGTGAATTTTTTGCCATTGTGCAACATTCCGTCCATCATCTTATGTGTTTTACTGTTCACCCTATGTGGGAAGGGTATGCCCAGACGTGAGTCCCGTGCTCACTAAGCCTCTGGAGTCAAGCAATCCTGGCTGAAGACGGCTGATAGCCAGAAACCGGTCCTAGGATGCTTGATTCCGGTCCAGGAAAGACATGGCTTGGCAGTTCGGGCTGGACTGTTCCCATGAGGCACAGGGTCAGGACTGATTTGCATATGGCCATGTCTGAACTGGGGTGGCTTGGTGAGCAAAATAACGATGGATTAAACCCAGATCTGTGAGTGGGGGTGAATGTTTTGCCATTGTGCAATGTTCCGTCCATCATCTTGTGTGTTTTGCTGTTCACCCTATGTGGGAAGGGTATGCCCAGACGTGGGTCCCGTGCACACTAAGTCACTGGAGTCAAGCTATCCTGGCTGAAGACGGCTGATAGCCAGAAACCGGTCCTAGGATGCTTGATTCGGGTCCAGGGAAGACATGGCTTGGCAGTTCGGGCTGGACTGTTCCCATGAGGCACAGGGTCAAGACTGATTTGCATATGGCCATGTCTGAACTGGGGTGGCTTGGGGAGCAAAATAACGATGGATTAAACCCACATCTGTGAGTGGGGGTGAATGCTTTGCGATTGTGCAACCTTCCGTCCATCATCTTGTGTGTTTTGCTGTTCACCCTATGTGGGAAGGGTATGCTCAGTCGTGGGTCTCGTGGACACTAAGCCACTGAAGTCAAGCTATCCTGGCTGAAGACGGCTGATAGCCAGAAACCGGTCCTAGGATGCTTGATTCCGGTCCATGGAAGACATGGCTTGGCAGTTCAGGCTGGACTGTTCCCATGAGGCACAGGGCATGACTGATTTGCACATGGCCATGTCTGATCTGGGGTGGAATGGTGAGCAAAATAACGATGGATTAAACCCAGATCTGTGAGTGGGAGTGAATGTTTTGCCATTGTGCAACATTCCGTCCATCATCTTGTGTGTTTTGCTGTTCACCCTATGTGGGAAGGGTATGCCCAGACGTGGGTTCCGTGCTCACTAAGCCACTGGAGTCAAGCTATCCTGGCTGAAGACAGCTGATAGCTAGGATGCTTGATTCCTAGGATGCTTGATTCCTGTCCAGGGAAGACATGGCTTGGCAGTTTGGGCTGGACTGTTCCCATGAGGCACAGGGTCAAGACTGATTTGCATATGGCCATGTCTGAACTGGGGTGGCTTGTTGAGCAAAATAACGATGGATTAAACCCAGATCTGTGAGTCGGGGTGAATGTTTTGCCATTGTGCAACATTCCGTCCATCATCTTGTGTGTCTTGCTGTTCACCCTATGTGGGAAGGGTATGCCCAGACGTGGATCCCGTGCTCACTAAGCCACTAGAGTCAAGCTATCCTTGCTGAAGACCGCTGATAGCCGGAAACCGGTCCTAGGATGCTTGAATCTGGTCCAGGGAAGACATGGCTTCGCAGTTCGAGCTGGACTGTTCCTGTGAGGCACAGGGTCAAGACTGATTTGCATATGGCAGGATGGCACAGGATAGAGTAGGCTCTATGATTCTGGTGCTGTTGGATTTGTCCGCTGCCTTTGACACGGTGTCCCATGACATTCTAATCGGTCGTCTGAAGAGAGTAGGGATAGGCGGAACTGCTCTGTCATGGTTGGAAAGTTTCATTACTGGCCGCTCACAAAGTGTCCGATTGGGCTCCCAGTTTTCCATCTCCAGGGAGCTCACCAAGGGGGTTACACAGGGCTCATGTCTAAGCCCCACACTTTTTAATGTATATGTGGCCCCCTTGGCGGACATCGTGAGAGAATATGGGTTCACACCAATATCGTATGCTGATGACACCCAGCTCTTGTTTCCTTTTGAGACACTGTCGCCAGCAGTTAAAAACATCTTTGCTGCAGGCATGAGAACTGTATCCGAATGGATGGCCTCTAATTGCCTGCAATATAATGTGGGTAAGACGGAGGTCATGCTTTTCGGAGCAACCCCGCTCCTTTGGTCCTCTGAGTGGTGGCCTCCTGACCTAGGACCTGCTCCATGTCCCAAACAGGTAGTAAAAAATCTAGGGGTACGATTAGATCAGTCCTTACTACTAAAAGATCATGTAAGCCAGGTAATAGGAACCTGTCTCAGAGTCATTGGGCTTCTGAGGCGGGTATTCCCGTATCTGGCGGACAGTCACAGAAAAACACTGGTCCAAGCGCTTGTAATCAGCAGATTAGATTATTGTAATGGATTGCTCCTTTCTGCCTATGACGAACAACTCGATAGGCTACAGGTAGCCCAGAATACGGCAGCCAGGTTGATCCTGAATGTTCCAGCTAGATCCCCTTCCCGGCCTCTCCTTAACAAACTCCACTGGCTGCCTATCCGCCAGCGGGTGAAATGTAAAATATGTTGTGTCATCCATAAATGCCTGTTTGGCTCTGGTCCAAATTATCTGTCAGAAATATTTAAACCATATGAGCCATGTCGATCCTTACGATCTAAGAATCAATAATTGCTTCAGGTGCCGTGGATTAAAAGGGAAAGACAGGGCGGTCGAGCTCTCTCTTATAGGGGTCCCACCATCTGAAATACTTTACCCCTTTCTCTCAGGCAAGACTCCAATCTTGGAGCCTTTAGGAAATCTCTAAAGACTCATCTGTTTTTGACAATATAATCATTGAATTGTTCCTGTTTTCTACAGCCTCTACTTATTTATGGCCTCTGGTATGAACACAAGCGCGGAGATACCCCTTCGGGGGTCGAATTCCTGCGCTATACAAGCATATAAATAAATAAATAAATAAATGCTTGAATCAGGTCCAGGGAAGACATGGCTTCGCAGTTCGAGCTGGACTGTTCCCATGAGGCACAGGGTCAAGACTGATTTGCATATGGCCATGTCTGAACTGGGGTGGCTTGGTGAGCAAAATAACGATTGATTAAACTCAGATCTGTGAGTGGGGGTGAATGTTTTGCCATTGTGCAACATTCCGTCCATCATCTTGTGTGTTTTACTGTTCACCCTATGTGGGAAGGGTATGCCCAGACGTGGGTCCCGTGCTCACTAAGCCACTGGAGTCAGGCTATCCTGGCTGAAGACGGCTGATAGCCAGAAACCGGTCCTAGGATGCTTGATTCTGGTCCAGGGAAGACATGGCTTGGCAGTTCGGGCTCAACTGTTCCCATGAGGCACAGGGTCAAGACTGATTTGCATATGGCCATGTCTGAACTGGGGTGGCTTGGTGAGCAAAATAACGATGGATTAAACCCAGATCTGTGAGTCGGGGTGAATTATTTGCCATTGTGCAACATTCCGTCCATCATCTTGTGTGTTTTACTGTTCACCCTATGTGGGAAGGGTATGCCCAGACGTGGGTCCCGTGCTCACTAAGCCACTGGAGTCAAGCTATCCTGGCTGAAGACGGCTGATAGCCAGAAACCGGTCCTAGGATGCTTGATTCTGGTCCAGGGAAGACATGGCTTGGCAGTTCGGGCTGGACTGTTCCCATGACGCACAGGGTCAAGACTGATGCATATGGCCATGTCTGAACTGGGGTGGCTTGGTGAGCAAAATAACGATGGATTAAACCCAGATCTGTGAGTAGGGGTGAATGTTCTGGCATTGTGCAACACTCCGTCCATCATCTTGTGTGTTTTGCTGTTCACCCTATGTGGGAAGGGTATGCCCGGACGTGGGTCCTGTGCTCACTAAGCCACTGGAGTCAAGCTATCCTGGCTGAAGAAGGCTGATAGCCAGAAACCGGTCCTAGGATGCTTGATTCCGGTCCAGGGAAGACATGGCTTGGCAGTTCGGGCTGGACTGTTCCCATGAGGCACAGGGTCAAGACTGATTTGCATATGGCCATGTCTGAACTGGGGTGGCTTGGTGAGCAAAATAACGATGGATTAAACCCAGATCTGTGAGTGGGGGTGAATGTTTTGCCATTGTGCAACGTTCCATCCATCATCTTGTGTGTTTTGCTGTTCACCTTATGTGGGAAGGGTTTGCCCAGACGTGGGTCCCGTGCTCACTAAGCCACTGGAGTCAAGCTATCCTGGCTGAAGACGGCTGATAGCCAGAAACCGGTCCTAGGATGCTTGATTCCTGTCCGGGGAAGACATGGCTTGGCAGTTTGGGCTGGACTGTTCCCATGAGGCACAGGGTCAAGACTGATTTGCATATGGCCATGTCTGAACTGGGGTGGCTTGCTGAGCAAAATAACGATGGATTAAACCCAGATCTGTGAGTGGGGGTGAATGTTTTACCATTGTGCAACATTCCGTCCATCATCTTGTGTGTGTTATAGCGTACAAACAAAGCAGAGCACTCGTTATTGGCTTTGAAATAAAAATTATGAAGGGGGAGACAAGGTGTGGACGTTACTTTGCGTAAACTCCGCCAGCAAACCCTCATATCTCCAAAATAAAACTCAAAGATGGGACTTGGGCTACCTGTGAACGGGCAAAACAACAAGCGTTCCATGACTTCTATCAAACCCTGTACACTGGGGACGACACATCCTAGGTGATCATAGACTCCTTCCTTGGAGACTGCTCGTGAGATCCTTTGTATACTCAACACTCTGAATTCTTAGAAGTCCCTATCACCCTGGCTGAATCATAGAGAGCCCTCGGGGAATTACCTATGGTAAAAACTCCTGGGGTGGATGGTCTACCTGTGATGTTCTGTCGTAAATTCCTCCTGCAAATTCAAGACCACATGCTGTCATTATTTAACAAGTTCACTGCAGACCCGGGTCTCACTCCCACTATGGGGGGAGCAGAAATAGTGACTATTACAAAGCCTGGTAAAGACACCTATCTCTGTGCCTCATATGCCCAATAGCTCTACTCAACACGTATGCTAATATGAAGATTCTGGTGAATAGGCTAGAGCCTTACCTTCCTGGCCTCATTGACCCGGATCAGGTTAGCTCATCCACCAGCTACACAGGGTGTACAGCATTCGCTGAGTCGCTCACCTTGTCAAGAAGGCCCACAGCCACAATATCCCCAACTGTTTGCTTTTGTTAGATGTAGAGAAGGCCTTTGGCTGAGTCAGCTGGATCTTTTAAAAGGTTGTCCTTGGTAAGATCTGTCTCAGTCAGAAAATGGTCTCTTCTCCTAAGCTTCCCCTACGGCCACATTTTGTGTTAATGGGCAAGCCTCTCAACCAATACACCTGGCGAGCAGCAATAGACAAGGCTATCCACTCTCGCCTTTGCTTTTTGCCCTGTCAGTTGAATCCCGAGCCGTTGCTATCCGCCAAGTGGAGGACAAAGCCAGCACTCCTTTCGGCAGACAGGAAAATAAAGTCACCCTATTTGCGGATGGCCTTCTGCTCACACTCACTCATCCTTCCACCTCACTCCCCACCTAGGTAAATGTCCTAATGGCCTTTTAAAGGATCTCCGATTTTAAAATTAATTTGCCGAAATCGCAGGCCTTTTACTTGATGATTCCCTCCTCAGCTCTTCCTATCTGGGCATAAGTTGTCAAACAATATTTTTTCAAGTGTGCGAACTATAGTGGGTAACAGTTTGTAACAGTGGCATACCCATACGACAGGGCCTTTCTACGTTGTCTCTAACCGGGTTTCTTGAGTCATGTCCTTCGTGTATTTGGTGTGCTGACCCTTAGGATAAAAGGACAGGAAATTAGAGAACAGGCATTTGTATTGCATAAAGCCTAGTACCCACACCATCCAGTTCACAGGTCTTAACAAGAGCTTCCACTCTACACATCGCTGTGGTGCACTTAGAACTTCACCGCTCGTGCTGTTGTGCAATCCCTCAATCCAACAGAGTGCCAAAAAGTGCCCCAGCTGTGCCTCCGAAAACACACATCCCATGCTTAGCAGACAGCCTGCACAACTAGAGTCCCAGTTAAACTTCTCTTGCAGCCACCCAACCCCATATAGTTCCCCGGCACTTGTGGGTCACTTGCCTGGTGACACTGCTCTCTGGTCAAGCTATTGTGTCCCCATCCGTAGTGGGTCTCTCCTGGGCAAATGCCTCTTCCTCCGCTGCATCTGCTGTTGCCGATTCACCCTGGCTCCTCTCGCAATCACATTCTCTCGACTTGCCTGCTCCTGATTGGACCACGAAGGGACACCAGTTCAAGAAAGGTAATCAGCAGTCCCTTGCATATTCCCAGGGAGGTGGTGAGTCTGTAATGCAAAAGGCTGAAGGGCTAGAAACCATTAAAGGACCCGGGCATTAGTATCTGTGTGCCTTGAAACCAGAACAGAGGTGCATGGTCGGTGAACAACTGAAAATAACGACTAAGTAAGTAATACGGGAGAGACTCCACAGCCCTCTTTATGGCTAAACATTCCTTTTCAATCATAGAATAGTGAAGTTTACATGGCAGTCATTTCCTACTAATGAAAACAACAGGGCTTAAATACTCCTTCTCATAAGGCTGGAACAGAAAGGCACCTATGTCCCTATCTGAGGCATTAGTCTGGAGTCCAAACAAGCGTTTAAAGTTGGTACAGAAGGGAACGGTGTCAGAAAACAAAGCCTGTTTCAGACGGTAAATACTATCTTGTTGTTTGGAAGACCACTCAGTAATTTTATTGGGTTGAAATTTTAGCAATAATTAAGTCAGTAAGCAGAGTGACCTTTTTATACTGAGGTGTGTGTAGATCACGAATTGCCTGAACTTTTTCTACCCGTGCTTGGGCTAATCTTGTTTTTTTTTTTGCATGTGACAGTCAAGATATTTCACTGAGGTAGTGGCCACTGTTCACTTATCTGGGTAGGCAGTGAGTCCTACTTCCCTGAGGGATTAGAAGACCGACCACAAATGGAGTAAGTGTTGCTCCCATGTAGGACTGTATATCACTATATCATCCAGGTTTGACGCTGCATACCCTTTATGTGGTCTCTGAATGATATCCGTGTGTCTCTGACAGGAGGCCAAGGCCCCATGGAGCCGGAAAGGCAGTTCTATAATTTGGTAGAGATGAGATGGTGTAGAGAAGTCAGTTTTTTCTTTGGCTGTTATTTTTAGGGGCCTTTTGTTAAGTCCAGGATGGTTAGATAAGAGGCAGACCCCAGAATTCTGATGAGTTCATCTACCCTTGGCATAGGATATGATTAGAATCTGGATTTGCTATTTAATTGGCAGAGGTCAATACAAAACCTAAGGATCCCATTAGGTTTAGGCACCAATACCACAGGCAACCACCAAGTGCAATGGAAGGGTTCGATAATACCCTCCCTCAACATGATTTGAACCTCTGTTTCAATGGCTTTTCTAGGTACTATGATGATTCGGTAGGGCCATCAATCTACAACCTGGTAGTCTACAGTAATGATATCATGGGAAACAAGAGAAGTCTTCCCGGGTTTGGTGGAGAAGACCTGTGTATAGCTCTGTAAGGTTCCTCATCTGTTCTTTTTGTGTGTCATCTATGGACTCTTTTAGACGTACCTCCTTCTGCTCCGATATTACTGTATCAGGTGAAAAAGCAATCTTTAATGAGTGTGAATTGGTTATGAACACAGTATCAGTACCTTCATCTCCTCTCGTCTCCGGGCTTCCCATCTCTTAAGGAGATTAATATGGTAGATTTGTTCATTTTGATGGCAATTGGGTATTGCCAACTTATACATCACAGGAGTTATTATAGATACTACCGTATAGGGTCCTTGCCAACTAGCCAAGAGTTTATTATCAGTGGAGGGTAGTAATGCTAACGCTTTATCTCCCACCCTTAATTATTTTAGTTTACTATGTTTGTTATAGGCCATTTTTTGTTGCTCCTGTGCTTTTTCCTGATTGTTCCGCATCTCTTCCCACAGACCATGTACTCTCTCTTTAAGAGTGGTGGCATACTCCAGTAGTCCTAGCCCCTTGCTTCTTCCTCCTGCCGTTGTTATGCTGCCATATCTAAAAGGGTTCTAGATTGTCTTCCGAAGACCAATTCAAAATGACTATACCAAGTAGAAGACTGGACATGTGTGCATATATAGCGTACAGGACCAAGAGTTTAGGATAATTTTGATGGTTCGGTTATGTCTCTCCACCAGGCCCTCAGTCTGTAGGTGGTAAACAGAGGTACGTATCTGGGTTATCCCTAAGATAGTGCAAATCTGAGTCATTAGTTTGAACATTAAGGGAGTACCCTGGTGGGTGAATAGCTCTTTGGGAAATCCGACACTAGAAAATAATTTAATCATGGCATGGGCTACTGATGTGGTGGTCATGCTTGACTGAGGAATGGCTTTTGGAAATTGTGTCGCATAATCCACCAAATCAAGAATATAGTGATACCCTCATACAGAAGCCACTACGGAACCAATGTGATGAATTCCTTCCCTAGTGAAAGAAATATATATAACCAGTAGCGGCCTTAAAGTAGCTTTTTGGACCTGTTGGGAATTGGTGATCTGTCAGATCTTGCCTGCAGCACAATACTTCTGAATGTCAGAAAAGACTCCTGGGGAGTAGAAGCATCTAAGTAGGTCTTCCTCTGTCTTTTTCATGACTTTAATACCCTCGCCCTCTTTGGCTATAAGCCAAATGCAATACTATTTGTCGGAAGCGTCGAGAAACCAATATTGGCTTACTACAGTCTCTCCTTTTTTTACCTTTCTATACAGTAACGCTTTTTTAAATGCAAAAGAAGAGTCTACCTGATCATGGGAATCAGTCACAGACTGTCCCCAAGCATGGCTGACTGTTGGGTCTTCCTTCTGGGCAGCTCTGACTCAACAGTTACTGTCTCTTGTCTCTGTTAGGGGGGGTGACAGGGAACACATTAGAATCACCGATGAGTATTTGTAGTTTATTGTGCAAGTGCTTCTCACTATGTGACAACTTCCTTCGACTCTTACCCCCTCGGATGTCTTGCTCCTGTAAAGAGGCCTCCCCCCACTATGACAGCTCACCACCTTGCTCTTCTTTGGAGGCAAGTAGCAATGGAAAGTCTAGGTAGTCCGTCCCAATAATCATTTTCTCACCCATATGTGGTAACCCTCCTGCTTTCAATATCTCAAGATACCCTTTCCAGTTGATTGTCACTGTGGACATTGGGTAGGGCTTGCTGTCTCCATGAACACATGTAATGAGTACCGTCTCCTCTGGGTGCCATTCTTCTGACTTCCCCTTCGCTACGGTGATTACTGAGTGTCTACTACCGGAGTCGACTAAGATGGGGTTAGCACCCCATTTATAATAGTTCCCTTCAATAACTGCTTGGACTACCCCCTGCCATGAGGACTCATATTCTAGAATATACAAATTCCATAGGTTCTGTAGGGGTCACTTTTTGAGGACAGTTATGGGAGATGTGACCCCATTCAGTGCAGGGAAAACACTGGGGTCCCTGTGTTACGTCTTTTCCTTGAGGTTTAGTGGATAACCAAGGGTCTGAGAGGGGTTGGGAGGGAGTCCTGGGACTGGGGTTTCTCCAAAGGGAATTAGCAAGGTTAGCCATTCTGGGCTGATTGACCTTGAACTCTGCAGACCTGTGAGGCCCATGCTAAGTCTATGGCACTTGTAACAATCACATTGGGAGCTCCTTTCTCCATGTCCTCGTGGACCCCGGAAGGGCATCTAGGAACTGTTCCAACTATATTTTGCCCATTACATCAGCCACAGTGGCTCCCTGTGGCTTGAGCCGCCGATTTCCTAATTCCTGAATCTGACAAAAGAGGGCACAAGGATTATTGTGGGGTTTCAATTTTTCTTTACGGAACATTGTTCGATAGTATTCGGTATTGAATCCCAGTCTCTCAAGGATTGGTCTCTTTACTTCTGGATAAGGTACGGTTCCCAATGGGCTTTGCAGCCTGATAGGCTGTTAGTAATTCCCTGGATAGTAAGGGGGCCACATACTGACTCCATCATTCTGGTGGGCAACTTGCTGATGTGGCTATGCGTTCGAGATTTGTGAAAAAGAAATTGGGGTCATTCCCTTATTTGAATTTTTGTAACACAGAACTGGAAACGTTAGGGTGGACTTTGGTATCTGCTATAGTGTCTGCCAGATATTGTACAGCAGTGTTGTGTACCTATTGGAAAATAGTTATTATGGTGGCCTGAGTCTTAAGAGTAGTGTGTAGCTCTATTCTCTCCTGTTGTGCAGCTTGGGTCTGTTCTTCAACTACTGTCTGCCGATGACATTGTCCCCCTGCCAGCTGCTTAATCATATCTTCCATGATAATTTGTTAGCTGTCCTCCATCTCCTGTGGTGTTTTTCTATGTATCGCACTTCGGACACCACTGTAACAGGACAATGGAGCAGACACCACTACAAGGGCTTCGGTTTTCAACCAATTTTTTTTTGAGTGTGCTAAGGACAGTGGGTAATAGTTTGTAATGGTAGCAGACACTGTTCGTCAGGTCCTTTATCCATGTTCTCCAACCGGTTTCCTTGAGTCCAGTCCTTTGTGGATTTGGCGTGGTGGATAAAAGGACAAGTAATTAGGGAACAGGCCTTTTTTAATTGTATTTAGCCTAATACCCACACCATCCGGTGTTCAGGTCTGTAAAAGAGCTTCTGCTCTACACTTGTAGCCTGTGGTGCACTTACAACTTCACCTGTTGTGCTGTTATGCAATCCCCCAATTGAACAGATTGTCAATAAGTGCCCCAGCTGCGTCTCTGAAAACACACGTGCTGTGTTCAGCAGAAAGCCCGCAAAACTAGAGTCCCAGTAAAACTTCCCTGATGGACACCCACCCCCATATAATTCCCCAGCCCCTGTGGGTCACTTGCCTGGCGCCACGGCACTGTGGATGAGCTGCCGCTTCGATGTCCATAGTGTGTCTCCCTTGGGCCAACTCTTCTTCCTCCGCTGCCTCTGCTGTTGCCAATTCACCCTGGCTCCTCTCGCGTCCACCTTCTCTCGGCTCTCCTGCTCCAGCCGGTATCCTTTGGATCTCTGCCTCTCCATTGTTGATTTTTTTCTTCCACCGCATTCTCTCTTCCTCTAGATGTCCGTCTTCCTCTAGGTATTCACCGCCATCATTGTCGTCTCCTCCCCTCTTATTCTGATTGGCTGCGGCGTCTTGCACCACTAGAACACTCACTGGGTGCTCTTTGGCGGCCCTGGGGTCCTGGTGAGTAAAAAAATTGCTAGCATTTGCGGCAAGAATTTTCAATTCAATTAAGGATACGGAGGCGAGGATTGTTGCTTCTCTTTCTTTACTGTCAAGTTCACAGCAGCCAATGAAAACGTTTTAACATTACATTAAACTACATTTCCCTTGATGCTCTTGCAACCAATCATGTCCCATCAGAGCCTATAAGAGCCACCATCTCCTTTTCATGACCCTTTTTCTTTGCTTGATAGACCTTTAGTCCAAGTGCTTACATCATTTTGAAAACCAACATTGCTGTCATCCAACGTGTAATAACTTTAACCAAGAACTGGGACGTCATCCAACCTCTTTAACCAGAAGAAAGATTACTCTGCTTTCTTTTCTGAACCTGGAATAAATGAAATATAAAAACCCGGAATCTCTGTTGAGCAAAATGTATACTACATACGGGTGGGTATTTTATTACAAAAATCATTGAAATACAACCGGGTGGGATAATCCTCGCCTTTGTGTCCTTAATAGAATTGAAAATTCTTGGCGCAAATGCTAGCACATTTTTTATTCTATTACAGGACTGGAGGCTCAGATTATTGCTAGCTTAACGCTTATCAAATACCTCAGTAGTTACATCCCCATCGGTTTATAATAAAATTGTATAAAATGTAGACTCTGATGATCAATCTGCAGATTTCATAATGTCTTGAATAGTTGAACCCAACATAAAAGTTCTGGATGCCATGGCAACACATACAGAATGTGCCCCAAAAACTTGGTATTCAATACTAGCTTCTTTCATGATTGATTTTAACCATCTGGCTATTGTAGCTGCTGATACTGGTTTGAATGGTTTTTGCAAAGCACTTAACAGTTGTGTTGAACCCTCTGGTCACAAGGACCGTGTGCATTCTTCATAGGCTTTTAGGCATTGGACTACACACAACTTAACATTACTGGGAAAAGCATTATATTCTATACTACGTGACAATGTTTTCGTCCTGCCAGTAATGTTAAAGGAAACACCTTCTGGAGTGAATATCCTACCTGCAAGATCCAGGGCTCTCACAACTAAAGAACGTCTGCAGACAGATAAACACAAAAGCATAGCTAATTTAGATGATAATTGCTTCCTGGATAGCAGATCAATATTCGGCCATTTATCAAAGAGTGATATGACAAGGGATACATCCCACAAACCTGAATACTTTGGTTTAGGGAGATTAGCCCTCTAATTCCTTTAAGTAGCTTACACGCCACTGGGTGCATACCTACAGGTTTTCCGTCCACCTACGTATCCACACAGATGAATATCTCTTCCGTGTGGAAAGGGCCCAGGCTAACTTAATGAATCTGGAAGCTTTGTATGAAATGCATGACATTTCACAATGTTGCCAGAAAGCCTCCATGCCATCAGGGACAACTGCTCCGATGTTACCATCGGATGCAGTTCTCTGTGAGGGCCCTGGAGCATCGTCTGAGACCAAGGGAGAATCTTGGGGAAGTCGCAACTCATCTCCAGTAATATCGGGAACCAGGGCTGCGACTTCCACAGGGGGGTCACCAAAAAGCACTTCTGCCTGTTGTCGGGCTATCTGGGTCGTCACTCTGGGAATTAGAATGAATGGATGAAATGCATAGTTCATATTTGTTGAACAATTCTCAGAGGAGACATCTGTTGCTTTCGCTAATGGGTCGGCCTCCAGCTGAAGAACATCTGTAGTTGCCGGTCCAGTCTGGATGCAAAAAGGTCTATTTTAAAACGGCCCCACACTGCCTGTAATCATTGGAACAGTCGAGGTTGGAGTTGTTAATTGCTGTAATCCTTTATACCTGGAATTCCAATATTCGACTGTACTGAAATGTATTCCGCTATCCCCGATATCTGGTGAATAGTGCCAAAATCCTTTGCTATCTCCACTAGCAGGGACGACCTCGTACCTCCCAACTTGTTGATATATCTCACTGCTGAGATATTGTCCATCTTGAGTAGGATGCAAGAAGAGTCTTGTTTGGGGGAGAGTGTCCGTATCGCAAATGACCCTGCCAATGACTCAAGACAGTTGATGTGGAGGGATGGTTCTTGAAGTGACCATCGTCCTCCTGTGGAGATATCTCTGCAGCGTGCTCCCCAGCCCCAACGGCTGGCAGCTGACTCTATACCGACCTCTGGTTGGGGGCCGAAGATAGCTCTGCCGTTCCATGCTTCTACGTGGCCTAACCACCAATGCATTTCTTCTTTTACTTCTTGTGTCAATGGCACCAGATCCTTATATGACCGACCCTTTTTTTGAAGGTGTTGCATCTTTAGTCTCTAAAGGGCCCGATAATGAAGAGTGGCGAGGAAGATCGCCTGAATCGACGATGCCAGTAACCCCACTATCCTGTCAATTGTCCTGAGGGAGACCGTCTGTTTGGCTAACCCTGGTGTGCGATCTTTCTTGAGAAACTGTAATTTCGAATGGGGAAGACTCAGTTGAACTGTCTGGGAGTCTATGACAAAACCTAGGCAGTCCATCGTCTGATTAGCACATAGGGCTGACTTGGATTCGTTGATTACAAATCCCAAGTTCTGCAGCAGGGAAACTGATACCTGTATGTGAAGGTTGGCTAGGTGTCACGTTTTAGCACGGGTGATAGCGCTCATATAGTATGATGTGGTGTGATTGATGAACTTCAAGTCCCAGAATGCTTGGGGCCGAGTGAGCTGGCCTTTCTCTCTTTCCTTTGCTCACTTAGGCATTTCCTTTCCGTATTTCGGGTGCTTGTCACCTGATATGTGAGTGTCCGAGTCCTTGTGTATGCACTCGATTCTAGAGCCTGATAGTGAGAAAATCTGTTCTCACCCTTGATGCGGTAGCGCATGACGCGCTGGATTGTTACCGCAAAGACTGAAGATTGTATCCGTGTTTGCTGCGTGGAGCTGACATTTTGGTACTGCTGGAAACCGGAAGCGTGAGGAAACGCTTTTCATTAAGGGAAGCGGGTTGTGCTGAACTATTGAATGCGGGTCGCGCAGAACCTTGGAACATTAGTAGTTAGTGTAGCGCATGCCGCGCTGGATTAGAGAGGATCAAGTTCGAGACATTAACGGGTGGAAAGCAGTGGGAAAGACTACTGCATTATTGGACACATGCTTTCGAATGGACACTCATCTGGTGCAGATAAGTACTGAAGTATTGAGTGTGTGGAGATTGCAATTCCACTTATGTAATTACTCCCTGCCTATAAGAGACTAGTAATTACCTCTGTTATATTTCTTTTCTTTTCTTTTTGATATTACTTTATTTTTTCTTTTGTGCCTTTTTTGATTGACACAATCTGCGGCAGTGTTTAAAGTAAGTCAGTACTCACACATAGTTGATATTTATTCCGCAGCAGGTGTATGAATGAGGTGACGTGTTCTTTCTTCCTCTGCAGGGTCCTTGGCTAGGAGGGAGCGATTCTAATACCCTATATCGTCCCGGACCTGCTGATTTATGCTGCTGCATCTTTATGGTTTATTTATCCACTTTTCCCCTGCCCCTGTTGTGAAACCCTTGTTGGAGTTAAATATCCCTACTCACGGGAGGTATTGCATATAGGGGAGGTCGGAATTCGGCGTCTGGCATTGCTCCTGCTGTATCCGGTATATAAGAGGTTAGTCTACTCCTGTCTTGGTTTCTGACACTAGGGATTGTGTCTGAGCCATGATAAGTACATCGTCTGGGTACACTGTGATGCGAATGCTCTGTTCTCGTAGGCGGGCTATTACCGGCTTCATTACTTTGGTGAAGCACCATGGAGCCGAGGAAAGCCCGAAAGGAAGGTCCAAATATTCCAACCACCGGTTCCTCCATTGAACCTGCAGGAAACGCCAATGGGGAGGAAAAATAGGAATCGTAAGGTAAACATCCTTTAGATCCTTTAGGTCCAGCCGGACCATCCAATCTCCTTTTTTTAGTAGATCTGGTTAAGTGGTGGATACCTTTCATCTTAAAGTGCTTGTAACCCATGAAGTGGTTGAATTCCCTCAGGTTTAACACTAATCTGTGACCACCACCCTTCTTCTGTACCAAGAATACATTGCTGCAAAACCCCCGAGCACTGTTGTCGCAATAGGCAATCATGCGCTTCTACAGCAACTCCGCTATCTCTGCTTCTATAAAAGCACATTCTTGTTGGGAAAAACTGAGCTGTCTAAGCTATGAGTCTTGATGTGGTGTTTGGTAGAATTCTAGGTGAAAACACTGAATAGTCTGTATAATCCATGCATCCTGTGACAACACTCTCCAATTGTGTAGGAAAAACTGAATACGACCCTTATCACCTTGCTGCCCGTTTTTTAGAGACTGTCCGCAGGAAGGGAAAGCCTGCATCACTTGAGGATTCCTGAGGATTTCCGAGCCTTTTTTCGTCACCCTTGACCTCGCAGCCCCTCGCACACAGGAGGTTGCAGACTCTGGATCAGCTGAGGACAGGAGGCGCGGGCAGGTGAGCAAGCCGGCGGGGCTGCGAGCACGCAGGCAGGGACTCCAATGACCAGGAGCCCCTGCGCGCCCATCTAACACACCTGGGCTGCTCTCCCCGCTGGCCACGCCCCCCGCCCTCCGTCCTGAAAAAGCGGCGGTTTGCTGAACAGAACGGAACCCTTATCACCTTGCTGCCCGTTTTTTAGAGACTGTCCGCAGGAAGGGAAAGCCTGCATCACTTGAGGATTCCTGAGGATTTCCGAGCCTTTTTTCGTCACCCTTGACCTCGCAGCCCCTCGCACACAGGAGGTTGCAGACTCTGGATCAGCTGAGGACAGGAGGCGCGGGCAGGTGAGCAAGCCGGCGGGGCTGCGAGCACGCAGGCAGGGACTCCAATGACCAGGAGCCCCTGCGCGCCCATCTAACACACCTGGGCTGCTCTCCCCGCTGGCCACACCCCCCTGTACACCAACCAATAAGCAAGAGCCTATAGAGTATACATAGGACCATTGTCCCCGCTCAGCGGGAGCGCGCCGGGAGAAGCCCGGGACAAGGGCGGGACCGTCTGAGGCCGTCCGCGGTCGGACAAGGTTGGGTTGGGCCCAGAGTCCTGGTCAAAAATTCATCTTTGTTTCATACAATTTTGTTTTGTGTGGTATCTAGCCGTATTGTATTTAATAGAGAGGGGCCTCACTGGTATTTTTTAGGTGGCATAGTGGTTGTATTAATATTTATATTTTATCTTTATATATCATCCCACTTAGCTCCTAAATATGGCATTAAGATCTGGGAAACAACATCTAGTTCATATGTGGAAAAGTAAATTTTGCCATGTTCTGTGTCCCTACGTGTTCCCCATGTTATGATATATGTGTATGATCGATATGCATGTATTCCCCTCTGATCGTTTAAAGACGCAATTATAGTTGTGTCCAACTCTAGTATGTCAGTTTCCAGTCCTCGTGAATACAACGAATATTAGGCCTATGTAAAGCTACGTTGCCACATTTCACAGTGTGCACGTTAATTCATTGAATTATCCCCGTTTCTAGGCCTCAAAAGGGCCCGGACACCAGATTCAGCTCCTGTCTTCTGAACCCTCGCTGAGGAGCGATACAGCCCCCACCTGTATCCCTGACCCTTCACTTACTTCCTGCCTCACAGTGCTCGGCTCGGCCTGGCTCTGCCTGCCAGTCTGCCAAAAGTATGTTATGATTCTAGTTATCAGTCCAGCTCTCCTTCCCTACATTCCTAAGCTACTGAATCGCATCAATAGTTTCCGTCATGGTCTAGCCCTTACGTCTCCATGTAAGAGAAATACTGTATTAATGGTCATTTAATATTCCTCAACACACACTACATGTAGAATAATGCATGCACCAGTCTTAGTGTCTGTTAGCCTTTACCCTGATAACTTTTGGATTCTATCAACATGTTCTCTAAACACCAGATACTAGATAGTGTTTAGGTACATGTCGCTCTGACTCTCCAGACTTCAGTCTCTGCTCCTAGCTCAGAAGTCATAGCCCCCAGCTTCTCCCTAGTAACACGTCATCGTCAGTTTGCGCGCACCACTAGGTTAGAGGTCCCGGCTCCTTAGGTAGCCCCCTCCATGTTTCCGCCCCATTTATGACATATTCTGTTACGTTTACATCACATGTCTATGTATACGCCTCTTGTTACACCTACTTTCACCCTTATCTTTCGCGACTGTTACAGGCCCCACCCACTGTTCCGCCTACTGTATGTACTGTAATGCAATTGTTTTAGTATATATACTTGTGTATTGTTCCAGATCCTGCCCGACAGCTGTCGGGCCCCCCTGTTGGCTAGCCATCCCAGATCTTGCCCGTGCAGGTTGTCCTGTTCCTGTCCTTTATGCTGTATTAAACCTGCAAACTCCTACTACCTCGAATCTTGACTCTTATTTATTGAGCTATCTGTTATTGTTATATCCAGTCAAAAATAGAGGTATTATTTATTTATTTACCACATAATGGCGCCCGAATAGGGACTTGCCCTTTCCCCACGCGCCGGAGAAGCCACGCAAGCCCCCTGATCCTCTGCAGTCGTGACGGAACCATCCTGCGCAGTGGCAGATATTTCTGCTTCAAGTATCCCTCAGGCCCACGGAGGAGACGGAGGTTGCGGTCCAGCGTCCAGACGAGGCGGTGGAGGAACGCGGCGAGTCCCGACCAGAGCCCAAGCCGAGAGTCCAAGGTCCGAGGTATCCGGAGGCCCACCCGTAACAGAAGTCCGAAGTTCGTCCGTCCGGCGTCGTAGCAGTCCAGTCCAGTCCGAGGCCTTCCGTTCTTGCTGCCCGGTGAGTACCGTTGCTGGGGTAGTATCTAGACAGGGTCAATTGCATTGTCTCTGGTCCGTGGGTTTGGGGTACACAGATCCAACACGAAGTGTCCACTTAGGTGGATGCGGGTCCTGACGTGTCTCTTTATGAGACCGGTAAGTTTCGTACTGTTTTAGCAGTGCATCTAGTTTCTGTTCTAGTCCGTTCTGTTCTCGAGAAATTCATGTATTCTGTTTTCAGTATTCCAGGTAGTATTTTGTCAAAACTGTTATTGTAAATGTCATCCATATATTTCAATGTCGTGGTATGAAAGTGGTGTAATTATCGTGTTCATTGTGTATTGTATTGTGTTTAGACTACAGTTCAGTCATGCCTTTGTTTTCCAAATTACGTCAGTTAAAAACTAGGAAAGGTCTGTTAGAAGAAGCAGTTCCTGTCCCGCCTAGGGACAGTCCAGGTCATTTTATGTATCAAAAGCATGGCATAAGTGCCATATTGTATCTAGATTTGTGGGTGGAGTACACCAAACAGCTAGAAGAAAAGTACAGATGGCCCGTATCGGGTACATGGGATGCCGAGTGCATCATGCGAGTAGAAGAAGCATTATGGAAAAAGAAAGCCAGACAGTCACAGAAAGATGCCATCGAGTTATGGCGCAAAGAATCTCATAAAAGAACAGAAAAAGAAATCAGAAAGTCAGAATTAAGTAGAGAATCCTTAGAAAGAGCCCAAGAAAGGGAATTAATTGAAATAGGTGAACGAGTTAAAGCCGAACAGTCAGACAGACAGAGGAATGCCCTCATTAAGGGTATGTATCCTCTTCTTGCCGAGGGCTTGCCAAAAGCAACCCCGGAAGCACCATGTAATTTTCCGCCACCCTTAGTTCCGACCAAGCTACGTCACAAACCGACCGCAGCTGATATTTTTCTCTCGTCCTATTTGGACGACACAGTCCCAGAATATGCAAATCCTGTTCCGCCCGCTCCTGTAAATAATGTAAGTCCTGCTCTTCCAGCCACCGGGGCACCTGTTACCACACCTGTTACGGTACCCCCGGTCCAGCCTACAGTACAAGTACCCACTACATCAGTCACTCTGCCAGCACAAAGAGTATCAGTCGACGATTCCAGTTTAGGGGCCGCGGGGGGAGGTCCTCCTGGTACCCCGCCGCCACACAAACGTGTAACATTAGTCGAGTTACATGAACGTGCATTACAGCGTACGCCCAAATATCAGTCTGTTGCAGAAATCAGGCGAGCCCTTACAGAATGCCGTTATGATCCAGTCCCAGGCGATGATAATATGGTTATATATTCATTGCGTGTAAGACGGGTGACCGAGTATTTGGACACCCTACCGAATATGAAAGAAGATCTAGACAGAATATATCGTTTCATCCGTACAGGAGACGATCCAGAAAGTATTGGCGAAATCATGTCTCTCAGGAAAGCTGAAACCCAGTTCATGCTATTAAAGTTTCTAATTAACTGTTTAATAAGGGAACAAGATTGTCCGACTAAAGATCCGACCGAAATGAGAGTCCTGACAAAGTGGAGTGATAATATAGCCGAGGGAAGACACAAGACACTAGGTAGTATAGAGAGTATGTACAAGAAAATTCGTAAGGAAATAATAAGGTTACACGACAAACGCAAAGCAGCACAAGTAAGTGAGAAGGAAAACGACTCTTCTACTGAAGAGGTAGACGACGAGAATCCTTCCAGAATAGCGTATGTAGGTAAATCTAGACTTCTAGACCGACATTCACGCCTAGAACACAAGAAAGTCTTTCCTCCTCCAGCACCAGAACAAGGTTCTCTCGAACAAGTATTTCAGGCTACCGATCACATTCTGAAATCACGAATCGGTTATAGTGAACTTAGTACCATGCATGAACAAGAACTAGCCCGATCAGCAGTCCGATGGACTACTGATTCTACCACTTTTCCAGACGAAATAGTGGCACAAATGTTTCTGAAACTGCCCCCAGCCGAGCAGCGATTGGTGGGTATGTATATGATCCAGCACCTCATTACACTGTATGAGGGTCAACATTCTGATCCAGGTCCGTTACATGACGTCCTGAACGAGTTACTCCAGTATAGATGGAAAGGTCTAGGTACCGATTTAATTAGTATCATTCTAGAACAGCGCCACAAATATAGAACGTTTTTGAACCCACATTTTGTTCATGTCTCACCTCCAGAAAGTAAACCGTTTTACATAGACAGACAGCATCCGTTACGAGAAGTACACCCAGTTAGGACACCAGATGGTGAAATGCAACGAGTATTTGTTTACACCCCTATCACCAAGATGGAACTCTTAGAGATGAAGAAATTAATTCCCTGTCACGACAAAGATCCAGCAGGGTTCCACCGAGAATTAAAAGACATGCTCCGTATGGGAGAATACACGTATCCAGATATTATTAAAATGTTAAAAGTCCTGTTGCCCGCAGGGGTATACGAAAAACTCAAGGAAAAAGAATGGGAGGTGGGAGAGAAAAAGATAGATTGGGCAGTTCTAGAAGCTGAAGAAAATACACGTGTACCAGGTACCGGTCTAGGAGATAAATGTAAAGAATTACCAGAATTATTGATACAAGTTTTGCCTAGATTATTAGCCACTAAAAAGGAAGACTGGGATGCAATCTCAGCCTGTAAACAGAAACAAGACGAAGATACTAGTGATTTTTATTCCAGATTTGAGAAATGTTTCATAATAAACAGTGGTTTGAAGACGAGTAGCGAGTCATACCCTCATCTTTTTGTTACTAAATTAGTCGAGAATTCAAGTCCACAAGTTAAAAATCGAGTTTTGAAAGTCGAAAGTACTTGGCAAGCTAATAGTCCGTCCCAAATTCTCCAGATGCTCCAGTACCACCAGAATAGAATCAGAGAAGAGCAAGAACACGAGAGAAGACGTATGAAAGACACGAAAATGAAAGTACTAGTTGCACAATCTGTTCCACAAGACAGTCAGAAGAGGGGTCCGAATCAAGCCAGTCATCCTGCAGCTCCCGTTAAAGGGACATGCAATTATTGTAAACAGCCAGGTCATTTTATAAACGAGTGTGCAGTTCTGAAACACAACATAGCCACTGGTAAGACTAAAGAAAGACCACGTCCGCCTAGACAAGAACAAGTTTCACAGACTTCTCAGCCACAGAATGCACAACAGACAGTTCCAGCACCGCAGCCTATCGCTGCAACACAGCATGTTACACAGCAAATGTACCAGTATGCACAGACAGAGTATCCAGAGTATCAAGCGTATTCATGAAACAGCCTAGAGAGGGAGGTAGGCTTGCCTCTCATCGAGATTCCTGTAGATCAAGAAGGTCCCTATGTTCACAGTCAAGTATTAGGGAAAGACAGAAAGTTTCTGATTGATACAGGGGCAAGTAGGACTACTATTAGTCACGACGAGGTTCCAGGGGCTCCCCTCTCAGGCTCTAGAAATGTTTCCCTTGGATTTTCAGGAAAGCCTATTGTAAACGAGATATCAAAACCAGTTACTCTAGAAGTAGGTCCATTGTCCCGAACTACTGATCTGTTACTTACTAAGTCATGTCCAGAAAATTTGTTAGGCATTATTAAGACACTGAAAGAATTAGGTGCAGTTATTTGCTGTTCCCCAGAGGGAATACGTTTGTTTTTACGTGACTTCAAGGGTCACTATGTATTACGAGATTTTGATCCAAGATTGTCTAATGTCCCGCAGCATCTATGGGCACAAGGTCCAACTGATGTTGGTTTTATGCAAATCACACCCCATCGTGTGACTCTCAAGCAAGGTGTAGTGTTACCACGAATCAGACAGTATAGAATGCCACCTGAGGCTGTAGCAGCCTTATCCAAAATTATTGACGAGCTCATTGCTCAAGGAGTAGTTGTAGAAACTGACTCCAATATATGTAATTCTCCTATCATTCCAGTCATGAAACGTACTGATCCAAATGCACCTCCAGTATATCGATTAGTGATTGACCTTCGAGAACTTAATAAATGTATCATACCCCAGTACCCAGTAGTCCCTGATATTTCATCCCTATTGACAGCTATTGATTCTGAAGCTGTATTTTTTACTGTAATCGACCTCAAGAACGCATTTTTCAGTGTCCCCATTCATCCAGACAGCCAGTACCTTTTCGGTTTTTGTTTAAATGGAAGGAGCTATAAATTCACACGAGCTCCTCAAGGTTTCACAGAAAGTCCTAGTATTTACAGTCAAGCACTTAAAAGACAACTAGACAACATTCACATGCCAACTGACACTGCCCTGCTCCAGTATGTCGATGATCTACTGATCACAGCCCGTTCTGAACGTGCTTGCGAGCGAGCATCACTTACAGTCCTGTATTTCCTAGCCGAGATGGGGCACAAGGTGTCCCCTTCGAAGCTTCAATTCTGTGTCCAGCAAGTGATCTACTTAGGCCACTTACTGTCCAAGTGGGGTAGGCAGTTGACACCCGATCGTATCCAGTTAATAGCGAGTCTTCCTCAGCCCAAGACCCAGAAGGAGGTACGTGCTTTTATCGGCCTTACTTCTTATTGCAGACAATGGATTCCTCAGTATGCATTTCTAGCCAAGCCACTGATACAGTTAACAACACAGGAGGCAGCCGTATCGACTGTCCTCCCTTGGACATCTGAACATACACTTAGTTTCAATGAGTTAAAGAAAGCTTTATGCCAAGCTCCTGTTCTAGCTACACCGAACTACAGTAAGCCTTTCATACTTTTTGTCACAGAGCGTAATGGTACATCATTATCTGTTCTCACACAAGATCAAGCCGGACAGTACAAGCCCTGTGCTTATTTTTCGAGCACACTAGATCCAGTAGCCCAGGCTCTGCCTGCGTGCCTCAAGTCAGTTGCAGCCACAGCACTAGCTATCAGACAAAGTGATTCCATAGTATTAGGACACTCCCTGACAGTACAAGTTCCACACTCCGTGGAAGTTCTCTTAAACCGAACACAGACTCAGCACTTGACAATTGCACGTTTGACAGGTTATGAACTGACACTGTTCCAGCCACACATAGAAATCAGACGCTGCAACGTTCTAAATCCTGCTACACTGTTACCGTCAGTTACTTCAAATCCTGCCACACATGACTGTGTGGAAGTAGTTAACACTATGACTAAGCCAAGACAAGATCTGACAGATATTCCATTACCAGATCCTGACCTGACACTTTATGTGGATGGTTCATGTATGAGAACGAGTACAGGAGAACTAGTAGCCGCGTATGCAGTGACTACTGACACTGAAGTTATCGAAACACACCGTATTGACACCCTGTCCGCTCAAGCAGCAGAGCTAGTTGCTCTGACCCAAGCCTGCATACGTGCCAAGAACCTGAAAGTAAACATATATACAGATTCACGTTACGCATTTGGAGTTGTACACGACTTCGGAGTGCTCTGGCAGGAGAGAGGTTTCATGACTTCTCATGGAACCAAGATTCAGCATGGTCTCCTCATTCAAGCTCTGTTAGAAGCAATACATTTACCGACAGCTATCGCTATCATGAAGTGCAAGGCACACACGAAAGTCACTGACATTATTACCCAAGGTAATAATCTAGCAGATCAAACAGCCAAGCTTACAGCACAGACTCCAGACATACCAGTTAACAAGACACCGACATCCACTCTAGATCAGACTACATGTATGACAGTTAAGGACCCTACACAAGATGTCATAGATATCCAGTCACATGCTACTCCCGATGAAATCAAGAAATGGTCCGAACAAGGAGGGGTCCAGACAGATCAGGGATGGTTGACGAAGGGTAGAGCCACATGGTTTCTCCCCGACTCCATGGTTCAAGTCATTATCAATACCGCACATAGTCCAGCACACCTAGGAGAAAAAGCTATGTTAGACAGTATCCAGAACCTTTGGTTCAACAAGCACTTACGAGCTGCAGCCAAGCAGAAAGTCCGTACCTGTATGATATGTTGCCAGTTCAATCCAGGTAAAAGTGTCCCGGTGGAACAAGGTGGATTCCAACCCCCTGACCACCCTTTTGAAGTCCTCCAGATGGATTATATTCAGATGGAGCGATGTCGAGGTTTCAAGTATGTCCTTGTAGTTGTATGTGCCTTGTCCAGGTGGACAGAAGCATATCCAGTCCCAGATTACACAGCCGCGACCACTGCCAAGCAGTTGGTTCGTGAATTCTTCCCCCGCTATGGACTCCCTAGGGTCGTATATTCTGATAACGGCCAGCCATTCTCATCTGAACTCATGAAGCACGTTTCCCTGTTGTTAGGGTACCAGTGGAAGTTCCATTGTGTACGCCATCCAGAAGCAGCCGGTCTAGTAGAGAGACATAACCAAACCCTGAAAATCCGCATTGCTAAAGTTTGTAAAGAGAAAGGTGTGGACTGGCTGGTAGCTCTGCCAGTCGCTCTGTTTTATATGCGCATGGTCGCACATTCCAGATCAGGTCTGTCCCCGTATGAGGTCGTTTTCGGCCGCCCCCCTAATATGTGGGGTACACCTAGACCCCGAAGTATTACAGATGTTTCAAGTAATATGCTGACAGATTACCTAGCTTCCTTGATGTCTGCCCTACACTCTTGTCGTTCACAGGTTGCCGCCGCATTTCCAGACAATACCGAGGTGGCACCGCATGAAATCGTTCCCGGAAGTCTGGTTCTTGTAAGGAACTTTGATCGTTCAAGTCCGCTGGAGCCTCGCTGGAAGGAGCCAAAGCAGGTCCTCCTGGCCACCCGTACTGCCGTCAAGCTGGAAGGCAGGAAGGGGTGGGTCCATCTGTCTCACGTAAAGAAGTTTTATGGACTAAAGACTGTTTCCAAGAACACTTCCGAGGATTTTAAAGACTGCCAAAGCACTATTCTTAAGGACTGTCCCGCAAAAGACACTGATACCAAACCCTCCCTGTTAGAGGAAACTCCGCAGCAGGAGTTTAAGAAGAAATTAAGGTCTAGTAAAATAAGTCAGCCAGTTTGATTGTCTAAGTCCTCCCCTAGGTGAAACGGTTAGACCGGTCTCTGACATGTATAAAATAGACCCCCATAGTGAGAGAGTTAGTCAAAACTCAATCCGATGTATCGTTTTTCTAAGTTTCATATTGTTTTTCAGCCTAATGATTACCTGCACAAGCTATGCATTTTATTTATGTTTTCCAATTTCTCATGTAAATAAGTCTTCTAATGCTACAGTAGAGCACACGTTTAGTGATCTGCCTCCTCATGAACTATCTTATCGTCTTGCTATGCGCAACAATTCATTTATCCGTATGTTACATTATTCACACCAGACCAGCAATGCCACTAATTGTTGGGTGTGTGGTCGACTCCCCCCTTTCCAGACACCGAAGGGAGTTCTGCCACTGTTTCCTTATCCATTTTCACATAACGGTTCATGTGGAGCATGGTCCACGTTGACGTCATCCTCAACTGATATGTCCTTTCTGAACAGTACATGTTTTCCAGACAAGCAAGGTCTTCCCCACAGAACAGGGTTAGATCTAGAAAATGAAGTTTATAATTTAGGTAATTATTCTTCGAATTTTATGGTCCTGAATGTTCAGTCTGATCCTACTCCAGACTTACCTGCTATTTCAGTATTACCAGTCAAAGGCGAATTATGTGTCAGAAATAATGGTTCCGTACATGTAGGACATAGTGATTGTACTACTATCATCAAGTATAGTGACAGTGGGAAATCTATTTTCAAAGCTTCACGTCATACTTATTTTGTTTGTGGTCAGACCGCATATGTTCGTCTGCCCCTCGATTGGGATGGAACCTGTTACATTGCCTTCCTACTGCCACCAGTTTTTCTAGCCCCATCTGATTATCATAGAAACACACATCTAGTGCACATTAGACATAGAAGGGAGATCGAGTCCCCAATTGTCGATCAAACTGAAACTGCTCTAGAACAGTATACAGATTTCAATAAAGGTTTCTTCTTCTTTATAGGACCTATTCAGAATAGTAAGTTAATACGTAGATTGACCAGAACCCTTGAAGCAGTAGTGAATGAGACTGCCTCTGCTCTAGGTAACTTAACCGAAGAGCAATCTGCTATGAGATTTGTCGTGCTCCAAAATCGTCTCGTTCTTGACGTCATACTGGCCGATAGAGGAGGAGCATGTAGAGTCATCGGATCTAGTTGCTGCATTTTCATTCCTAATAACGCGCCATCTGTTTATTCAGCTATAACCAGACTTCATAAAATTGCCCATCAGTTACACCAGAATCCAGGCACCTGGACATGGTCCGGTTGGTTCTGGAGTATAATTTCTGCCTGGGGATGGAAAGTATTGTCATTTCTAGGTATTGCAGTAGCGATCATATTCAGTTGCTGCCTCTGTATACAATGTGGCCCTGCGATTTGCGGCATTTGTGCTACCTCTTGTATTCCTAGTCCCAAGTCCCGTCCTAGATCTCGTTCCAAGAAAATTCGAGACGAGCAAATGATACTGTATGAAATGATAGATGGTATCATGAATATTGATGTTTCCTGATGGAAACGTAGTGACAAGGAGGGAATGTGGAAAAGTAAATTTTGCCATGTTCTGTGTCCCTACGTGTTCCCCATGTTATGATATATGTGTATGATCGATATGCATGTATTCCCCTCTGATCGTTTAAAGACGCAATTATAGTTGTGTCCAACTCTAGTATGTCAGTTTCCAGTCCTCGTGAATACAACGAATATTAGGCCTATGTAAAGCTACGTTGCCACATTTCACAGTGTGCACGTTAATTCATTGAATTATCCCCGTTTCTAGGCCTCAAAAGGTCCCGGACACTAGATTCAGCTCCTGTCTTCTGAACCCTCGCTGAGGAGCGATACACCCCCCACCTGTATCCCTGACCCTTCACTTACTTCCTGCCTCACAGTGCTCGGCTCGGCCTGGCTCTGCCTGCCAGTCTGCCAAAAGTATGTTATGATTCTAGTTATCAGTCCAGCTCTCCTTCCCTACATTCCTAAGCTACTGAATCGCATCAATAGTTTCCGTCATGGTCTAGCCCTTACGTCTCCATGTAAGAGAAATACTGTATTAATGGTCATTTAATATTCCTCAACACACACTACATGTAGAATAATGCATGCACCAGTCTTAGTGTCTGTTAGCCTTTACCCTGATAACTTTTGGATTCTATCAACATGTTCTCTAAACACCAGATACTAGATAGTGTTTAGGTACATGTCGCTCTGACTCTCCAGACTTCAGTCTCTGCTCCTAGCTCAGAAGTCATAGCCCCCAGCTTCTCCCTAGTAACACGTCATCGTCAGTTTGCGCGCACCACTAGGTTAGAGGTCCCGGCTCCTTAGGTAGCCCCCTCCATGTTTCCGCCCCATTTATGACATATTCTGTTACGTTTACATCACATGTCTATGTATACGCCTCTTGTTACACCTACTTTCACCCTTATCTTTCGCGACTGTTACAGGCCCCACCCACTGTTCCGCCTACTGTATGTACTGTAATGCAATTGTTTTAGTATATATACTTGTGTATTGTTATTAAAAGCTAGCGCGCTCATTCCAGATCCTGCCCGACAGCTGTCGGGGCCCCCCTGTTGGCTAGCCATCCCAGATCTTGCCCGTGCAGGTTGTCCTGTTCCTGTCCTTTATGCTGTATTAAACCTGCAAACTCCTACTACCTCGAATCTTGACTCTTATTTATTGAGCTATCTGTTATTGTTATATCCAGTCAAAAATAGAGGTATTATTTATTTATTTACCACACATATACAAACCTCCAAGGGTGTTGTTTCTGGTCCCCTCGATGCTTTTATCACTAGAGCGACGGGAATCCTGGAAAAGGAAATTGAAATGGTAGAGCATAGATTGTCCCTGGATTTAGTTACCGGGAAGCGTTCATCAATTGGGGCCCTAGCCCATGTCAAAAGCCCTGTAACTAACGCAGCTTTTAATTGTATTTCTACTACAGAGACAGAGGCGATAGTTCATGTAGACGGAGATGGAGTTATTGTATCCCCACCCTATGATAACAGGGAACAGAACCCAAACACTAATCAGACAAGCTATGAGGACAATAGCCAGTATATTGAGGATGACGAATGCAGCCTGTCTGATGCATCACAATCTTATGTCCCCACACCCCCCAGCGTGTCCAACTTGCCACAAAATAGCATAAACCCAACATCCCGGAAAAGAAAACATGTTTCGAGTCCACATGGGGAAAAGGTCCAAAAACAACCCAAAATCGATCTTACTAATAGTGTGAGCTTATCTCTTTCCCAGCCCCATCAAGGTCTCCCAATGGCGTATTGCCCCTCATTAGCTCCTTCTGGGTCATCAAATCCTTGCCCAACCTGTCTTAGCAGCGATGATATTTTATTGGCTAAGATGGAAGCAATGTTAAAAACCATATTGCTCCCGGTCTTAGAGAGAACAAGGTTGATGACCGCTAAAATAGATGTATTGGAATCAGCTGTCAATACCAACTTGGGTCTTTTGCAAAAACTAACAACACCTGTTACTGGGATGGGGGCCTGTAATTCAACCTGGGGCACAAATCCACGAGCGGGAAAACCCACTGTGAACCCAGCAGGGATTTCTGCTGTTAATAATAACAAACCCCTACCAGGGGTAAAACCTGCTGCCACTTTGACCACTGTCAGTAGAGCTCCCGCAAAGGATATTCCAAGGGATAAACGCCCACTAACTGCTAATAATGCCCCAGTGAAACATCCCTTGCCGAACGGCATGTTAAATCAAGTAAATAAAATGGTTAAAGACCAAAATAATTCCCAACAATCTAGGTCTCAGAGGACGGATAACCGAAAAATACGACCAACACCCAGAGTTAATTTACCACCAGAAGCGTCCCAATACACCATTGTTTTAACCGGGGTGGTCCCTTTAAAAGATGGCACTAAAGAGACCCAAGGGGACTTGCGGAATAAGGTTATATTCTGGTTAAACAAACATCGTCCTCTCCCACCCTCATCCCCCACCGAAATCCTCTATGTAAGGAGAGTTGATTGGGTGGGTAAGGGTTCAAAAGATTTAGAAGGGGACTGCATTTTGATTTCTTTTAAAGACCCCTGGGTGGTGGACAGAATTCGAAGGAAAGCAAGATTTGCCCGTCTAGGTGATGTTCAGACCCTGGACCTTGGCTATTTCTACCCACACACTCACATTAACTATCCTATGGGCCCCAACCAGTGGAAAACGAGAGGGGGGAGGTCTCGAGAGCCGATGACACCTTACCCCCAACAGTACCCCCCGCTCTTTAACCATTTTGAGGTGCTGTCAGACTTAGAATGGATAGATTGACTGTGTGCATCCAGCCTGTCATCTAACCTGTTTATTGAGAACGGGGAAGTAGTACAATATCCACCCATCTCTGTTTTGGAACTAAATATGGACCACCAGCCTACGCCCCATAAGAAAACTAGAATACCGGCTGCACCAGTTGGGGCTAGGGCGCCGTTTGTTAAAATAGAAGAGAATAGTGCCAGTAATAGGCCAACAAGTGTTAGTTTACCTAACTCCCATTCCCCTGGCAATGTCAGTAATAACCCTGTAGAATCCGATACATTGATATCTAACATTGTGTCCTGGAATGTAGCTGGAGTAAAGTCCCGTCTGGACTCCGAGGATTGGTTGGAGTTCATTGATAAATACGAGGTCGTGTTACTACAAGAAACCTGGGCTACAGCACCCATATACAAAGCCGGGTTTATAAACTTTTTTAAACCCGCAATAAAAAGTAATAAAGGGCGTGCATCAGAGGGACTGACAACGTGGGTAAAACAGGCTTGGGGTTATTCAGTCTCTGAATTATATGTGGATAATCCTGATATTTTGGCAATTAGGTTGCGCAAGGCAGGGGGCCAGGATTTGTTTATTATTAATATTTATTCTCGAGGCCTTCCCGGCGGCCGATGCCCCCAGCTGATAGGTGTCCTAGACAACCTTTTAACTGGCTGGAATAAAGGAACATCTATCATGTTAGCTGGTGATATAAACTGCACTATCGAGCCACTTTATCTGCCTGAGGATAACTGGGGGTTTGTAGAGGATGCAACATGGAAAATCCCGGAACTAACGAATCAAACACCTGTTAAAGCAACGGAGGCCGCCCTGAGCTGGACTGCTTTCTGTCTCACCTGGGGATTAAGGGCCATAAATGGTCGTACCAAATCGGACATTGGCGCCAACTTCACATTTGATAATGGTGTGAGAAAAAGTCGTATTGACTATATTTTTTTAAGAATGGAACTTTGGAGCCTAATTGTTGATATGAAAATTGTTATGCGTCCGGAAAGTGACCATAATCCCCTGTCTATGAAACTTAAAATGTATAATTTGATAAGACTGGCTGAACCAGATCCTAAGGGGCAAGGGGTTTTAACCTTATCAAATGATCGGAGGAGATTGAAATGGTCCACCATATCAAGTGATGTAACTATACAGGCTAGTATAGAAAATGTGGTGAAGCTGGCATTAAATAATATGAGGAGTGATGTTGTTGGGAGGGGTCATACTGAACTAGATAGGATTATGGGTATGCATGATAAATGTTTTATCGAGCTTAAACAACTTCTCTCGAAACCCTGTAAGAAAGGTACTGGGCATTTGCAAGCCCCAAGAGCAAAATGGTACAACAGAGAGTGTAGGGAGGCCCATAGCTCTTTAATTGAGAAAGTCAAATCCAGAAACATGAGTGCAGTAAAGGTGGCTAGGCAATGGTACAAAAGAGTACAATGGGAAGCAAAGAGGGCGTGGGAAGATGATTATTGGGTGGATCTTTTGGATGCCAGTAAGTCTAATAATCAGATTAAATTCTGGGACATTGTCAAATGTGGTAAGGATGGTGACCTTCGTATCCCATCCAATCATGTATCCCCTGAAGCCTGGCTAAATCATTATTCTTCCCAATTTTGCTCATTGGTTGCTGATCCTCCGCCCACACTGAATCTGTTACGTGTAATGCCTCCTTGTGATGTGATCATGACCTTCACTGAAACAGAAACGGAAATAGCTTTAGGCTTGACAAAGCGGGGGAAAGCCCCTGGATTGGATCAAATTCCAGCTGATCTGTTTAAGGCCAACACAGCCCTTTGGGTACCTTATTTAATAAATATAGCTAACGTTATAGCGAGAGGCGCCTGTATCCCCAAAACATGGAAGGGGGCTGAGATTCTCCCTATACATAAAAAGGGAGATAGATCAAACCCAGGCAACTATCGCCCGATTAGCTTAATTGATTGTTTTCAAAAAGTCTTCGCTCGCATGATCCTGGCGAGAGTGCAGGGGTGGATGGATCTTGAAAACATACTGTCCCCAATGCAGGCGGGCTTCAGATCTGGTACAAGTACCATTGATCAGGTGCTGCACTTCTGTATGATCTTTTGGAAGGTTGTTACGCTTGGCGGTGGTACTATCTTTGCTGCTTTTATAGATCTGAAGTCAGCCTTCGATTTGGTACCGAGGGGAAAATTATGGCAGGTTCTGAGGGACCTGGGTATGCCGGGTGAACTAGTTGAGATGATTATTAGACTACACGACTAGAACTACGCCAGGGTAAGGTGGGGAGCACAAGGTCAATTTACGGACTCGTTTCCAGTAACACGAGGAGTTCGTCAGGGGTGCGTTCTCGCTCCCACTCTTTTTTTACTCTTTATTGACCAAGTAGTTACATTTTTCATGTCCACCCATACCGATGCGCCATCTTTGGCGGGGACTAAATTTCCTATGTTGATCTTTGCCGACGACACCCTACTCCTCTCAAAGACCCGGGGAGGCTTACAGCGGGCCTTAAACCGTTTTGAGGAGTTTTGTAAAAAAAATGACCTCCAGATAAATGTGGGTAAAACCAAGTTTATGGTTTTATCCAGGAAAAAACTAATACGTAGTAGCGTACAAATGAGTGGGGTCAACTTGGAACAAGTTGAAACCATGACGTATCTGGGGGTCACTCTGGACCGTCGTCTGTCTTGGAAAGACCAAATAGCGACCCAGCAGTTAAAACTCGCCCAACTGACTGGATGTCTTCTGCGCGAGCAGAAGAAATCCATCACAAAACGGGTTATCCCTGCCCTGAGAATATATGACACCAAAATAAATACAGCCACACTTTATGGGGCAGAGTTATGGGGGTTTATGGATCTTTCGAGTCTATATAGAATTCAGTGTAGATTCCTTCGTAACCTGGTAGGGTTACCCCAATCGACTCCATTGACCCCTCTCTGCCATGATATGGGTTGTCCTCCAATTACGGACATGGCAAGATATAGAGTAGTGTCTACTTGGAGGCGCTTATGGACCTCTGAGGATCTTGTACTTTTTGCAAAATAGCTAGCAGAAGTGAAGGCCATGGGGGGTTCTGAGCGAATCCCATGGCTCCGCTCGGTGAAAAAGAGTTTGTGCGACATGGGCCTAACTCATCTGTGGGTGTCTCCAGGTATTAATACTTTCCCCTCGAAAAAGGAATTTAAGGATTTATTTTGGGCCTCAACCCGTTTTTCCCTGGTACATGCTTCAAGTTCTGAGGGTCTAACGGGGCGTTTCCTAAGCTTTAAGCTGGATCCTGCCCGCGAGACCTACTGGGATTCTATTACCAGGCCATTGGATAAAAAATTGTATCATCAATTTCGGGTGGGCTCATTACCTCTGAATTCCTTTACTTCATCTTGGGGCAAAACCTCTTCAAGCTTTTGTAGCTGTTGCCCTGATCGTAAAGAAACCGAGGGTCATTTACTGTTTGCTTGTCCTCAATATACAGAACCCCGCTCCAAGTGGTTAAAACCCCTTTTTAAACGATTACCCTGTAGAAAATCCTTGGATGCAATATGGGCCTTAAAAACAAACACCTCCGAAATCATTGTGATATGCCTGGCCAAATTTTTAGGCTGGGCTTGGGCAATTAGAGCCAGAAGGAACTCAACCCATTCTTAATCATATTCTGTAATGTTTTTCTTGTGTGCTTATTGTATTTCTAGACACAGGTTTACTTAATGTCTTGTGTAACTTATAAATGCTTAATAACTTTTTAGTTGTGGTTTTAGCCTTAGTGTAAATTTGGTAATATGTTTAAGTTTGGCTTTACATAACCGCTCGTATGCTGTGGTGGTTTTTTGATTTGTTCATGAATGTTCTACTTTGTCTTTTATGATTTTATCATCGAAATAAAGACATTAAAACCTGAAAACCTGAATACGACCCCCTAAGGGTAAGTGAGATATTTTGGTAACTCTTACCTGAGGAATTCTGGGCCTGAAATCCTGCTCTGGGCCCACCTCTATTGATTTTGCACTTGTTGAACCTTTGTCTTGTGGGATGAAAGGTACCTCCTGTAGTAGAATCTCAATCACCTCTGCCTAGTCTGTAGTCTCCTCTGGGGTGACCTTGATAATACTGGCAGCCTGGCGAGTATCCCTGTTAAAAAGGCATGCATGAAACACTCTCTTGATCCCAGATTGGGCTTTGTCTAAGGACGTAAATGTGCCTACATACTTTGAGACATCCTTTAAAAATCTCTCTCCAAGGAGATGACCCTCTGCTGGGGGACCTGGTTCCGCTGAAGCCAGTTCTGTTAAATTAGAACCCATTCTCATGAGTAGTGACTTGCACCTCTCCGTGGAGATGGCCCAATTTGCATTCCCCGGGAGACATATTGCTCTCTGTGTCCAGCCTGCTAGAATGTTTGGGTCCACGGGATTAGCTGATTCCTTTGCTGCTAGGGCCATTTCCAAGATCTTGGCTAGAGGGCCTGCCACATCAAGTAATTTGTCCTGGCAGCCTCTCCAGGCGTGGTCAATACCCTTCTTGGGGTCCTTTGCAAACTGTTTGGAGTGAATTGGGAGTGATAGGAATTTAAGAAATTTGAGTACCTTTATTTACTCTCTAAGCGTTTTTAAAAAACAAACAAAAGTGTCTAACGATTAGGGCAACTTTGTGATTAAACTCGCTGTTACCATGATTTGACATATTGTAAATAGGTACTTCTTTTAGTAAATCTAACTCCCCATATAAAGTCTGTCTTTTACCTCTATGGTGTCCAAAAAATAGAGGGAAAACATTGTAACAATAGTATTTAAACCACGCGGGATGTGGAGCATGTCATGTGATCAAGACTGGGGAGACCCGGTCGAAACGCGTCATGTTGTGATTGTAAAATAAACGCACATCAGAAAACTTTATCCTGTGTGGCGGTCCATTCCTCTAAGCATATGCTGAAGCAATTGTATGTGGACAGGACTTGGTGTCGAATTGAATTTGGTGTTTTTTTGCTGTCACTGCTAACAACCGACCCTCTTTACTCAAGTGGCTGGTATTCGGCAGCAGTCATCGCCGTTTGGCGATCAGTATCTTAACTGGAAGGAGTTTAAGTAGTACTACAAGGGAAACAGTCCACCCTGGCGGATCAGAAAGTGGCCCAAAAGGGTCCAACATTAATGGACATACAACAAGGAACTCACCAAGAGGGTAACAGGGAGATCACACGGTACACAATAGTGTTAGATAAGAAAGTATAAAATCTTTATTTTCTTTTTTGTCATATTTTATCAGTGCGATTTTAATCAATGGTATTTCATATCCATATGTGTAATCACTTCAATTCATAAAACATATTTCAAAAAATATATACATCAAAAAATATACATCATACAGTCACCCCACAACACCTCTCAACCATCGTACACTTCCTATCTTTCAGTCACACTCAAACATTCACCAGCATACTAAACATAAACTACAGATTCCTCAACGTAATCCCCAGAGTAACAAGAGTAATAACTGGATCCTGTAGGATCTACATGGCAGATTGCCAGAGATTCCAAGTTGTTGAACCAGATCCAGGACACACGTAAAGCCAACGCGCGTTTCGGTGCTCAGCCTAGATGAACAGGCGCACCTTCATCAGGGCTCTCACGCCGAGGTAGTGGGGAACACAACATATAGGGAAATGTTCCATGGACAATCCACTTCAGGAGCGTTTTTTTGGGAGGCGTCTTTTCAATCTCTAGTAGATGGCTCACCTTCACCAGACGGGCCGGTTTCCAATTTCATCAAACAAATATCGGCACGGCATGCTTCACTCTTCTTTTTCTGAATCGTCCAGAGCGGCGGCTAGGCAAGGGTTAGGGTGAAGACTTATTTTTCACGTGTGCTCAAAAGATGAACAGCACGGCAACTTCACTCTTTTTTCTTTTTTCTTTTTTCAAACGTCCGGAATGGCAGCTCAGCAGGAATTTCAGGGCAGACTTTGTTTCCACACGTGCTCTAATAAAGACGGCCTCGTCCAGGCAGATACACTTTCTCCTCACGGTTACGATACCCGCAGAAAACGCTCCTGAAGTGGATTGTCCACGGAACATTTCCCTATATGTTGTGTCCCCCACTACCTCGGCTTGAGAGCCCTGATGAAGGTGCGCCTGTTCATCTAGGCTGAGCACCGAAACGCGCGTTGGCTTTACGTGTGTCCTGGATCTGGTTCAACAACTTGGAATCCCTGGCAATCTGCCATGTAGATCCTACAGGATCCAGTTATTACTCTTGTTACTCTGGGGATTACGTTGAGAAATCTGTAGTTTATGTTTAGTATGCTGGTGAATGTTTGAGTGTGACTGAAAGATAGGAAGTGTGCGATGGTTGAGAGGTGTTGTGGGGTGACTGTATGATGTATATTTTTTGATGTATATATTTTTTGAAATATGTTTTATGAATTGAAGTGATTACACATATGGATATGAAATACCATTGATTAAAATCGCATTGATAAAATATGACAAAAAAGAAAATAAAGATTTTATACTTTCTTATCTAACACTATTGTGTACCGTGTGATCTCCCTGTTACCCTCTTGGTGAGTTCCTTGTTGTATGTCCATTAATGTTGGACCCTTTTGGGCCACTTTCTGATCCGCCAGGGTGGACTGTTTCCCTTGTAGTAGTGCATTTTTCCCCTGACGTCTGCCCGTAGCTATTACAGGGGGCCCCCTTTTTGCACTAGTAGGAGTTTGAGTAGTTCCAGCCCCCCGCAGCAGAGCAAACAGGAAGCTGGAGGCCACGCTGAGAAACGGCTAAACCGTGAGTGGAGACCGACTGGGATTCTTGGCGTCAGAGGACTCCGGGAGCGTCTGGGTCTTTACGAGAGGTGAGCCGTGACAAATAGCGTGGGCAGCCGAGCATCTTAAAAGTAGCTGGCAGGTGTAAAGAACACAGGAAGTTGTAACCCCGAAGCAAGACACTGTGTCCAGTTGGGTTATGAGTGACTTTGAATAGTGCATTGCAAATATATTTGAATAGACGTGATGGTGTCCACAACAGACGTGCTTCGGAACCGCGAGTAGGTGGCGGACACACTATTTTCAAATCTGCCTGTGCAAACTGTACAACATAGTATTTCGAATGGGAACACTAATGACAGCAAATATGTAAAAACTATGATAAAGAGACTTGAAAACTTACAATGCACCGAACTCACCAAATGATGGGAAAAAAAGTATTTGGAGAAATACAAAGAGGTGGACAGAGTTCCTAGGGGGTTGCGGGTTCTTATAGCTCCATCCTTTGAGAACCCAACCCCTTAATGCAGTGGTTCCCAAACTTTTTCGACCCGTGGCTCCCTTTATCTATTGGCAGTTGTCTGCGGCTCCCCATTATGTAATTTTATTTTTCGGGTGGCGAGGATGTAAGCCCGGCCTCTGGAGTACTTCCATTTTTCTCCGCTTTTGTCCGGTGGTTGGTCACTTGCTTACCAGACATCCAATGGTTGTTCAAAAAACACAGGGGGTTCTGCATCACAGACAGACTGTGCTAAAGAGGCATGTACACAAAAACCCCAACAGTAAATAAACAAGCCAGTTACGTTTGCCACCTGACCAGTTTTCTACCAGCACCACCTGTATTTTTAAGTCCGAGCTGGTCCAAAAAAAAGCACCACCACCAAAATTGGTATTTTTATAACCTTTATGATCTGTCCATGCTTCAAACAGCAAATATCATTTGAGATCACTTTTAAATGTATTCTCGAGCTGTGTTGATGGACTCGTGCTGATTCGTGAGTTACACTTGTAAGCGTATTTTACTATAGATGAGTAGGTGTTTATGAGCACACGTGTGCTACCACGTTCAAAAAGATTTACATATTGGTGAATATTTGATTGGAGACCGACTGGGATTCTTGGCGTCAGAGGGCTCCGGGAGCGTCTGGGTCTTTACGAGAGGTGAGCCGTGACAAATAGCGTGGGCAGCCGAGCATCTTAAAAGTAGCTGGCAGGTGTAAAGAACACAGGAAGTTATAACCCCGAAGCAAGACACTGTGTCCAGTTGGGTTATGAGTGACTTTGAATAGTGCATTGCAAATATATTTGAATAGACGTGATGGTGTCCACAACAGACGTGCTTCGGAACCGCGAGTAGGTGGCGGACACACTATTTTCAAATCTGCCTGTGCAAACTGTACAACATAGTATTTCGAATGGGAACACTAATGACAGCAAATATGTAAAAACTATGATAAAGAGACTTGAAAACTTACAATGCACCGAACTCACCAAATGATGGGAAAAAAAGTATTTGGAGAAATACAAAGAGGTGGACAGAGTTCCTAGGGGGTTGCGGGTTCTTATAGCTCCATCCTTTGAGAACCCAACCCCTTAATGCAGTGGTTCCCAAACTTTTTCGACCCGTGGCTCCCTTTATCTATTGGCAGTTGTCTGCGGCTCCCCATTATGTAATTTTATTTTTCGGGTGGCGAGGATGTAAGCCCGGCCTCTGGAGTACTTCCATTTTTCTCCGCTTTTGTTCGGTGGTTGGTCACTTGCTTACCAGACATCCAATGGTTGTTCAAAAAACACAGGAGGTTCTGCATCACAGACAGACTGTGCTAAAGAGGCATGTACACAAAAACCCCAACAGTAAATAAACAAGCCAGTTACGTTTGCCACCTGACCAGTTTTCTACCAGCACCACCTGTATTTTTAAGTCCGAGCTGGTCCAAAAAAAAGCACCACCACCAAAATTGGTATTTTTATAACCTTTATGATCTGTCCATGCTTCAAACAGCAAATATCATTTGAGATCACTTTTAAATGTATTCTCGAGCTGTGTTGATGGACTCGTGCTGATTCGTGAGTTACACTTGTAAGCGTATTTTACTATAGATGAGTAGGTGTTTATGAGCACACGTGTGCTACCACGTTCAAAAAGATTTACATATTGGTGAATATTTGATTGGAGACCGACTGGGATTCTTGGCGTCAGAGGGCTCCGGGAGCGTCTGGGTCTTTACGAGAGGTGAGCCGTGACAAATAGCGTGGGCAGCCGAGCATCTTAAAAGTAGCTGGCAGGTGTAAAGAACACAGGAAGTTATAACCCCGAAGCAAGACACTGTGTCCAGTTGGGTTATGAGTGACTTTGAATAGTGCATTGCAAATATATTTGAATAGACGTGATGGTGTCCACAACAGACGTGCTTCGGAACCGCGAGTAGGTGGCGGACACACTATTTTCAAATCTGCCTGTGCAAACTGTACAACATAGTATTTCGAATGGGAACACTAATGACAGCAAAGATGTAAAAACTATGATAAAGAGACTTGAAAACTTACAATGCACCGAACTCACCAAATGATGGGAAAAAAAGTATTTGGAGAAATACAAAGAGGTGGACAGAGTTCCTAGGGGGTTGTGGGTTCTTATAGCTCCATCCTTTGAGAACCCAACCCCTTAATGCAGTGGTTCCCAAACTTTTTCGACCCGTGGCTCCCTTTATCTATTTGCAGTTGTCCGCGGCACCCCATTATATAATTTTATTTTTCAGGTGGCGAGGATGTAAGCCCGGCCTCTGGAGTACTTCCATTTTTCTCCGCTTTTGTCCGGTGGTTGATCACTTGCTTACCAGACATCCAATGGTTGTTCAAAAAACACAGGGGGTTCTGCATCACAGACAGACTGTGCTAAAGAGGCATGTACACAAAAACCCCAACAGTAAATAAACGAGCCAGTTACGTTTGCCACCTGACCAGTTTTCTACCAGCACCACCTGTATTTTTAAGTCCGAGCTGGTCCAAAAAAAAGCACCACCACCAAAATTGGTATTTTTATAACCTTTATGATCTGTCCATGCTTCAAACAGCAAATATCATTTGAGATCACTTTTAAATGTATTCTCGAGCTGTGTTGATGGATTCGTGCTGATTCGTGAGTTACACTTGTAAGCGTATTTTACTATAGATGAGTAGGTGTTTATGAGCACACGTGTGCTACCACGTTCAAAAAGATTTACACATTGTGAATATTTGAAAGAGTGAGTAGGGAGCTTAAGAAGGTTGTTGTCTTAATTTTTGAAGATAAGCAAACTGACCAAATTGTATTTTGGTTTTCTTGGTAGGAAAGACGACATAGTCATCTCAAAGACCCCGATACCTTCACAAACACTCACAGCTGAGCATGATAAAACCTCAATAGTTATGATTAGGAAAATATCTGTAATTTCTCAGCCATGCCAGCTCAAGGCTTCTCAAAACGCTCTTAGCTTTCAAGTGCAACAGAGAAGCAGCTGTAAGGGCTTGGAAATGTTACCCAAATAGCTTGAATTATAATGGTTTTCGTGCGCAAGTAAAAAATGAATGTACAGTACACATGTGATGTACTTCCCTTTAAGCACCACCATAATTTTATTTTATTGTTTCTTGGCAGAAAGTGGCAGGTCCATTGCTCGATTTCAAGGGATGGGGATGGGGGGGGGGGGCTGCATGCCATGGACCTGAATTAACTGCACTGCGTTCAGTGATCTGTATATCAGCAGCACATATGAATAGGATATTATTATCTTCTATTCAGACGAAAGTTTCATAACAATTTGCAACTGCGCCCCTCTTCCAAGGCCCCCTTTCCTTGCAATCGCCATTCTTTGCACAGAGGCATGAAGACATTAGCTAAGCTGGTAAATATACAAAACTTTGTAATTAAACAAGACGCCTTGAAAGTCAGGTTTCACTGCCCTCTTATGGCATAGGGCAACCACTGCAGGCCTATCACACAGAGCAGTGTTGAGTTCAGATACACGTACGTGCCATACTATTTATTACTGATTCCCAAACTGTGCTCATCTGTTCGTGGCGCCCCTGGCTAGTTTTCATGGCGCACCAGGGAGCCGCGGCGCACAATTTGGGAACCGCTGCCTTAATGCTACAGGAATGGGCGACTAATACCCTAGATGCATCAATGAATATGGTGTGCATCTTGATTAAGTACGCTGAAATTGATAGACATGACGTTGTTGCTCAAATAGATAAACTTAACCTGGAGCTGGATTCCCCTTAATCAGAAAGATGTGGTGAATAAGGGAAGAGATGACATCACAAAATGCCTGGAAAAACATGAAGATGTGATAAAAAATCGGAAAGGGATTATATTTTTCCCAAGATAAGTGGGATTATGAAACTGGATGTATTTTTACTTTTTCAAAGAGATTTGATTCTGTCAAAAGGCAAGCAATGAGTGGAAAAGCGCAGCAAGCACAGGAGACCATCAGTCAAAGTATTGTGGTGTCTTCTGACACCAAAGCTAGTTCGGTTGTTAGTAGTGCGGAGTCGGATGATAATGGCGAGTTAAATCAACAACCCTTAGAGGAATTGGGGTTTATAATCGAGGACCGCCGGCACACATTGAGGCCGAGAATACCTCAAAACCCAAATGCTGCGGGAGGAACGAGCAGCGCAAACAGAGGGGCAAAGCGCGGCGGTTACAGGAAGAAAAAAAGAGGGATGGGAACCAAAATTTGAAGTAAACAGTAACCTGGCCACAAATACTGTTATAAATTTGACTGACGTATATTTAAATGTGGTAGAAATGCAGCTTTTGGCTTTAGGACTCTCATTTTGCCATAAAACAGCTTTCAAGAATGTACAATCTCGTGTTGATGCATTCAAATTTATTAGAAAACTAAAGCTATTAAAGTTTCATAAGCTAAATAATGCAAATGAAAGAGCTTTATCTATTAATGCTGAGAACCAACTGAGTTTACAGTTCCAATTTTCTCTCTGCAGTGGTGGAACACACAAAACCTTTCCAAAGGGTGGCCGTTCCTCGACCTGCTTCCACAGATAGTGCTAACAGCAGATGCATCGTTCACCGGCTGGGGAGCTCATCTTCAAAACCATACCATTTAGGGCATGTGGACCCCTCAGCAAAAACTATTCCACATAAATTACCTGGAATTGTTGGCGATCTTCCTGGCATTAAAAATTTTTCATCTCCACCTGGTAGGCAAAGCTGTCCTAGTCCGTGCAGACATCATGACAGCAATGTATTACATGTAAAAACAAGGGGGGACACACTGCAGCTTTCACACCTAGCTCAAAGCATAAGGAGATGGGCCATTCCGTAAAACATATCTCCTTTCAGAACACCGACCAGGAGTACACAATCAGATTGCAAATCTGCTCAGTCATCAAACACAGCAGATCCACGAATGGGAACTTCATCCTCAAGTTCTCCTTCCATTCTTTCAGATGTGTGGCCACCCAGAAATAGACCTGTTCGCCACACACCAAAACACAAAATGCCCAAGCTTCTCATCCAGGTATCCACACCCATAGTCCAAAGGCAATGCGCTATGGATGAACTGGTCAGGCAAATTTGCTTCCGCTTTTCCGCCTCTCCCGCTCATTGCGCTAGTGGTTTGGAAGCTCAAATAGCATTCCCTCACAATGATCCTGATTGCTCCAACATGGGTCCGACAGCCATGGTTCACAACCCTCTCGGAACTATCAGTAGTTCCTCATCAAACGCTATGCCTCTCCCCCAAGCTACTCACTCATATCCATGGATAGATAAGGCATCCAGATCCCAGTCAACTCAACCTTGCGATCTGGCACCTGAAAGTTTGGCTACCTCAATCTCCCGCCAGACTGCATGAACATCATTAAAGAGGCTAGACGTCCTACCACCAGAGCTTGCTATGCTGCTAAGTGGAAAAGATTTGTAATTTTCTGTACAAAAACAATCAATCCACTGGATGCTTCTATTCAAAACATTATAGGTTACCTTTTGCATCTAGAACAATGTAACCTAGCATATACATCCATTAGACTACATCTCGCTGCACTAGCCTATCTCCAAAACAGACAACACTTGTCTTTGTTTAGGGTACCAGTTATCAAAGCATTTATGGAAGGACTTAAAAGAATAGTGCCACCCTCTCCAGTATGGAACTTCAATTTTGTCCTTACCAGACTCATGGGTCCCCTATTTGAACCTCTGCATCAAGGAGGACTACAGTTCCTCACCTGGAAAGTAGCTTTCCTAGTTGCTATCACCTCTCTCAGAAGAGATAGTGAACTCCAGGCATTACCCATACAAGAACCATTTCTGCAAATCCATCACAACAAAGTGGTTCTTAGCACTAACCCAAAATTTCTCCCTAAAGTCGTGTCAGCCTTCCACCTTAACCAGTCTGTAGAACTCCCAGTGTTTTCCCCTCTACCAGACTCAAAAGCAGAACGAGCTTTTCACATGCTAGACGTAAAAAGAGAAATACTTTACTACATTGAAAGAACAAAATCCTTTAGAAAGACTAAACAACTCTTTGTAGCTTTCTCCACACCTCATAAAGGCAATCCTATATCAAAAACAGGAATTGCAAGTTGGATTGTTAAATGCATCCAAATATGCTATGTTAAAGCCAAACGCATGTTAACCATTCCCCCTAGAGCTCAGATGTCACTATGGGAACATTCCCATAGATGACATCTGCAAAGCAGCAACTTGGTCTATACCACACACCTTCACGAAACACTATTGTGTAGACGTGCAAGCAACACAACAAGCTAGTGTGGGCCAGCCTGGATTAAGAACACTTTTACAAACCACTGCAATAGATACAGGTAGCCACCGCTAAGAGGATAACTGCTGTATAGTCTATGCACAAGTATACGATCTACAGCTCATATGCCTCGAACGGAAAATGCTACTTACCAGCATGCATCTGTTCTTGGCATGTAGAGCTGTAGATTTGTATACGCCCACCCGCCTCCCCGGATCACTCTATCTGTTCCAGTACTATCTTACTTAGATACATTACACATGGACATCTTTTTCTGTTTCTTAATAACTCCGTCATAACCCTCCATGGCAAAACCCTCTGGAGATGGAGTTGGTGCCCATGCTCACTGTCATCCTGGGGAGGAGTCACCTACTTCGTGGCTGCGGGGACTTCTTCCAAGACAGAAGTGGAGCGCGGGCGTCCGAGCCCAATACCAGGCGGTCTGTGCACAAGTATTCGAATCTGCAGCTCTGCATGCCAAGAACATTCTCAGCCTGTGCCTCTATCAATATCTTTAATCTACATATTCTTACCTCCTTTATGTATCTATATACTTTCAATGTAATAATGGATCTATATATTTATCAATTTCTTCTAATTTAGCATTTCCAATGCACTACCCTATTTCTCAGTCTATACTTCGCTCAATATATCTTCTAGCCCAACCTTCTGACTCATCTCAAACTTCTTCTACTACTCCTTCCAATGCACTACCCTATCTCTCATCCTATACATCTATCAATATATCCTCTACATCCACTCTCTCATTTATCCCAAACCCCATGCCACTACTATGATTGCCAAAATAACCCTTACTAGAATCTCTCCTACTCTACCCCTCCTTGCATCATCTGACACCTCTTTTACTATACCGATCCCCTAAAACAAACCTTTCTAAACTCTTCCCTCTGAGTCCTCCCCACCAAAACTCTTTTTTACTCATCCAAAAGCCTCCTCCTACTGCTAAGATCTAAAAAAAGAAGAAAAAAAATCCTTCACTCTTGTATCCCCCACTATCCTTTTCAATCGAAATTAACAGACTAACATGTTGACTTCTCAAATTCCATATTAAACTATACTAATATACTACCCAAATATCTGAATAACATATCCACTACACAAATTACTTCAAATTTTTTTAATATACTAATTTTCAACAGTAATCCTTTATGGTTTCCGGAGTGGCGTGCTACTCGCCAGAAAAGCACTTCAACACCCATCAGGGGTAACAGTGCTATATGAATGCAAATCTTTCTTCCCCTTTTATCCCTCCGCTATCCTTCTCATTCCAAGTAACTGACTAATATCCACCACTGAAATTACTTCATATTTCACCATATTAATTCACCACTAATCCTTTGTAGGCTTTCTGAATAGCGTGCGTCAACAAGCGCTATATAAATACAAACCTTTGTCCTCCTCTATCCTTCTGCTATCATTCCAAATCCAATTAACTGACTAACCTATCCACCACTTAAAATGTACTTGCATTTTTCACTATACTAATTCAACACTAATCCTCTATGGGTCCCGGAGCAGCGTGCTACTCGCCGAAAAAGCGCTTTGACATCTCGTCAGGGGTAGTAAGCGCTATATAAATGCAATTACAATACAATACAATGCAATAGATGATGTGCCTTCGAACTCTCAAGAGGAACTCCAGAGTATGGGTATTACTAGTACTAGGGCAGCTCTAACCCCTTTTTGCCCACCTTCCACATTTATCCCCATGATGGCAAGGGATGCCATCGATATATTTGGGGATTGTATTATTGAAGATTTTAAAGTTGAAAACAAATCATGCATGCAGAGAAATAAACATAGGCAGTATGTAGAACAACAATATTCTCGCCTTTTGCAGAAAATCAGTGAGGATAGGAACATAATTGTAAATAAGGCAGACAAGGGGGGTAACATTGTCCTTTGGCCTCGTAAAGCTTACATGGAGGAAGCCAGGAAACATTTAAGTGACACTTGTTGCTCTAGGAAAGCGTCCTTAAATGTATTAAAGAGCAGGTTTTCAACAAATTAGCTCAATGGAAACGTGAGGGCTTAATTAGTAAAGAAGAATACAACGTTTTGAGAACTGAGCATCCCATTACCCCAACTGTTTATTTAATTCCTAAAGTGCACAAACAAACAACTCCGGTTCTTGGCCGCCCAATAATATCCGATAAAGGAGGTTTATTTTTTTCTCCACGGCTATGTTGAAAATCTTCCCTCATATATTAGGGACACGAGCCATTTTGGAGAAAAATTGAGGGGGGTTACTTGGGAGGACAACTATTATTTTATAGTAATGGATATTTGTTCTCTGTATACAAGTATAAACCATCAGGACGGTTTGAATGCCATAAGTCATTTCCTTTCCAATAGAGAAGTGTGTTTTTACCAGCATAATGAGATGCTGTTGAGGATGACAGAAATGTGTTTAACTAATAACTTTTTTCTTTAGGGAAATATTTCAACAACTGAGCGGTGTAGCTATGGGGGCTTCTCCCCTAGCTATGCATGCTTGCATGTTGGCTGGTGGGAGAAGCATGTCCTCGGGCACACCCATGCTGACACTGTCTCTGAACACTTCATTAAATGGTGGAGGCTCATTGATGATGTGTGTGTAATATGGAAAGGTATAAAAGAGCCGGCATTAAAATTTGTAGCTGGCATTAATGACGATACTCTGAATCTGCAGTTTTCGGCCAATGTTACTAATCTTAAAGTGGAGTTTTTATTTTTTTTTTTATTTTTTTTTTAAAACCTTTATTGTACAGAGAGAGCTCACAAATACGGGCCTACAACCCACCGGGCTGGCCACCACATAGCAAAAATATCAAAAGCAATGCAAAGAGAGTTAGAGGATACAAAGGCATTGAAACAGGAGAAACAACAAGCATCGTAGAGCAGTCTCAGGAGCAAACAATTAGAAAGGTAGTTTTCTTTTTAAAGACGGGTCAGGGAGTTCAGGAGCACGACGGGCCGCAAGTCAAACCAGAGGGGTGGGGCCGCGGCGGGCAGCAACACAGCGATTGTAAAAATACAGGAGAAACAAATACGAAATAGCTATACCAATAAGCACCGGTCAAAACAACGGACATGAGGAAAGGCCATTGCACGCACTGTCCAATGCCCGCCCACCGTCGCCACCACCCGTACTACCAATCAGCAAAGATAAGGACCCAAGTACGGAAACAATACGAAACGCACCCCCAATAAAGGAAGAAAACCCCACAAAAGGGGGGGGGAGGGGAATGGGAAAAAGGAAAAAGAAGGGACTCTTACCCAAACACTCGCCCCCGGGCGACAAAACAGGAAAACAAAAATCCGGTACAAAATAGACAATAAAAATAAGAAGACACACCTAACAAATCACAATCATCGTAATACCGGAAAAATACCCCAGAAAGACACGAGGGGGACAGAAGACGAGACAGAGCCCCGAAAGAGGGGATAGACAAGGGCCATAGAACCAAAAAGGGAGAAAAAAATGGAGGAAAAAGACCCCCCAAAAACAACAACAGACCCCCCCACCCACCCCACAAGCCCACCCTACACCCCTGCAGAAGGCTACGGCCAACCCCCCAGCAGCGTGCCTGTCGCCCTAAATAGAACCCGAAATATAGAAGAAGAGGAACAAGATAGAAACAAGACAAAAGGGGAAAGGACCAGGGAAGGGGAAGAACATCACACACGGGAGAGGGCGAAAGAACAATATTATCTGCCTCCATCCCGCCACCTGCAATAAAGGAGGGGTAGAGCCCACGGGAAGTTAACGATATTAGGATAAGTTTCAGGAGTTCCATGAAGTTACACAATATCATACCAGCACATATCGGTTATAGATCAAAAACGAGACTACCGCATATAAAAAGTCGTTTCAGCCCTGTCCGCTTTTGTCCAAAGTTGTAATCATCCGAACAAACAAAGACCAAACGGCGAGGGACACAGGGCACAGGAGAAGATCCAGCGGCAGTCCTGAGAAGAAACGTGAAAGGAAATACGGAGGATCCAGAAAAGTCATGGTACAACGTCCGCACCGCAGGCACAGTTCCAAGGACAGTTCCAATGAGGCAAGCCCAGCTGAATCGGCACCGGCGCCTCGGCCGGGGAGCCGACGCGATGAAAAACAGGAAGGATCATTGAGGCCAGGCCAGGATGCAAGCGGACCGCAGACCAGCGGCCGAGGCAACAAAGCAGGACGACGAGGGGCGTCGGGGAGTCTCCGACCCATGGATGCGGTCGCCGCCGGGGGCACAGAGTCCAGGAGCACACCAGCCGCACCCTGCAACGAGGAGGCCAAATCCAACGTCGGGGGCCCGCACAGTTCGAAAAGGGGGTCCGCCTCCACAGCGGAGACAGGCGCAGCCACGGAAGTCCGCCAGGAGTATAGTGCATCCAGGACAACTTGAAGTGCAGGAAGCCCTTTACAAGATCCGGCATCCGGGCCGTGTGGCGGGCCCCCAGTGCTCGCCCAGGCCCGGCAAAGACATCCAGGGTCGGCTGCCATCTTAAGAGCCCAGCAAGCCCTCGGCCGTCGGGAGCCCCAGCCGGGTCAACACCAAAGCAAAAGGAGGTCAGCCGATCTGCGGCAGGGCGCCCCAAGGCAGGAAGGAGACCCACCAGAAGAAGGATGTTCGTCGGTCCCCTCGTGCCGCCGGCCCCGTTCTCCGAGCCCGGGCGGAAAATTCAAAATGGCCGGGCCGGGGAACAAAGGGGGGGACCAAGCCGGATAAATGAGTAGGCTCTCCTGCGAGAGGCAGCGTCCGCACCCCAAGGCCAAGCCAATCGGGTCCGCCAGCGGGCACAGCCGGCCTACACGTACATCAGCCTCCGCAACCAGATCCACAACGCCAGTAAGGGCCGACCATCGTGCTCCGTCTCGTCCCGGCGTCGCAAGGAGGTCCAAGCCAGTCCGCCCCGGAGGCTACGAAGCGAGCGGGATCGCTGCACAGGATCGACAGCACCCAGGATCACCGGAGCAACGGGTAAGTGCCTGCAAAGTGTCCCTAATACCGAAACACGACAAGGAGGGCTTCCCGGGGCAGGAGAAATACAGGATAAACGAAAAAAACAGGCGGTTGAACGGAGCCGAGCTAAAACGCGGCCATCTCGGTCGCGAGCTAGGCTCCTCCCCCAAAGTGGAGTTTTTAGATGTGGAAATTTACGTGGAAGCCAATACCATACACACTAAGTTACATAGAAAGGTCACTGCTGGCAACTCTATACTGCATGCCAGTAGTGCCTATCCAAGACACCTGATCAGGAGTATCCCTTATGGGGAATTTTTAAGAATCAAAAGGATTTGTAGCGATAAGAAAGATCTGGAAGCATGTCTATCTGAATCAGTGGATAGATTAAAAGCTCGAGGTTATAGTTTGAAAGATTTGCAATGACTAGTGAGGTTATTACGCAACTGGAAACCTCACCACAGTGTGACAGCAAAAAATCGGTGGTTAGACTCATCACTACATTTAGCAGTCAAGAGAAGCAAGTTAGAAAGATTGTCAACAAACATTGGCCCATTCTCAAAACAGACATTACCCTAGCCCCAGAATTGGATACATATCCTGCCATTAATTTAAGAAGAGCGCCCTCTATGAGGGACACTCTGGTTAGAACCAGTCCGGAAGTGAGTGAGACAAGTAATTGGTTGTCCAGCAGAAAGGGGTTTTTCAAATGTAGTTTGTGTAGGGCTTGCAAGTTTGGGACTAACAAAACGAGTTTGTTGATGCTTTCTCTTCTACACTGTATAAAATCAAGGGCATGTACACGTGTAAGACCGATCATGCAGCCTATGTGCTCAAATGTACGTGTCAACTTCAGTATGTGGGCAGTACAAAACTCCCTGTGTTTAACCGTATTTTGCAGCACTTACGGGCGATAGTTAAATCGGATCCTTCAAACCCGGTCACACGTCATTTCAAATTAGTGCATCAAAACAATCTCAATGACCTCTGTTATTTTGTGATTGATGCAGTCCCCAAATCAATACGGGGAGGGAACAGAGAGAAACAACTGTGTCAACTTGAGAGTGAGTACATTATACGATTAGATACCAAAATGCCAAATGGCTTTAACACAGGGGAAGATTGATATAATTTTTTTATAACAACTGTCTATATCCTTGAGAGAGATATATATTTATATATATATATATATATATACTAGCAGCCCGTCCCGACGTTGTCCGGGTATGAAATAGAATGTGTGTAATGTGTGTATTTGGCATGGGCAATTTATTTTAAAATCTTGCGGTAGACAGCATTTTTTGTTTAATTAGAATAGGGATGGAGAAGGCCCAGCTGCAGCCCTGGTTGATGTTAGCAGGCACGTGTAATTGGTGTAGTGATCCACTGCCTGAGCCCGGCTACAGCCCTGGTTTATGTTAGCAGGCGCGTGTAATGTCGTTGAATGAGAGAGTTATCAGCCGTGGGTAAATCTGTTTAATGAGAGAGTTGAGTGACAGCGAGTAGGAGAGGCTGCAGTAATTGTCCCCACAGACACGCTCATTTGCTTGTTCCCCCGCTTGAGGCCCAGATACAGACTTGTTTGATGTTAGCAGGCGCATGTTCCCCCGGTTGAGGCCCAGCTGCAGCCCTGGTTGATGTTATCAGGCGCGTGTAATTAGTGTACTGATCCACCGCCTGAGCCCGGCTAGACCCCTGGTTGATGGTAGCAGGCGCATGTAATTTCGTTGAATGAGAGAGTTCAGTAACAACGCGCAGGAGAGGCTGCAGTAACTTTACTTACCTGGCCTCCAGGTGAACGCGTTTGTCACGCCCCAGCACACGGCCACAGCAGACGATCTTCTGATTAATGTACGACCCACATGGCATGAAGGGCGGAACGTAGCACACGCCTCCAGCGTTTCTCATGCCCCCAGCGTGCCCCTTGATGCGGCGCAATTGCGTTCACATGGCATGAAGGCCGGACACATGCCCCCAGCGTTTCTCACGCCCCCAGCGTGTCACGCCCCCAGAGTGCCCCTTGATGCTGCGCAGCAACTTAATTGGCGCTTGTATGTACGACTTACATGGCATGAAGGGCGGACACACGCCCCCAGCATTTGTCACGCCCCCAGCGTTTGTCTCACCCCCAGCACACACCCACAGCCCACGATGTGATGGCCGTACCATACGCCCCCAATGTTAGTCACGCCCCCAGCCCACGCCCACAGCACAATGCAGACACGCCCACAAGGGACTACTTTGCTGGCACGGTTCTTTTACCTTTTAAATGTGTAGAGTAGGTGGCCTAATGGCTAAGGCGCTCGAGCTCGGACCTGGGGATCTGGGATCGAGTCTTGGTAACGATGCCAAACATCCTGTGATTCTGGGCAAAACACCTAATCTCCCCGCGCCTAACAAAAATGAATGTGTGTCCTCATGTAACGTAACTGGTGCTATGTAAAGCGCTCTGATACCTGATTCAGTTTGGGTCAAGTTCGCGCTATATAAAACTCTGCAAAAAAAAAATATATATATGGTGGTCGTCTGCATAGCCTAAGTGCTTCTGCTGCAACTGCCCTTTCCAACGCTATATTGGGTGTTGTGATTGGTGTTGTGGTTACTGAGATTATCCGCCTCAAATGTTTGGGCTCTCTCTTTATAATATTAGTATGGATTTTCATAACCTGTTTGCTGCTACTGGTTAAATGAATTTTTCTAAGAACTTTTTCTATGTATTTTGATGTATTTTAGTGATCTATGTATTTAGTTTTGTGTATTAGTTGACTATTTATTGGATTTTAGCTTCACTTTTATCGGATGTTTTATTGGTTTTTCTAGATGTCTGGTTTTATTGGTTTTTATCCGGTGTCTGTGTGGTATTGGAGTCTAATGGTAGCTGATTTTGCACGTCATTGAATACATGTGTTTACTTCCATAGCCCTTTTTCCCCTTCATAGCATATATTTGTACAGTTGACCTTTAATGTACTTTATTGTATTAACACATATGAATATGAACATTTCGATGTATGAATTGCATCCGCCTCACTTGTTTGAATCTTTTATTTTTGATCTTATGGTGTTCTCTATGATTTTAATAGTTTACCGATATGAAATTGCACTTAATTTGATATTTCTTAAATACTTAAGTTTACAATACTATGCATTCGCATTTACAGAAAAAGACAGGCAGTGTTGAACTTCGATTTCGGGCACTTGCCCAGTATTGCACATTTTGCACATTGAAAGAAATTGGAGTAAATTGGGAGTGATAGGAATTTAAGAAATGTGAGTACCTTTATTTACTCTTTAAGCGTTTTTAAAAATTCAACAAAAGTGTCTAAATATTAGGGTAACTTTGTGATTAAACTCGCTGTTAGCATGATTTGACATATTGTAAATAGGTACTTCTTTTAGAAAATCTAACTCCCCATATATAGTCTGTCTTTTACCTCTATGGTGTCCAAAAAACAGAGGGAAAACATTGTAACAATAGGATTTAAACCACGCAGGATGTGGAGCATGTCATGTGATCAAGACCGGGGAGACCCGGTCAAACGTGTCATGTTTTGATTGTAAAATAAACGCACATCAGAAAACTTTATCCTGTGTGGCGGTCTGTACATATATATTCACTGAAAAAAAACATAGGTTTCAGGCACGTTATAGTTAGGAATTAGCATTTAAAAAACCTTAGAAATTCACTGAAAAAACCATAGGTTTCAGGGGCATTATAGTTAGCTGGACATTTCACTCATACAGAACCATTGAAATTCTCCCGTTATAGTTAGTTCAGATAACTATAACTCGCACGCCCGCAATCCACTGCTGATGACGTCACATATTACATCACTCATGACATGGTCAGTGACTTCACTCTTGACATCACTCATGACATCTCAAATGACATCACTGATGACATCATCCAGTGAATGTGTGTTTTTCTGAAAATTAAATATGTTTTATATATGTATATTTCAAGGTCGATGGAAGAATAAATGGGTATATAAGTGTCTAAATGGATGATTTGTTGTGTGAAATTGATTGTATAACTGACTGATTAATTGTATCTTAGTGAATACATGGGTTAGTGAGTAATGTTTAAATATGTAAATATCTGTATCAGTCAATCACTTTGTGTATAACTGGCTGAATGGGTTGGTGAGTAGCTACATGAGTGTCTATAAAGGCTATTAGTTGGTTTTTTGAGTATCAGTATGAGTGTCTGAGTGTCTGTATGGTTCGGTGGGGGATATTACTTAGCGCATAAATGCATAAATGAGTGACTCACTGTTTGTATGTGTTTTGAAGACAGCATGTGTGCAGGACTGTATGGGTGGATGAGTGTGTGTATGGGTGTGTTAGTGAGTGAATGACTGTCTCAATAGTGTCTTTATGAGTAAGTATATTTCTTAAACTAGTATATGTGAGTATTGATGTATATAAGTGAGTATATATGAGAGTGAGAGATTGCAAGAGTTCCTGTATAAATAAGTATGTGTTTCTATAAGTGATTGTTTAAGTGAGTAAGTATGTGTACGTTTCTGTAGAAGTAAGTGTAGTGGTGTGTGTATAGCTGTATATGCAAGTAAATGGATGTTTGATAGTTTATTTGCATGTGCGTGAGTAACTCTATGTATGAGTGTAGGTGTGTAATAGGATGTATAGGTGTATGAGTACATATGATGAGTGAGTACATGTATGAGTGACTATATAGAACTGTTGGTGAATGAGTGGATGTGTATGTAGATTTTGGAATTACTGAATAGGTTGTTCTAACTGGTATTGGTATCTCCATTGTTTTGAAAATGTTAGTTTCTATTTTTCAATGTGTGTATCAAAGGTTATATTAGGGTGAGAGGAGGTCTGCCACTCTTTCACAAGGATGATGTCATCAGTGATGTCATTTGAGATGTTATCAGTGATGTCATGAGTGATGTCACTGACCATGTCATGAATGATGTAATATGTGACGTCATCAGCAGTGGATTGCGGGCGGGCGAGTTATAGTTAGCTGAAATAACTATAACGGGTGATTTTCAATGGTTTTATATGAGTGAAATGTCCAACTAGCTATAACGCCCCTGAAACCTATGGTTTTTTCAGTGAATTTCTAAGGTTTTTTAAATGCTAATTCCAAACTATAATGTGCCTAAAACCTATTGTTTGTTAGGTGAATGTAAAAGGTTTTTTAAATGCTAATTCCTAATTATAACATGTCTGACACCTATGGTTTTTTCAGTGAATTTCAAAGATTTTGTAAATGACAATTTTTAAATGTATTAATTGTTATTTTATTATACTGATTTTCTATATTTTTTATACAATTTATTTTTAGATATTTTATTTTTTTAAATTACATTAGGATTACATTATACATTACATTACAAAATATACTTTATCAGAAGGAATTACTTTAGTGTAAATACTTTGCAAATAGGCAATAGTCTTCTAAATACAGTAGTTACAGTTGTAATGTGCAACACAATTTCAGGCACAATGCAACATTGAGGTCAATGTGAATTTCTAGTTAAATGCAATTAGTTACTTTTTGGATTACTTTTCTAACCACAGGACTGGATCCTAGATTCAGTCCTGGAACATCTCCTGTAAACAGTTGAGTAAAATCGTTTTGGTTACAGTAGTGATTTTTAAGGAATATTATTGTATTTTAAAAGTTGACACTTTGAAACTTTTTCACATACAATCACCAATGTTATCCTACGGGAGGAAATTCACTTAGCAATTAAGTAGTATTAACGTTACTTTTTCTTACTCAGTGGTGGCTCCTGGATCCAGCACGGGAGCATCTCATGTAAACAGTTGAAAGAATGCGTTTAAGTCAAACAGGCGATTTTTAAAGAATATCTTTAGTTTGTGAAAATAGACACTTAGAAACTTTTCTGGTGAAAACCAGTCAATAGATTCCTATGGAAGGAAATACAAGTTACTGGTAAGTACGGTTAGAATTACTTTTCAGGGTCAGTACTGGGCTCAAAGAATCAGCACTGAGTTCACTCCTGATAACAGGTGAGTAAATCGTAGTTCGTACTTCTGCTGATTTTATAGGAATTGTATAAAGTTCAAAAACTCCACACTTAGAAGAATTTCCAAGTGAAACCAGTCAATGTTAGCCTATGGAAGGAAATTCAAGTTACTGGTAAATATTGATAGAATTACTTTTCAGAATCAGTACTGGGTTCAAAGATGCAGCACTGAGGTCTCTCCTGATAACAGGTGAGTAAATCGGAATTCATTGTTCGGCTGATTTTAGGTGAATATTTTAAAGTTCCAAAACTCCACACTTAGAAGAATTTCCAAGTGAAACTACTCAATGTTACCCAATGGAAGGAAATTCACTTAGCAGGTAAGTAGTGTTATCGTTTTCTTACTCAGTGGTGGATCCTGGATCCAGAGCTGGTGCATCTCATGTAAACAGTTGAAAGAATGCGTTTAAGTCATATTGGCGATTTGTAAGGAATATTTCTAGTTTGTAAAAATAGACACTTAGAAACTTTTCTGGTGAAAACCAGACAATGGATTCCTATGGAAGGAAATACAAGTTACTGGTAAGTATGGTTAGAATTACTTTACAGGGTCAGTGCTGGGCTAAAAGAAGCAGCACTGAGGTCACTCCTGATAACAGGTGAATAAATCGGAATTCGTAGTTCAGCTGATTTTAGAGGAATATTTGTACAATGGTGAAGGAAGGGGACGGGGACTGAGCTGCCATGTGTGCAAACACACCCTGTGGCACGTTTTAAGTTGCGGGATTAAGTGCCCTTGAATCCTGAGGTCCGCTAGGTGTCAACTAGCCCACCAGGTACCTCTAGTAAGCGCCATTGGGGTGCGTTGCAGAAGTGTTCAGAGGCAACGCAGCTCCGTGGCACTTACTAGAGGTACCTGGTGGGCTAGTTGGCCCCCAGGGACCCTCAGTATTGATAAGGAATTAATTCCCCAACATAAACCGTGTCACAGGGCGTGTTTGCTCACATGTGAACTCAGGCCCCGCCCCCTCCCTTTACCACTGTGCAAACGCGCCCCGCGGCACGTTTTAAGTTGAGGGACAAAAATACTTTACCAGTGGTGCGCAGCCTGCGACCCACACGGACAAAACAAAGGGTAGGTGGAAGGTGGTTCAGGCAAGAAGGGTTGTCTGGTTTCTAATATTTGCTAGGCAGACTTAATTTTTCATTAATACCATTATATCCCCAGTTTTTTAGTGACATATGGTACAGTTTGTGTCGATGTTTCGATCCCCAACTTAGATACATGGGATCATCTTCAAGACAGTGAAACATAACATGCCTGTGTGTAAACAGAAATCTGTTTTACAACAAGGAAAATACATATTTACAGAATAAGGGAAGAAAATGTGGGAGGGAAGAGAGAAAAGAAATGCGGCATATTAGAGACCATTTGCATGTTAAAACCACTTTATACAATTTACTACATTCCATGATCGCTTATGTATGGTGGACAGGAAAACCGACTGATGCGTTTAGAAGGAATTTAATGAAGATGCATAAAGCCAAGTAGAGCTTTGTGAGCATGCCGCAATTATAAGGCGTTGTGGAAGAAGGTCGACTAATGCAGTGAAAATAATTCATTGTGATGGAGAACAGTACAACCGACTCGGATTAATGTGCCTCCAAAATAGGGTATGGCGCAGTTACTAGAAGGATGGTATGAAGCTCACATAGTGAAGATAGTGCAAGAATTGGTGAAAATGACATGCACTAGAGTTTAAGATTTAAGGACTAACCATTAAATGTAGCCTACGCGAGGGAGACAATGGGCACAAAACAATGTGGGTGAATTGAGTATAAGGCTGTGAACTAAGGTCACGTCAGGAGAGGGCAGTGTGCCTCGCTCTTGAGAATGGGGTAATTCTTGAAGCGAGCGGTAAGAGCTTGAGGTAGATAAAACGGGAATTGTACCTGTGGGTAAAGGCTCAATTAAGTATAAGGAAAGAAGAGGAGGTGCCAGTAATTAAGACAGTAGAGGGATTCCATGTCTTACCTGGAGTGTGAGCCAATGCAGCATAAGGTCCTATTTCATCTGTAGAGGTCAATTGAAAATTAAGCCGTCGCGGAGTTGCCCTTGCGGCGTGGTTTAACAAGGTATCAGCGGGGGATCCTTGGTGCCGGGAGGCAGTCACTTTAATTCAAAGTAGCCGTCGCAGATTGCGAGATCGGCCCGTTTCCTGGGGGATGGGGAGGAAAGGTTAGTAAGCCGTATGGGGGCAGCACACGGTATAGAGGGGCTAGACTAAAGTTAGACTTACCAAGTAAATACTCGTAGGACAGTTTGGCGCGGCTCCAGGGTGGTTTCCGTGGCGCCATAGTGGTGAATCAAACATTTATGGAAGGTAGCCAGTGTCATGTAATAAAGGAGCACGTGATCGGGGGCATGAAAATGGAAAAAGCACATTAGGATGGTAAATGAAGCGGCCATTTTGAGATGGTGCAGAGATAGTAAATTATATAGTGAAAGAAATAAAAGCTGGAGCTAAAGAGCTAGAGAACGGTGCAAAATACAAATACAATTAACCGAAGGGGCAATTTTCAGTTATATTTAGTTAAGACGTATGTAGTATAGCTGGCGGTAATAATTTGCAAACCAACTTGGGCAAGTTACAGTGTCTACTGTAAATGTCAACCCAATTACACATTACAGTTGAAAAAGTTGTATTTACAGTAAAGGGTAAGTGTTTTGGTCAGAATTTGAATACAGCTCATTAGTTGTGAGGGCACAATATTCCTGGGAAAGTTACAGTGTCTAAATTGGCAGTATTCGCATCAGATTGAGAACAGGTGACAATTAGACATATGGGCTATTATCCTAATTGTCACAACAGTGAGGTCCAATCCTCAAGGCGGTTGAGGCCATTGCGATAACTGTTCGTTCTTAGTATCCAGTTTAGTTCTTCTCTATTTAGCAATTGTGAAATGTCACCTCCCCTCGGAGTGGTTTGATTGCCGTGATGATTGTCCATGTGAACTCATGTTCATTGTGTCCAAATCCCTGGAAGTGATCCACCAATGGGGCGTTTGGAGTGCTGCAGCGGAACCTGCTGCGGTTTTGTCCGAACCGTAGCGTTGCCTTTTGGGTGGTTTGACCCACATATATTTTCATACGGGGACAAAAGATGGCATATATTACGTTTGCAGAATTACAATTAGTGAAGTGGCTTATTTCGAATTTCAGATTGTCATAAGTGAATACTTTGCCGTCAATGGTGGTGTCGCATGCAGTACAATCCCCACATTTTACATGGCCTACAAGGGTAGGGAGGCCCCATAAGTCATTTAAGGTGCCCCTCGAGGTGGGAGACAGAAGAGCTGCCCTTACCAGATGGTCTTTGATGTTTTTTGCTCTTTTGAAGGCAAATATGGGGGGCTCAATATCAAGTACACCTGCATTCAGAACTTTCCAGTGTTTCAGTATACTCTTTCGTATGGAATTCGATGCAGGGGAGAAGGTTGTAACACATACAAGCCTATCCTGAGGTTTCTTAGGTCTGGGTTCCAGGAGGACGTCCCGGAGACAATACCGGGCCCTTTTTTAGGACCGGCACACAGTTTGCTTGGGTAACCATGGTTACAAAGCTTATCACTCAGTCTCTTAGCCTCAATGAAGTGATCCTCCTTATGGTAGCAGTTCCGCCGAATACGGAGAATTTGAGAATAAGGGAGTGAGTCTCGAAGGGCTCGAGGATGGTGGCTGCTGTAGCTGAGCAATGTGTTACACTCAGTGGGTTTGCGGTATAGGCTAGTGGTGAGAAACCCATTCTGGTGTTTGATTTCTAGATCAAGGAAGGATTGAAAGTTGCTTTCAGATAGGTTATACCTAAGCCCACCACAGTTGTTATTCAACCAGTAGGGACTCTGCTGAATCTGACCAAAGCATAAAGATGTCGTCAATGTATCTTTTCCACAGGGCAATGCCACTGTGGAGAGGATTGGTGGAATTAAGTATGCAACCCATCTCTAGGTCGTCCATGTACAGGATAGCCAGTTTGGGAGCAAAAACTGCTCCCATCGAGGTACCCCGCACTTGATCATAAAATTGGTCATTGAACAGGAAGAAGTTTTTTGTCAGACAAATTTCTAATAGTTCTAATATAAACAAGGTCGGTACAGTGTGAGGACGTGGACGCCTATTGAGAACTTGTTCGATGACAAGCATGGATTCTATTTGTGGGATGTTAGTATAGAGTGATTCCACATTCAGCATGCACATAGTGCTGGATGTGGGATGAAAGGGATGTTCCTCGATTATGTTAATCATAGACATGCTGTCTCGTACATAGCATTCTGTATGGGGGACACAATCTTTAATGAAACAGTCAATGTACTGTCCAAGAGGTTCTAAAATGGAGCCGCACCCTGAAGCAATCGGGCGGCCAGGAGGTGTTTCTGAATTTTTGTGGATTTTAGGTTGACAGTAGATGACTGGTGTTCTCAGCGCTTTAATATTAAGGAATTGATGTTCTTTTTTTGAGAGGAAGCCAGATTCCAAGACTTCATTAGTAGTTTGAAGGATGAGTTTTTGTATATCTTATGTGGGGTTACATGGGAGTGTACAGTAATGGTCAGTATTCCTCAGCTGTCGGAGGATCTCATCCTTGTATTTGTCAATGCCTTGAATAACAATTCTGCCGTCTTTATCAGCGGGTTTTATAACTAGGGACTGATTATTCTTGAGTGAGGAAATGCTTTCTTCTCCATAAGAGAAATGTTGTATGGTACATAAGATTTTTGCTTTTCCAGGGATGTTAAATCATTAAGCACAAGTTTCTCGAATGTGAGAATTTCGCCCTGGATCATACCGGCAGTTGGAAAAAATTTAGATGGTGGTCTAAATGGAGTGTTAGTATTCTGGGGAGGGGTAGGGTTCAGGAGAAAGTAGCTGTGTAAACTTACTTTCCTGAAGAATTTTAGTAATTCAGTTTGTGCATCCAGAAAGTTTGGTCGAATGGTTGGCCAAAATGAGAGGCCCTTACTCAGCAATGATAGCTCATCTGTGTTTAATTGGTGTTGAGTCAAGTTGAAGATTGGAAGCAAAATATTGGGGGATTCAAGGGTTGGTTCGGAGACCATAGTTGTGCCAGTTACCAATGGTAGTGTTGGCGGCGTGTGAATCATTCGCCCGGAGGGTGGGGCCATCGCTGTGGCTGTTTTCCTCTTCCTTCCCTCTGAGGTTCTGATTGACCCCTGCCTAAAAAAGTGTTCCTATTGGATGTGCTGGGACCTTCCCCTTGGTTGGAATTTCCAGAAGAGTCAGCAGAGTTGTCAGAAAAGCCTACCAAATTTTGGCGTCGGTTGAACCGACCCCAAGGTCTCTGGTTCTGAGGGCCACTATATGACCGGTTGGTTTAGGAGTCCTTGTAAAGATAAGGATATGTCCTCTCTTCACTGAAACTTTTTATATGTTTCTTTACTTTTACTGTTTTCTTGCTTTGTTCTATCCTGTAGAATTCCTCAATGGTTTTTTGAACCTCTTCAATGAGTTTCTTCCCCTCTGTAGTGGTGTTTTTGTCTTTTATTTGTTTTTCCAGTTCTTGGATTTCTGCGCTAAGTTTTTTAGTTCCTCAGTGGCAATGTCAATCCCCAGCACCATTCAGTACCGGGAAAAGGTTGTGCTGATATAGGTGAAGCCTGTTAGGTATTTGGGGTTGTGAGTGAAGACACCTGGGACATTGCGGACTTGCGAGCCCACAGGAATAGTTTTGGCCTTGAGATATTCCATCAATAGCTTTATCATTAGTGGTAGCCTAACTTCCTTCTTTTTGAATTTCTTTAGTTCTTCACCCAATGAAGTGCTGGAATCACTCTGTGTATCTATGGAGTCTGAGAGTAAAGATGGGCCCTCTAAGATTTTTTTAATGTAGTCATTGCAGTAGAGTGGAGGGTGGTCTGACATGCTTGGTCCTGTGGCCACTTTTGGCCCGAAGGCTTGATGCTGAAACGTGTCTGTTGTCTCTGAGAAAATAAAAACGATGGTGTAAGCATCCACTTGGTTTACGAGTGCGGTTCTTCTAAGCAGATTATTGGGAGCCGAGCTTTGTGTTATTGGGGGAACCCTCTACCGCAGACCGCACCCACCCGCGAGTGCCTTGGATTTCTAGCGGGACCTGGAGCAGTTATATACAGACGGGCACCGCTGCAAACCGCAACGCGCAAGGAGAACGATACAAGGATCTGAAGACCTGGGGATCACGGATTGGACGGAGGAATCAAACATCAGAGATTGACTCTGATAACAGTACCCCCACGGTAAGAGCGCAAACTCAGATTTAAATGAGCAGCGGCGTGAAAGCAGCAGGGTGACGGTAAACACAAGTGGACACACACACCCAGTCCTATCAGAGCGGCAAGTGAAATCCATGAGAGGATATGTATTGCGAGAGCACGCGCAGAGATGCAGCTAAGGGAATGTTTAAAAAGCACGAAACTGCAGCAGTAGGCGCCAGTGCACAGTTACCACAGCAATCAACTAAATTTAATGAATTACTGGTGAAACTCGAGAGACTCTAGGAGCGCGAAGTGCGCAAGTGGTGGGAGGCGACTAGCCTCCAAAGTTACATAGACGACAAGAGGGTACCCAGAGGTCTACGGGTGTATACTATTCCATCTTATGAGAACCCGGATTCCCAGCTCCTAACTGACTGGGCAGAACACATAGCCCAGTACTGTGAAGGCACACTACGAATACTGGTCCAATACGCTTGGAGCTTGGAACTATTATTGAATGTCAGGATCACTCTGGTTTCAGATTGATTGGTGTCCTTTTCTTTCTCAGCAAGAGTAGTAACCCTCTCGATGTTTTTGATTTTGTTCACCGCCCTGTTCAGCACCCACTGGGGGTATCCTCTCTCCCTGAAGCAGTTGAGCATAATTTGTTCTTCTTGTTGATAGTTCTCCTTGGTGCTACAGTTTCTTCTCGCTCTCAGCAACTCACCATAAGGAATGCTCCATTTGAGATTGCCCTGGTGGTTGCTGAGAGCGTGAAGGACACTGTTGCCAGCTGTGTCTTTCCTAAAAAGCCTAGTTTCGAGTTTCTGATCTACTGCTTTAATTTTTCCATCCAAAAATTTAATTTCCACTCTGTTGATCTGTTGGGTGAGAACTATATTGTAAGTAAGAGTTGTTGTTAAGTTTTTTGACAAATTCACTTGCCTCTTCCTCACTACCTTCCCAGATGACAAAAAGGTCGTCAATGTATCGCATCCACGTCTTAACCTTTTTGAAAACTTTCGAAAGACTAGTGTCCTTCCTAATTTCCTCTTCCCAAAAACCCAGGAACAAACAGGCAAAACTGGGGGCAAAACATGTTCCCATCGATGTTCCCAGTATTTGTTTAAATAGTACCCCATTAAACATAAAGATGTTAGTCTGTAAACATTGGTACATCATTTCAATTAGCATTCCGGTGTGTTCAAGATATGCTATGTTCCTGTCATTGAGAAAATGGGTACACGCATGAATGCCCTGGTCATGATCAATAATGGTGTAGAGACTGGATACATCCATGGTGATAAATACGTCATTGGATATCCAAACAGTGTCTTTGATTTTACCTAAAAAATCTTTGGTATCTCCAATGTTTGATGGTAGTAACGTTACATACGTTTCGAGGAAGTGATCTACGTATTTGGAAAAGTTTTCAAACACACTCCCTAGCGATGAAACAATGGGTCTTCCCGGGTGTACTTGTGGATCTTTGTGGACTTTGGGGAGAAAGTAGATGATGGGTAATTTGGGATAGTCTTTTTTCAAACACAGATATTCCTCCCATGTGATTAGACCTTCTTCCTGCCATCTGCTCAGTTTACCCCATGTTTCAAGGATACTGTCATTGTATGTTCTGGTGTCTGTTTTTATGTAAAAGGAAACATTGTTCAGCTGTCTTTGAGCCTCCGTTATATACATCTTTTTACTCAAAAGTACAATATTTCCCCCTTTATCCGCGGGGCGGATAACAATTTCAGTATCGTTTGCAAGGGAAGTGAAGAACCGGAATAACCCACTTACAGGGTCTCGCAGCGGGGGAACCGCTCAAATCTCTCATACCCTTCATACGTAGTAAAAGGAGACACAGGAGCCTTCGTCTGCAGGAGGAACCCAGATTTATTTCAATAGCCCGGGCTATGGGGCAGAGTCCAAAGCCATTCAAAGACACGACAGAGGAGGCTGCTGCTTAAATCCGTAGCTAACAAGCCTTTTATACATTTCATACTCCAGCCTTTTGGCTGTAAGACCATTGTTTAATCATAGCAGGGTTTATTATTGACTAGCCGGATCCAGGTGGTGTTTGTAGCTGGTGACCTGATAAAGGAAAAGTACACAGTCAAATGTTGGTTCTGCTTTGATCGGGGCTTGGTTTCCTCAGGTTTCTTTGCCCAGTCGCCTTGATCAAAAGCCCCGGCTTTACGAGCCATTCTCCGATTGTCCTGGATGAGAATGCGGCAATCAGACCATTGTCCGGACAACCCGACCATGGTGTCAGGGATGTTTGTCATGCTGGGAGCAGGAGCAGGAAGAATGGATCATTTACTCGGTGTGAGGGCCATGTTGCTTTTTGACGGGCTCAAGAGAACAGGGGTTGGGTGGGCGACAGTCTCTGGGCAGAAATGCAGGCCTGCAAAAAATGAGTTTTTATCGTGGTGGTGGGATTTCTTTCGTATTTCAAGGGGAAACAACCAAGTGGGTCCTGTGGAAGTTTTTGCCACGAGATGGCAAGGCAAAAATCAGTGGAGTCCAGTAAAAAGGGATTGTCATTAAAAAACACATTTCCTCAGAAGATATAATATCTCTTTGTTTCCTAGTTAAGTTGCCTGTAACAAAATTATATGCTTTTCTCGTATGTTTGTATTCCATCAGTGCCTTAGTCACTACATCGTGAAATGTATCGACATTATCATGTGGGAGGTTGGGGTAGAAGATGGATTTGGGTTTAAATGGGGTTTTCGCAGCTTTATCCGTAGGAATTTAGGGATCTCTGGCTGACATATCTTTGACTATTCTCGCACTATTTTTGGGGCACATATCTATGCAATTAGTATGTCAGTAGCCGCCCTTGCAGCGCAGCACCACTTGGGCACTGAACGCTAGTTTGCAGTTTAGCAGAGACACTGTTCTTTGCAATGCAGCGTACTGCAATGGTATGTTTTTTAGGAGTCCGTACACAGAGTCCTTTTCAGATGCCGCATTAGCATCAACTGTTTACAAGATAGGTTGCCGGCATATATTGGAGCGCCATCTTGCTATGCATATACAGTTAGCAAGTGAAGGCTTGCGCTCCACTTTGCCGTTGTATAACACTGATGAGACAATTTCATAACTCATCTTTATAAACTGTACAGTTGATTGTGTGATGTTTATTTGAAAATGTATTGTTTTGCACTTTATACATTAAAAGATGGTGACTGTTCAGAGACCTAGCAGTCTGCTTTCCATTTCCTGTTGTTTGATCACTATGTAAACTTTACAGTATCATGGTTTCCTCGTGTAACCGAGGAAGTTTGCTTCCGAAACGCGTAACCTGGAATAAAATCTTCTTGTGCAAAGACTCCTGAGAGCGCGCATTATTAGATTTGTTGGTAGAATATATATATATATATATATATAAGTACATGCTGGTTATTATAGGAGTCAGGGGGGAGCTCACCCACATGCACTCAAAGCATTCAACAGTTTAATTAGCTTCTCAGCAATGCTGTCCTCAGTAATTGTTGTAGCCCCAGCCAAAGGGTGTCAAGAGCCGAGAATTCTGATATTTTGTGGAGTGTGCACTCTGTCCCAGGCAGTGGCGTCACTAGGGGAGTGCGGGGGGTGCGGACTGCACCGGGTGACACCCTCACATGGGGGTGACACCATCTGGTTGCGCCCCCCCCTCCCCCAGCAGGCCTCTGTACATGGCACCCCCTGCACCGCACCCAAAGGCCTCGGAGAGACTCGATCCGCTTTAAAAACAACAGCGAACCGAGATATTTTCTCACCTATTCGAATTAAAATGTTCTCATTAGTTAAAGTTTGAAAAGTGTAGTAATGAGGGGCCCCCGCCATTTATATGGAAAAAGACACGGTGCTAAAGAGGGGGGGCCGGGGAGGGGTGTATTAACCGCTTGGAAATTAGCTTTTACTTTAGCTGTTTCATATCGTAAAATTCTCACGTCTACAAACTCGCTGGTGCCTTGTACACAGATTTCTTTTTGCATCTTGAAAAGCTTTAAAAGAGAAACCACATAAAAGCGGCAGAGAGTGTAAAAGGGGGGGTCCTGCCCCCCCCCCGGGTTTAATGTGCGAGAGAGAGAGGGAGCTAGAGGGAGTAAGAAGACAGAGAGAGAGAGCGTTAGAGTGAGAAAGACAGAGAGAGAGGGAGCTAGAGTGAGAAAGACCGAGAGAGAGGGAGACAGAGGGAGCTAGAGGGAGCACGAGAGAGGGAGCTAGAGGAAGCTAGACAGAGAGAGGGAGCTAGAGAGAGTAGGACAGCGAGAGAGGGAGCTAGAGGGAGTAAGAGAGAGAGAAGGAGCTAGAGGGAGCAAGACAGAGAGCGGGAGCTAGACAGAGAGAGGGAGCTAGAGGGATTAAGATAAAGAAGGAGCAAGACAGAGGGAGAGGGAGCTAGAGGGAGTAAGAGAGAGGGAGCTAGAGGGAGCTAGATAGAGAGAGGGAGTAAGACAGAGAGAGGGAGCAAGACAGAGAGAGAGGGAGCTAGAGGGAGTAAGAGAGAGAGAAGGAGCTAGAGGGAGCAAGACAGAGAGAGGGAGCTAGACAGAGAGGGGGAGCTAGAGGGATTAAGATAGAGAAGGAGCAAGACAGAGGGAGAGGGAGCTAGAGGGAGTAAGAGAGAGAGAGGGAACTAGAGGGAGCTAGACAGAGAGAGGGAGCTAGAGGGAGTAAGACAGAGAGAGAGAGGGAGTAAGACAGAGAGAGGGAGACAGAGGGAGCCAGAGGGAGCAAGGCAGAGAGAGAGGGAGCTAGACAGAGAGAGAGTGAGCTAGAGGGCTCTTGACAGAGAGATGGAGCTAGAGGGAGTAAGAGAGAGAGGGAGCTAGAGGGAGCAAGGCAGAGTGAGAGGGAGCTATAGGGAGTAAGACAGAGAGAGCTAGAGGGAGCAAGACAGAGAGAGAGGGAGCTAGAGGGAGTAAGAGAGAGCGGGAGCTAGAGGGAGTAAGAGAGAGAGTGGGAGCTAGAGAGAGTAAGACAGAGAGAGGGAGCTAGAGGGAGTAAGACAGAGAGAGGGAGCAAGAGGGAGTAAGACATAGAGAGGGAGCAAGAGGGAGTAAGACAGAGAGAGAGGGAGCAAGAGGGAGTAAGACAGAGAGAGAGTGAGCTAGAAGGAGTAAGAGAGGGAGAGAGGGAACTAGAGGGAGCAAGACAGAGAGAGGGAGCTAGAGGGAGTAAGGCAGAGAGAGAGGGAGTAAGACAGAGAGAGAGGGAGACAGAGGGAGCTAGAGGGAGTAAGAGAGAGGGGGCTAGAGGGAGTAAGACAAAGAGAGAGGAAGCTAGAGGGAGTAAGACAGAGAGAGAGAGAGAGGAAGCTAGAGGGAGCAAGACAGAGAGAGGGAGCTAGAGGGAGCTAGACAGAGAGAGGGGGCTAGAGGGAGTAAGACAGAGAGAGGGAGCTAGAGAGAGTAAGACAGCGAGAGAGGGAGCTAGACAGAGAGAGGGAGCTAGAGGGAGTAAGATAGAGAGAGAGGGAGCTACAGGGAGCTAGAGCGAGCAAGACAGAGAGAGAGGGAGCTAGAGGGAGTAAGGAAGAGAGAAGGAGCTAGAGGGATCAAGACAGAGAGAGGGAGCTAGACAGAGAGAGGGAGCTAGAGGGATTAAGATAGAGAAGGAGCAAGACAGAGGGAGAGGGAGCTAGAGGGAGTAAGAGAGAGAGAGGGAGGGAGCTAGAGGGAGCTAGACAGAGAGAGGGAGCTAGAGGGAGTACGACAGAGAGAGATGGAGCTAGAGGGAGTAAGACAGAGAGAGGGAGACAGAGGGAGCCAGAGGGAGCAAGGCAGAGAGAGAGGGAGCTAGACAGAGAGAGAGTGAGCTAGAGGGCTCTTGACAGAGAGAGGGAGCTAGAGGGAGTAAGAGAGAGAGGGAGCTAGAGGGAGCAAGACAGAGTGAGAGGGAGCTATAGGGAGTAAGACAGAGAGAGCTAGAGGGAGCAAGACAGAGAGAGAGGGAGCTAGAGGGAGTAAGAGAAAGAGTGGGAGCTAGAGAGAGTAAGACAGAGAGAGGGAGCTAGAGGGAGTAAGACAGAGAGAGGGAGCAAGAGGGAGTAAGACAGAGAGAGAGAGAGCAAGAGGGAGTAAGACAGAGAGAGAGAGAGCAAGAGGGAGTAAGAGAGGGAGAGAGGGAGCTAGAGGGAGTAAGACAGAGAGAGAGGGAGACAGAGGGAGCTAGAGGGAGTAAGAGAGAGGGGGCTAGAGGGAGTAAGAGAGAGGGGGCTAGAGGGAGTAAGACAGAGAGAGAGGAAGCTAGAGGGAGTAAGACAGAGAGAGGGAGCTAGAGGGAGTAAGACAGAGAGAGAGAGGAAGCTAGAGGGAGCAAGACAGAGAGAGGGAGCTAGAGGGAGCAAGACAGAGAGAGAGAGGGAGCTAGAAGGAGTAAGACAGAGAGAGGGAGCTAGAGGGAGTAAGACAGAGAGAGAGGGAGCTAGAAGGAGTAAGACAGAGAGAGGGAGCTAGAGGGAGTAAGACAGAGAGAGAGAGGAAGCTAGAGGGAGCAAGACAGAGAGAGGGAGCTAGAAGGAGCAAGACAGAGAGAGGGAGCTAGAAGGAGCAAGACAGAGAGAGAGGGAGCTAGAGGGAGTAAGAGAGAGAGGGAGGGAGACAGAGGGAGCTAGAGGGAGTAAGAGAGAGAGGGCTAGAGGGAGTAAGAGAGAGGGGGCTAGAGGGAGTAAGACAGAGAGAGAGGGAGCTAGAGGGAGTAAGAGAGGGAGAGTGGGAGCTAGAGAGAGTAAGACAGAGAGAGGGAGGGAGCTAGAGGGAGTAAGAGAGAGAGGGAGCTAGAGGTAGTAAGACAGAGAGAGGGAGTAAGACAGAGATAGAGAGGGAGCTAGAGGGAGCAAGACAGAGAGAGGGAGCTAGGGAGAGCAAGACAGAGAGAGAGGGAGCTAGAGGGAGTTAGAGAGGGAGAGTGGGAGCTAGAGGGAGTAAGAGAGAGAGAGAGAGCTAGAGGGAGCAAGACAGAGAGAGAGAGGGAGCTAGAGGGAGTAAGAGAGGGAGAGTGGGAGCTAGAGAGAGTAAGACAGAGAGAGGGAGCTAGAGGGAGTAAGAGAGAGAGGGAGCTAGAGTGAGTAAGAGAGAGAGAGGGAGCTAGATGGAGCAAGACAGAGAGAGAGGGAGCTAGAGGGAGTAAGAGAGAGAGAGGGAGCTAGAGGGAGTAAGAGAGGGAGAGTGGGAGCTAGAGAGAGTAAGACAGAGAGAGGGAGCTAGAGGGAGTAAGAGAGAGAGGGAGCTAGAGGGAGTAAGAGAGAGCGGGAGCTAGAGAGAGTAAGACAGAGAGGGAGCTAGAGGGAGTAAGAGAGAGAGAGGGAGCTAGAGGGAGTAAGAGAGACAGGGAGCTAGAGGGAGTAAGAGAGAGCGGGAGCTAGAGGGAGTAAGAGAGAGAGTGGGAGCTAGAGGGAGTAAGAGAGAGAGTGGGAGCTAGAGGGAGTAAGGCAGAGAGAGGGAGCAAGAGGGAGTAAGACAGAGAGAGGGAGCAAGAGGGAGTAAGACAGAGAGAGAGGGAGCAAGAGGGAGTAAGACAGAGAGAGAGGGAGCAAGAGGGAGTAAGACAGAGAGAGAGGGAGCTAGAAGGAGTAAGAGAGGGAGCGAGACAGAGAGAGGGAGCTAGAGGGAGTAAGGCAGAGAGAGGGAGCTAGAGGGAGTAAGACAGAGAGAGAGGGAGACAGAGGGAGCTAGAGGGAGTAAGAGAGAGGGGGCTAGAGGGAGTAAGACAGAGAGAGACGAAGCTAGAGGGAGTAAGACAGACAGAGAGAGAGAGGAAGCTAGAGGGAGCAAGACAGAGAGAGGGAGCTAGAGGGAGCTAGACAGAGAGAGGGAGCTAGAGGGAGTAAGACAGAGAGAGGATGAGCTAGAGAGAGTAAGACAGCGAGAGAGGGGGCTAGACAGAGAGAGGGAGCTAGAGGGAGTAAGATAGAGAGAGAGGGAGCTACAGGGAGCTTGAGCGAGCAAGACAGAGAGAGAGGGAGCTAGAGGGGGTAAGAGAGAGAGAAGGAGCTAGAGGGAGCAAGACAGAGAGAGGGAGCTAGACAGAGAGAGGGAGCTAGAGGGATTAAGATAGAGAAGGAGCAAGACAGAGGGAGAGGGAGCTAGAGGGAGTAAGAGAGAGAGAGTGAGCTAGAGGGAGCTAGACAGAGAGAGGGAGCTAGAGGGAGTAAGACAGAGAGAGGGAGACAGAGGGAGCCAGAGGGAGCAAGGCAGAGAGAGAGGGAGCTAGACAGAGAGAGAGTGAGCTAGAGGGCTCTTGACAGAGAGAGGGAGCTAGAGGGAGTAAGAGAGAGAGGGAGCTAGAGGGAGCAAGACAGAGTGAGAGGGAGCTATAGGGAGTAAGACAGAGAGAGCTAGAGGGAGCAAGACAGAGAGAGTGGGAGCTAGAGGGAGTAAGAGAGGGAGAGTGGGAGCTAGAGAGAGTAAGACAGAGAGAGGGAGCTAGAGGGAGTAAGAGAGAGAGGGAGCTAGAGTGAGTAAGAGAGAGAGAGGGAGCTAGATGGAGCAAGACAGAGAGAGAGGGAGCTAGAGGGAGTAAGAGAGAGAGAGGGAGCTAGAGGGAGTTAGAGAGGGAGAGTGGGAGCTAGAGGGAGTAAGAGAGAGAGAGAGAGCTAGAGGGAGCAAGACAGAGAGAGAGGGAGCTAGAGGGAGTAAGAGAGGGAGAGTGGGAGCTAGAGAGAGTAAGACAGAGAGAGGGAGCTAGAGGGAGTAAGAGAGAGAGGGAGCTAGAGTGAGTAAGAGAGAGAGAGGGAGCTAGATGGAGCAAGACAGAGAGAGAGGGAGCTAGAGGGAGTAAGAGAGAGAGAGGGAGCTAGAGGGAGTAAGAGAGGGAGAGTGGGAGCTAGAGAGAGTAAGACAGAGAGAGGGAGCTAGAGGGAGTAAGAGAGAGAGGGAGCTAGAGGGAGTAAGAGAGAGCGGGAGCTAGAGAGAGTAAGACAGAGAGGGAGCTAGAGGGAGTAAGAGAGAGAGAGGGAGCTAGAGGGAGTAAGAGAGACAGGGAGCTAGAGGGAGTAAGAGAGAGCGGGAGCTAGAGGGAGTAAGAGAGAGAGTGGGAGCTAGAGGGAGTAAGAGAGAGAGTGGGAGCTAGAGGGAGTAAGGCAGAGAGAGGGAGCAAGAGGGAGTAAGACAGAGAGAGGGAGCAAGAGGGAGTAAGACAGAGAGAGGGAGCAAGAGGGAGTAAGACAGAGAGAGAGGGAGCAAGAGGGAGTAAGACAGAGAGAGAGGGAGCTAGAAGGAGTAAGAGAGGGAGCGAGACAGAGAGAGGGAGCTAGAGGGAGTAAGGCAGAGAGAGGGAGCTAGAGGGAGTAAGACAGAGAGAGAGGGAGACAGAGGGAGCTAGAGGGAGTAAGAGAGAGGGGGCTAGAGGGAGTAAGACAGAGAGAGACGAAGCTAGAGGGAGTAAGACAGACAGAGAGAGAGAGGAAGCTAGAGGGAGCAAGACAGAGAGAGGGAGCTAGAGGGAGCTAGACAGAGAGAGGGAGCTAGAGGGAGTAAGACAGAGAGAGGATGAGCTAGAGAGAGTAAGACAGCGAGAGAGGGGGCTAGACAGAGAGAGGGAGCTAGAGGGAGTAAGATAGAGAGAGAGGGAGCTACAGGGAGCTTGAGCGAGCAAGACAGAGAGAGAGGGAGCTAGAGGGGGTAAGAGAGAGAGAAGGAGCTAGAGGGAGCAAGACAGAGAGAGGGAGCTAGACAGAGAGAGGGAGCTAGAGGGATTAAGATAGAGAAGGAGCAAGACAGAGGGAGAGGGAGCTAGAGGGAGTAAGAGAGAGAGAGTGAGCTAGAGGGAGCTAGACAGAGAGAGGGAGCTAGAGGGAGTAAGACAGAGAGAGGGAGACAGAGGGAGCCAGAGGGAGCAAGGCAGAGAGAGAGGGAGCTAGACAGAGAGAGAGTGAGCTAGAGGGCTCTTGACAGAGAGAGGGAGCTAGAGGGAGTAAGAGAGAGAGGGAGCTAGAGGGAGCAAGACAGAGTGAGAGGGAGCTATAGGGAGTAAGACAGAGAGAGCTAGAGGGAGCAAGACAGAGAGAGTGGGAGCTAGAGGGAGTAAGAGAGAGAGTGGGAGCTAGAGAGATTAAGACAGACAGAGGGAGCTAGAGGGAGTAAGACAGAGAGAGGGAGTAAGACAGAGAGAGAGGGAGCAAGAGGGAGTAAGACAGAGGGAGAGAGGGAGCTAGAGGGAGCAAGACAGAGAGAGGGAGCTAGAGGGAGTAAGACAGAGAGAGAGGGAGCTAGAGGGAGTAAGGCAGAGAGAGAGGGAGCTAGAGGGAGTAAGACAGAGAGAGAGGGAGACAGAGGGAGCTAGAGGGAGTAAGAGTGAGGGGGCTAGAGGGAGTAAGAGAGGGGGCTAGAGGGAGTAAGACAGAGAGAGAGGAAGCTAGAGGGAGCAAGACAGAGAGAGGGAGCTAGAGGGAGCAAGACAGAGAGAGAGGGAGCTAGAAGGAGTAAGACAGAGAGAGGGAGCTAGAGGGAGTAAGACAGAGAGAGAGGGAGCTAGAAGGAGTAAGACAGAGAGAGGGAGCTAGAGGGAGTAAGACAGAGAGAGAGAGGAAGCTAGAGGGAGCAAGACAGAGAGAGGGAGCTAGAGGGAGCAAGACAGAGAGAGAGGGAGCTAGAGGGAGTAAGAGAGAGAGAGAGGGAGACAGAGGGAGCTAGAGGGAGTAAGAGAGAGGGGGCTAGAGAGAGTAAGAGGGAGGGGGCTAGAGGGAGTAAGACAGAGAGAGAGGGAGCTAGAGGGAGTAGGAGAGGGAGAGTGGGAGCTAGAGAGAGTAAGACAGATAGAGGGAGCTAGAGGGAGTAAGAGAGAGAGGGAGCTAGAGATAGTAAGACAGAGAGAGAGAGGAAGCTAGAGGGAGCAAGACAGAGAGAGGGAGCTAGAGGGAGCAAGACAGAGAGAGAGGGAGCTAGAGGAGTAAGAGAGGGAGAGTGGGAGCTAGAGGGAGTAAGAGAGAGAGAGGGAGCTAGAGGGAGCAAGACAGAGAGAGAGGGAGCTAGAGGGAGTTAGAGAGGGAGAGTGGGAGCTAGAGAGAGTAAGACAGAGAGAGGGAGCTAGAGGGAGTAAGAGAGAGAGGGAGCTAGAGGGAGTAAGAGAGAGAGAGGGAGCTAGAGGGAGCAAGACAGAGAGAGGGAGCTAGAGGGAGTAAGAGAGAGAGAGGGAGCTACAGGGAGTAAGAGAGGGAGAGTGGGAGCTAGAGAGAGTAAGACAGAGAGAGGGAGCTAGAGGGAGTAAGAGAGAGAGGGAGCTAGAGGGAGTAAGAGAGAGCGGGAGCTAGAGAGAGTAAGACAGAGAGAGGGAGCTAGAGGGAGTAAGAGAGAGAGGGAGCTAGAGGGAGTAAGAGAGAGCGGGAGCTAGAGAGAGTAAGACAGAGAGGGAGCTAGAGGGAGTAAGAGAGAGAGAGGGAGCTAGAGGGAGTAAGAGAGACAGGGAGCTAGAGGGAGTAAGAGAGAGCGGGAGCTAGAGGGAGTAAGAGAGAGAGTGGGAGCTAGAGGGAGTAAGAGAGAGAGTGGGAGCTAGAGGGAGTAAGGCAGAGAGAGGGAGCAAGAGGGAGTAAGACAGAGAGAGGGAGCAAGAGGGAGTAAGACAGAGAGAGAGGGAGCAAGAGGGAGTAAGACAGAGAGAGAGGGAGCAAGAGGGAGTAAGACAGAGAGAGAGGGAGCTAGAAGGAGTAAGAGAGGGAGCGAGACAGAGAGAGGGAGCTAGAGGGAGTAAGGCAGAGAGAGGGAGCTAGAGGGAGTAAGACAGAGAGAGAGGGAGACAGAGGGAGCTAGAGGGAGTAAGAGAGAGGGGGCTAGAGGGAGTAAGACAGAGAGAGACGAAGCTAGAGGGAGTAAGACAGACAGAGAGAGAGAGGAAGCTAGAGGGAGCAAGACAGAGAGAGGGAGCTAGAGGGAGCTAGACAGAGAGAGGGAGCTAGAGGGAGTAAGACAGAGAGAGGATGAGCTAGAGAGAGTAAGACAGCGAGAGAGGGGGCTAGACAGAGAGAGGGAGCTAGAGGGAGTAAGATAGAGAGAGAGGGAGCTACAGGGAGCTTGAGCGAGCAAGACAGAGAGAGAGGGAGCTAGAGGGGGTAAGAGAGAGAGAAGGAGCTAGAGGGAGCAAGACAGAGAGAGGGAGCTAGACAGAGAGAGGGAGCTAGAGGGATTAAGATAGAGAAGGAGCAAGACAGAGGGAGAGGGAGCTAGAGGGAGTAAGAGAGAGAGAGTGAGCTAGAGGGAGCTAGACAGAGAGAGGGAGCTAGAGGGAGTAAGACAGAGAGAGGGAGACAGAGGGAGCCAGAGGGAGCAAGGCAGAGAGAGAGGGAGCTAGACAGAGAGAGAGTGAGCTAGAGGGCTCTTGACAGAGAGAGGGAGCTAGAGGGAGTAAGAGAGAGAGGGAGCTAGAGGGAGCAAGACAGAGTGAGAGGGAGCTATAGGGAGTAAGACAGAGAGAGCTAGAGGGAGCAAGACAGAGAGAGTGGGAGCTAGAGGGAGTAAGAGAGGGAGAGTGGGAGCTAGAGAGAGTAAGACAGAGAGAGGGAGCTAGAGGGAGTAAGAGAGAGAGGGAGCTAGAGTGAGTAAGAGAGAGAGAGGGAGCTAGATGGAGCAAGACAGAGAGAGAGGGAGCTAGAGGGAGTAAGAGAGAGAGAGGGAGCTAGAGGGAGTTAGAGAGGGAGAGTGGGAGCTAGAGGGAGTAAGAGAGAGAGAGAGAGCTAGAGGGAGCAAGACAGAGAGAGAGGGAGCTAGAGGGAGTAAGAGAGGGAGAGTGGGAGCTAGAGAGAGTAAGACAGAGAGAGGGAGCTAGAGGGAGTAAGAGAGAGAGGGAGCTAGAGTGAGTAAGAGAGAGAGAGGGAGCTAGATGGAGCAAGACAGAGAGAGAGGGAGCTAGAGGGAGTAAGAGAGAGAGAGGGAGCTAGAGGGAGTAAGAGAGGGAGAGTGGGAGCTAGAGAGAGTAAGACAGAGAGAGGGAGCTAGAGGGAGTAAGAGAGAGAGGGAGCTAGAGGGAGTAAGAGAGAGCGGGAGCTAGAGAGAGTAAGACAGAGAGGGAGCTAGAGGGAGTAAGAGAGAGAGAGGGAGCTAGAGGGAGTAAGAGAGACAGGGAGCTAGAGGGAGTAAGAGAGAGCGGGAGCTAGAGGGAGTAAGAGAGAGAGTGGGAGCTAGAGGGAGTAAGAGAGAGAGTGGGAGCTAGAGGGAGTAAGGCAGAGAGAGGGAGCAAGAGGGAGTAAGACAGAGAGAGGGAGCAAGAGGGAGTAAGACAGAGAGAGGGAGCAAGAGGGAGTAAGACAGAGAGAGAGGGAGCAAGAGGGAGTAAGACAGAGAGAGAGGGAGCTAGAAGGAGTAAGAGAGGGAGCGAGACAGAGAGAGGGAGCTAGAGGGAGTAAGGCAGAGAGAGGGAGCTAGAGGGAGTAAGACAGAGAGAGAGGGAGACAGAGGGAGCTAGAGGGAGTAAGAGAGAGGGGGCTAGAGGGAGTAAGACAGAGAGAGACGAAGCTAGAGGGAGTAAGACAGACAGAGAGAGAGAGGAAGCTAGAGGGAGCAAGACAGAGAGAGGGAGCTAGAGGGAGCTAGACAGAGAGAGGGAGCTAGAGGGAGTAAGACAGAGAGAGGATGAGCTAGAGAGAGTAAGACAGCGAGAGAGGGGGCTAGACAGAGAGAGGGAGCTAGAGGGAGTAAGATAGAGAGAGAGGGAGCTACAGGGAGCTTGAGCGAGCAAGACAGAGAGAGAGGGAGCTAGAGGGGGTAAGAGAGAGAGAAGGAGCTAGAGGGAGCAAGACAGAGAGAGGGAGCTAGACAGAGAGAGGGAGCTAGAGGGATTAAGATAGAGAAGGAGCAAGACAGAGGGAGAGGGAGCTAGAGGGAGTAAGAGAGAGAGAGTGAGCTAGAGGGAGCTAGACAGAGAGAGGGAGCTAGAGGGAGTAAGACAGAGAGAGGGAGACAGAGGGAGCCAGAGGGAGCAAGGCAGAGAGAGAGGGAGCTAGACAGAGAGAGAGTGAGCTAGAGGGCTCTTGACAGAGAGAGGGAGCTAGAGGGAGTAAGAGAGAGAGGGAGCTAGAGGGAGCAAGACAGAGTGAGAGGGAGCTATAGGGAGTAAGACAGAGAGAGCTAGAGGGAGCAAGACAGAGAGAGTGGGAGCTAGAGGGAGTAAGAGAGAGAGTGGGAGCTAGAGAGATTAAGACAGACAGAGGGAGCTAGAGGGAGTAAGACAGAGAGAGGGAGTAAGACAGAGAGAGAGGGAGCAAGAGGGAGTAAGACAGAGGGAGAGAGGGAGCTAGAGGGAGCAAGACAGAGAGAGGGAGCTAGAGGGAGTAAGACAGAGAGAGAGGGAGCTAGAGGGAGTAAGGCAGAGAGAGAGGGAGCTAGAGGGAGTAAGACAGAGAGAGAGGGAGACAGAGGGAGCTAGAGGGAGTAAGAGTGAGGGGGCTAGAGGGAGTAAGAGAGGGGGCTAGAGGGAGTAAGACAGAGAGAGAGGAAGCTAGAGGGAGCAAGACAGAGAGAGGGAGCTAGAGGGAGCAAGACAGAGAGAGAGGGAGCTAGAAGGAGTAAGACAGAGAGAGGGAGCTAGAGGGAGTAAGACAGAGAGAGAGGGAGCTAGAAGGAGTAAGACAGAGAGAGGGAGCTAGAGGGAGTAAGACAGAGAGAGAGAGGAAGCTAGAGGGAGCAAGACAGAGAGAGGGAGCTAGAGGGAGCAAGACAGAGAGAGAGGGAGCTAGAGGGAGTAAGAGAGAGAGAGAGGGAGACAGAGGGAGCTAGAGGGAGTAAGAGAGAGGGGGCTAGAGAGAGTAAGAGGGAGGGGGCTAGAGGGAGTAAGACAGAGAGAGAGGGAGCTAGAGGGAGTAGGAGAGGGAGAGTGGGAGCTAGAGAGAGTAAGACAGATAGAGGGAGCTAGAGGGAGTAAGAGAGAGAGGGAGCTAGAGATAGTAAGACAGAGAGAGAGAGGAAGCTAGAGGGAGCAAGACAGAGAGAGGGAGCTAGAGGGAGCAAGACAGAGAGAGAGGGAGCTAGAGGAGTAAGAGAGGGAGAGTGGGAGCTAGAGGGAGTAAGAGAGAGAGAGGGAGCTAGAGGGAGCAAGACAGAGAGAGAGGGAGCTAGAGGGAGTAAGAGAGGGTGAGTGGGAGCTAGAGAGAGTAAGACAGAGAGAGGGAGCTAGAGGGAGTAAGAGAGAGAGGGAGCTAGAGGGAGTAAGAGAGAGAGAGGGAGCTAGAGGGAGCAAGACAGAGAGAGGGAGCTAGAGGGAGTAAGAGAGAGAGAGGGAGCTACAGGGAGTAAGAGAGGGAGAGTGGGAGCTAGAGAGAGTAAGACAGAGAGAGGGAGCTAGAGGGAGTAAGAGAGAGAGGGAGCTAGAGGGAGTAAGAGAGAGCGGGAGCTAGAGAGAGTAAGACAGAGAGAGGGAGCTAGAGGGAGGAAGAGAGAGAGGGAGCTAGAGGGAGTAAGAGAGAGAGAGGGAGCTAGAGGGAGTAAGAGAGAGAGGGAGCTAGAGGGAGTAAGAGAGAGCGGGTGCTAGAGGGAGTAAGACAGAGAGAGGGAGCTAGAGGGAGTAAGAGAGGGAGAGAGGGAGCTAGAGGGAGTAAGGCAGAGAGAGAGGGAGCTAGAGGGAGTAAGACAGAGAGAGAGGGAGACAGAGGGAGCTAGAGGGAGTAAGACAGAGAGAGGGAGCTAGAGGGAGTAAGAGAGAGCGGGAGCTAGAGGGAGTAAGAGAGAGAGAGGGAGCTAGAGGGAGTAAGAGAGAGAGGGAGCTAGAGGGAGTAAGAGAGAGCGGGAGCTAGAGGGAGTAAGACAGAGAGAGGGAGCTAGAGGGAGTAAAGCAGAGAGAGGGAGCTAGAGGGAGTAAGACAGAGAGAGAGGGAGACAGAGGGAGCTAGAGGGAGTAAGAGAGAGAGAGGGAGCTAGACAGAGAGAGACTAGAGGGAGTAAGACAGTACCTAGTACCGTACATTTCCGACAGAGGTGGTCCATACGGTAAGTCATGAGGGGGTGACACCATGAGTTACCCGCACCGGGTGACACCAACCCCAGTGACGCCACTGTTCCCAGGGCCGACTGTTGTTGTAGCCGGTCAGGCGTTCGCGTGTAGATGTGTCTTTGTCAAAAAATCGGGGCTTTCTGAGCTCCCGTAGCAGCCAGGCAGAGCGCTTGACATACATACCCCAAATCGGCCGCCCACACGTCAGGCTAAGTAATGGCTCTTCAATGAAGGTCGGGCCCGATGATGGGAGGCGTCCGACTGTCTGTGCGAGAGACCGCTGAGCAAAACCTGCCTGTAAAAACACCGCTCACCTCGGTGTACCGCAATCTACTTCCATCCTGGAGAATTGTGGCGCTTAAACAGTACGCGCAATTAATAGGAAGCTTGTGAGCAATTTAAACACTTGCTAATACCAATAGCAACAAAACAATTATCAAATCACCAGCAGCTCATTCCCTCGAGCACGAACACAGGAGGGAAAACAGCTGACCTTAAGTATCACAATTACATTTAAAGATAAAGTCAAATAGCACTCTTCTCTCCCGTGAGCAGCAAAGAAAGAAGCTCATGAAAAGGGGATGGTGGCTCTTATAGGGTCTAATGGGACATGATTGGTTGTAAGAGCATCCTGGGAAATGTAGTTTAATATTATGTTAAAACGTTTTAATTGGCTGCTGTGAATTTATCAGTAAAGAAAGAGAAGCAATAATCTGAGCCTCCAGTCCTGTAATAGAATCTGTGTTGCTGCTTGGTGTTCTATGGCCGCTTCATGGTGCCCTGTGGCAGCTTCACAGGGGGATTGAAAGAGGAAGAGAGAGAAGACATCTACAAAAGTGATTCTCCTTGACCAGCAACATACAACAACCACCATAACCACGAATTCCACACCCATAGTTAGCAACAGGAACACATTGTTTTGAATATATTTCTCTGAGTGAGGCTATCGTCTTCTCACCCTGCTGACTAACAAACGTTAAATATATAACAAATAGCTTATTTGTATTTAGTGTTTCTATAGCTGATATTCTCTGCCCCAGAACCATTAGCATCAAATACCAAACCAAGATACGGGAATTTAAAGACACTATCTTGGCAGTTCTCATTAACCAGTAAAGTACTTAACATATAATTGATGGGTCGTGCCATAGTTTACGATTTGGTATAGTTGGTAGACAAACCTAAAGCAAGCCTAAACCCAGAAAAAACTTGTACCAAGCACCTCAAAGCATTCGTGGTCTGTGCTTCAAGCATGGCATTGTCAGCATACAGAGTGCGGGTATGGGAACAGAATTAACGTGGAGAACATTTTGTGTAATAGTCCCTACAAAGGCATTAAGTTTATTAATGTATAAAATACATAAAGGTGATGCTAAAACACATCCTTGCCTAACTCTAATACTCGCTTAGGACCAATCCTGAGTCTGGGACTTACATTTCGATGCTTGTGGGCAAAAAAGTGCACAATCGTGGTATCTATACCCATCCCCAACAAAATAGCCCACTATTTATTACATTTGACCTTACCAAAGGCGGATGATACATTCATGAAGGCCTGGTATAAAGGTAATATTTTAGATACAGTATATTTCCCTAAGAGCAAATTAAGATTTAAATATTGTTCCTGAACTTTGCCTGAACCCATGTTGGCCGGGAGATAAAACACAGTTATCAATGCACTAATCTCTTAACCTATCAAAAATTACTTGCGTTATTTTAATAGTTGAGTCAATTAGGGTTGGGTCTTTAGTACCTAGGATCAATGCGACTTTCTTTTTTAACAAACAGAACTATAATGGAACTAGACCATAAAGAAGAAAGACCTTTTAATTCTAAGTTAACAAAAACATTAGTTAACAGTTACATACCTGGTATGCTGCGTTCATTACTCCATATGTCAACGTGGGTCACTCAGGCCATGTATGTGCACAAAAACCTAATAATATATTTTTTTAAAGTTAGGAGAATGCATTTTTTTCAATGACATATTAGAGCAGAGGCAAACTGCCTGAATCGGGTCTATTAGTGTGTATGGTGACACAAACATTGTCGAACTGGGCGCCACCAGCACTTAAGTCGGCCCTACCCAAACTTATCCTCCTCCCAGCCACAGAAGCTATTGAGGGCAATAGGTACAAACGTGCACTTACTTCTATATTACTCTTGCTAAACGAGATATGGCTAACACATGGAAGGCAGAAACTCTGCCTCAGTATGGAAAAGAGGTAAGGATCACTGCATGCGATAGGAAGTTGCTTTTTATCAGGCAATGCTCAGAAGCACTTCAAAATTTGGAAAAGATGGGCAGACTAAAGAGGCATTGTATTAGAACTGATATGCCCCATGAATTGGGAATTGAAGAGGTCCTGGTGATTATACAGACAGTCTGTGGGGATTGGTGGGGAAATGGTGGGTGGGTCTGTGTAAGTTGCTGGTTTTCTTTTATTACTCTGTTTTTCCCCCTACATACCAGGTATGCTGCGTTAATCATTCCATATGTCAACCTGGGTGACTCAGGCCATGTATGTGCACATAAACCTAATAACATTGTTGTGAGATTTTTTTTAAATTGTCGGGACAATGTATTTTCCCCAATTACTTATATTGGAGCAGAGGCAATCTGCCTGAATCTGGTCTATTAGTGTGTCTGGTGACAAACATTCAGCATTTCATTGTTGGCAGTTTAATAACAAAGCACAAACAAAAGCAGAATTCTAAACTGTTTTTGTTTGGTCTATGTAAAACTACCAAAATTAAATGTTGAGGCTGTCACGTGCTCTAATCTCCCTCTCACAGAATTAAAAACAACACATTAACCTTTGACGTCAGAGGTAATTCCTAGAAGGGGTGATTGTAGTGTGTGTGACAGGCATCAACATTTTATTTTTGGCAGTTTTACAAATTGGGTTTCTGCATGCAGGAATTGGGAGGCGGGAGATTAGCCTCGAAATCGGTAGACTCCCACCTGAATCGGGAGGGTAGGCATGCATGAGAGTGTCTGCCATGACTTTACACACCTTGCAATAATGTTGTAGGTTGTAGCTATACATGCCACATAAATGGTAGGCTCGGACCAGACAATTTCTTTATTACCTACAGAAGACTGTGACATTGTGGTACATCTGATTGGAACGTGGATTTGACATACATTCCAACATTTAAGAAGAGGAAAGGCTGAGATTTTACAAAATAATTGGGAGAATGTTTTCTCCCTTTAACTTCTATTGAAAGGAAGGTAATTTCAGATGGAAGACAGCCAAAACTAAAATCGGGAGTCTCCCGTCTAAATCTGGTGTATTGGATTGGATGGCTCTGTGAGTAGTTAATAGTGTCAGTCAGTCAGTATTTCTTTATTGAGTTTTTTAACATTTGAAAAACCATAAAAGCAATAACAATGATTAAAAAACAAGTATTTCACTTTAAAACTAGATACAAATCAATGTAACAGACAATATCAGGAGGGGACAACAAAAAGACCTAGCCATAATATCCAGGGCATAGTAATAGTGAATTCATCTAAAAACACTTCATTAAAAAAAGTTAATAGTGAATAAAAGAAACATGAATATTCCTTTTCAAGTACGGCGAAAATTATTTGTCGATGCAAAAGAATTGAAGATTTCTGGAATAAACTCAATTGAAGGTTTGCTAAATTCTCTTATGAGCAAATGATCATTGCCACGTATCATTTGCTCATAAGAGCTATGATGATTTAAAGAGTGAGCAGCAAGGAATTGTGGTGCCCTTTGCTGCATTACTCACTACCACAGCACAAGGTTGTGTGAGTGAGATTGCAGTGCAGGGCAAGCGCGAATCTAGAGGGTGAGCCAGGCCCACCCAAGGAAGATCCTGGTCCACTTAAGGCAATTAAGTGGAAAAGCAGGTCCACCACAGTGGGCTGACTTTCTTCCTTGTGCACAAAAGGAAAGGCTTCTGCAGTTTAGGTGAGTGTGACCGAGAAAGCCAGAGAGTCACCTTGGACTATTGTCAAGTGCAGAATATCAATGGGCTGGGGAGGAAGCGCAGCATGCGGTGCACTTTCTCCCATCCAAGGCCTCAGAGGGAGCTGCTGTTTTTAGGTTGAGCCTGGGCAGCGCATGTGCTGCTCTGCGAGGAATGCTGGATTACAATATGCACTCGAAGCTCCGCCCACTCTCCACCCATATTTTTCATTGGCTTGTGTCTTTGATTTATGTAAATGCTGGCTTCTAATTCGGTAATCGGCTTGTTAGTCCCTACTTAGTACCGCCTTGTCTTCATTTGTAACCTCACGTGAGCACTGGCCCTTTTACTTATGTTGTTACGTCGTCTGGGTTATTTAGTTGGTTAGTACTTTTTTCTTTAGTGAGTTTTGTCTTACTGTAGGAATGACGTGCTTTGCAGCAACATTCAGCGAGCCTTCTATGCTTTCACTTTCCAAGCAGCCATGCCAATGGCGGCAACTTCTTTGCAATGCCCGCATTTAGGAGAGTTTGAGTCATTGCCATTGTAAAATGCGACACCTATTACTTTACAGATACTTTTTTTGTGGGTTGTTCAAAAGCGCCCCATGCCACGCTTGCACTTTATGAGGTCACCTTTCTATAGACACAGCTGTATTGCTTCGCCCTCTCAAATAATAGAAAATACTGCACCCCCCCCCAAGGAGGCACACACACAAGTCAAAGCAATCAGTGGCGTCACTGGGGTTGGTGTCACCCGGTGCGGGTAACTCATGGTGTCACCCCCTCATGACTTACCGTATGGACCACCTCTGTCGGAAATGTACGGTGCTAGGTACTGTCTTACTCCCTCTAGCTCCCTCTCTCTCTCTTACTCCCTCTAGCTCCCTCTGTCTCCCTCTCTCTCTGTCTTACTCCCTCTAGCTCCCTCTCTCTGCTTTACTCCCTCTAGCTCCCTCTCTCTGTCTTACTCCCTCTAGCTCCCGCTCTCTCTTACTCCCTCTAGCTTCCTCTCTCTCTTACTCCCTCTAGCTCCCTCTCTCTCTCTTACTCCCTCTAGCTCCCGCTTTCTCTTACTCCCTCTAGCTCCCTCTCTCTGTCTTACTCCCTCTAGCTCCCTCTGTCTCCCTCTCTCTCTGTCTTACTCCCTCTAGCTCCCTCTCTCTCTGCCTTACTCCCTCTAGCTCCCTCTCTCCCTCTCTTACTCCCTCTAGCTCCCTCTCTGTCTTACTCCCTCTAGCACCTGCTCTCTCTTACTCCCTCTAGCTCCCTCTCTCTCTTACTCCCTCTAGCTCCCTCTCTCTCTCTTACTCCCTCTAGCTCCCTCTCTTTCTCTTCCTCCCTCTAGCTCCCTCTCTCTGTCTTACTCTCTCTAGCTCCCGCTCTCTCTTACTCCCTCTAGCTCCCTCTCTCTCTTACTCCCTCTAGCTCCCTCTCTCTGTCTTACTCTCTCTAGCTCCCACTCTCCCTCTCTTACTCCCTCTAGCTCCCTCTCTCTCTCTTACTCCCTCTAGCTCCCTCTCTCTCTGTCTTGCTCCCTCTAGCTCCCTCTCTCTCTCTTACTCCCTCTAGCTCCCTCTCTCTCTTACTCCCTCTAGCTCCCTCTCTCTGTCTTACTCTCTCTAGCTCCTACTCACCCTCTCTTACTCCCTCTAGCTCCCTCTCTCTCTGTCTTGCTCCCTCTAGCTCCCTCTCTCTCTCTTACTCCCTCTAGCTCCCACTCTCCCTCTCTTACTCCCTCTAGCTCCCTCTCTCTCTGTCTTGCTCCCTCTAGCTCCCTCTCTCTGTCTTGCTCCCTCTAGCTTCCTCTCTCTCTCTGTCTTACTCCCTCTAGCTCCCTCTCTCTGTCTTACTATCTCTAGCTCCCTCTCTCTCTTACTCCCTCTAGCTCCCTCTCTCTGTCTTACTCTCTCTAGCTCCCACTCTCCCTCTCTTACTCCCTCTAGCTCCCTCTCTCTCTGTCTTACTCCCTCTAGCCCCCTCTCTCTTACTCCCTCTAGCCCCCTCTCTCTTACTCCCTCTAGCTCCCTCTGTCTCCCTCTCTCTCTCTCTTACTCCCTCTAGCTCCCTCTCTCTCTGTCTTGCTCCTTCTAGCTCCCTCTCTCTGTCTTGCTCCCTCTAGCTTCCTCTCTCTCTCTGTCTTACTCCCTCTAGCTCCCTCTCTCTGTCTTACTCCTTCTAGCTCCCTCTCTCTCTGTCTTACTCCCTCTAGCTCCCTCTCTCTGTCTTACTCCTTCTAGCTCCCTCTCTCTCTCTGTCTTGCTCCCTCTAGCTCCCTCTCTCTGTCTTGCTCCCTCTAGCTTCCTCTCTCTCTCTGTCTTACTCCCTCTAGCTCCCTCTCTCTGTCTTACTCCCTCTAGCTTCCTCTCTCTCTGTCTTACTCCCTCTAGCCCCCTCTCTCTTACTCCCTCTAGCCCCCTCTCTCTTACTCCCTCTAGCTCCCTCTCTCTGTCTTACTCCCTCTGTCTCCCTCTCTCTCTGTCTTACTCCCTCTAGCTCCCTCTCTCTGTCTTGCTCCCTCTAGCTCCCTCTCTCCCTCTCTTATTCCTTCTAGCACCCTCTCTCTCTGTCTTACTCCCTCTTGCTCTCTCTCTCTCTGTCTTACTCCCTCTTGCTCCCTCTCTCTGTCTTACTCCCTCTAGCTCCCTCTCTCCGTCTTACTCTCTCTAGCTCCCACTCTTTCTCTTACTCCCTCTAGCTCTGTCTTGCTCCCTCTAGCTCTCTCTGTCTTACTCCCTATAGCTCCCTCTCACTCTGTCTTGCTCCCTCTAGCTCCCTCTCTCTCTTACTCCCTCTAGCTCCCTCTCTCTGTCAAGAGCCCTCTAGCTCACTCTCTCTCTGTCTAGCTCCCTCTCTCTCTGCCTTGCTCCCTCTGGCTCCCTCTGTCTCCCTCTCTCTGTCTTACTCCCTCTAGCTCCCTCTCTCTCTGTCGTACTCCCTCTAGCTCCCTCTCTCTGTCTAGCTCCCTCTAGCTCCCCCCCTCTCTCTCTCTTACTCCCTCTAGCTCCCTCTCCCTCTGTCTTGCTCCTTCTCTATCTTAATCCCTCTAGCTCCCTCTCTCTGTCTAGCTCCCTCTCTCTGTCTTGCTCCCTCTAGCTCCTTCTCTCTCTCTCTTACTCCCTCTAGCTCCCTCTCTCTCTGTCTTGCTCGCTCTAGCTCCCTGTAGCTCCCTCTCTCTCTGTCTTACTCCCTCTAGCTCCCTCTCTCTGTCTTACTCCTTCTAGCTCCCTCTCTCTCTCTGTCTTGCTCCCTCTAGCTCCCTCTCTCTGTCTTGCTCCCTCTAGCTTCCTCTCTCTCTCTGTCTTACTCCCTCTAGCTCCCTCTCTCTGTCTTACTCCCTCTAGCTTCCTCTCTCTCTGTCTTACTCCCTCTAGCCCCCTCTCTCTTACTCCCTCTAGCCCCCTCTCTCTTACTCCCTCTAGCTCCCTCTGTCTCCCTCTCTCTCTGTCTTACTCCCTCTAGCTCCCTCTCTCTGTCTTGCTCCCTCTAGCTCCCTCTCTCCCTCTCTTATTCCTTCTAGCTCCCTCTCTCTCTGTCTTACTCCCTCTTGCTCTCTCTCTCTCTGTCTTACTCCCTCTTGCTCCCTCTCTCTGTCTTACTCCCTCTAGCTCCCTCTCTCCGTCTTACTCTCTCTAGCTCCCACTCTTTCTCTTACTCCCTCTAGCTCTGTCTTGCTCCCTCTAGCTCTCTCTGTCTTACTCCCTATAGCTCCCTCTCACTCTGTCTTGCTCCCTCTAGCTCCCTCTCTCTCTTACTCCCTCTAGCTCCCTCTCTCTGTCAAGAGCCCTCTAGCTCACTCTCTCTCTGTCTAGCTCCCTCTCTCTCTGCCTTGCTCCCTCTGGCTCCCTCTGTCTCCCTCTCTCTGTCTTACTCCCTCTAGCTCCCTCTCTCTCTGTCGTACTCCCTCTAGCTCCCTCTCTCTGTCTAGCTCCCTCTAGCTCCCTCCCTCTCTCTCTCTTACTCCCTCTAGCTCCCTCTCCCTCTGTCTTGCTCCTTCTCTATCTTAATCCCTCTAGCTCCCTCTCTCTGTCTAGCTCCCTCTCTCTGTCTTGCTCCCTCTAGCTCCTTCTCTCTCTCTCTTACTCCCTCTAGCTCCCTCTCTCTCTGTCTTGCTCGCTCTAGCTCCCTGTAGCTCCCTCTCTCTCTGTCTTACTCCCTCTAGCTCCCTCTCTCTGTCTTACTCTCTCTAGCTCCCACTCTTTCTCTTACTCCCTCTAGCTCTGTCTTGCTCCCTCTAGCTCTCTCTGTCTTACTCCCTATAGCTCCCTCTCATTCTGTCTTGCTCCCTCTAGCTCCCTCTCTCTCTTACTCCCTCTAGCTCCCTCTCTCTGTCAAGAGCCCTCTAGCTCACTCTCTCTCTGTCTAGCTCCCTCTCTTGCTGTCTTACTCTCTCTAGCTCCCTCTCTCTCTGTCTTACTCCCTCTAGCTCCCTCTCTCTGTCTAGCTCCCTCTAGCTCCCTCTCTCTGTCTTGCTCCCTCTAGCTTCCTCTCTCTCTCTGTCTTACTCCCTCTAGCTCCCTCTCTCTGTCTTACTCCTTCTAGCTCCCTCTCTCTCTGTCTTACTCCCTCTAGCTCCCTCTCTCTGTCTTACTCCTTCTAGCTCCCTCTCTCTCTGTCTTGCTCCCTCTGGCTCCCTCTCTCTGTCTTGCTCCCTCTAGCTTCCTCTCTCTCTCTGTCTTACTCCCTCTAGCTCCCTCTCTCTCTCTTACTCCCTCTAGCTTCCTCTCTCTCTGTCTTACTCCCTCTAGCCCCCTCTCTCTTACTCCCTCTAGCCCCCTCACTCTTACTCCCTCTAGCTCCCTCTGTCTCCCTCTCTCTCTGTCTTACTCCCTCTAGCTCCCTCTCTCTCTGCCTTACTCCCTCTAGCTCCCTCTCTCTCTGTCTTACTCCCTCTAGCCCCCTCTCTCTGTCTTGCTCCCTCTAGCTCCCTCTCTCCCTCTCTTACTCCTTCTAGCTCCCTCTCTCTGTCTTACTTCCTCTTGCTCCCTCTCTCTCTGTCTTACTCCCTCTCTCTGTCTTACTCCCTCTAGCTCCCTCTGTCTGTCTTAATCTCTCTAGCTCCCACTCTCTCTCTTACTCCCTCTAGCTCCCACTCTCTCTGTCTTGCTCCCTCTAGCTCTCTCTGTCTTACTCCCTATAGCTCCCTCTCACTCTGTCTTGCTCCCTCTAGCTCCCTCTCTCTCTTACTCCCTCTAGCTCCCTCTCTCTGTCAAGAGCCCTCTAGCTCACTCTCTCTCTGTCTAGCTCCCTCTCTCTCTGCCTTGCTCCCTCTGGCTCCCTCTGTCTCCCTCTCTCTGTCTTACTCCCTCTAGCTCCCTCTCTCTGTCTAGCTCCCTCTAGCTCACTCTCTCTCTCTTACTCCCTCTAGCTCCCTCTCCCTCTGTCTTGCTCCTTCTCTATCTTAATCCCTCTAGCTCCCTCTCTCTGTCTAGCTCCCTCTCTCTGTCTTGCTCCCTCTAGCTCCTTCTCTCTCTCTTACCCCCTCTAGCTCCCTCTCTCTCTGTCTTGCTCGCTCAAGCTCCCTGTAGCTCCCTCTCTCTCTATCTTACTCCCTCTAGCTCCCTCTCTCTGTCTAGCCCCCTCTCTCGCTGTCTTACTCTCTCTAGCTCATCCTCTCTCTGTCTTACTCCCTCTAGCTCCCTCTCTCTGTCTAGCTCCCTCTAGCTCCCTCTCTCTGTCTTGCTCCCTCTAGCTTCCTCTCTCTCTCTGTGTTACTCCCTCTAGCTTCGTCTCTCTCTGTCTTACTCCCTGTAGCCCCCTCTCTCTTACTCCCTCTAGCTCCCTCTGTCTCCCTCTCTCTCTGTCTTACTCCCTCTAGCTCCCTCTCTCTCTGCCTTACTCCCTCTAGCTCCCTCTCTCTGTCTCGCTCCCTCTCTCCCTCTCTTACTCCTTCTAGCTCCCTCTCTCTCTGTCTTACTCCCTCTTGCTCCCTCTCTCTCTGTCTTACTCCCTCTTGCTCCCTCTCTCTGTCTTACTCCCTCTTGCTCCCTCTCTCTGCCTTACTCCCTCTAGCTCCCTCTCTCTGCCTTACTCTCTCTAGCTCCCACTCTCTCTCTTACTCCCTCTAGCTCCCGCTCTCTCTTACTCCCTCTAGCTCCCTGTCTCTCTTACTCCCTCTAGCTCCCTCTCTCTCTCTTACTCCCTCTAGCTCCCTCTCTCTCTTACTCCCTCTAGCTCCCTCTCTGTCTTACTCTCTCTAGCTCCCGCTCTCTCTTACTCCCTCTAGCTCCCTCTCTCTCTTACTCCCTCTAGCTCCCTCTCTCTGTCTTACTCTCTCTAGCTCCCACGCTCCCTCTCTTACTCCCTCTAGCTCCCTCTCTCTCTGTCTTGCTCCATCTAGCTCCCTCTCTCTCTCTTACTCACTCTAGCTCCCTCTCTCTCTTACTCCCTCTAGCTCCCTCTCTTTGTCTTACTCTCTCTAGCTCCCACTCTCCCTCTCTTACTCCCTCTAGCTCCCTCTCTCTGTGTCTTGCTCCCTCTAGCTCTCTCTCTCTCTCTTACTCCCTCTAGCTCCCACTCTCCCTCTCTAACTCCCTCTAGCTTCCTCTCTCTCTGTCTTGCTCTCTCTAGCTCCCTCTCTCTGTCTTGCTCCCTCTAGCTCCCTCTCTCTCTCTGTCTTACTCCCTCTAGCTCCCTCTCTCTGTCTTCCTCCCTCTAGCTCCCTCTCTCTCTTACTCCCTCTAGCTCCCTCTCTCTGTCTTACTCTCTCTAGCTCCCACTCTCCCTCTCTTACTCCCTCTAGCTCCCTCTCTCTCTGTCTTACTCCCTCTAGCCCCCTCTCTCTTACTCCCTCTAGCCCCCTCTCTCTTACTCCCTCTAGCTCCCTCTGTCTCCCTCTCTCTCTCTCTTACTCCCTCTAGCTCCCTCTCTCTCTGTCTTGCTCCTTCTAGCTCCCTCTCTCTGTCTTGCTCCCTCTAGCTTCCTCTCTCTCTCTGTCTTACTCCCTCTAGCTCCCTCTCTCTGTCTTACTCCTTCTAGCTCCCTCTCTCTCTGTCTTACTCCCTCTAGCTCCCTCTCTCTGTCTTACTCCTTCTAGCTCCCTCTCTCTCTCTGTCTTGCTCCCTCTAGCTCCCTCTCTCTGTCTTGCTCCCTCTAGCTTCCTCTCTCTCTCTGTCTTACTCCCTCTAGCTCCCTCTCTCTGTCTTACTCCCTCTAGCTTCCTCTCTCTCTGTCTTACTCCCTCTAGCCCCCTCTCTCTTACTCCCTCTAGCCCCCTCTCTCTTACTCCCTCTAGCTCCCTCTGTCTCCCTCTCTCTCTGTCTTACTCCCTCTAGCTCCCTCTCTCTGTCTTGCTCCCTCTAGCTCCCTCTCTCCCTCTCTTATTCCTTCTAGCTCCCTCTCTCTCTGTCTTACTCCCTCTTGCTCTCTCTCTCTCTGTCTTACTCCCTCTTGCTCCCTCTCTCTGTCTTACTCCCTCTAGCTCCCTCTCTCCGTCTTACTCTCTCTAGCTCCCACTCTTTCTCTTACTCCCTCTAGCTCTGTCTTGCTCCCTCTAGCTCTCTCTGTCTTATTCCCTATAGCTCCCTCTCACTCTGTCTTGCTCCCTCTAGCTCCCTCTCTCTCTTACTCCCTCTAGCTCCCTCTCTCTGTCAAGAGCCCTCTAGCTCACTCTCTCTCTGTCTAGCTCCCTCTCTCTCTGCCTTGCTCCCTCTGGCTCCCTCTGTCTCCCTCTCTCTGTCTTACTCCCTCTAGCTCCCTCTCTCTCTGTCGTACTCCCTCTAGCTCCCTCTCTCTGTCTAGCTCCCTCTAGCTCCCTCCCTCTCTCTCTCTTACTCCCTCTAGCTCCCTCTCCCTCTGTCTTGCTCCTTCTCTATCTTAATCCCTCTAGCTCCCTCTCTCTGTCTAGCTCCCTCTCTCTGTCTTGCTCCCTCTAGCTCCTTCTCTCTCTCTTACTCCCTCTAGCTCCCTCTCTCTCTGTCTTGCTCGCTCTAGCTCCCTGTAGCTCCCTCTCTCTCTGTCTTACTCTCTCTAGCTCCCACTCTTTCTCTTACTCCCTCTAGCTCTGTCTTGCTCCCTCTAGCTCTCTCTGTCTTACTCCCTATAGCTCCCTCTCACTCTGTCTTGCTCCCTCTAGCTCCCTCTCTCTCTTACTCCCTCTAGCTCCCTCTCTCTGTCAAGAGCCCTCTAGCTCACTCTCTCTCTGTCTAGCTCCCTCTCTTGCTGTCTTACTCTCTCTAGCTCCCTCTCTCTCTGTCTTACTCCCTCTAGCTCCCTCTCTCTGTCTAGCTCCCTCTAGCTCCCTCTCTCTGTCTTGCTCCCTCTAGCTTCCTCTCTCTCTCTCTGTCTTACTCCCTCTAGCTTCCTCTCTCTCTGTCTTACTCCCTCTAGCCCCCTCTCTCTTACTCCCTCTAGCTCCCTCTGTCTCCCTCTCTCTCTGTCTTACTCCCTCTCTCTCTGCCTTACTCCCTCTAGCTCCCTCTCTCTGTCTTGCTCCCTCTAGTTCCCTCTCTCCCTCTCTTACTCCTTCTAGCTCACTCTCTCTCTGTCTTACTCCCTCTTGCTCCCTCTCTCTCTGTCTTACTCCCTCTTGCTCCCTCTCTCTGTCTTACTCCCTCTTGCTCCCTCTCTCTGTCTTACTCCCTCTAGCTCCCTCTCTCTGTCTTACTCTCTCTAGCTCCCACTCTCTCTCTTACTCCCTCTAGCTCCCGCTCTATCTTACTCCCTCTAGCTCCCTCTCTCTCTGTCTTGCTCCCTCTAGCTCTCTCTGTCTTACTCCCTATAGCTCCCTCTCACTCTGCCTTGCTCCCTCTAGCTCCCTCTCTCTCTTACTCCCTCTAGCTCCATCTCTCTGTCAAGAGCCCTCTAGCTCACTCTCTCTCTGTCTAGCTCCCTCTCTCTCTGCCTTGCTCCCTCTGGCTCCCTCTGTCTCCCTCTCTGTGTCTTACTCCCTCTCTCTCTGTCTTACTCCCTCTAGCTCCCTCTCTCTGTCTAGTTCCCTCTAGTTCCCTCTCTCTCTCTTACTCCCTCTAGCTCCCTCTCCCTCTGTCTTGCTCCTTCTCTATCTTAATCCCTCTAGCTCCCCCTCTCTGTCTAGCTCCCTCTCTCTGTCTTGCTCCCTCTAGCTCCTTCTCTCTCTCTTACTCCCTCTAGCTCCCTCTCTCTCTGTCTTGCTCCCTCTAGCTCCCTCTCTCTGTCTTACTCCCTCTAGCTCCCTCTCTCTGTCTAGCTCCCTCTAGCTCCCTCTCTCTTACTCCCTCTAGCTCCCTCTTCCTCTGTCTTGCTCCTTCTCTATCTTAATCCCTCTAGCTCCCTCTCTCTGTCTAGCTCCCGCTCTCTGTCTTGCTCCCTCTAGCTCCTTCTCTCTCTCTTACTCCCTCTAGCTCCCTCTCTCTGTCTAGCTCCCTCTTTCGCTGTCCTACTCTCTCTAGCTCCCTCTCTCTGTCTAGCTTCCTCTAGCTCCCTCTCTCGTGCTCCCTCTAGCTCCCTCTGTCTCCCTCTCTCTCGGTCTTTCTCACTCTAGCTCTCTCTCTCTCTGTCTTTCTCACTCTAACGCTCTCTCTCTCTGTCTTCTTACTCCCTCTAGCTCCCTCTCTCTCTCGCACATTAAACCCGGGGGGGGGGGGCAGGACCCCCCCTTTTACACTCTCTGCCGCTTTTATGTGGTTTCTCTTTTAAAGCTTTTCAAGATGCAAAAAGAAATCTGTGTACAAGGCACCAGCGAGTTTGTAGACGTGAGAATTTTACGATATGAAACAGCTAAAGTAAAAGCTAATTTCCAAGCGGTTAATACCCCCCTCCCCGGCCCCCCCTCTTTAGCACCGTGTCTTTTTCCATATAAATGGCGGGGGCCCGTCATTACTACACTTTTCAAACTTTAACTAATGAGAACATTTTAATTCGAATAGGTGAGAAAATATCTCGGTTCGCTGTTGTTTTTAAAGCGGATCGAGTCTCTCCGAGGCCTTTGGGTGCGGTGCAGGGGGTGCCATGTACAGAGGCCTGCTGGGGGAGGGGGGGCGCAACCAGATGGTGTCATCCCCCATGTGAGGGTGTCACCCGGTGAGTTCCGCACCCCCCGCACCCCCCTAGTGACGCCACTGAAAGCAATCAAAACATTAGGAACGGGATTTCACTCTCATAAAATCTGGCACATCAAAAGATAGTTTTCCGAATTAAGCATGGGGGTTTATTTGTGCAACACTCTATCAAAAAGGCTTTCCTGGATGTCAAATGTTCACCGCCGTAAGGTTTTGCTCACCCATCATTTCCGTTTCATCTGCCGCGCTGTTCTCCCATGTGGCGTGGTGTCCAGAAATTCGGATTGGTCCTCCAGGTCCAAATAATTTTCAGAGCCCGATTCAGACGTGGCCAGTTCCTGTTGTCTCTGGACGCCCATCTGCTTGAATCGCCTGATGGCCCCATCATATTTCCTACCAAAGGTTAAACTTCTTCAGTTGTCTCGGAAAAAATTCCGCCTTTTCTTTTGTTTAATTTCCTCCTCCTCTTTGTCAAGTCTGGACTCGATCTTTTTTATAGCTGCCTTAATTTCTTCCTGCGCAGGATGGTTGTCTAATTCTTCCTTTAATTTATCAATTTCCTTTAAAGTTATTTCCAGTTCAATACCTGCATTCTTGGAGTCCAAATATAACATTGGATAAGTACTTGAGATGACCTGTAACCTGCTTTCATGGTGATCCATGTTTTCCATGTGTATACTGGATCGTGCTGAGGGCTCTCATCCATGATCCCGTGTTATCAGTTTTGTAAACCTTCATGGGAGGTATAGTCTGCAATAGTTTTCAATAATTTTCAGCATCACAACGGTATATGACCCTACTGGATTTTATGGTTTACCATGCAATGTTATTGAGCCAGCATTAACAGCTCTAGAGATCCCCTTGTTTTTTTTATTTAAATTTTCCCCTTGATTACCTGCTCCTTATTAGGTCTCGCCTGGCGTTGCAGCGCGAAAGCGCTGTCACCAGCGAGACCTATTGTTGTTGTTTTCCCTCCCAAGTGGTACAGACCGGTGCACGAGCCGATCAGAGTCTGTGGATGTGCTTACGCAGGCCGGCCGAAGGCACGCACACGTGAGCATACACACACAGACAGACGCACAAACACAGGCGCACGCGCACACACACACACATTCATTCATTCAAATAACTTTATTTCGATTCATGAGTAGAATCATAAAAGTATACACAAATTTAAAAGATCAAAATAGAATGTTAAAAAACATAAAATTTGTCTTAATATCCACAGTACATGATACATATTGGGATTACAATGCCTTTAAGATAGACGGGTCAATTATATAAGCATTTCATAAAGTGCATATGCATTTCAATAACAAATCCACGTATTGGTCTTCTACAAAAGGTTGCCACTAATAATACTGTTCAGTAACGATTTCTGATATTGAGGGCCACTCTAATAAAACTAAGTACAGCACTACATATCACTGAAGTAGACAAGGACAATAGGTGATCATAGCCCTCTTTATAATAACGGGATCCAAGGGTTAACAGAACAGGCTTAATTAACTGGTTTCTTGGATCCTTTTATAGAGCACAAAAAAGGATAAGGTGCAGAGTACTTTGTGAGACCCTACCATTGCAGGGGCAAGCGGGTAGCCTCTCACACCACCCTCCTTGTTTTGGAAAAGCGAAAAGAAAATGTAGTGTGCTAAGGCGGAACCTTGTCAGATAAAAACGCCATTGAGTGTGCATAATATTTGATAGGTAAAACTGCTTCTGCAACTTACCCCTCTTATACAATGCATACTCACTATTTCTTAAAATACCTAAATTGATATGAAATGGCATTTTTAATAATTAATTTGGATTCCTTACCAACCATGTCCGGATTTTGAAAAATATGTCCCAACCCAATCTTGTGGAATGTATCCCTAACATATGACAACCATGGGATCTTCATGGAATGGTCAAGTTTGAGGCAGTCTTGCAGGATTTCTTTCATCAGTTTCAGTTCATCAGATCGCCAAACTTTAGACCATAGCAACAAAGGAGACACATGAATAATGTCGCTCACAAAATCAATACCAACCTCCCCATGACAGAAGCTGTTTGAGGAACCAGATGGGACAGATAGAAGACGCTTAATAAATCTATTTTCCATAACTTGTATCTTGTTACAGTTTTGAGTCCCCCACACTCCTGCCCCAAATGTTGCGACAGAAAGGCATTTAGCTTTATATAAGGTAATTAATTCTACAATCGGCTTTTGACCCAACTTACTAGAAAAGGGAAAGAGGGCCTCAATTGTTTGTGTAGCCTTTTGCACACAAGCCGATATTAAGGGGTCCCAGTTCAGCTTTTTAATAAATAGATTACCCAGGTAATTAACATTTTCAACTTTCGCAATAATTGAGTCCTTCACCATGTACCTACGAGATCTTACACCTTTCGGACCGCAGGACATTGCGAAAGATTTAGCGAAATTGACCCTGAGATCTAAACCTTCCATGAAGACCTCAAAGGCATTTAGACAAGTCTGCATGCCATTGGCGGTAAGAGTCATTAAAACCGTGTCGTCTGCATATGACAACATCGGTATGCGTTTACCATTTGCCTGGGGAAAATCAACACCGCTATCCAACAAAAAGCTTTCTAAACCATTGGTGTAAAACCAGGAATAAGAAAGGGGCCAAGATGCATCCCTGACGAACACCTTCGGTAGATGGGATAGGTTTTGTCTTTTCACCATCTAGCCCAAACCTAATTCTTACTGATGTGGCAGCATGGAGTCTACAGAGCAAGACGACCAACGGTTCTTCAAACCCCATGGTCTCCATCATTTGCCACAGCTTACCCCTACATACCGTGTCGAAGGCACTGGACAAGTCCATGAAGGCCAAGTTTATACAACTATGCTTGGCCCTCATGTACTTGCCCATAATTAGTGCCACATTGAGACACTGCTCAGTGGTTCCCTTACCTCTTCTAAACCCATACTGGGAGTCCACTATAATGCCTGCTGAATCTGCCCATGATTCGAGGCATGCCAATATCACTCTGCCCATCAATTTGCAAGACGCATCTATTAATGATATTGGCCTGTAACAACACGGGTCACCCTTGTCGCCCTTTTTAAAAATCGGCATAACTACCGCCTCTTGCCAGGAGGTTGGGATACGCCCCACCACAATTGCTCTAAAAACATTTAATAGGAGTGGTGCCCACACCTCCAAATTGTGTTTAAAGAAGTCCAGAGGTACAGCGTCTGGCCCAGGTGCCTTTAATGGAGCGCCTTTCCTCAGGGCAATCTCTATCTCTGAGAGGGTAATTGAAAGGCTAAAAGTTTTGGCTGACTCCAAATTGAAGTCTCCAGCCCCCTCATCAGAGGTTAGCAATACCTCGTTTGGGTTAAAGATCTTCCATAGTGGGCTACCCACGAATCTCCCGGTATATGCACTAGGATGTTACCCTTTTCTTCACTTTTTAGAAATGGTCGGTTTATTACCTCCCAGAAGAGCCTACTATCCCTCAATTCTGCCGCTAACCCCAGATCTTCCCAAGCCTTGGCCTTTAGTTCTAATTTCCGCCTATTAATCGTATCTCTATACAACTTCCTGGATTTTCTAACAAGCTCTCTATCCCGGGGTACCTGATGCAAAGCCTTCGATAGACTTGATTGCGCAGCAGAGCATTCTGCATCAAACCATTTTGGTCCACTTTCTTTTTTCCCCCTCACAGTTTTTATAAGGTGAGAGGCCACATTACCTAAAAGTGCCTCGAAATTTTTAATGATTAAATCCGGCTCAGTGGTGGGCGTCAAACAGACTTCTATCCCACCTTATTTTTCTTAAAAATATCCACCTCTAGTTGCCTTACATCTACCTTGTTCCACCTTAAAGTGACCCCCTGGTTCTGACTATATTTTATTGGATGTTCCGGGGTTTGAATTTTCTCAAGAACAGGGTTAAAGCTCACAATTAGGGGGTTATGGTCGCTAGCAGGATTCACATCAATATGAAAATCCTTAACAAGATGAGCAAACCTGATAGAGACCAAGCCGAAATCAATAGTACTCACCCGGCCCCCTGAACCCTGAAAGGTGGGTATACCCAATGGACTAGAGAAACTAGGCATATCCAGGATACATAGTTCGTTAATCATAACTATATTGTTTAGTGCATCCCCCTGTTTTGAGTGTGTAAAGTGAGCCAGAGGCTGATCACTTGAATCTATCAAGCCACACACTCTGGTCCCACTAAACTCACACAAAACACAGTTAAAATCACCTAACCAAATAATAAAAAGGGGGAAAACCATGTTAGTCACTTTAACAATCTCATCCTGTAGTTTTTCAATAACCGAGGTAGCATTGACATCAAATATATTATAATACCAATTTATTAAAAGCAGGGGTACTGAAAATAAATCCTTAAACATGAGTGTTTGGTACCATGGGGATTCCATCAATAGGACCATTTTTAATTGGTTATGTTTTACCGAAATAGCTGTTATAAGACCACCTTTAGCTCTTTCTGCTAATGAAGGCTCAGCATACACATTAAACATTTGAAAACCGTCCAGGCTATAATCCACTCTATACCAAGTTTCTTGGAGGCAAAGAATGTCGAAGGATTCAATGTATTTTAACCACACCCGATCCTCCAGCCTCCGTGACAAGCCAGCTATGTTCCAAGAAATCAGGCGAAAAGAGCTACCCTCAACCCAACTATCTCCTTTACCCAAGGGGCTTATTACCTTTGGGTGAAAAGTGTCACTCTCGCCCTCAGTTATTCCTATAGTATTCATTAGTACATCACGAGATGATGGTTTTGCTTTTGTGGTATTATCTCTACTGCGCTTTTCATTAGCCAGAGGTACCATTTCTGTCAACGGGTTAGGAGATTGGTTTATATTGCTGACCAACGTAACCGTAGATCCCACTGCATCAACATAGCTTTTCTTCATAGGGCTAATGGCCATAATCTTATCCATGACTTCTTCAGCCCCCCTGTTGACGATACAATCCTTCCAGAGTCAGTCCACACCTTCCATACCCATGAGGGGATCAAACCTATTTCTTAGTGGCAAATAATGTGGAACCCCATCCAGTATGTTAGTGCCGAAAGGTCTGCCCCTAGCAAAGTTCTGTGAGATACATGCCAGACCAGGGTCTGCATGGGGGTAAAGGTAATGAAGGCCTATTGATTGGATGTCACCTAAACGGCCAAACCGTGGTTTCCTACATTTATGATCAACAGCCCAGGGGTCTCTAAGGTTAACGATTATGCAATCCCCCTCGAGATCCTTAGTGCTGTGGCCTAACCAAGCCACCCTCCTCACACCTAGGATCTCAGTATTGGAGCCCCGGGGGTAATCACCTGTTCCTACTAAGCCAGAAAATAACCTTATTCCTGAGTTCCCTATCTGGTTCTTGGGATTCTGGTTTTAGTTCTGGTACCCCTGTTAAGATAATGGTATAGGGGATTGATTCCGGGGGGAGATTTACACATAGAGGCCTATTTCTTGTCAATTGTCTAGCCTGGGGTACATTACTAAGAGACTGCCTCGGCCCCTGCTTGTAAGTAGGAGCCTTATTGGAGGGAACCATCATGGATACTATAGGGCCTGTGACTTTCCTATTTACCACACCATTCTCCATTAAGACTGATTGTATATTCTGATCTGCAACATTTACATTGGTCACAGGATGGGCAACTTTAGTGGACTTAACCTTGGCTGATGGTACAGCAGGAAGGACTCTAACTTCATTGCTTTTTATACTTTTAATCAACATATCCATTTTTGACGTATTCCCTTTAGTAATTAACTCTAGCTGATCAAGTTTTTCTTTGATTATCTTTGTTCGGTTAATCAGGGGCAATATTAATGACCTTACTAATGTTTCCATCTTAACAAGAAGGTCATCATTGAAGTTCTGTTGATTCTGGGGTGAAACATTTTCAGATAAAACACCATTTACGGTTGTGGGCTCTACTAACAACTCTGGGGAAGCCCTGGGGTTTTGGGTTTTGGGTAATCTGCTTAATCTAGGGCCACTCTTCATCCTATGTCTGCCCCCTCTCTTCTTTTTTCCAGATTTGGGAGTCACAGAGCCATTTTTATTACCTTCGTCTGTTACCTGATCAGTTACTTGCTCTAACAGGGAAGCGGAAATAGGGGGGATAGGTAAAATAGGAGTTGATGTTCTGTGGCTTTGATCACTAGAAAGGGAACCAAGTGCAATTAACCGCATGCGCGCTAGCGGTTTTCCCGCTGCACGCTGCAATTCGCAAAAACCCGCGTTACATGACGAGCTCAGCTCGTCATCAGCGTACGGCAGGTTACGCCCATGACGAGCTGAGCTCGTCATCAGCCCCGAAGGGGTTAAGCTCGATACAGTACCACTATCAGAGCCAGCTAACCCCTCCTCTAGTAGGCAGGGGATTGGGCTAGTAACTACCAAAGGGGCCAGATCATTACCGCGGACCTGTGTTACAACAGACCCAATCACACCCAAAGATGACCGCTTACCAGTCAGGAGATCAATCGATAAACGTTTTTCAGTAAGGGCTATTTCCTTCTCTAATATTCTCGTGGTCCTTTTAAAGAACTGATCCAGAGTGCCCGTGACTAAGCCAGCGTTTGTATTCAAAGTAACCAATCTACTGTTCCCTGAACGTAAGACCATGATGACTAATCCGCCTTACTTAATATAGTATTGTTACAAAAATGAATAATATCAAGATGTGCTATTGGCAAACGGTGTACTGATATATTAATAATAGAACCTAAGACCAAATGGGGTGGCCCAGCCCTGCATGGATCTGCCTTGGACGGCCGTAGACAGCCCGCCCTTTGCCCGGGCTTAGCCCGGCTAGTCCCGCGCGCGTCCCGCTAGCGCGGAAGTGTTCATGATTTATATACAGGGAGGTGGGTGCGGGAAGAGGCCCCAGCTGCAGCGTAGGTGGAAAGCGCTGTGCAAGCTGGGCCTCGCAGTCCCACCCGCGGTCTTCACTTCACACCCAAATTCAGCAGAGCTCCCAGGGTCCAAGTTGATCCACGTTGTCAAGAGTCAATAAAAGATGAGCAGGGTTCTTATGAAAACCGGCAAAGTGTCCTCACTGAGAACGGCTACGAGCGGCGTCCGCGGAGCGGGGGCCACGAGCCGTAATAAGGCTGCTGGGAGGAGGGGGCGGGAAGAGGCCCCAGCTGCGGCGTAGGTTGAAAGTGCTGTGCAAGCTGGGCCTCGCAGTCCCACCCGCGGTCTTCACTTCATGCCCAAATTCGGCAGAGCTCCCAGGGTCCAAGTTGATCCACGTTGTAAAGAGTCAATAAAAGGTGAGCAGGGTTCTTATGAAAACCGGCAAAGTGTCCTCACTGAGAACGGCTACACACACACGCACACACACAGACACACATACACACATACACACACACCGTCGCCGCCCCCACGCATGAACACACACACACACACACACACACACACACAGACACACATACACATACACACACACACCGCCGCCGCCCCTTCCCACGCCCCTCCCCCCACAACTAAGCCCCACTTACCGCATCAGCGGCCTCAGCCGCCACTCCTGACTTCTGCTGCCACCGCGGGGCTCTCCCTCAGGCATGGGAGCCCCGCGTCACCACTACTCCTCTGGGCCATCCACTCCGTTGGCGTGGGTTTCTCGCAGAAGACGGAAGTCCCGCCCCACGAGAGGCGTGACGCTCCCGAACTTTCGGTTTCGGGATGTGCACGCTCACGGCTTATTTTTGAAGTCACTGGCCTTCGATAATGCTGCTATGACCTTCTTTAATGCTGCTATGGTAAATTACATTGGAAACTCCATGTGAGGGAAGTGCTACTCGTGTTTTAGTAAATTAGAAAAGACAGCACTGATTGTTTCCCTGACAGAATTCAGACTGTGATAACGAGGATTTGGGCTTATGTTAGGGCGGAGTACGAATTATGAACATTACATTGTGTGCCCCATCGATGCAGCATTGTGTAGGCGCAAGTCTGTGGTAATACATGGCAGGTGTACAATTTTACGATGGATGTAAGTATTTTCAAAGTAATTAATTCCATTAGTCTAATATATATAATGTGGAAAAACGGGAACGCTTACAGCTTTGGTTTGTTCTAATGAAGTAATTACTAGAATTGTTTTCTATCAAGTTGTTCATTCCCAAGTTAGGTATATTTCTTGAAAATTTGACTGGAAATTCGAAAACCTCAGTCACTGAAGGAGTTTTCTGGCATAATTTCACACTGATTCTCAGGTTTAGGATTGAGCGTTAAGGTTGTGGGCCTACATAGTACTGTGCCGTAGCCATTGTAGCATGTCGAAGTACAGCGATAGGACTCCGGTGCCTTAGAGGGATAAGCAAATGGTGTCAAATGTTATTAGGAGTGCTTGTTCCCGGAGGCATCTCCTCTGTAAGACTGGGGGCAGGAGTTTAGATTTTGACATGTTAGACATTTTTGTGAAGTTGCTTTAATCATTTGCAGACAGCATTACAAACAGTCATCAATTATTTGACCATTAATGTTTAAACTGTTAGCACCGCTCTGACATAAAAAAAATATATCTTTTATTTGTCCTTTTTATGGCGGAATTTGGATTCTTTCTGTGTTTTAATAGCTTCCCATGTTCTTTCAGAGCAGCTATCCTTTCAAAACTGGGCTTTACTACACTGATTGTTAATCCTTCCACATTGGTTGATTGTGGTCTGATAAAGAGAGTTTTTTTCTATTCTTCCCTGGACGGGGCAGGAATACCTGTTGGTCTGAGAACCATCCACATCAAACTTTTACCCTTCAGTGCTGGTTTTTGACCCTGTCATGTTGGACTGGAGCAGGGTGCAGGGAATTTCTCTGGCTTCCCAAACTGTCCGCATTGTTGCAAATTAAATTGCAGGAAACTAATGTCATTTGTCTCTGGACACATCCCTTCTCGTCAGGATAAGTGTTAGAAAGGTTTTGCTGTATCCAAAGAAAGAAAAAAATCTGTGATATGCTGATGAGATAAGCCATTTTTTCACACTTGTTAACAGAAATCTGCCTTTTAGTAGCAATATAAATGTTACTTTTATCTAAATCAGTGGTAATCAATGTATCAACTTCGGAAGGATGAAAAGCTGGGTTGCCCCTGCCTGTCTTCAAACCAAAGTAGATCTCAGCAGCATGAGATCAACTTATTGAGATATCTTGCTCTGGAGTTTAAAATAATGAGCCAGCAGTTGGACATGCCATGCCATTCAGGTTCCCAGAAAACCAGAAACAAGTAGTTGTTCTGGATCACAGTGCAGTCTTTTTCCAAAGTGTGATCCAGAACACCTCTTATACCTCCTTTGTGTTGCCAGATCGCTCTATTTAGACACCATGTTTCCAGTGTGGACTTTGCTTTTACAAATCATTTCTTTCAGGTGCACTCCTCCAGGTGGGTCAATTGAAGCAAACAAGATTTACAAGTTAAAGAGTGCACTGGTTTGTTGACTGAAAGATCAGTATGCCAAAAAAAAAAATAATAATAATGTTTTCTAGCTGAGGCAGAATTCAGATCTGTTGTCTATGTGCTTCATTTTAATTATGATTTTCTTCTGGCTAGTAGAGTAGTAAGTAAGTAAAATAGTTTATTGTGATGATTATTTAAAATCTTACAATATTACACATCTCAGACAAAGACTAAAAACTGTGTTCTCCAATAAAACAGTAAAAATGTCATTGCATCAAATTTGTAGGTGACTAAATATCTAAAATAGGCATGACATCTAGTTTGCTTTTGACTATCATTAAAAACTTTACAAAGATAGCATTTAAAATAATGTCGTTCGAGTTCATACAGTTAATCAAGGCCTGTCTACACGTCCTTATGCCACGTACTTTGAAGGGCAACTTTAGTATTGATTTCCTCTCCTGTAGAAGCGTAGGGCAGGTACAGAGGAGATGAGGCATATCTTCCTCACCGTTATGACACAGTCTGCATTTCAGTTGAGTTTCCGGTCTCTCCCACGGGGGAAGGTGACACAAGCCTGGCATTGTTCCAAATCTGGCTTGAAGTAGGACCTGTTTCTTTTTTTCTGTCCATGGTGTTACCAGGTATTGTTGGATTTCCTTCTTTTTATATCCGTTGATTATCGTCCATGCATGTTTTCTTTTGGTGAGGATAGCTTTGTCATTTAAGATGGATAGATGGTTTACAGTTTTATTAATTATTTTCTTGAACAATGACTTGATCATATTGCTTTCCATATTGGCGTGATTGCAAAATCCTTTATTGCTTTCCTAAGGTAGATCCACGCAGTAGAGTTTATGTCCTTATTTATTTCTCTCCATAAGAGTTGCGATATTTCATTTTGATGGTCATGGTCATTTTTTATTTGATTCCATACTTTTATAAAGTGGCCTTGCCTTGCATATTGCTGATTGGTCAGTCCAAACTCCAGCCTTACATGGGCTGGGGACGCATTTGCTGGTAAATGGAATATGGCTCAGTAGGCTCTGGTTATGATGTTGTTCAGAGTTTCGCTATCCTTGCCCATTGTCACTTCACTACCATATGTTATGATCGGTAGGAGTTTTGCGGCAATTACATTCAGCAGAGGACCATAGGTTAGGCTGGGAAGTGACTTTTGCACAATTCTGAATGCTGCAGTTAGCGAGTTCGCTTTTCTTTGGGTCTCACTTTTTTGCAGATGATAGCCTCCCTTCGCATCAAATAGTACCCCCAGGTATTTATATACCTCTACTTGCTCCAGCTCCTTTGTATTCATAATCCATTTACTTTTATATCTTCTCTTGTTGTTTTTGGTCACTACCATAATCTTTGTTTTAGTCTTTTTTATGACCATCTCCTTCTCTTTCGAGTATGTTTGAGTCCGGCTGATTAGACGCTGTAGTCCCACTTTGGTATGGCTCAATAGTATGACGTCATCCGCATACATCAAATTCGTGAGGCGCTTATCAGCTAGTTTCGGGGGTGCGCATTCTCATCGTCCAGTATTCCCGTTAGGTCCGCAAGAAACAAATTAAAAAGTAGGGGGGCTAAAACACAGCCTTGTTTCAGGCCTTCCTTTGCTGGAATCTCCTTTGATAGCGTTCAGCCGTCCCCCATCCTCACACTTACCCATTTCTCTGTATATAAAAGGCGAATCAACTTGAGGAGGGGGAATGGGATATTCATTTTTTCCAGTTTATTCCAAAGAGGGTTTCTTTTGACACAGTCAAATGCTGATTTAAAATCTATAAAACATAGGTACAGGGTTTGTTTGAGTCTGATTGATTTATCCATTAGTATTGCAAGAACCATTATGTTAGTTGTTGTTCCTAAGCCTTGGATAAAGCCTGTTTGGTTTAAGGGCAATGTCTTTGTTTCCCTCACCCATTCAGATAGTTTTATCAACAGAATTCTTGCAAATAGCTTGGCATCAGTGTCTTGAAGAGTAATCAGTCTGTAGTTTTCTGCAAGAGCCCTGTCTCCTTTTTTAAAAATTGGAGTTATTAAAGATCCTCGCCATGATTTAGGGATAGTTCCAGTTCTAATGACTTCTGTGTATAGTTTTTCTTTTATGGTCGCCCATAGTTCTGGGTTTTCTTTAAAGAGAGCAAACGGTATCCCATTTGGTCAGGGAGCGCCGTTTTTCTGGTTTTTTATAAGTTTGATTATCTCTTCTTTTTCTATGACTATTGGCGTATCAAAATCCTTTTCCTTAAAAGGAGATTTGTCTTTTTTGCACCCATGTCCCTTTTCGAGGGGTCTTGACTGTGAAGTGTCCTGATTTAAAAGTCTCCTCAAAAAATCTCCCATTCCTGCTCAGTTAATGGAGATGAGATTACCTGGTTGTTAGGTCTAGCAAGTCTATTGATAATCTTCCAGAAGTTTCTAGGATTCTTTTGCTTGCTGGCGTGGAATACTTTTGCCCAAGTTGCTTGTTTTGCCTGGTTTTTTTCACCCCATATTAGTTTCTTCAGATTTTGATTTAGTGACTTTAATTTTCCCAGATTTTCCATTTTTATTCCTGGTTTCTTTAGTAGTCTGACAATCCTGTTTCGTTCTTTCTTCAATGTCCTTATTGTATATGGCAGGTTTAGGTGGTGTTCATTATCCCTGGATGGCTCTTTATATTTTTGGTTCTTCATGGTATTTATTTTACTTTGTGGTGTTGTCAGCTTCCCTGTAAAGTATTCCCATAACTCTATCACTGTTTTTGGTACCATGTCCTTAAAGCATACTTCCAAAATCCTTTCCACTTCTTCATTCATTATTTCTTTGTTTTCAACATTCCAAAACCGTTTTTTGTAGTTTGTTGTGCCAATATGCCCTTGAGTGGATTGGTACTCCTTATTTCTATTTAGTTCGATGTTCATTATAATTATTTGTTGAGCATGATCACTTTCGTTTACTTTCTTTAGTTGGTACGAGATAATATTGTGAAACATATGTAACAAAGTCATGGTGTAATCGATCCTGGAGAATCCGTTATGCCCAAAGTAACTGTTTAATGGTGGAACGTCTGTTTTTATTCTACCATTAAGTATTCGGAGTCCCATTGCTTCAATGTCCATCACTAGTTTCTTTCCCTTTCTATTCTCATCAGCATTATTGTCTATCCCTAGATCTTGCTCAGGAATTAGCCATTGGTGGTTTTGGGATTGTATTATGTCGTCTCTTGTGTGGGATGACATGAGATTTAAATGAAAGTCCCCGGTAATCAGGAAATCCGCTAGGGGATCCTCTATCATTATATTAATAAGAGCATTGTTCAGGGTTCTACAGGTTTCCTCCCTGCTCCAATTGGAAGGCAAAATATATACTGTAATCAGATATAATGTTTTAGGGTTTTGGTAGGTTATTTTATTGGTTAGTTTGACTATCAAGATATTAGTGCTGTCTACTATCACTTGTTCATGTTGTACTTGTAGTGTATTAGAAATAAATATTGCCTGTCCACCACTGGCTCGACCGAAACTTCGCTCTTTTTTTGCGTGTTCATAGTAGCCAGCGTATCCATGTAACATAAATGGGTTAATTGCCCAGGTTTCTTGTAATGCTATAATGTGGGGGTTTCCCATTATGGAGTCTATCTTAGCGTTTAGGATCTTAGCTCTCAGTCCATTTATATTCCATGAGCATACTCTTACTATTTCCCTTTCATTACTTTTGTCTCCTATTTGTGATAAGGTACCATATCATTGTTTCTGGTTACTGTGGAGTGCCATATTTACCCATTTTTCATTTACTTCTAAATTTCTATTTATGGTGTTTTGTGGTATGTTACATATGTTTTTTGTCGGGGACCTACCAAGGGCATTTTTTAGGACTGAAATTGTCTGTATGTCTACCTTTTTGTGTTTTGGTGTTGTTTCCTCTCCAATAAAGGGAGTGGGGTAAACCTCTGGTAATTTTTTGGTAAGTAATATTCCCCAGGATTTAAATGTCATTTCCTCGTTAATAATCTGTTCAGCTATTATTGGCAACATTAATGTTATTAGCGTTGAGGTTTGAATATTATGTTTCCCCTCCAAAAATTCGACAGAGATGATATCCTCACTGTCGATATTGGTCAGTGCCGGTAATGATTTGAAAAGTCTAAGTAGATTCCCCCTGTTAAGTATATCTTGCCTACCTCTAGATTGAAATTGAGGTGTGAATATGATTTTTTCACTATTTATAGGGCTTTGTACAGTAAAGACATTTTTTCTGTCAGGTTGCTTGGGTATATAGATAACTGACTTTTTCCCTTCCCTGCTTTTAATCTGTAAATGGTCCCATTCGGATGTATTTGTGGGACCATTTGCTGCCTTCGACACTGTAAGGGCCCAATCTTTCTTTTTTTCTCATCAGTGCCATGTATTTGGTGAGGAGATATTATTTGAATTGTATTAGTTGGACTGCTTATGTTCGTTTTGTTTGGATTACAATTACTAAGCACTCTTTCTTCTTCTTTTAGAATTGTGTCCAGTTTTATTATCTGTCGCGGGTTATCTAGGGAATCATTACCCATTTGTCCTTCTATTACTCCGTTGTCGTTTCTCTTAAGCATTTGTGTTTCATTTACTAGGTGACATGTTGGTTGTATTGGGTCCTTTGTCGATTTTTTCTCAAAAATTGGAAAGTAGTTATTTCTACCTTTCACTGTATCTTCAGTAGTTGGTGGTATCGGATTGTTGTCTGTCTTTAATGTAGGATTTAATTTCAGTTTATCTTTTTTCCTTGCTTTACGAAGTTTTTTCTTTTGTCGTTTTGTCATGGTCGTGAATCCGTCTGAGTCTGTATGATTATCGCTTTGTTCCTCATGGTTATTTACAGATGTAGCTTCATTCCCCGATAGCTCCGTGATTTGGTGGACCGGTAAACGAATTATTTTATCTGGAAGTTTTATTGATTCTTTTGATTCTGTTCCTTTAAAGTTATCAAAACCCTTCCCAGTTTTGTTTATTTCCTCTTGCTTCGTAGGGGTATTATTGGTCATAACTTCCTCCTGCTTGACTTTGATGTTTCTTTTAGTATCTTCTATTATACTGGTTAAAACTGCCGGTAGTACTGCTAGTTTATCCATAATAGGTACATAGATACAATCAGAGGTTGTTTTTTCATTTTCTGTTTGAGCTCTGATTATCAAGTCATTTAGTTGGACAAGTTTGTTGTTGATTCCCGCTACATTATTTGCCATCATTTTTAGAAGATCAATTTGTATGTCCATTTTATTTGATTGATACTGGAGTGCCTCTAGCGTAAGGGTCGATGTTTGGTAAAAGATATCCCAGGTTATTGCTGCTTCTTGATGTTTTTTTCCACTTTCTGGAGTGTGAGCCATTTCCGACTTAGTTTGTTTACTATCCCCGGATTTGTTTTGTTCTGCCGTTCAGTAAAAATTGGAGTAGTAAGTGAGGCCAAATCAATATTTTCCTGCGGTCCTTCAAAGTATTCTCCCAACATTTTGGATTCTTTTAGTGATGTTTCAATGTGCATATCAGGCCTGTTAATAAGTTCATGTTCTATCCCATGTTGATTTAGGTGTGTTTCCCCTTGCTCGGTGGGCACACACGAAAGTTTGTTAATTTTAACATTAACTTCAATCGGGCAACTTTGGGCCTTCTGTTCCGTTCCATCTTCATTACAGTATTGGTTAGTTTCCAACACTTTTAATTGTGATTTGTTTAGATTTACATTTCCCATTCTTTCAGTCTCTGATTTTGTATTGCAGTTTTGTAACCCTATTGAGGGTTCTTGCTGTGTTGACCATTGGAAGTGGTCTCCAATTAGTGTGTCTAAGGATGCAAGGTTTTTTTTTTCTCAAACTTTTGCTCAGATTGTTCCAATTGGTTACTAGTTTGTAGCATGTTATGTGTTTCGCTACTCATAGGTTTCATGGGAGTCTGTAGGTTATCTTTAATTACTCATGTAAACATAGAGATTCTATCAATGTGTAGAGGTGCAAAATATTTAATGATTTTTTAGTTTTGTTAGTTCTTGTGAAGTGATAGGCTCTCTCTTCACCGTGGAAAGATGAGAGCACGTGTGCTTGTTTAAAATACCCCTCACACACTAAAAAAATCCGTTAGTGTCATGCTTCATCATAGGGGGTTTCCCGTCCCTATAACGGGGCGGGGCGTGCTACGACCAAACGAACTACGCGGGAGCACTATAGATATGGCAGGGCTATGTGTGGGTGAAATGGTGTCAGTGAAGTGTAGGGATCTAACTGGTGAATGCACAAAAATTACAAAAATTAAAAAATTCCCTGGCTAGTAGAACAAAAACATTTTATTGATTTCTCTAGCTGGAAATATTAAAAAGGGGATATAGGTAGAGCAATTACTGACTACCGAGTCGACATGTTTCATAGGCAGTCCCCAACTGCCTACTCATCAGGACCTTTTGGTGATCCCTACTGTAAATAGCTCAGTTCTACAGAGGTAAGCCTACTGTCCTACAAATATACCAGCAGCTCCGAGCTGCACGGTAGGAACGATAGGCGAATTGCCATGCCGGTAACTAGACCGAGCAAACTTCCTCCGCCTGCAAGCTCATGGGGCATTGAAAAACTAACGGAAAAAGACCACTGGTCATTCTTTTTTTGGCACTGATTATTGGTGCCTTGCTTCACCTGGGCCAGCTCATGCCCCGAAGCACAAATATTCAGCCTATTTTTGCTGGTATATTTGTAGGACAGTATGCTTACCTCTGTAGAACTGAGCTATTTACAGTAGGGATCACCAAAAGGTCCTGATGAGTAGGCAGTTGGGGACTGCCTATGAAACATGTCGACTCGGTAGTCAGTAATTGCTCTACCTATATCCCCTTTTTAATATTTCCAGCTAGAGAAATCAATAAAATGTTTTTGTTCTACTAGCCAGGGAATTTTTTAATTTTTGTAATTTTTGTGCATTCACCAGTTAGATCCCTACACTTCACTGACACCATTTCACCCACACATAGCCCTGCCATATCTATAGTGCTCCCGCGTAGTTCGTTTGGTCGTAGCACGCCCCGCCCCGTTATAGGGACGGGAAGACCCCTATGATGAAGCATGACACTAACGGATTTTTTTAGTGTGTGAGGGGTATTTTAAACAAGCACACGTGCTCTCATCTTTCCACGGTGAAGAGAGAGCCTATCACTTCACAAGAACTAACAAAACTAAAAAATCATTAAATATTTTGCACCTCTACACATTGATAGAATCTCTATGTTTACATGAACCGTTTAGGAGGGTGATTCTATCTCAACCTCTACGCTTCCCCCTTTGGTTTTTTGTGGTTATCTTTAATTACTTCCAATTTCATTGACATAAAAGCTCCTGTTGGATCCTTCGCAAATTGGAATTTGTCTGGTATTTTACCAGCCTTCTCAAACATCCGCGCAATCGGGGTTATAAGAGACTGGGTTAGCCCCGTTGCATTGGTTTTTACCTTTTTTGATACTGAAGCTTGCTGCATTATTTTTGCACGTTTTGTTGTTGTACCTACAGTCCTTTCCTTTCCTGATCCCATATTGTTAACTGTTATATTACTTGTTTTTTAGTTTGTAGTTATCCTTGGGACTGTCAAAGTCAATCTGAGACAACACTAAAATTCCCCCTCCTCAGCCTGTGGCACAATCCTCACAATCTGCACGCCCTCCCAAGCCTGTCTGCTCCCTCCTTCTCTGCCGTGTAGTACCACTCCCTACAGGAGTACAACACACATCAAGACTGGTGCAGCTGCCGTCAGGAAGGAAACGTGGCGAAGATTGCTTGGCGATGAGTGGCGAGTTGTGATGAGTGCAATTTTACTTATAGGTGACTTTTCAGGAGTGTTCCAGAACGTGCAGGTTACAGTTTTTTTATTTTGAATTATAGTAGTAGCATTAAAATGGGCTAACCCTTCCAATTCAGTGCCCGGCGGTGCGCAGGTGGTTCTGTACTTGGTAGTTATCCTCCTTGTGCCTCTACTCTTGCAGGGGGTGGAGCAGTGGCGCAGGGGCAACCCACGCGAGGCAGGTAGTTAGGAACTCTAGACCAGAGCCTCGGCCCGTGCTCGGTAGCACTGTTCAGTACTGCAGCCACGACCACAACCACAACCTTGTAGTCGCAGTCCCTCACAGTCACTGTCACAGTCTAAGTGTCTCTAGTGGCTTTCAGAGTTGGCTGCAGGTATACCCTCTGGGGATGCAGCCGCAACCGCTATATTGGTCTGAAATCGAGGTCCAGGCAGAATGGTGTTCTAACGTTCTCTGCAGCATTTCTCGCTGCTCTCTAGCGTGCTCTGCTAGTACTGGTGCTCCGGCGGTGTGCAGGGCTTGCTCCAAAACCTGGACTGGAGTCGACTCTGCACTGAGGGGCAACTTGCGGCTCCTGCCGCGGTGAAAAGTGACTCGCGGATTCTACCCCCCTGAACTGCACTTTAACACAGCACTTCGCCGCTTCTGTAGCACTGTGGGGCAGCTAAAGTGCACTGCAATAGTACCGCCGTAAGCGGTGTCATATAGTTACTACTTATCTATATATTGTGTTAAGTTAGCGTGGGCTTATTAAATGTTTAAACGCCATTTTCCCTTTTGCTGCTTCTGCACACGACACTTAATTGTTGATTTAGCTTTCAACCTACAAGAGCGTTGTGATTTACATGAGAATAATATGTTATTGCTCTGATATCAGCTTTGCTTAGTAAACTATGTCTGTACAGAGAGTGCTGAAGTTTCAAGGATAACTCGACACAGAATTGTTGTGAAGTCTGATCTCCGCACCTTCATAGACATAACATAAGGGCAGCTCCTGCCAAATTCTGGCTTTAGGCGCATTTTATATTGCTTTGCTTAGAAGCACATACACACACTTGATGCGGTTCGCATGCAGAGAGAGCTGGCGGATGCTGATGTGATCTCTTCATTCTAGGATCTTGAGGTATGGGCCCGCCCTGCTAAAACCCAAAGAGACCTTCTTAGATATTAATATAATATGCTAGTTAGGGAGGGTGGGAAATAGGTGGTGTTAACCCTTATTCATTACAGCATCTTATTATGCTGTCACCTTTTGCTTTCTATGGACTAGTAACTATGCTGATAACTTTGCTTCTGATAATATGTTTCCTTGTATTATCTAAGATACTGCGTTTGAGAAAACGGCATTAGTAAATAAATATTTCAAATGTGCACGTGTCCTCATTTACTCCACGTTCTGGTTTGAAATGATTGTATAACAAAAGAGTGTTCATGTGTTCCACGTAACCTGAGGTATCATAAGTTCATGTTCTGGTTTGTCTAAACATTCGGAGTTTGTTATGACCAATGAGACACTGTAGCTAGCCTGGTAAGGGGTTTTGGGTACTGAGGTGAGTTTTGGGTCACCCTAATTCACCGAGGTTCCAAATCTCTATGCACAGTTCTGTGGGAGAACGGAAACCCTGCGACATGGCGCCCAACGGTTGGTGGTCTTATATCATGGCACTCGAGTAGTATATCATTCAAACCTTAACCCCTTCACTGTCATTTCCGGAAAACGGTGGTGTCGGAAAAACCTACTTATTTTTGAAATAGGTCTTTTCAAGCTTGAATCTTTCTAAAACGGTTTCCTTGAATTACTAACCAGTTGTGCTACAAAGTTTCCTTTGTTTTTCTAACTTCCTGTGCAGTCATGGCCCAGCCTGTGGACATTCTGCAGCATAGTCGCATTGCGGTGCGCAATCATCTGCAGACTTACCAAGTCCCATTAGAAGGCTTGGCTGTGGTTTTAGTGGTGAGTGCGGATGCAGCTTACCCTTACAAACTCTTTTATTCGTGGGTAACGTTTCCGGCTGTGGACGCAAACTCTGGTGTGTTCCACACTTACACTCCCTCACCTGTGCCGAATGAACATACTCCGTACAGGGCACTGGAAGTACCTATTGATCATTGGCAGCATCGCGTTTGGTTTGGTGGCGCCCTACCCCATTCGTTGACCGCTCCGAGGTTAGGTCCTTTGTTCATTCCAGGCGCAAATTGGGGTGATTTACCCCTCATCCTCAACACGGCAATTGTACCCTAGCGGAGGTACGTAGGCTACATGTTGTATCCATTGCCATGATTCATGCATTAGTGCAATACATAGGTCGTCATCTCCCGGGTGGACCCCCGGGGGGTCCGGCTCTTCCAGCGGAACATGGCGGATTGAAGCTCAATCCGGTTATGGTCAATGCAGTGTTTGGTAAGCGTTCAGACGATAAGGATGACTTTCCTTTTTGGATTGCCGAGAAATTTGACCAACTGGAAGCAGTATTTCCTAACACGACTCCTGGTGAAAAACAGAGAATCTTGACGATTAGTTTACCTAAAGATTTAGCTCCCGAACTCGTTGACTGTGAGAGCTGGGGGAGAACTTTTGCGGCTGTTTATGCGAGGTGTTTCGGCACCCCATCTATGGCTGTACTGCCTACGATCATTAAACGTGTTCAGGACGATCACGGACCGGAAGCAGCGGTTGAATTGGGTATGCGCCTGTGTGGCTCATTTAAAATAGTTTGCGATCTCGTGCTTGCTAATGTCAAGGGAGACGCTGTGAACTTTCAGGTGTTTAACGCATTGGCAGCTATTCCCGATGCCGAGAAACCCCACCAGTTAGCGAAGATTGTAGTGGCTGCTTATAAAACAGTAGGTCGCACAAGTAAGGGTCTAAAGTATTTTTCTCACAAAGAGAAAAAACAACCGCAGGGGCAGTCTGCTGAGGCGGTTGTCCAGTCCAAGTCCAAAAAACAAAATTGGCCTAAGAAACAGAATCAGGGGAAGCAGAAACAGCAGACTCAAGAATCTTATCCTGCAGCTCAGGTGCCTGCGCCGACAGAGCGAGTTTATGACTTGCGCGATCGCGCGACGATTAAATCACCTCATCGATTTCAGGTTTCTGATCAACGCTCTCCTCGTTCCTTTCAGGACTCATCGGCTCCGAAGACCGGTGGTGGAGGAGGCGGACGGGGACGGGGTGGTCAGCAAGGACGTGACCAGCCCCGCAAGACAGAAGGCATGGGTCAGCAGGACGGCTCAACGCCAAAGAGACCGCAGTTTGCCAAAAAGAAAGTCGCAGCTTTAACAGCGCATCGATATGCCACAGATAGTGAGAACGCGGCTTCGGAATCTGACGTGGGCTCTGACCTTGCTGGACAGCGCGGCGGAGATTACCATTGTGAGAGAGGCCCTGCGTCCACTACTGAGGGTGACAGCGACTGATGTGTACGTTGTAATAGAAACAGCCGATACAAGAGTTGCTCCCCCTGATAGACTTTATGAAATTGTCCTGTTAATAGAAGATGACATACAACGTACCATCAAAGGGGCATTTTGGGAAAATCTTTCATCTACGTATGACATTTTGCTTTCGGAGGCTGACTGGCCCCCTCCTTTTGCGCTCGCGGCGCCGCGAGGGGAGGAGGTAATCCTCCCGAGTTTCGCGAACACTGTCTCGAAAGAGCATGCGCAGCATTTTGCAGAAGAGTGGGCTAGGGCTCTAGCGCCGGCTCTGTACCGCAACCAATGTGGTTGGGATAAATTGTCCCCATGCCACGAGATTCCTTTACGGTCTCAGCCTCAGCCTCAACCTCAATATCCCATTCGGTGTGAGGCAAAGGCTTCCGTCGCGGCAATCCTTGAGCAATTGGAATATCAGGGAGTTATTGAAACATGTGTGTCACCGATGAATAACCCTCTTTTTACTGTAACCAAGCCTAACGGATCGTATCGTTTGGTATTGGATTACCGGCATTTAAACTCGCATTGCCGTAACTGTGCAGTACAGAATACTCACGGCTCTGCCCTAGTGGATAGTCTAGTGCGTAAGCGTTTTAAAATAACGCTTGACATTTCCAACGGTTTCTATGCCCACAGATTGGATAGCTTTAGCTCCCAATGGACCAGTTTTACAAGCGCTGGAGTCCAAAAACAATTTTGGCATCTCCCAATGGGCTATAAGAATAGTCCTGGTATTTTTACCGCCCGCATAGTCTCTCTTTTGGAGAGGATCGACCCCAGATGCTTGCTCGTATGTGGATGACATTTATCTCACAGACGATGATATTTGGGAGCATCTGTGTCGAGTGAATTTGATAATTTGTGCCTTTGAAGACATGGGTTACAAATTTAACTTTGCAAAATCACACATTGCGGAGTACACAGTGTTGTTCCTGGGCTATGAGCTCAACAATGAAGGTAGAGGTTTGGCTCCTCACTTCTTGGAGAAATGCACGCAATTGCGCGCACCTACAACACTGAAAAAATTACAGTCTTTACTGGGCTTTTTAAATTTCGGGAGGACATACATTCCGGAATATGCCCAGCGTATCAAGCCTTTGTATGATTTGATACAACCAACTTTTTCCAAATCATGCTGGCTGCCTGAACACTCAGCCGTCTTGCAATCCTTGCAGGCTGATCTGCTCGCTTCAAAATGTTTACTGACTCGTGATAACCACGCCAACCTGGTGATAAGAATTATTCCTGGGACAGTGAGTTTCACGTACCTCACTTTTAATAAAGGAGACACAGTACCCATTGCTTACAAGTCACACTTGTACACTTTGGCTGAAATGCGGTTTTCCACTGTGGAGAAAGTTTTAACGGCTGTGCAGATGGCGATTCTTAAGGAACATGCTCTGTCACAGGGAAAACGCATGTTGGTAGTTACACCCTGTCCTCATTTGGAGGCAGTTACGAAAGCCAGTGTACCGAATTCTAAAGCTTTGCACCCTGGGTGGTTTCAATGGGCTGCTTCCTTGACGTCCACGGATGTCACGTTTATTTTCGACGCCTCATTACGGTCGCAAGAACACTTGCAGTATGAGTTCGTTCATCCTGCTCCTCTAGCTATGCGACCTTTGGAGGACTTCCATTGCATCATTTACACTGAAGGTTCGGCGCAGGTTGCGCATGGCTCTAAACACGCCTACGTTTCCGCATGCGCCATTGTGGTCGGTGCTATGGTGAACGATGAGTTCAAGTCCAGGGTTGTGCACACACAGACTCTTGGGGACTGCACCGCACAATTGGCAGAGCTTCGTGCTCTCTTACTAGCATTGGAGTACGCTGATCCTAGTGTGTCTACTCTTATTGTGAGTGATTCTTACTACTGTGTCCAGTCTTACAATGAGAACTTGTTCTTTTGGATTCAGAATGATTTTCGTGATTCCAAGGGTAGCACAATAAAACACAAGATGATCTGGGTTCGAGTGGCTGAGCTTAAAGCTACGTTGCCACTCGTTTTTGTGATTCATACTCTCGGCCATCAGCGTGTGGGAGTCCACGCTGTCGGTAACTCGCTTGCTGATGAAGCAGCGAAATCAGCGATGTCTACATACTTAGTTGCAGCAGTTACACAGTCCAAAAGTAAGATTGATGATGACATCTTGGCGGCTGTTGCTGCCACTGAGAAGGGAGGTAAACATCCTACGGGGTTCCCTTCGAAGTACACATACCACTTAAGTCCCGAAAAGGTTCCTTTTGTGAAAATTCCTGATGTTGGAGAATGTTTGATTCCCAACTCGGATCGCAGAGCTAGCTTGATTACAGCGGCGCATGAAGGTGTGGCGTCTGCGCATGCGGGCGTCTCGGCCACTGTAGCTCAATTACAACAACGGTTCTGGTGGCGGGGACTGTACAAACAGGTGCGAGATTATGTCCTTCAATGTGACATTTGTCAGCAGATTAAACCTTCGACTGCTGTGCGTCCGCCACAGACACAGTTGTACATTTCTAATAAACCACTAGGTTGTGTTTATTTAGATCACTGCGGTCCTTTTTCCTCTGATACTGCGTATAAGTACATCTTAGTAGCAGTTGATTCATGCACACTCTTTGTGTGGGTTTGGCCCCATCGCAGCGCTGATTCGCGGACTGTCATAAGAGATTTGCGTATCTTTGTAGGGATTTTTGCCTGTGGTACCTCCCATTCGGATCAGGGTCCGGCTTTCGCCTCTAAGGCGTATAAGGATGCCATGACTTCGATGGGGGTCCAAGTCAAGTTTTCGTCTCCCTACAGACCTGAGGGTAATAGTGTAGTGGAGCGAATGAACCGTGATTTAAAGCAATCTTTGACAGCTCGTGTTATAGGCACTGGCAGAAACTGGCTGGCCCACCTCTATGGCGTGCAGCGTGCTCTAAATAATCTCCCTAGAAGGTCTCTGGGTGGGCGGACCCCATACGAAATGCTCTTTGGCATCAAGATGTACGTCCCTGACCTTGACGGTATAGACTGCGTGGCTCGCGCCACAACCTATGACGTAGATGAACATTGCAATGTTTTACAGGATCTACAAAAGACCAGAGACAGTCTTGCAAAGGAACATTTGCCCTCCTCATCGGATGTTGCGTTGCAGATCCCGGTAGGCGGCTGGCTACCCCAAGTTGGAGAACTGGTTCGAGAGAAGATCGATAACAAGAAAGAATTTGGTCCTTCCTATCGAGCTCCAGTTCCAATCCTTGGAGTGAAGGGCACAAGAACAGTAATTTTACCACCACTTCCTGGTCGTAAGGAAAACAGGTTTATCTCAATTGACAATGTCAAGATACACAGAATGGCCGATTCTTCTTAGCATGACAACGGCAGTCTCCTGTCCTTCCATTGTGAGAAATTCTGTTTTGGCCACTGCTTCTAGTACTGAACCTGAAGCGGCCATCGAATTGCCTGCAATTTCCAGTCCCCTATTAAGTACTTTGCCTGGTACAGACCATGATGAAATAGACTACACTTACCCCACTGACTTATCCATGCCTGACCTGCAAGCACGTTTGGTCACAGAATCCAGATTTTCATTTGACACTGTTTCCAATGCCTCGAAGAAACCCTCACGTTTTGCAGTTTATGCCAGCTTATTTAAAAAACATTTTTTGATTCCCCCTTGGACATATATTTGGCTGGTGCTTTTTTCTATTTACCATTTTATGTCAATTGGTTTTGTGTTTTATTTTTTTCGAATTGTCAATGGACATTATGTCGAGGAGAGAACATGCATTCGTCATCTCAATGGAACTTTGGCACCACTTTCCTCGTCACATTCTGCACACAGACTGAAAAGAGACTTGGCATTTGTTAATATCACTGCTTGGCCTGTATTAGATGGGATTGTGTGGGATTCAGTTAGATTTCAAATTCATGGCCCCACAGAGGTTGTTAATGTCCCTAATGTGCTTAGAGTGAACATGGGGGATGTAGTGAAACAAAACATACGTTCTGATGATTGGGATGTTTGTTTTCTGATTTAAAATACTATGCTGCCTTTGATGCTGAAGATTTGTACTTAGAATCTGCTAATTATGGTGATTTGTTTTGCTTTCAACATTTTGGCAATCACTTCTTGCATAAAACGACTTCCAGGAGGAGTAATGTAAATTATACACAATGGGAGCATTGCCCAGCTCCTAAACAAGGCAGTTCGAGTACTTTTTTGAAAAAAAAACACATATTTTACTGACTTCAATCAGTCAAATCCTGAGTCCTTTTATTTTAAGATGACACAAAAGCCTATGTCCAAGGTTAGACTTACCGATACAAAATTATTATACTCGAAGTCCTTTCTTGATCAGCTGGCTGTTGGCGGCTATGAATTATGGAAGGAAATAGTGGACCTTAAATCTGTTTGGGGTTCTAAAAGTTGGCAGGTACAAGGCACAGAGGCTTTGCACCGAGCATGCCTCATCCCAAAGCAAATGTTGTTTTTGAATTCCTCTATTTCGCAGACAACATGCTTTGGATTGGCTACTTCTAAAAAATTAAATGCTCCTACTATCCCTGAGTGAGAAGAATATTCTGGCTGGAGTAATTACACTCAGTTTTCAATGAGGGACTTACAGACCCTTTTGCTTAATTCATCCTTTAATATATCCAGTTTGGATTCAAAAGGTTGGCTGGTGTGGCACAGAAGTGCTGATTCCTGCCAGCGCCGTTTTCTGGGTTTGTCTGATGGCTTTAAGCAAGTCAGACCTGATCCACGTTTTGACACTGAACATTCTGTCACGACTTACTCTGTGGGCAAGTTATGTCAAAATTGGCTAGAACATTCTACATTGGCTGCTGTTAAATTACATCTTGCAAAGCTGAACGAAGATGTAGATTTCAATGATTTCATAAAAGGGCCGGCTAGTGGTAGATCAAAAAGATGGATATATGCTATTTACAATCAAATCTGGAAGACATCGCAGATTGAGGCGGCGACACGCCTTAGAGCTATTGATCAAGCGAATCTGGAAAAAGTGCTTGCTGTGGTAGATAATAGTATTAACATGCTTTCTTCCCGCATTTACACGTTAGATAATATTGTGTCCTCTATAGTGGATATTGTTCAGGATGAAGTATCTGTATTGTACCATGGTCAAAATCAATTGCGTTCTATCATGCAATTTGAGTGGACCTTGCAGACGTTGAAATCTGGCAAGGTGCCATGGCCCTACATGAATGTCTACTCTCTCTTTGCCCCCTTTAAGTTGACTGACAAGCAGCGCTTGCTTTCAATGCGAGATGCATCCTTTTCAATGTTACATATTGAGAGGTTAGAATCCTTGCCTTTTTCCGTGGCAGAGGCCGCCGCTGCAACGTGGCTTATCCACGGTTTGATAACTTTACCTTTTGCTTTGTATAAATTTACAAATTGTATGCGATATGTTGCCATAGGTCAATATGAACCATTAGGTAGTGCGTTTCTCCATGAAGTCTGGTCCCTTCCTTTTACTTACAGATGTTTGAAAGACGGACAGGAGGTTTATCTGAATGGGGAGGAGTGTACAGAAACACCAGATCACTCATTGATGTGTAGACACATACAATTGCACGGTTCTTGTAACCAGGACCGGCCAAATTTAGCCTGTGTTTTGAAGGGAACGCCAGTTCCAGCTATCGTTCCCACTTTTACCTTACTGGAGAACGGGAGTTATTTACTTTTGAATAATGAGGATTGTTACAGGTTAATTAAAGGTGTAGGTTATGTGGTGACTGTATCAGAACGTGTTGCTTGCTGCAAAAATGTACTGTACCCACCCACGCATGGGAACGGGGATGTTTCCATCTGGCCGCGCATCCCAACCTTGAAAGTGGAGTTCAATGGCATGAGCAGAATAAGAGCTCTATTGTCCCAAAAAGAAGTGACCTTGAGTTCGGCTCGAGAAACATTCGTGCTTCACATAGCTAACACCCGTACAGAGGTTCGTGCTCTTTTAAATACTGATTTACCGTTGCATTTCAGCGAACTGGTTCATTCAATCTTTAACGCGTCCTCGACGACGGGGCTGGTGCACTTTTTTAAAATAGTTAGCAGTGGCCTCGTGACTTCATTTGAGAAAATATTTGGAGTCATTCCTGCTTTCTTCCATTCCATTTTTTCAAGTCTATTTGGTGGATTCCCGGTTTTACTGGCACTAGCGGCAGGCGTTCTGGTGATTTTTTGTTTCTTTAAATATGGATGCCCTTTCTGTTCAAGGAGCCGCGCAGCCCCTCCTGGCACTGTTTCGCAACAGGATGCTTGAATATTATGGCACACTGCCGCTTGCGACTTTAAGCACGGCTTTTGGATTATCGTTTCGATTTTCCTATTTCACCTGTGTCCAGCCTGTATTTCATTGCCTGAGCTGTGATTTTGACTGGGCCATTGATTTGTGTCTCTGCAAGCCGGTTTCTCCTGACGTCGATTTTAATCAGCTGATGTGTCCCATCGTGGCTCACGAGTTGGTTTGTTCTGGCGATAGGATTATGGCCTTGGCATTGATGCATGGACTAATGGGTCCTTGGAACATACTCGCAGCAGCGCAGGATTTCTTGGCACAGAGCTTTCTTGAAAACCCACCGAGTTGTCCTCTGATGGTGATAGAGGCTCCATTACTAGAAGAGCACGTATGTTCTTTTCCACTTTTGAATTGGATGGCTGAACTGTTTTCGGATGAAGACAGTGATTTCATGTTGGAGGCTGTTGCTGCATATTTTGCATATTCGGTCTTGCCCTAAAAACTTGCTTGGTTTCTGATCATGACACCTTTTTCTTTGCATTTTTTCACCTCCCAGACCTATTGACTTGAGTGCTAGAGAACACAGTATTGACATTTTGAATTTTTTGAATTGGTTCATGGAATTTTTTCCATCGATTTTTTAAATTATAACATTGCTCATTGTTCTTGAACTCTGTTTTCATGTGGAGGCCCTTATCTTATCTTATCTTATCCGTGCTCGGCTCATGGGGGGGTGTCATATAGTTGCTACTTATCTATATATTGTGTTAAGTTAGCGTGGGCTTATTAAATGTTTAAACGCCATTTTCCTTTTGCTGCTTCTGCACACGACACTTAATTGTTGATTTAGCTTTCAACCTACAAGAGCGTTGTGATTTACATGAGAATAATATGTTATTGCTCTGATATCAGCTTTGCTTAGTAAACTATGTCTGTACAGAGAGTGCTGAAGTTTCAAGGATAACTCGACACAGAATTGTTGTGAAGTCTGATCTCCGCACCTTCATAGACATAACATAAGGGCAGCTCCTGCCAAATTCTGGCTTTAGGCGCGTTTTATATTGCTTTGCTTAGAAGCACATACACACACTTGATGCGGTTCGCATGCAGAGAGAGCTGGTGGATGCTGATGTGATCTCTTCATTCTAGGATCTTGAGGTATGGGGCCGCCCTGCTAAAACCCAAAGAGACCTTCTTAGATATTAATATAATATGCTAGTTAGGGAGGGTGAGAAATAGGTGGTGTTAACCCTTATTCATTACAGCATCTTATTATGCTGTCACCTTTTGCTTTCTATGGACTAGTAACTATGCTGATAACTTTGCTTCTGATAATATGTTTTCTTGTATTATCTAAGATACTGCGTTTGAGAAAACGGCATTAGTAAATAAATATTTCAAATGTGCACGTGTCCTCATTTACTCCACGTTCTGGTTTGAAATGATTGTATAACGAAAGAGTGTTCATGTGTTCCACGTAACCTGAGGTATTATAAGTTCATGTTCTGGTTTGTCTAAACATTGGGAGTTTTTTATGACCAATGAGACACTGTAGCTAGCCAGGTAAGGGGTTTTGGGTACTGAGGTGAGTTTTGGGTCACCCTAATTCACCGAGGTTCCAAATCTCTATGCACAGTTCTGTGGGAGAACGGAAACCCTGCGACAGCGGAGAATTTACGGCTCGGCTGTTCAGCGTCCTTTGAAATCCTTTGAAGTCCAGCCGTGTTTGAGGTGCTATGGGCGCGGAGCTCGGCTCACGGAGCTCACAGTGAGCGCTCTGCCAATTTGCAAATCCCGAAGTCCCTGCCGAGTCGGTGAGTGGTGAGCGTTGAGCGATGGTGAACCAGGGTCGCGGCTCACGGAGCTCATATGGGAACACTTTAGGCAGACCGCACTAGCACAGTACAGCAACAGCGACCTGTCATTATTCCTCCGCCTCCTCTGCGCCATCACCACTCTCCACCACCCGGCCTGTCTGCTCAGACTCTGCGTGATCCCCTGGGACCCCCGAGAACACGGGGAGAGGCGTAAGTCTGTCAAATTGCCAGATAGCAAAAATTTCCAAAATTGCTGCCCGCCAACCGCAACTCAATCCAGGTGAACCCACAATGCAGTGATGCGGTGGGGAGGGGGGAAGGTCAGCTGGGCAGCCGCCGTCCGGAACGGAACGGGAGCCGGCAGCACGGGGGGAGTCCAAGGGGTCCGACGAGGGACCGGTAACCTTGGTAATCCGATGACCGGCGAACACAGCACTGCTCGGCTCGGCTTGGCTCTCGCGCACCCCTCTCAGCACCGTCTCAGCGCGTCCTCACAGCTCACGGCTCACGGCTCGGCTCGTCTCGTAGCTCCTCCTCCCTAGTAGAGTAGGTCTTTGATGAGCATGGTGCCATTCTAACTACTAAGCCTGCAATGTTCAATAGCCAAAGCCTACATTGATGACTCCTTGTCCCTTAAATGTACCCTCCCCTGCCACATTGCAGCATTTGTGCTGTTTAAGACCCGGCAGTCAAATAGAGCTGGAAGCAAAAATCGCCGTTGTGGAAAAACATAACTGGGGGCAACTTTATAGAGGTTACATTATAGACTTAAACCTTTTGTCCATGACGCTCAAAGGAAGTTCTGCTGAAACCCATCCAATACCACCTTCTTCCTTTTAGCTCGATGAGAGTCTCTCGGTGAAGAGCCAAGCCCCTTGACAAAGCCGTTAGTTATCGGCTACCCTTAGTACACTCTCTTCCTTTAATGCTGTGCGGTGAACCCTTGATCTTGGATTCAGTTTCTGTGTGTGAAGGCGGGATTGGATTAGGAAGCTGGTAGCAGTCACGGGAACTGTAAACAGAGATGTCTGGTGTTAGTTACTGCTCAGGTGAGTGATCAGGCCAGGTTTGCGATGTGCTGGTAGCTACGCAAACAACAAGCCTGCCAAGTCCTCTTTATCCGATCATGTCACCACTCGGTGTGTTTTGTGCATTTCCTATTCATGCACAACGGATCTTCTGTAGTATACTATTAATCCCGGGAGGCTTGCACAGCTCCTTTGTTTCTTACCTTTGTTGAATGTACAAGTGCAGCAGCTTTTCACAGGTTACGTATAAGACGCATGAAAATGCACTGTGAGAGGAAACTACTATTGTAGTGTCCATAGGTGACCTCCCTGACAGCCCGTGACGGTGGTGTAATTCATGAGAGGTAGAGGTTAGTTACAAAGGAGGGCAATACAAGTTCCAAATAGATTATGCGGTTTATTCTAAAAGCTAGAAATTAGCTATTATTTAAAAACGTATGTGAACAAGTTTTTTATGGTTAATTAAAGTGACTGTTTGTGAGTTTAAAGTGCCACAGTGACTTAAATAGCAAGTGTTAAAAAGTGGATGTTACCACATAGAAGGGGATAACAACCACTAGTATTGCTTTTAAGGTTTGTGTTCTAGTTCAGCTGCAAATTACGTTACAATAGAGCAATAGTATGCAGCGATTGTACTATCGCAGCAGTTTGTCCATCCATTGACACTACTATTAAGTCCTCGTTGGTAGCTTGGAACACACCAATGTGGGGAGCGTTGTACATAGATGTATGAATTTTGATTCCATGATATACCATGTGTGCGAGAAGCCAATTTGGCATGAACTTTGAATAAGTTACAATAAACTGATTTTAACATTCCTAAACAGAGTTAGGAATACATGTGATAAAGTGATTTGACATTGAGGATTGGTTTGAAATGTGGTAAAGTCTGTACTTTGTACGTCTAAACTTCTAAAACAAAATGCCATTGCATGTTGCAAGCTCAGCTGATTCTTCAGCAGTGCAGATATTTTTACCTAAACGCCCAAAAAAAACTTGTTTTCTTCATATCTTGCTTTTTGGGTCCAAGGCTCCTTGTACTGCTATCCAGCTGAGATATCCTGTATGTTTATTCTTTAAACTTTTCCTTGAAGTGCAGGTGATTGGGAAATGTCTCGAATTTCAAAGCTGCTTTGTTGGGTTGTCAATACCACGGGTTTCTGTATTTATGTAAAACATTTTCTGCAGACCCTTCTCGTTTGTTAAGACGCGATTGTGGTTTGCATTTCGTATATGCATAAGTTCTTTCTTCAAGGGTTACCAAAAGTTGCTGTGTTTACTGCATTTTCTTTGGATTAAACTGGAAGGAGTTGTGTTGTTCAAGTCTTCTGTGAAAAGCAGGTGTAAAACGAAACCGGGTCTTCCTACATCTACTTCACTGTTAGCAGATTTTTCCCAATAACGCATTGTCCAGTATTGACAGTATCACCAGTTGTGTACTTAGTTTTGGAATTTCGTCATCACCACACTGTTGTTTTTTGGAGATGCCATGGTTTCATGATTTTCAAGAGGATATACTTCCGTGAATTTCACAAAGCCTATCCAACCATGACCATCTTTTTCGGTACTTGTTTATTATTTTGTGAGTGGGGCTTCTCATGCGAGTGTGCAGTGTTTCACATATGAACATTACTCCAAATGCATTATTGGTGGCAAAAAACTTTGAGATTCAACATATCACTCCACTCACTATTCACCTGGATGTTTAAAAAAGGAATGGTGCTGCTAATGCATAATCAGGGCAAGTTTTTTTGCTGTCCAAACTCCACCGAACATTATTGAAGTTTTGGTCTCCTCTCCCATAACCTCAGTGGCCCTACATATATGGGGGACCATTTTTATCAACTAAGTGCAAGTTCATGGGCTGCTATAAAGCTTATTAGCAGGAAATGTTCATTCATGCTACCTTCAGATGTAAGTCAAAGGAAAAACTGCATGCTATTACTTGTAAGGCTCTAACGATAGGTAACATTTCCTGGATCAATTTCAAGTATCCGATCCCCGAATTCCCTAGAAGATCTGCATTTCAGAAATATATTATAATAGTAGCGTTTTCCTGGGTGCCAGTCTTTTTTGGGAGACTTGTAGACTTGCAAAACAGGCTTCCTACCCTGGAAGCTGCATGGAAATGGGCTGGTGGGCAGCACCAAGGAAAGAAGGTCATCTAATGTGCTTCTGGGTAAAGGGTCATGGCACCACAAGATGCTTGGAGAGTCCCCCTGGAAGTCAGTCTGTGACACAGATTGCAACAAGAAGGTGAGGGGGGGGGGGGAGTGGAGCTGCATTGTCGCCTTTGGCTTTGTAAGTCTTAGGTGTGAGGAGAGCATCCTCCTTGAATGCAGTAGCCCGACTCCTGGAGCACCATCAGCCAGCCCCAAGCCAGAACTGTATGCAGTGGGACTACTGTCCCTTTTCTACTTCTTGTTTCCCTTCACCACAATGTCAGTTTATTTTGGGGACTTCTTCATCCTCTTTCCCATGTTGCTGTGATTTGGAGCAGGAAACCCAGTGGCCCTTTCGAGGATGCTGTCACACCTTTCTGTTTTTTCCAAAGCGCATTGTGTCCTCCAGACACAGGTTGCCAAACCCTAGAGCTTTTTAGGTCTCGCATGCGTTGCAGCGCAAAGCGCTGCTCCCCCTCCGCAAGAGATTTTGTGAGAGAGGACTTTGAGAAGAGGGCTTTAAGCCCCGCCCCTCATTTCCATTGGCTGGCGTCACCGTTTATGCTAAACAGTGGCCTGCAATTGGAAATTAGCTTTTTGGGTTGCCTCCCCTTTGGCCTTTTTGTTCTGGCCTACCCAGACTGGCTCGCCAGCTTTCCTTCTGTCGTGAAGCAGTTTCTTATCGCAAGGAGGCGTGTTATGTAAACAAGCCCTGCGATGGACCGTCCCAAATGGAGACAGGCGCTGCGTCTTTATTTTTGTATTGCGCTTTCACTTTAAAGTGAAAGTGTGATACAAAAATAAACAGCGGGAATGGCAAGCGCTTGTTTTCCCACTTTGACACATGTTTATTTTTGCATCGTGCTTTCACTTTAAAGTGAAAGTGCGATGCAAAAGTAAACAGCAGGAATGGCGAGCGCTTGTTTTGCAATGCTACAGGGGGCATCCACGAAATACAATACTTCGGCTGAGATTCTTTTCTGTTGGTTGCGCTTGGTCCGCCCTCACCTTCGCTTTCCTTTCTTTGTATTGCAAATAATAATTGCAAAATGCTAGTCACATAAGAAATGTTAACAGTCCACGTGAAAGGCCAAAGAAGCATTTGCAATAGAATAGGTCTCGCATTTACGCGAGTTTAAGCTATTGGCATTGTAAATGACAATTCCTAATATTTATGTTTGCTAAAAAAACGAAAATAAAAAATAAAAGGCATTGTCATTTGCAATGTCAATAGCTCAAACTCTCGTAAATGCGAGACCTATTGCATTGCAAATGCTTGTTTCTGTTATGTGTTCATTGGTACACAGTGGTCACTTTTTTGTAACCATTAATTTGACTATGTTGGTTATGCCTTTCTAATCCAGCGGATTTGTGGTGTAACTACATTGCGATGTCATAGGCCACTTGGTTGGGACATCTAGATGGCAGTTTGATTCATTTTTGGAACTTGGGCTGTGCCATTGAATAGTCATGCTTCAATGCTTGGGGTGATTTATAGTATTTGTACAGAACTGCTGACTGGATGTGTGATTCATACATATCTGTACTTTGATTACATGATATGGTCCGGATCTGCTGAAGTGAATAGATACTTGGTGTTAGATCTGGGGGTCTCTAGTTGGCAATGGGTAGGTACCACTGTCCAAATAGGGACCCTTGCTTTTAGTCAGGGTAAGGAGGAAACCCTCTGAGATAACCTCTGCTCACCCTCTAGGTAGCTTGGCATGAGCAGTCTAGGCTAACCAGCGGCAATGTGTAAAGTATTTGTACCAACACTCACAGTAACACAGTGAAAACACCACAAACTGACTTCACAACAGTTTAGAAAAATAAAGGTATTTAATCTAAACTACACAAGACCAAAACGGCAAAAATCCAACATACACAGTTCAAGAATATGGTTTCAAAAGAGTTCTTAAAGTTGCGATAAAATTCTTCAGGTTGCGATAAAATTCTTTAGGTTGCGATAAACTAATCCACAGTTACGTGAAAAGTTCACATTTGCGTCACGTTTAGCTCACAGTACCTTTAGTTGCGACAAAGTTCCAAAAGCAAAACCTGGCGCGGTGGAAAACAAGCGATGCGTTGCTCCTCAGACCCTGGGAAGGCGTTTGCGGCAGCCCCGCTGCAGCAGCGGGCGTGTTGCGACGAATCCGATCTGTGTGGGGAGGAAGGCCACTTGTATGGATTCCGGTGCGTAGGGTCCGTAGGAAGTTTGTTCTCGCAAAGGCACGATGCGACGATCTTTGGAGGTGCGGCGATCTCCGGGGCGACGATGCGCGGACCAGCGGTGATCTTCTCTCTCGCATCTCCTCGATGCGTTGGCTTCGGTGATGACTCTCACAGCGACGTGATGCAGTCCGCAAGCAGGCGGTGCGGCGATCTCACCCAGCGACGACAGGCTCTGCGACGACACTCGCAGCGATGTTTAGACTTCCCGCACCGATCGGGTGCATCAGACATGTTCAAAATTTGACCTAACATTTCAACGAAATGCACGGGGCAATTTGTCGATAATAATGCATGTATCTCTGCCGCTGTCCTTGCAACTTGCAGATCATAAGTTTCTTTAGACGAGGTTAAAGGCACAGTTGTTTGTAAAAGAATAGACTTCATTCTGCTTAAAGTATCAATTCGAATAGAAGAGATATTCAGAGAAGGCCATATTGCTGCCTCCTTGTCTGGTTTGCTGTTTGGATACAATACTTGCATACAGCAAATGACCCTGGAAGTAACGCTCACGAGATAGGCCGTTCCTGGCACCATGCCACAACAGCTGTGGTCACTTATTATAACGTAGCTGCCGTTGGAAAGTTGTCTGAAAAAAGGCTCTATCTGTGTAGCAGGGGTGCCGTGCAGGTGGCATGAAAAGTTATTTGATGAACCTTCGCAGGCTCCATGCAAGTTAATACCTTGACACAGAAGGGTACCACTTAGTGAATTTTTACAGTTATTACCACTAAGAAATACCTCTTTTTTTCCCCCACTGTAACATTTATGTGTATGAGGTAGATTCCAGGTCGACTTGATGTAACCTTTACCCAACCTTTCATACAGGCCTGCTGGTATATGCTTTTGGCAATATTGAAACTGAAAAGTCGTTATCGGAATTGTAATTGTACCATGTATTATCCATTCAATGACAGGTTGTTCTGACATTGTTAATGGTAATTTTTCTAGTTTTTCAATGCTCAGCACCGTATAGTCTGCTCCTATTTGTGCCAAAGAGATTTGTTTATCTGTAAGGTTAAAGATAGAAAATAATGACGTTGTGTTGATTAGACGCCATGGCACGTAGCCTGAATGCAGATTTTGTAACGTCCAGCCTAACTGTACAATAGAACGTAATTGGGACTGGCCATGTTGTAACATTAGCATATCCTGTTCTATTATATCAATAGCAGATGATACAATGCTGTCCAGTGAATATATTCTGGACGACAGAGTTGTTAACCCATTGTCCACTACAGACAGTGATTTTTCCAAATGAATACGATCAATTTCTCGTATTTTTTCAGCAGTTTCAATTTGCAATACTTTCCAAGCTTCGTTGTAAGCAGCGTAAATACCGGCGTATATGAAACGTTTTTGTCGGTTTGCGAGGTTCCAATATGAAATCTCGCAAGTCAGCACCTTCTTTAAGTAAAGTCAAGTGTTGATTAATTTCAGGCAGTGTGGATTTCTGTAGCCATTCGAGGCATAGCTTTCCTACACTGTATGTTGTAACTATCCCTGGATGTTGTCTCTGGGAATATCTTGGGTCTGGCCTGTTTTGTTTCAACCCCTGTCTTTTATTCAGGAATCTATCTTGACAGTTATTAGTGTCTGTGGGCCAGATCAACCATTTTTTCCAATCAGGATTTGTTCTGTTTTGGTGTAAAATATGGGATACGTCTATTTCCACATCTGTAGTGCTATTACTATTAGGTATGGGATTTGGAATAGACGGTTTGTTTAAGTCTTTTATCTTGGGTAGGCCAAAACAGGTTGTTTGTTGAATGGTGTCATTCAGGAATATTATCTGTTCTGGGATCATGCAGGCTCTAAATAATGATTCTAGACCTTGTACCTGCCAATCTTTTGTACCCCGAATGGTTTTTGTTTCAATGTTGTTTTTCCAAAATTCAAAACCAAATGTAGACATTTTTTCATAAAATTTTGTGGAATATATCAATTTAGTGTTTGTCAACATGTTTTTCATTCCTGTCTTATTTAACATTTTAAAATAAAACGTTTCTGGATCTGTGTCGTTAAACCCTGAGAAGTATGGGAATTTCTCATAAAATGTTTTCGAGCTGCCTTTTGGCGGTGTTGGACAATGATCCCATTGATTATAAGTAAAACATTTCTAGGATTAGCAGATTTATGCAAATAGTGATGCCCAAAATGATTAAAGCAATACATTTCTTCATAATTTGATGAGCCTTCTAAATAATCATGTTCTGTACATTTTGCTGACATTTCTAAATCTGACATCATATATTATTATTTTGAAAGTCCCAATCATCAGAGAAAGTACTAGGTGATACAAAGTCACTTAATCAAACCTTGAACTGATGTAGATATTTCAAGAGTTCAACCGGGCCATAAATTTCGTAATCAGTAGCGTCCCATGCTATACCACCAAGTATAGGAATGGCTGTGATGTTCACTGATGATATTTCTCTTTTTTCAATTTGAGAAGATCTGTGAGGCTTTAGGACCAAGTTGATGTTCTGGCTTTCTGTGTCCATTGTACTATATTTTCCATCAATGAATTTTCTCCAAGCTTAAAACCAAAATGAGCCAGAGTAGGAGGAAAAGTACACCTACATAATCCATAATTCAATCCATGGTGAAATCAGATATGTTTCTTTGAGTTGATGAAAGAGTTCAGTCATTTTCTCTTTGAAAGTTTTAGTTGCTGGCGTTTCTTCATGTTCACTTGGATCATCAGAAAAGTCATTGAAATTGATGAAGTAGCCAGATGCAGTTCTGTCAATTGTTGGAATTGCTTCCAGATTTTCATTAATCTTTGTACGTGTGCAGTCAGAGGCTACATCATTGTAGATTGGTGTTTCTTGATGAATTGTTGCAATTTGGGTTTCAAGAGTGTTGGACCTAGATTTGTCAGGTCACATAGGGTAGCCTGGCCTAGGGCAAGACAATCAGTTATTAGAGGCACATGTGTAAAGGTTGCTCACCACCCAGCAGTAACTCCCTGCAATTCCACTCAAAAATGACACTACACCTTAATTTTTATAAAAGTAGAAAAAGCTTTGTATTTTCTCTTGTTGTCAGTTACTTATTTTCTTAGGTTCATTTGTTGTTTCAAAATCACTTTTACAATGCAAATTAAGGGTCACATTTCTTCATCATGTAAACTCTTCCTCTCCTCCTTACTTATCTTATTACTGTACTTTTGATGTTACATTAAACATTCACTTCAGTTGAAAACCTTCAGGCTTATACACTTAAATTGGCACCTTGGCACCCAAAGGGTGACACTCCCTCCCTTAGAACAGGTGACTACTTTAGGGTTCCAATGGACAGGTTCAGTGCACAACACAGCTTATTTGTACAGCCTAAATACTTTTGGTCAAGCAAGCCCAGAGCTTCTTTCCCCCCTCCCGCCTCTGAAAGAGAATACAGATCTTTAGCATAATTCCCACTCTTGGCGGCACACAGGGGTTAAAGTAAACGTCACTGGGCAGTTGCCCTCTTTATTCACACTGTTTCCTCACTTTGAAGGGTCAATAGACCTTAGTCTCAGTCTCCTCTCCTTCAGTTTCTCAGTTAACCAAATACTGGCTGACTATGGAGCACCTCCCCTCCTTGGTGACACACGGGGGTTGCCCAGTGAATTAACAGCCCCTCCCTTCTCCACCTTACTTGGGACCAGAAGCGGTAACCACAGCAGCCAGGGCTTCACTCTTTAAGTCGATGCCTCCTTCATAGGCCAGGCCACATGCCCAGCAGCCCCACAACTAAGGAAGGCCTCCTCGAGGCACCAGTGGCCTGGAATTGCCACTTGCGTCTACTCCCTCCACACGAGTGGTCGCGCTTCTTCTCAGGCGCGATGGGCGGTGTACCCGCGGGCACCGCCTCCCTCGCTGCCTCCTACGCCGCCCACCTCACCTCTTGGTAGCCGCGCCTCCACACAGGCGCCACGGGGCAGTGTCTCCGCTGGGCGCCGCTGCACACGCTTTCTCCTGCGCTTCCCACCTCACTCCTTGGGCAGCCGCGCTAGAGAACAGGCGCGAAGGAGCAGTGTCTCCGCCCGGCGCCGCCTAATCACGATCTCCGCGCCTCGGAACATGCGCGAGGGAGCGGTGTCTTCCGCCTCAGCTGGCGCTATTCACAACACTTCTCCAGGGGCGATGTACCTCTTCAGACCTGCGCGGAGTTCCAGGGGCTCCTCCTCGACTACAGCTCCTCAGGGCCCCTCGTGGATTCGCGCTGCGCTACTCACAAGGCTGGTAAGTCAGTCTTTTGGAGCCTTATCAAGGGGGTTAGATGAATGTTCAGGAAGGACCTGAGGGGGGCCAGCAGGAGCTTGAAGGGCCACTTCCCTCAGGGGTAATGAACCACACCGGGGCTCAGTCAAAGGGACTCAGGGGGGAGCGTCCTCAAGTGGAAAGTGTCAGCCTTAAAGGTAACTAATTACTACTTGTGCGCCACCCTCCCCAGGTCACAGCCTCACTCCTCAGGTTCTATGGTCATCACAAAATGGCTGCCTTGCATCCTGCCTTATATAGGTCTCCCTCTGAAGGTCCAGCAAAGTCCAGAAGGTTCTGGAAAGGCTCTATGTCAACCTTTGGGGCTTTCTAGGGGATGACAGTTGTGGCAGTTAATATCCACCATTTTGTTGATCTGGGTGAATCCCAGTCAGAAAAGGCACCTAGGCCTGAGGTGAAAAACTATGAGGGCAAAAGAGCATCTATCCCCCAGGCCAACTCCAAAAAAATAGTCCAGTTGACACAAAAAGATAGAAAGGGAATGAGGGGCAAAAAGGGGACAAAATGAATAAAATAATAGGAGGGACTACCCAAAGGCAGACAGGTCTAACAAAGAGGCACAAGTTCCATGTCTTTGTTGGATAGTCCTTTTTTATTCACTGCAGGTTTATCAAATGTGCTTAGTCTCTCAGTTTGAACCTCTTGAATTATAGCAAGGTTTGGTGTTCTGCTACTTCTTGGGAGTCCACTGGGCCTACTACTTATTATTGGCCACATGATTGTGGTTTTACCAGGTCGATTGATACAACTCTGTTCTCCTTTTTACCAGCAAGGGGCGGTAGTACTACTGATCTTGTTCCGCTGACAGCTAAGACAGGTACTGCTTTTCTGTAAGAAGGCCCAAATTCCTTCTTCACCGTGATCTTTTCTCTGACCAGATCCCCAATCTTTGGAATACAGACAGGTCTTGCTGGGACAGGTGGTTTTTCTTCAGTGGCCGTTGGCTTTAGCTTTGTGTTACTTAGACTTCTTCTTGTTTCATTTAAGTCCTGTAAAACAGCCAAACGATCTTTGATATCAAAGGTTTTTTGTTCCACCACTGAAGTCTGACAATCGAGGTCACTGATGATCATTCTAGTACCAAACAAAAGTTCATATCAAGTGATTCCCCCCAGAGAATTTCTTGGCAGATTATTAAGACTACTTTGGACACTTGTTAGATGTTTGACCCACCCGTCACCCGAACCTAATACCCTCGCTGTTATAGATTGCTTTATGTCACGTTTGTTTTCTCTCCACTACCGCATTTCCCTCTGGATGGAATGGACTAGAGTACCGCAATGCAATGCCCAAGCTGGCCTTGGCCTCCTTGTAAGCTCGAGAGCTAAACGCAGGACCCTGGTCAGAATGTAGCATGCCAATTGCGTATGTGCCGATAAAGACTCGCAAATCTTTTATAACAGTTCTGGCATCAGCCGAGCGCTGGGGCCTTATCTAAATGTATCTTGTCTTAATAATTATGGGATCACATTTTTCCTTCTGGATGTCTGCGTATAGATAGCCTAATGCTGTCTAATAGAGGTTTCTGGGCTGGTGTCTGGTCCGGTTCACAACTGCGATCTCTGTTGCAGTCCTGACAATTCATTGCAAAGTTATAAATTTGCACGCTCATCCCCGGCCACCAGTATTGTGATTGTAATTCTATGAGAGATTTCAAGATCTCTTGGTGCCTCAGACCCATTCCCATGTGTGCTTCTTGAATCAAGTAAGCCCTCTGGTTCGTGTTTGGGATTACTCTGTCCCCCACTCCAGGGATTCGAGCAAACGGAACGGAGTTCGCATCAATTATGTATGTATTTCCGAGTGGATAATTTAGAGGTAACGCCGCATAGTTGCCTTCCATTGAGAATTTTACTGCTAGTAGCGTTTCTCCATCTATTTGTTTTTTAGAACGCTTTTTTGTAGTTATGGAAGCCAGTTTGACAGCTGCCGCTGTGGCTCTGTTAGCCAATGAATTCCCTGAAACGTGAACGCCATCACGTTGAAGACACTGCGTATGTATCACATGAGTCTTTTGTAGTTCTTTCTGCAAAAGAACTACTTGTTCCCAAAGCTTTTTATGCTTTATTGTGGCACCTGTCTCATCTTTCTTAATCCAGGTCTGCATGTAATTATTGTAAGACTGGACGCAGTAATGCGAATCGCACACTATTAGTGTGGGGAATTCGCGATCGGCATTTTCAAGCGCCATCTTTAAAGATCTTATTTCAGCTTGCTGAGCTGTACAGTTTCTGAGTGATTCAGTTTTGGTGACCATCGGTCTGAATTTACCTAAGGGCCAGCGACCTTTAACAATCGCGCATGCTGCATTGTAAACTTGTTTTTCCACAACGTAGTGTTGTGCAAATCTGTCCGTGTATGTTACACACGAGTACTGTTCGAGAGGCAGAATTTCGATTGACAGAGGACATTCATGTTCGTATTCCAGATCTTCTAAGGTTTTCATTTTTGGATCAAATGCGTGTCTCACGTTAGTTGCAGCAAGAGAATTTTCCCATTTTATCCATTTTGGATCTAAAGCTTTAGCATTCGGAATGCTTAGTCTTGTTACTGCCTCAAGGGCTGATACTGCTGTTAAAACAGATATGCTCTTCCCTTGGGCTAGGGCTCTTTCTTTTGATACAGCAGTTTGAACCGCAGTTAGAATTTTTTCAGTAGAACTGAATTTCATTTCAGCTTGTGTGTACAAGTGTGATTTATAAGCTATTGGTACTGTTTCTCCCTCATTAGAGGTCAGGTATGTGAATCTGCATTTTCCTGGGATGACTCGGATTACAAGGTTACGTTCGTTTGCACGTGTTTGTAGTTTTGTTTTAGTTAACATGTCTGTTTGTAATGATCGTAAAATTTCTGTGTGTTTCTGAGTCCAATTAATTGGTCTGAAATCAGGTTTTATTAATTCGTAGAGGGGTTTAACCCCCTCTGCGTAATATAGAATGTAAGTTCTTCTGAAATTCAGGAAACCTAGAATTGATTGTAAGTTTTTCAGTGTTTTTGGAGCTTGGAGTACTGCACACTTCTCTAAGAAGTTGTCTGCTAGGCTTTTGCCTTCACTTGATAATTCATATCCTAAAAATAGGACAGTTAGGTGGGTAATTCGTGACTTTTTAAAGTTGAACTTGTACCCTTCAGATGCGAACCCAAGTATAATGGTGTTCACTCTTTTCAAGTGTGTCTCCAGCTCATCGTCTGTAAGATAGATGTCATCGACATAAGATAATGCCTCATCATCATACATTTGTAGTAATTCTGTTACCCTGGCTGAAAATAATCCTGGGCTGTTCTTGAATCCCTGTGGGAGACGACAAAATTGCTTTTGGGCCCCCATACAGGAGAAAGCGGTTAAATACCTGCTTTCTGGTGCAATATTTTGACAGAAGAAACCATTTGAAATATCTAATGTTGTTTTATATTTTTTGCGCACGATGTTATTCATTAGTCCTGCACTGTGTGAGTTTTGTACTGCAAATGTTTTGCAACAAGAGTTTAGGTGTCTGTAGTCCAACACTAGACGATATGAATCGTCTGGCTTGGAGACAGGAAACAAAGGATTGTTCATTTGTGAGGTGCATGTTTCAATCACCCCCTGATATTCAAGTTGATCTAAGATCTCCCTGACTTGTTTTTTAGCTTCTTGCTTAACAGGATACTGCCTCGGTACAGTAGGTTGATTTTTTAACTGAATTTTATGGTGAGGAGAATCCTCATCCCATCCTACATGATTTTTATATAATGCAGGTGCTTGGGCCACTGCCCATTTTCTAGCATATGTGTATTTTTTATGAATTGGAATGTGATTTGAGAAGGCCGGCATAATCATTTCTTCACCATGTGGGCACTCCCTGACAAATTCTGGTGGCCAGTCTTTCTCTGCTAGCAGGATATCATAGCCTTTTGATAGGTGCTCCCGAAAGAGACCTTTTATTTTCCTAGTTTTGTCCCCTTCTATACGTAATGTTATTTCATATAATTTATGGGGTACACTAACCCTGGTGTCTGCAGTTTCCACCTGAATGTATTCATTCATGTCCACTGTCTCCAGAAGATTCATCAGGATCTTGCGAGCTATGGTCACTTCTGCTGCGCTGTCTAGCATTGTCTGGGCCCATTCTCCGTTCTTGAGTTGTGTCCTCAGAATCCTCGGCATGTTTTATTTTAATACTAGCTACCTTCTTTTTTGGAAATTGTAATTTTTTTACTTTGATGAGCAGGTTCCTTGTCTTTGGACTTGACGTGCTCTTCTTTGTGTTCTGACCGTCCTCTTCTTTCCGATTTCTGTGAGGAAGTCTGAAAATATCGAGAGGGACATGTATCAATATCTTGATATCTGTCGGGTTTTCTTAATTTATCCCTATCTCTAAGGTTGTATCTTTTCTCAGAGGGCTCCCGTTGTGGAGACCTGCCCCCCCGTTCTGGAGATCTATTTCTCCGTTGGGGAGACCTTCCTCTGGACTGGAACTGTTTTTCTCTGCTAGTGGTTTGTTTATTACCCTCCCACTTCTTTTTTGGAGTAATGAGATTATTTAAAAAAAAGGTTTTTTCAGGATTTTTAGTTAGTTGCGGTTTTAGTGGTTTCCCACCCAAAATATCTCTACCTAATTCTTCATAGGATTTTTCAATTATTCTGGCAAGTTCAAAAGGTTGTTCTGCTATACCTGTTTCTTTCAATTTTTGGCGGATCGCCACAGATGCTGCTTCTCCTTTTATGTTGGCTAATAGTATAGCCGAGACTTGCTTAAAGTCCTTCAGTAATTTCATGCCTAGATTTAAGGCAGGCTCTGGACCGTATTCATTTTGAATCTGTCTTAGTACGTCTGGTATAACCACCATAGACGGAACACCATGTGTTTTTGTGTATATCGAAGCAAAGACTGTGCCCCAAGTGTCACAGTCCTCCACATGTGGTGCGATCCCCATTGGAAGGCAGATAGTCAGAATTCTGTGCTTCTCATTAGGTGTAGTATCAGGAAATACTGCCTCTATTTGAGTGATTTTTTGAGCTAACCAGAATGGAATTTGTTCCCGTTTTGCGGGTAATTTGCCAATGACTGATTGTATAGTCTGTGGTGTAATTTTATTTGTGTTCCCCTGGTGAGGGGTGTGTTGTGGAATTTTTATTGCTGGTTGGACTGTTAAAGTCCGCATGACATATTGGACCAATTGTCTATGTATTTTAATTAGTTGTTTTAGCTGAACTAAAAGTTCTCCGCTCGACATCTTTTCAGTGTCAGGATGTGGTGTGTAGCTGGCTAGAACCGGCCATGTGGCTCCTGGTCTACCCAGTGAACCGAGCCTGGTGAAGTGATTTTGATGTTTTAGGGCGCCATTAAACCAGAGCTGGTGCTCTTGGTATGTTAGTGGAATTTCAACGTCCTCGAAAGGAACGTATTCCGTTGGAGATTCCCCTACTTTGTAGTAGTGAAAATCGCGTGTCACAGCATGTGCTGCTGGAAAATGTATCCAGGAATAGAATACCTCTGTCTGCCGATATTCATGGGCCTCTACCACAAATATGACTGTACCACCTCTTGATGATACTCCATTTTCTATAAGTTTTATAGTTATTGTTTTCCTTACATTGACTGGGATGATTATAGCATCCGGGTCATCTTGCCGGAGACTTGTGTCTTACGCTAAAAGTTGAGCTGCTATTTTAGCTCTCTCCCTTTCGTCGTCACTTTCTGACATGTTTTCTGACAGAAAGTTTTTGCAGAGCAAGTATCAAGGAAACAAAGATTAGGTGCACAATATTTTGGAACACTGTATCCTTCAACGTTGACTAAACCAATAACTAATATATAGGATTCTCATCCTACTAAGTTTTGACGGATATTAACCTTTCACCCACTCCAGACGTCTATTGGAGTTTTTACGGGAAAAAGGGGTCTGTGTGAAAAGCATGACTGAGTTACTCTAGCGTTAAATTATCGCCTTACCAAACGCTGGGCGCCATGTAGTGTAGTTCCTATATTCCCAATAGGCTCTGCGCATTGGAATAACATAAATGATAGTTTAGACGTAGGACTGAGGTCGACTAGGTCTATATTGAATATGTTAGACTTAATTGTGAATGCCAACTAGCTCAGAGGTCACTAGAAACTTTCTCGAGTAAACAAGAAGGTGTTAACTTTCCTGAATAGACAAGAAGGGATTAGTTTCTGACAACCGCATAAACATGACAACTTTGCTCCCTCCAGAATAAGGAGTATATCTCCAGAGTCGCGGAAACAATAGATAGTTATTTCATTCAGTCAATCGTGCATGCTTAGTTTCACCAGAAGCGCAGAGAAATAGAGAGACGGGCATTTTCAATAAAAGTGGTTATTTATTTAACAGTCTTCTTTCTCATGCAAGAGAAGTGAGTTGCCACAATTGCAATACTTGTCATAAAGTAAAGTGCGTACAGTAAAAGGAGCATTATGAAATAATACTGTAAAAGCATGGTGCAGTTTCTAAGCCATACCGTGTTTAAAATAGATAAAATATATACATATATAAAATCATTGACTAAACGCACTCAACTGGTGCTTCTAAGATACGCCTACCCCGGTGTACCTAACCTAAGCCTAGTACGTGGGAAGGAGTAAGTGAGCTGCAGTTTAAGTTAAGATAGTTTTTGCCAAGAATCTGAATCAAGAATTCTCTAAGGGTACCGAAAGAGTGACCACGGTGGAAAACAGAGTAAGTGAGACTGAGGACTCCCTCTCCACCCTCAAAAGGGACATGGCGGAACTACAAGCCTCCCACCGTCAACTGCAATGGAAGGTGGACGATGCTGAGAATAGGGCCCGGCAGAACAACCTACGCTTTGTGGGCTTTAGGGAAGGAATCGAAAAGGACGACATGGTGGTGTTTCTATACTCATGGATAAAAATGACCTTCCTGAAGACACAGTTTTCCACCTGTTTCCTGATTGAAAGAGCCCACCGCGCGCTGTTGGCGAAACCACCGGAGGGGGCAAGGCCGCGTCCAGTTATTGCATGATTCTTGAACTTTGCTGACCGAGACTTGCTTCTGAGAGAGGCTAGGAGGCTAGGAGGCTAGGGGAAATGCGGCTCGAGAACGCACATATAGGGGTCGATTCCGATCCGGTAAAATTCCCGTCCGTACGATTCGCATCCGGAGCCGTTTCCGTACGAATTGTACACACACCGTACGACTCGCCGAGTACGACCCGGACCAGGGTATCAGGACGCGATTCGTACGGTCCACGTCAGGTAAGGGCGATTCATACGGAAAAGCGCACATTCACATACACACCGAACGGTGCGTACCCCTCCATGATCGCAGGGGTACGCCCCGTACCCCTGCGATCATGGGGGTACGCACCGTACACCCAGCGGACATGGGGTACGCACCGTACACCCAGCGTACATGGGGTACGGTGCATACACCCCAAGATCGCGGGGTACGGTACAATGATGTAGACTTGGCACGCCCATTGCTGATTTTTCTAGGACTGGCCTTGGTAGTGGCCAAACGGGATGTAGCCAGGAAATGGGGGGCGGCGGACATACCACAGCTAGAGGAATGGAGGAAGGGGATGGACCTTTACATGGCAGCTGAAAGGGTCACGTACAAAGCAAGAGGTTGCCCTAAGAAGTTCCGCAGAATATGGGGCAAATGGCGACAGTATCATGGATTGGATGTGGGACTCTACAGGGTTGCACACACTTTAATGTATGATTGCTAGGGAAGGGATCTGTTTGCAGGATCAGACACTGTTACTGAAATGGACTCTGAGGACTGCCATGGCTGAACAGTTGGACGATGGTGTGTGGATCCTGAGTTACGAGGGAGGTGGAAAGGGTGGGGAGGGGGTGATGTGTGGGTTTTGCTCGATAATGACATGCTTGTTGTATGCTTTTCTATGTTGCACGGACCAAAAGACAATAAAAATGTTTTTTAAAAAAAAAAAGAATTCTCTAAGGGTCTAATCAGCTCCATACCTTGTTTATAGAATGAAGGAGGTCTTGTATCTCGTTCTCAGGACTCGATCTCCCAGCAACCCGCAAGGGTGACTGGAAACACTGGAGCTGGATTTCTCGGCAGGAGAAAAGACAGTGTCTCTCTCAGTGCGTCAATGGGAGGGTCGGCTTCCTTCGGCACTTGCCTCAGCAGGGCGTCGGGCAAGTAGATAGCTGATCTGCTCCAAACCACCGTGTGTTTTGCTAGGGCAGCTGTTGGTATATTTATACCTGGAAGGTGCTGAGTTTGACGTAAGGTTGGACATAAGACGTCACTAAGAACTCGCAGTTCTTTTTAAGACTCCAGGAGTTCTAGGACAAATCAATACAGAAGCAGGGGGAATTCCCGGGCTGCTGGAGGCTTGGTTTGTTTAAGAACAAGTTGTGCTTTCTAGGAGTCTATGGGAGTAGCCTTGCCGTATTTGAACTGCATTGGCTATGACTAAATATGGATATGATTCTTATGCCTTTATAAGGATATGATTTGTTATAACCACATTAGGGCATAAATCGGGAATATTTAAATAGGGTCCTAAATACGTTCACAACAACATCTTAAGCCTGAAGCCCCTGGTGTATGTCGACCCCCTCCCTCAATTCAGGGGCAACATCTCTGGGTGTTTGTACCTTTCCCTCAGCACTGGAAACTATAATCTTGCTGCCACCATCTGAGCGGAACTCCACTTCCAACTCAGCAAAGCTCACCTCTTGAGCTACCCATGTTTCTTCTTCAGCTGAGACCCTCATAGCCTCACGCCTCCTGAGCTCCAACTCAAGCTTCCTCATTATTAATTCATGGGCCAAGGTCAATTTCAATTCCTCCAGGGCACGGGCATTTTTAGTCTCCTCCCCTGCCCTTTCTCTTTCTTTTTCCATTTGCTTCAGCTCCATTTCAAGCCTCAACATTTCTAACTTATGATCTCTAGCCCTGTGGTTTTCCTCCAACTCCTCTGGGGAAAAACTTTCAGCTGAATGGTTGCTGCCAGCCCTTGAGGCTGCTCTGGACACAGGCAGATCCTGTGGCCTGAAACCATCCCTTTGTGCATCCTCATCCACTTCTGCATCATCTGTCTCCCCAGCCTCTTTGGTCTCCCACCAGGCCCGTAAGGCCTCCTGTAGCTCCTCCTTCTTGGAGCAGCGCTTCATGGGGCATCCAAAGTTCCTGCAGAACTGCCTGAGTTGACCTACTTTGTAATCACTTAACATTTCAATATCAAACTCCAGTTCTGCAACATCACTTGCTGGTTTACCATTCTGAGACATGATGCTTGGATTCTTTCAGGATTATGATCAAAAATAGAACCAAAAATAAAAAAATTTATATGTGGTGGCGTAGTGGTCTGCACTCACTAGTGATGTACACCAATTACTGTGGGTATTGTACAAATACAAGTACAAATCCCCACCGCTGACCAACAATGTTAGATCTGGGGGTCTCTAGTTGGCAGGGGTAGGTACCACTGTCCAAATAGGGACCCTTGCTTTTAGTCAGGGTAAGGAGGAAACCCTCTGAGATAACCTCTGCTCACCCTCTAGGTAGCTTGGCACGAGCAGTCTAGGCTAACCAGAGGCAATGTGTAAAGTATTTGTACCAACACTCACAGTAACACAGTGAAAACACCACAAACTGACTCCACAAAAGTTTAGAAAAATAAAGGTATTAAATCTAAACTACACAAGACCAAAATGGCAATAATCCAACATACACAGTTCAAGAATATGGTTTCAAAAGAGTTCTTAAAGTTGTCATAAAATTCTTCAGGTTGCGATAAAATTCTTTAGGTTGCGATAAACTAATCCACAGTTACGTGAAAAGTTCACAGTTGCGTCACGTTTAGCTCACAGTACCTTTAGTTGCAACAAAGTTCCAAAAGCAGAAGCTGGCGCGGGGGAAAACAAGCGATGCGTTGCTCCTGAGACCCTGGGGAGGCGTTTGCGGCAGCCCCGCTGCAGCAGCGGGCGTGTTGCGACGAATCCGGTCTGTATGGGGAGGAAGGCCACTTGTATGGATTCCGGTGCGTAGGTTCCGTAGGAAGTTTGTTCTCGCAAAGGCACGATGCGACGATCTTTGGAGGTGCGGCGATCTCCGGGGTGACGATGCGCGGACCAGCGGTGATCTTATCTCTCGCAGCTCCTCGATGCGTTGGCTTCGACGATGACTCTCGCAGCGACGTGATGCAGTCCACAAGCAGGCGGTGCGGCGATCTCACCCAGCGATGACAGGCTCTGCGACGACACTCGCAGCGATGTGTAGACTTCCTGCACCGATCGGGTGCGTCCCGCAAACAAAGGATGCGATGGCTCTGACAGCGGCAACAGGTGCTGCGACGATCTCAACCTTCGTAGCGGCGAGAATCTTCTCGCACTGTCGGGGATGCGCTCCGCAGCGAGCGATGCGATAACCTTTCCTTAGCAAAGGCTCTCAAGCTTAGTTTCCAGCTTCCCAACACAGGTACAAGTTCCAGAGGCACCACACATGGGTCAAGCACTCCAGGAAGGACAGAACTCTCTCAGTAGAGCTCAGGGGAAGCTGGGGGTGAAGTCCTTTTGTTCCTGGGACTTCAGAACAGGGAGCCAGCTCTTCTCAGGCTCTTGGAGATTCCTTTAAGCAAGGGGACACAGCACAAAGCAAAGTCCTTCCCCTCTCATTGGCAGCAAAGCAACAGCAGGGCAATCCAGCAGAGCAACAGCTGGACAATCTTCCTTCTTCAGTTTCAGCTTTCTCCTTGGCAGAGGTTCCTTCTTGATTCAAGGATAATCTAATTTTCTGTTGTCAGGGGTCCTGTACTTATACCCCTAAAAGTCTTTGTTCTCTTTGTGCAAGTGGGCCCTGAGCCCGGTCTGAACCAGTTCTGGGTGTTTCTTGAGCACTTTGTTTTCCTGGCTTCTCCTTTCCTTTCAGGGTGAGGGGCAGGGTCGTCAGCCACCCAGCAGGAGGTGGAGCCAGGATTGTGGAAGGCAGGCATAGCCCTATTCAGGCCCAGGTGCTATCTCCTCCCACCACTCAAGTTGCAAATGCAGTCATTCAGCCTAGGGCTGACTCAGCCAGCCTCCTGGGGAATCCCCAGCCCCTGTCACTCTCAAACCAGACAGTCAAATCACAAACAGGCCAGGGCACACAGAAGGGTCAGACAAGAGAACAACAACTTTCTAAAAGTGCTGTTCTCAAACACAGGATTTAAAAACAACCTTTCCAAAAAGATGTGTTTTTAAATTCTGAGTTCAGGGATACTAGACTCTTATGTCCTATCTTGTTCCCATGAGAAGAAATGCTGGTAGCCACTGTAGCCAGCATCCCCCATGTTAACCTATGGAGCAAGATAGCCTTACAATAGTGAAAAACGAAAATGGCTGTAATTCACTACCAGAGCATGTCACCTGCACCAGTACATGCCCTACCTTTCACATACACTGCACCCTGCCCAGGGGGGTGCCTTGGGCCTTCCACAGGGGTCACCAATGTGCACAAAAAGGGAAGGGTTAGGCCTGGTCAGTGGGAACACTGACCAGGAGGACATGGCAGTTCACAGACTGCACACAGGCACTGCGGTGGCAGGCCTGAGAAACCATTTTAGGGCTACTCATGTGGGTGGCACAATCAGTGCTGCAGGCCCACTTGTAGCATTTGTCATCACCAGCCCTGGCACACCCAGTGCACTTTACTAGGGACTTCATGGTGATACAAATATGCCAATCATGTATATCCAATTATAATAACAATTTACACAGAGAGCATATGCACTTTAGCACTGATTAGAGTCCTATTGCCAACAGCCACGGGTCAGGAAAAATAAGGGAGGAAGAAGCAAAAAGTTTGAGGATGACCCTGCACCAAGGGCCAGTTCCAACACTTGGGCTTTATCTTTGTTTGAAATCCAGAGAAATGAGGATTTGTATGTTAAACCCCATGGCAAGCATTAAAATATGCAAGAGTAGAGAGTAACCCTTGAAAGAGGGAGTGACAGTGCTAAAACACAATGGCATCACACGCTCAAGCTTTTGTCATAACATATATGAATTGTGTCATATCATAATTTTTGTATTTCAATTTGCTTTGTTATAACTGAAATGTATAACAAAAAGTATTTTTTCCATCACGAGTCATTGAATATGTTGCAATGTCAAAACCGCTAGAATGTGAACTTAGTCTTTCATTGCTATCTACATTTGTAACCAGCATTGTTTGTCTATCTTTTATGTTAATGGATGTGTACTACAAATGGTGGATATAAACAGTGGATTTTTGGCTTGTGAAGAAGACCGTCTTGGTGGAAACGCGTTGACCCTGGTGTGCAAATCTTTTCTGTAGAGTAATTGGACATGGAATTTCATATATATATATATATATATATATATATATATATATATATATATATATATATATATATATATATTCACTGAAAAAAACACAGGTTTCACACCAGTTATAGTTAGGAATTAGCATTTAAAAAACCTATTAAATTCACTGAAAAAACCATAGGTTTTACACCAGTTATAGTTAGCTGGAAATTTTACTCGCATAAAACCATTGAAATTCCCACGTTATAGTTAGTTGGACTCACTATAACTTGCGCGTGCAATGCACTGCTGATGACGTCACATATTACATCACTCATGACATGGTCAGTGACATCACTCATGACATCACTGATGACATCTCAAATGACATCACTGATGGCACCATCCAGTGAATGTGTGTCTTTCTGAAAAATAAATAATAGTGAGTAATGTTTAAATATTTAAATATATGTATTAATGTAACACTTTGTGTATAAGTGGCTGCATGGGTTGGTGTGTAGCTACATGTTTAGGTATATGGGTTATTAGATGTTTTTCTTAGTATCAGTATAAGTGTTTGTATGGTTTGGTGGGGGTATTACTTAGCACATAGATGCATGAATAACTGACTCTCTGTTTGTATGTGTTTTGAATACAGCACATGTGCAGGACTGTATGGGTGGATGAGTGTGTATATGTGTGTGTTAGTGAGTGAATGACTGTCTCACTAGTGTCTTTATCAGTAACTACGTATGTTTTAATGTAGTATATGTGAATATTGATGTATATAAGTGAGTATATGTGAGAGTGAGGGATTGTAAGAGTTCCTTTTTAAATTAGTATGTGTTTCTATAAGTGATTGTTTAAGAGAGTAAGTATGTGTAAGTTTCCTTAAAAGTAAAGTGGTAGTGTCTGTATAACTGTATATGCACTAAATGGATGTTTAATAGTTTATTTGCATGTGTGAGTATGTGTGACAGTTTCTTTTGGATGACTGTCGGTGTGTAACAGGATGTATAGGTGTATCACTACATATGATGAGTGAGTATATGTATGAGTGACTACATAGAACTGTTGGTGAATGAGTGGATGTGTATATAGATGGTGGAATTACTGAATTGGTTGTTGTAACTGGTATGGGTATCTCCATTTTTTTGAAAATTTTAGTTTCTATTTTTGAATATGTGTTTCAAGGGTTACATTGCAGTGAAAGGAGGTCTGTCACTCTGTCACAAGGATGGTGTCATCAGTGATGTCATGAGTGATGTCACTGACCATGTCATGAGTGATGTAATATGTGACTTCATCAGCAGTGCATTGCACGCGCAAGTTATAGTGAGTCCAACTAACTATAACGTGGAAATTTCAATGGTTTTATGCGAGTAAAATTTCCAGCTAACTATAACTGGTGTAAAACCTATGGTTTTTTCAGTGAATTTAATAGGTTTTTTAAATGCTAATTCCTAACTATAACTGGTGTGAAACCTATGGTTTTTAAGTGAATTTCAATGGTTTTTTAATAGCAAATCTTTATATGTATAAAAAATAATACATTTTAAAACGAATTTTATATTGTATAATTATGTCTAAATTTATTATTATTTTTTTTATATTTAACTTGGGGCGCGCCCTGGGGCGCGTACCGGGGAGCGTCCCGGGAGCGCTCTTGCCACGAACGAAAACAACATTGTGACGTATCGCGTACACGCGTGATGCGTCATATGACGCACAGCGTAATCGCAACCGAAAGCACGCGATCGCATACGATCGCAAAACGTCCTGACGCGCTTACGCTACGCACCCGCGGGCGCGCCCCGGAGCGCGACTACGGGCGCGCCCCGGAGCGCGACTACAGGTGCGCCCCGGGGCGCGTAGCGTAAGCGCGTCGGGTCATGTGACTTGAAAATAACACTTTCTATTGGTGCAGAACAGCTTTGGTTTCTAAATGAGTAATGCCTGGGTCTTGTGACCAGCCTGGGTCTTGTGACCTGAAAATAACACTTTCTATTGGTGCAGAACAGTTTTGGTTTCCATATGAGTAAAGCCTTGGTCTTGTGACCTGAAAATAACACTTCTGATTGGTTCAGCACAGTTTTTTTTTCCAAATGATAAAAAACCCCACCTTTCTTCCTCACTCTGACTTTGTCCTTTGACTGAGGAAGACCTGTTTCATCTACAGAGACAATTCTTTTGTACTTTGAAATGGCTACTTTAGCAGCAACAGCTGGAGCATCTGCACCACCACCACCACCACAACCACCAAGAGGACCACCACAACAATACATTGCTGGTGGAGAAGAGGAGGAGGACGAAGAGGAAGAGGAGGAGGGGAGCAGATGGCTGCCTGAAGAAAATACCCCATACAAGCCAAAAGAACACATTGTATGGGAGTTTTTTTCACTTCCAGAGGGCAAGAAAAAAGTTAATGCGGCTAAGGTAACATGTCGAATCTGTGGTGCAGAACTCTCAAGGGGCAATCCAGATAAAAAATATTCATTTGGTAATAATACCATGATTCGGCATATGACCCGGAAGCATCCTGCTAACTATTCTCGTGCAGAGATCAGGGAACTGGCCAGTCACCGCCCCCAGTGTTCAAGGACCAGCTCCAAAAGAAAGCAATCCACTCAATCGGGACCAGAAATATCAGAGGTGATGCCTTGTATCCAGGAACGATTTGGTACTTTTAGAATCACTTGTACTGAATGTGGCAAGCTCATCGCCTATGGTGAAAAGAGCGTAAAGCTGATCGTCCTTGCTGGTGAGAATCACATTTGCCTAAAAAAAAAAGAAGTAATTTTTTCCATTTTTTGTTTTTTGCTCCAGTTGAGCCATTTTCAATTCCCTTTCTCTTTGTTTCTTCCCATAAAAAATACAAAAAAATATAAAACTGTTTTGAAAAGCCAAAAAAAGTACAAAATGTTCAAAAAACATTAAAAAAAATATAAAACAACAAAAGGAATAAAAAAAACAGTTCTTTTTAGAACTACCTTTCATTTATAAAATTAAACCTATATTTTTAAAGGATCTCTGTCAATTTTTTGTCCTTAGGGTACACGTACCGGGGCGCGCCCCCCCAAAAAAATAACAAAAAAAATTTTATGAAGCGGTTAGCATGAGGAAAGGACACAAAGAGAGTTATGTTAAGAGAAAAAGAGCTACAAGATGACCACAGAGGGATTGTTTATTACATAGTAAAAAATAGAGAAGGTGTAATTGGATGAAAGTGAGAAAAGTAAAATGACTAAAGGAGCGAAAGAAATGAAGAGAGAGGAAGAACACTAAAGTAGAGATAGTGTGAGACTGTGATTGGCTGTTAAAAGAAAAAGAAAGGACAGTAAAAAATGGAGAATGAAGGGTAGTGGCAGAACCATGGTAAATGAAGAACGATGAGGGAAAGTGAGAAAAGGCCAGGTAGTATAAGTAAAGCGGGGTGAAAGAGGGAGAAAAATTGAATTAGGATAACACATGGGGAGTGACAAAGAGAGAGGACAAAGAGAGTAAAGGAAACAGTACCTGAATGGGCTTGAGTAAAACAGCAAAAAAAGATAAGTAATGCAGTGTGTGTGACTTATAGGGAGTCAGTGGGTGTAGGTCGGGGTGTGGGTGTATAAGGTGTGTCTGTGGGTGTGTTTGTGTGGAGTGTTTCAGTGTGGGTGGAGGTGAGGGTGTGTGAAATATGTGTGAGAAGTGTATGAGAGTGGGGTGTATATGTGTTCGATGTATGTGTGTGTATGGAATGTGTGTGTGTGTTTGAAGAGTGTGTGTGGGAGGATTTTTTGTGTGTATGAGGTGTGTGTGTGGTGTGTGTGGGGTGTATGTTACAGGTGTGTGTATGTGTTGGGAGGGGGATGAGGTGTATGTGTAGGAGTAAGGTAAATAATTAAGAAAAAGAGAATGAGTGAAGAAGCAAAGGAAGGGAACCGAGGGTAAGTGAAGTAAAGAATAGGGATCGAAAGAAGTTGAATATGAGAGGAGAAATAGGGAAAGGGGAGTAAACATGTAGAATAAGAATAAGTGAGAGAAGCAGAGTAAAGACACAGGAGTGAGGTAGATTGAGAAAATGTTAGTGACCTTAAAGCAAAGGGTGATGACAAACTAAATTTTTTTAGTCATACTTACCATATAATAAATGTAACTTTAATTAATTTTTTTACTACACTTTGTATCTGTGAAAAAGAGAAGAAAAAATAAGTTATAATTAGTAAAATATGTATTTTAAATTAAATGATACAAATGAAGAGGTTAAAAATCATAACGCTCTATTTAGAAATAAAGTTAGAGTGAAGGACACAGAAACGGAAATAAACTAAGGTAGAAGGACAAAAGGAGAGAAAAAGAAATAGAAGGAGAGCAAATTACAAAGAGTAAGGCATATAGATTCACTGACAAAAAGAGAGAGAAGAACAGAGAAATGAACTGAAGGTAAGAAAGATACTAAAACAATGTGAGTTAGCAAAACTAAATCAGGAAACAGAAGTAAGTAAAAAGATAATGACTGAGACAGAAAACAGTCTAATTAAGGATGCATTTAGAAGAATTAGGATTAGAAGATAACTGAGAGTAAGTGAAGAACAGTCATAGAGTGAAAAGATGAAGGGAGACAGGATAATATACAACGATTGAGGGAAATGGACTGAGGAAGTTATAAGGTAGACACACTAAGAGAAAAACTGAGTGAGGTGGAGTACAATGAGTGAGAAAAGGAAATGAGTAAGTGAGCAAAAAGAAGGAAAGAGAGGAGAAGACGACTAAAACAGTGGTACTGAGAGAAAATAATTTGGTGATGAAAGTAAAGAGAAGGACATTGAAAGAAAGGAAATGAGGGATAGTAATGGAACCAGAGTAAAAGAAATGGGATGAAAAACGATGAGAGAGGAGCAGAGAAGTTATTGTAAAAGAAGTGATAGAAGGTAGATAAACACAACTGAACATAACACAAGGAGAGTGAGGCACTGAGGACATAGAAGTAGTGAACGAAAAATAGAGAGAAGAGGTCAAAAGTAAGGAGCAAACAAAGATAAGCGAGGGAGAATGGGTGATTTATAGTGATAGAGTGCAATAATACTGCTGAGTGAGTAAACAGGAATTACTAAAAGAGCAAAGGAGGAAAATACGGAAAAGAGAAGTAAAGCAGAGAGACTGAAAGCTAAAAATGTATGCAAGGGAGAGACGGGATGCACACAGTTGAAATGAGAATGAGGGGTTGTCAAAAAAGTGGGTTACAGAGAGTGAGAGAAAGACATTATAAGTGAGTAAAAAGAGCTGAAAGAGGATGGAAAAAGGAAAGTAAGTGTCAGAGAATGGGAATACAATTTAATTTACACAATCCAAAGTATAAAATAACTTGTACAACATGTTACATAGTTTATTTTTGCTGTTCTCAGAATATATTGAATTTCACTTAAAACAGTGAGTTCAAATTACTCATCGCATGACAGCGGGAAAAAAACACAATCTAAAAGATTGTGTTTTAAAAAAAAACTTAAATACTGACAAATGACAAATGTACGCTAAACTTAGATTTACTTACTTTTCCTTGAGGCCAAGTACTGTATCATAGTGGTCCTTTTCTCGTTGGAAAGTACTTTGCTGTTCACTTAAAAATCCATTTCATCGACTTTCTATAAGAAAAGCTCCAAGAACATCTGAAATATTTTCAATATTTTCATATACTCCTTTTTTTCAGTCATGACTCTTTACTCATTCCTGCACCTTTCCATTTGGCCAAATAGTGTCAGATGTATGAGTATATGTTCAAATTAATTCTAAGGCACTCTGAAATGACCTTTTTCCCGACGTTCTGAAAGAAAGGCTCTACAACATTTTCACAATATTTAAGTATTTGTAAAACCATCTCTGACTCACTCATGTTCATCATTTTGTATAATACTAATATCACTTAATATGAGATCCACTTACAGTACCTATATGACAAGTCAATTTTTTATATTGCCTGGATCACTTTTACTCAGAATATATTTTTAAACAGCAAAATAACCTTTATTAACTGCTCCCGTCTTCATTGGCCAATTACTTTTACCTAAATTTTGGCTGCAAAAAAACACTAGGGGGTCCATTAGGATGGCGAGCGGATTGCCCCCGCCAGGCAGGCGGTACCCACCGCCGGCCTGGCGGGGGCAATCCGCCCGCCATCCTGACTCAAAACACCCCCCGCCATATTAGGATGGCATGTTTGGCCGCGGCGGACGGAAAGACCGTCCGCCGCTTTTCCGCCCCGGTCGCCTTGCGGCCGGGGTGGAAAAGGGTTTATATGGTGGCGGTGTCTATTAGACACCGCCGGCCATATTAGGATAGGCATTTGTGAATGCCTTTCCGTGGCGGCAATGCCGCCACGGAAAGGCATGCGGAGTCCCCCTGCGGGGGCCCATTGCGGGCCCCCAGGGACTCCGTGGGCATGGGGGGTGCACATGGGGGGTACCTATGGTACCCCCCTGCATTCCAATGCACAACATGACAGGCACCTCGCGGTGCCTGTCATGTTGTGCATTGAAATGCACAACGTGCATTTTTTGCATTGTGTCAGGCGGTGCTTTCAGCACCGCCCGCTGCAATGCTACAAATGCGGGAAGCGCCCGCCACTGTGGCGGGCGCATCATAATATGTAGGACGGGACCCCCCCCCTTATGGCGGGTGGTCCCATACACCGGTAGGATGTCCGCCCGTCATCCTAATGGACCCGTAGGTATGAATTTATAAAGCCAAAAGGCAAACGTGGTTTGAAAGTCAAATGAGTGTCGTTACATTGGGTCCAACCTTTAGAAGTTTTTAAATAGCATGTGTAATGCCCTGATGTTGTAGAAGGACCATCATGAAAAATAATAGCTACAGTTGCAAAGGTTCTTCCTGATATCGATAACTGAGAAGCCACGAAATGTTTAATAGAAGTTGTCAATTTAGTTCCATCAGGTCTACATCGTTGGAACATTAAAATGACATAGTGACCATAATTTTGTAGAAATAATGTGGACAGCATTGTAGACTTACATTGGGTACACACCATATTGTGATCCGCTGCTTTAACTAGATTATTAAAAGGCACTGATTTGCAATCTGGTAAAGTCAAATATATAAATCTTTCAGAGTCTATTCTAGTAGTACGTGATGAAGCACAGTTATCACAGTCATGTTGCCATTGATAAGAAAGGTTAAAAAGATTTTTTATATCTACTCCTTCATCTTCCAATACATCAAACATATACATTAAAAATTCCTGACAATCCTGCTGAATTATCTGTGAAAATTGATTTTGACCTGAACATATGTCTACAAGATTTCTAATTTCTGAAACACTTTCCATTTTTACTCTATCACTACTACATTTCTCTAACACAGAATTCAATAAACAGCACAATGTTTGTTCCCGATTTTCGCCAATCTGTTTTTGTAAATTTTGAAGAAAAAAAACAACATTAACTACTACATTAGCATAGCAGTTGACACCAGAACTGTTTTCAAACTGAAATCCAACAACATCCTCAACAGAATCCTTTTTCCTTCTGCTTACAATTACAGTTTCATCTACTTTTTGTCTTTTTGCTACTACCTCACTGCAATTACTCTCATTTCTTCTTTTTCGGCCTACCACACGTTTTTCAATCAGAGGATATTGAGGCAAATGTGGAGCATACTCTCTTCTTAACCTATTGTATTCTTTAACACAATCTAGATCAGCACACATTTTTGTTTCATCACACTCAATCAAGTACAATCCTGATAAAGTTCTGACTCGTGATAAAGCCACATATGCCATACCCTCTTTAAACACAGAACTTCCAATGTTCACCAAAGCACTATCCACACTTAAACCTTGAGATTTATGAATTGTCACTGCATATGCCAAACAAATAGGAAACTGTTTTCGGCGAACATATAAGTCTTTCACAAGCAAAAATCTAGCTGAACAACGACAAATTTGTTCTATTTCATCAATGCCATCAAATTTAATTTTTAAAATTTCAATTCCATCTCTATTTTTGTAATTCACAAAACCAACAACATGACCCATTGCTCCATTTACCAGACCTCTTTCAACATTTAAATTCCTTCTCAAAATGACACGACAATTCAAACACACATTCAGAGTCTTTTCAAAACCAGCAGTTTTAGATATACTCTTCTCTAATGAATCCAATTTTGATTTCAAATTTTCAGACAAAACAATTGTTGCTCCCATATGCTCTATTTTATCTGTAGCTTCCAGTTTCACTATCTCTTCATTTTCTAAATTTAACATTTTGTTGTTGAACATGGAACATTCTTTCAGAGTTGGCATCAAACATATGGCAGATTTCCTCTCGGTAATTTTCTTAAAAATATTCTCTGGAAGAATGTTTTCATTTGGGTACAAATTTGAAATTAACCGTCCATGTAAAGCTTCTTTCCCTTGCTGACTTATTTTTCCTACTCTTACGTCTTGTAAAATATTTTATTTTATGGTATGGATTCCATATACCACAATAACTTCTGTAACAACATGCACGATATCTACAGAAAAAAAGGTGTACATTGAATTTAAGACTCTGCATTGGTACCTACATGTTGGTACTTAAATCACCCACACAACACAACAACTCTATTCAGAGATACCCTACCTCTAAGCACTTTAAATTATTATTTTAGTGTTTCACTGAGTTTTCCCCATGTGTGGGGGGGAGGTGTGTGTGGGGGATGTGCGTGGTGTGTCTGTGAGGTGTGTATGTGTGTGTGTGTGTGTGTCTGGGGGGGATGAGGTGTATAGGTGTGTGTAGGTGTGTGGGGTATGTGGGTGTGGGTGGGGATGTGGGTGTGTAAGGTGTGCGTGTGGGTGTGTGGGGTGTTTGGGTGCAGGTGGGGGTGTGGGGGTGTGACCTGTGTGTGGGGTGTGTGTGGGTGTGGGGGGTATGTGTGTAGGATGTGTGTGTATGTGTGGGATGTGTGAGTGTGTCTGTGAGGTGTGTGTGTGTGTGTGGGGGGGAGGTGTGTGTGTGTGGGATGTGTGGGGTGTGTCTGTGAGGTATCTGTGTGTGTGTGTGTGTGTTGGGGGGGTGAGGTGTGTGTGAGTATGGGTGTGTGGGATGTGTGGGTGTGGGTGTGGATGTGTAAGGTGTCGGTGTGGGGGTGTGGGGTGTTTGGGTGTGGGTGGAGGTGTGCGTGTGTGAGGTGTGTGTGGGGAGTGTGTGGGTGTGGGGGTGTGGGGTTGTGTGCATGTGGGTGTGTGTGGGATGTACTTGTAGGTACCTAAAACAGCCACAAAATCCAAAAGCTCTTTTCAGAGCTACCCTACCTGTAATCACTCAAAATGATTATTTTATACTATTATTTTCACTATTTTTCCCCATGGTATGCTCCCTGGTACGCTCCCCGGTGCGCGTACCGGGCGCTCCCCCCGTGAAAATCGAAAAAAAAATTAAAAAAAATGTTGTCCCGCGGGACCCTTTTATGGCCCCCACATCAAACCTAGGGGGTCAGGGGGGCGTGTACCCTGCCCCCTTTTGGTCATTTCCCCCTTTGTTTTTTGCCACCTCTTGTGTCTCGATCCTACCGAGACACAAGATGGCGGCTGCTGCGGACTGTTTCGAATGTTTACAGACACCCGAGAGCCAATCAGCTTTCCGTGCGCAAGTCGCGTGGCGCGCCCGGAGCGCTCCCCGGTGCGCGTACCGGGGCGCGGCTATAGATATATAAAAAAAATGTAACCTAAATTACTCAAAATCCTCTGGAGCACATATCTTGAGACATAGCAAAGGCACATCGGGCTACCAGTCCCTACAATTTTGCCAAGTTTGGTGAAAATCCATTCAGCCGTTCGAGCTAAAAGTGCGACCGACCGCCCTATGGAAATTAACATGGGGAAAACATGTTTTGGGACCCCCCTTTTATCTCGGCCCCCACTTGACGAATCCCCCCCAAACTTTCAGAGAAGGAGCGGAGCGCCGCGAGGCAAAGTTGCAGAAAGATTCAGGCCGATTCCTCAACCGGCGCCAAAGTTATTCCAAATAGAATGTTGCGATTTCCCTATGGAAATCAATCCTAACTATAACTACCTACTGGCGACCGCCAGTAGGTAATATATATATATATTTATATATATATATATATATTCAGAAGATCGCCATTCACTGCCGCTTCACGCCGAATAACGAAAGAGCAGAACCACCAAGTAAGTGCCAGTTTCAGTGATTTATTTGTGCCAATTTGCCAGCCTGCAATCCACCATGACGCGTTTCGCCTCCACCAACGAGGCTTGATCACATGACGTGTCATAGACACAGACAAAGGCATTTATAGTGCAAATATTCAAATGGGTTTAGCTGAAGTAGTTTCAAAGCATAAACAGTGAAAAAATACTTAGTGTTTAAAAACGACAATAAAGGGCATAGTGCCCATAAGGTTCAACTAATAAACAGTCAATAATTAATTTATAAGTTGATCCTAATTACATTTATAATACATATGAAAAATTTCATATATGTACATTTTAGTTAAAAACCAAAAAACAATCCGAAAATTTCATATAAGTACATTTCGCTGATGTGTGCAAACAAATCATACTATGTACAAAACAATTGTGACAATATAATAGATAACGGAACCTTATAATAACATTTATCGTCGTTTTAAAATCAAATCACAATCATCACTTTTATGAACGTTCAAGCCTAACGGCTGAAGAAAAAATCATACCAACTGAAAACCCATGTCATTAATTCCCACTATAATGCCCTCCTTAGGGTACTGCAGATATTAAAAAAAATATTTAATGAAAGTGCAAGTGCTACATAAAAATCATTCTACAGAATTTTAGCAGGTTACCGAATCTGATCACGAATAACTCCCTTTGGAGGAACTCATAATTTTCAAGTACATTATATGGCTATATATCCCACAGGAGTGAGCTGAAAAGAATTAGAGGCAGGTGTACATATCCTCACTGGCGTTTAAACCTCCAGGATTTTTACTGTTAAGTTCTAAAATATATCTCGTCTCTAACAGGCGCAACTTAGCATCCCTGTTACCACCTTTCTTAAGGGGTAGAATGGAGCCGACGAGAAAATATTGAAGCATATTGGGGTCACTATTGTGTACAGATTCGAAGTGCCTAGCCACCGGGTAAGTCTGATCCCTTCCTGATATTGCCCTAAGGTGTTGCAAAATGCACTTGTGGGCGGGCAGAAGTGTACTGCCCACATATTGGAGCCCACAGGGACACTGCAACACGTAGACCACATATTCGGTCTTGCATGTGAGTCTCTTGTTGATGGCAATTGGTTTATCTAGGAAAGGACTAGAAATGTGTGTCTTATTTATCCCATGGCGACAGGCCTTACAGGTTTGGCACTTCTTGAAACCTGTAATGTGATCCATCCAAGATTTGGAGGTATCCAGACTACTGCTTACCAAAGCATTGGCCATGATGGGAGATCTCCGAAACGTAAGGTTCGGTTTGTTAGAAACCAGACCCCCTATGATTGGGTCCACCTTGACCAGATTCCAGTTTTTATTGAATATTCTCCTAATTGCTGAATGTTGATTGCTATAGGTAACAATGGCTCTTGCCTGTATTTGCTCATTGTTAATCCTCGCTACATCAGGTCTTTTTCTGGGTACTAGGGCTTGTTCTCTTGAGATACCCCTGGTGCGTTTGATAGCCGCATCTAATATTTCATTACTGTACCCCCTGTTGAGGAACCTGCTTTTGCTTGCTTGCTGAGCTAAATCACATTCAGTGTCCGAGCTACATATTCTCCGCAGCCTAAGCATCTCCCCGTAGGGGATACTACGGATAAGATGTTGTGGGTGCTGGCTTGTTGCATGTAGCAACGTATTCCCTGCGGTAGATTTTCTGTGTAGTTTTGTTTGTAGTGTGTTATCTTTGATGTAGACCTCTACGTCCAAAAAATGTACAGTTTCTTTGTGAATCTGTGAGGTGAATTGTAAGTTCAAATTGTTGACATTTAGTTCCCTCACAAAATCAGTGGCTTCCTCAGATGAACCATTCCAAATCATAAATAAATCATCTATATATCTAAGGTATAACATCACCTTGTTAGTCATGATATCTCTATATTGGCCCATAAGGACCTGCTCCTCCCACAGCCCCATGTGCAAACATGCGAAGCTGGGGGAGAAGCAGGCCCCCATAGCTACCCCTCTCATTTGCTGATATACCTGATTATTGAATGTAAAAAAATTCTGTTCCAGGCATAGCCTTAGCATACCAACAATCATTTTGTTATGTTGTACACATTCTATGGGGCGTTTGTCAAGGTAATGCTCCACTGCCTTAACACCATCACAGTGTTTAATCGACGTGTAAAGCGAGGTTACATCTAAAGTCATTAGGAGAAATTAATCATTCCAGTCTACTAAGGCCAATTTACAAATAAAGTCAGTAGTGTCCTTCACATAGGAATCCAGTCCCTTCACCCACTCCTGTAAGAAATAGTCAATGTAGCGAGAGATATTTTCAGTGGAACTGTCTATAGCCGAAATGATTGGCCTCCCTGGTGGCATCGAGGCATCCTTATGCACCTTAGGCAGAAGGTAAAAGGTGGGGATGACCGGGTTCAGATATTTGAACTCATCAAAGGAAATCAAACCACTGCTCCGCCATGCCATCAACTTTAAATTTTGGTCATTCCATGTTGACTTAATTATGGACAAATTGCTCTTTCTGTAGCATTCAGTGTCTCCAAGTTGTCGCTCATATATATATATATATCTTGCTCACTCTCCGTCAAACTCCCTTTCACTTGTGACCGGGTGCTCTGTATGCGGGAAGACAGACAACACGCTGGTCTTCGAGACCACAGCTTCACAGTACAAAATAACGCACCAGCACTCACAGGAACATGACCCAAACCTTTATTGGGCTCAACAGTACACCACTAAACACGTTTCGGCTGCCGCCTTCATCAATAGTGGCCGGCACCGCCATAAGGCACATTTAAATATCTAACATTCACTAACATAAACAAAGGACACCCTGTTTACATTTAGTCAGGTAGTCCACCATTTTAAGTGAGCCATTTTCACATTCACTGTTGTCTATTTGCACGCAATATTACTGAATTCTAGCCCTAGATATATATATATATATATTAGTTACAGTTAGGACCTATTACCCACAGGAAACCCGCAACATTCTATTGCCAATAACTTTGGCGCCGATTGATGAATCTTCTCGAAATTTTCCAAACTGTTGGCCAGCTCAGTTCCACTCCTTTCCTGAAAGTTTGGGGGTGATTCGTCAAGCGGGGGCGGAGAAAAAAGGGGGTCCCAAAACCTGTTTTCCCCATGCAATTTCCCGTAGGACCTTTAGCCACGGCTACAGCCCGTACGGCTGAATGGAACTACACCAAATTTGGCAAAAAGGTAGTCATCAGTTCAGACTTGTGCCTTTTGCTTAAATGGTGTTAATCTGTTTGGTAGTTCCTAAGAAAATTACGGTTAAAGTCATTTATATATCTATGGGCGCGGTGGATCCGCGGATTGTGCGAGGATTGGCATCGTAGCATAAGCGCACCGCCCCGATCACGCGCGCAATGCTGATTGGCTGTCAAGTGGTTGTCAACATTCAAAACTAGAAACTGTTGGCAGCCATTTTACGCCTCGGTAGAAGCGAGGCTGAAGAAGTCTGTGAAATATGTGTGTAAAACACGAAAAGGGTGCAGAGTAGATACACTGTGACCCCCTAGGCCTGCTCAAGTGGTCCCAGAAAGACCCCCAAGGCCCCAACATTTTTTAAATCTCGGGATGCGCGTAGGATCCGCGCATTTCGTTGCTGAAAAAACGAAGCGCGGGCTCCCGCACTTGAAAGGTTATGAGCCCTACGGGGGAATCCAAATCGCAGGGGTTAAAAAAAAATAGTGTGGGCGGTCCCAATCCCCCCCACAATGCTCCGGGGACCGCCACCCCACGGGGCTGTAACTTAATATATGTGGTGGGCTCACGGTGCCCCCCCATCCCCGGGGACCGGCACCCCCCGGGGCTTGTTTAAAAAGGGGGGCTCTGAGGCCCCCCCAGCCCCAGGGATTGCCACCCCTGGGGCTTCAAAACATTAATTGAGGGGGGGCTCTGAGGTCCACCTAGCCCCGGGGACCACCACCCCCAGGGCTTTTTCAAAGTGTGGGAGGGGGGCCGCGTGTCCCCACTCATGGAGCCCAAGATGGCCCTGGGGACCGCCACCCCCCGCTTGACAGCCAATTTGCATTGAGCGGTTGTAAACATTCGAAACCAGGAACTGTTGGCAGCCATTTTGTGGCTCAGTAGAAGTGAGGCTGAGGAAGTCAGTGGAATATGTGTGCAAAACTGAGAAAGGGGGCAGGGTAGAATTAATTTTACCCTGTAGACCTGCTTAGGGGGTCCCAGAAGGACCCCCAGGGCCCACATTTAAAAAACAACCGTCAGGTGCGTGTAGGGTTCACCCCGGCATACCAATAATCTCTTATCTTAATATTTATATTAAATATATATATATACATTTTTCAACATTAAAAAAATCGCGGGAGTCGCGCACCTACCACATCCGATATGCATATGGCGTCACGTGCTACTGTGTGTCCATTCGTCACGTAATACGTACATTTCGCGTTTGCGGCAGAAGTCGCGCACAAGTCGCATACCAACCGCGTTGGAAAGGTCGTATCCGTCGCACACCCTACGCGGATCCTAGACAGCAACCCTAAAATGACAGACACGTTTCTTGCAGTAAATGAGCAGGGTGCGCTTTGGGTGCGCAACTCCATGAAAAAGGAAAAAAATAATAAAAATAATTTAAGTATATCATAAACAATATAAAATAGTTAAAAATATATATTTTTATTTAAAACAATTTTTTTTTAAAACATATGTAATTTAATTTAAAAAATAACATATCCAAATATAATAAGATTTAAAAAAGTTGTTAAAAAATACTTAAAAAACAACAATACATTTATTTTAAAATTATCATGTAAAAAACCTTTGAAATTCCCTGAAAACACCATAGGTTGCAGACATGTTATAGTTAGGAATTAGCATTTAAAAAACCTTAAAAATTCACTGAAAAAACCATACGTTTCAGACATGTTATAGTTAGGAATTAGCATTTAAAAAACCTTAGAAATTCACAGAAAAAAACATAGATTTTAGGGGTGCAATAGTTAGCTAGACATTTCACTTGTATAAAACCATTGAAATTCCCCTGTTATAGTTAGTTGTACTAACCATAACTTGCGCGTCCGCAATCCACTGCTGATGATGTCACATATTACATCATTCATGACATGGTCAGTGACATCACTGATGACATCACTGATGACATCTCAAATGACATCAGTGATTGCATCATCCATGTGACAAACTGATATATCTCAACATACTGTAGCATAACCTTTCAACACTCATTATAAAATATGGAGTATCATGTTTGAAACCATTGACACAGTAATACAAGTTTCTAAAAACCCACTTAGTAATTCCTACATCTACACACACATCTAAACACTTACATATAGATTCAATCATACATGCTAACAAAGATCAATAGAATACTATTAAATATACTTATACACCTACTCCAACACTACACACCTGCACACATCCTAGTCACGTATGCATACATCCTACTCACTTTTGCAAACAATTGATCATACTTATATTTACTAAGATATACACTTACACAAACACCACTTTATTTATTCGTATAGTTAGAAAGTCATACTTAGTGTGTTATAAAATCACTATTACAATTATACAGTTATCCATACAGTCACTCATACAATCACTGAGTCTTAGGTATACTTATTTATATACAACAACTGTCACATACACTGCCTTTAATATTTCTAGTTTGTTGGACATATATCATTCAGAAATATATTTACTCATCACTACACCTATAAAGAGATTCACTCACTCAAAGAACTGTTTCCACATACACTCTTAACCTCATATACCTACTAAAGGAACTATTTACACATCTTTGGATACTCATACACATTCCACCGAACCACACACACATTCATTCACTATCCCATACAAAAACTCACTTAACTAATTAATAACTAATATAGACTTTCACATACCTAGTAACGAACTTATGTAGTTGTTTGCACAACAAGAGATAGAGTAATACAGGTATTCACACAGTTTAATCACTATCCCATATATTTAGTAAGACACATTAAATTTGTCACTTAGACAGTCAATCACATTGCTGCTAAATCCTCCATTCAGACACTTATACATCCACTCAGTCTTCAAGGCAGATATATATATACATATACATACATACATACATATATATATATATATACATATATATATATATATATATATATATATATATATATATATATATATATATTCACTGAAAAAACCATAGGTTATAGACCATATATAGTTAGGAATTAGCATTTAAAAAACCTTATTTTACTCACACAAAACCATTGAAATTCCATATATAGTTAGTTGCACTAACTATATATCGCGCACCCGCAATCCACTGCTGATCATGTCACATATTACATCATTCATGACATGGTCAGTGACATCACTGATGACATCACTGATGACATCTCAAATGACATCACTGATGACATCACTGATGACAACATCCAATGACTGTATGTTTCTGTAAAGTTAAAATATGTCTTACATATTGAAGAATGAGTGGATGTATAAGTGTCTGGATGAAGGATTTAGTAGGTGCGTGACTGACTGTATGAGTGAGTGATTAAATGTGTCTCACTGAATGCATGGGTTAGTGACTAAACTGTCTTAATTTGTGCATCATTATGTCTGTTGTGATGTAAACTGCTGCATGTGTTGATCATTAGCTATACGAGAGGCTATATGTGTTATTAATTGGTTGCCCAAGTATTTCTATGGGAGATTGAGTTTGTGTGGGGGTGGCTGGAAGGTGTGTGACTCTATGCATAGATGTGTGAGCAGTTTATTCACTAGGTGTATGAGTTCAAGAGTGCATGTGGAAACAGCTACATGGGCAGTTGACTGTGTGCATGAGTGTATCGATGAGTGAATGGATATCTCAATGCTACATGTCATAGTAAGTACATATGTAAAACACAGTACATGTGAGAGTTGGCATATATAAATAACTGTGCATGAGAGCCACTGAATGAGTGAGTGGTTGTATCGATCATTGTGAACTTGTATCAGGGATTGTATAAGAGAGTAAATATGTGTTAGTATATGTTTCAATAAGTAAGGTGTGTTTAACTGTATAGTTGAAGAAATGGAGGTGAGATTGTTTCTTTGCATGACTGACTGGGTGTGTGAGTAACTCCATGGATGAGTGGCAGTGTGTGAGTGTCTGTATACACTGAGTGTATCTAAGGTTATATTAGTGTCTGAAGAGGTTTATCGTATTAGCACAAGAATGATGTCAAATGAGATGTCATCAGTGATGTCATCAGTGATGTCATTTGAGATGTCATCAGTGATGTCATCAGTGATGTCACTGACCATGTCTTGAATGATGTAATATGTGACATGATCAGCAGTGGATTGCGGGTGCGCGATATATAGTTAGTGCAACTAACTATATATGGAATTTCAATGGTTTTGTGTGAGTAAAATAAGGTTTTTTAAATGCTAATTCCTAACTATATATGGTCTATAACCTATGGTTTTTTCAGTGAATTTCAATGGTTTTTTAATAGCAAATATCATAAGCTGTCGAATGTCAAGTACGTGGTAAGTAAAAACATTTTCGTGTTTATGCACACTGATCTGCTTTGAATGCTGCCCCCCACCCCTCATTTCTATTAGGAGTACTCTCTCTTTGCAGATAGTGAAGGGTAGTTAACGCAGGCCTTTGCCCCCGTTGTAATCCGTCGTGCCTGCTTCTCTCTCCATTTGATTGATTGTTCTCTTTGGTTCATTCTCTATTTACAAACAAGCACAGAGTCGCAATACTCTGTTTAGTCTTTGCAGATAGCGAAAAATCGTGTAAAAAAACAAAAGGAATCGAGCAAAATCAGTAGGCCACTAATGGGATCTCTTTTTGACCTCCCTAAAATAGAAACATTAGGAACAACCTGTTGATAATACCAATGTGTATGTACATAAGCGGCGTTCATTTGTGTTCACAGTACCCCTTGTTGATTGTTTGAATCGAGCATTGAATTGTTCGAAGTTGGTTCTCTTAAGAATCTTCTCTGCCTGCAAACGAGGAAGAATAGGAATATTCTCTCTCCCTTTGCAGATAGTGAAGGGTAGGTAACGCAAACCTTTAACACGTCGTGCCTATTTCGTTCCTCATTGATTGATTGTTTCCCCAAACATTGACTGTTTGGGAATTGGTTCTTTTTGGAGGTATTCCCTGTTTGCAAATATACGTAGGAAAATCTTTGCAAATAGTGAAAGGGTACGTAATGCGGACCTTTCTCCCCCGTTGTAATCTGTCATGCCTATCTACTCCCCACTGATTGATGCACCTGTTTCACCCGGACCATTTACTAGAGATACGTCATCTGGCCCGACCAGAGAGCACCCCTAGTGAAAAGGACATATGCAATAATAACGAAGTGATCACTGTATCCTGTTAACAGAAACTTTAGCATGAAACAACCTGGAAAGAAAAGAATAGGAAAACGAAAATCAGTAGGCCACTGATGAACATGAACTTTTATTAAACAACAGACAAAGAAACGATAACATAACTTAATGATAAAACCTATTAATGTCCTAGAAACAAGAAAACGTTAAAATATGCCAGTGGTGAGAGACCAGAAAAACAGTAAGAGAAACCAAATCACCCCTCGCTGTCCCACCGCCTGCCACGCCAAAAAAATCGATAGACTAGGGAAAATGCAAGTCAGTAGAACATCCGCCCCCACTCTGGAAACTTCCAAGGTGGGGCAGGGTTGCGGCTACGCCCAGCCGGGAGCAGCCCATATAAGGCGGGTCCTGCTGCCACGCCTCGGCCAGGAGATCCTAACGTAGGGTGTAGCCGGAGGAGAGGCCGAGGCCAGCGGGACCCGGCCAGGGGATTGCCTTTACAACGCTGAAGAGTTGCAGGGGGGGGAATATCTCCTCGACCCTCCCCTCTCTCTCCCAGTCCGGCCGCGGTGGCCCTTGACAGTTTCAGGTAGTCCCGCCACATGCTCTTCCGGTCCGGCCACCAACGGTCGGGGGGCCGAGGCCGACGGGATCCGGCTGCAGCCGATAAACCAAGGAACCCGTTCATGGGGCCAGAGCCAGGGGCGTCCGGCCGACATCCACCGGAAGCCCGGCCCGAAGACGGACGGGACACTTCTTCTTTCTTGAATAATGGCTGCGACAACACTGGGGGGGGGATGTCTTGCACATGCCTCCGACCCCACCCCCCCCCTCGTCCTCATCGCCTGGTCCGGCCATAACAAATCTCAAGCGAGACGCCGTGGGGTGCACTGGGAGGGAGAGACGGTGCGAACAGGCCTCTCCCGCCTCCCCAGGTGGAGGCTTCCCAGCTGCACCCTCAGCGCTCCAGGCGCCCGGAAAAGGGTTCTTCCACTGTGGCCATGCTGCAACGTCTCGCCCGGCAGGGTGGAGCCCGTCCGCTCATTTGACCCCGCGATCGCCAGTAGCTACCGAACTCTCAAAATGGCGGTCGACCTGGCAAGAGCGGGCCCAGCATAAAGAAATGGCCCGGTCACTGGTTGACTCCACCACCGTAGTCCTCCACGACCTTGAAGATTCTAGAGGAGCCGCGGGAGTCTCCGACCCCCGATGGGGAATGACTGCCATGATCGCCCGTGGAGTGACGAAACTGTATCCGCGGGACGTCGGCGCTCCCATGCTGGCGCCAGCCTCACTCTGAATTACTAGAATCCTGCAGACCTCAGTTCCGGTGAAAGCACAGTGTGACCCGGTAGGAAAAATTGTTGCACCCCCTCCCCTTTTTGACTGATAGTTCAAACCACCGATCCTTTCCTTTGCCCTTTTAACGGAACTTTGGACTGCCTCCCCCTCTTTTACATTTTCTAGAGAAAACAAAACATTAACCACTACATTAGCATAGCAGTTGACACCAGAACTGTTTTCAAATTGAAAACCAACAACATCTTCAACAGAATCCTTTTTGTTTCTGCTGTGACCCTGCTACAGCACAGGCATTGTCCCCAGCAGTAATTCTGCAATGCCGGTAAGAATAGCTGTGGTGCCTACTGGACTCACTCACCCCCGCGGCGCCCCACGCCGTTATTTGCTGGGCGGCAACTTACTAGACATCACTTTCGTGCCATCTAGATTTCAGCGCGTTCTGCTGCCTTGGAACTATTCGCACAACAGACTGCTACTGACGACCCACCCCCAGGCAACATCTTCTGAATTTTCATAATTTGAAAGAACTAGTAACATGTCCTCATCAGGAATTCAAAAGAAATTGCCACGGTCTCTTCGTTGTTTAAATGTTTTTACTGTTTTTGTTTTGTTGTATATATTTATATGTTATTAAAGTTTTATATTCCTACTACTTTGTTGGAGTGCTATATATTTTTAATGTGACACATAATTGTAAAAACTTTGATGTACAAAGAGTCAATACTGGAATCTTCCGCTTCAGGCTCGGTCCCCTCCCCAATCACAATACAGGATGGTTTTCAGATAGTAGGAACACGTGTGGTGTGACGGATCTCATCGGGTGTGGGCCTTGATCTACTATAACTCCTTTGAAGAGGGGTGATTCTTTACAGCTGGAGCCATAAACTACATCTGCAGGGCTAGCTGATAGCCTGGACAATCGGACACAGAGGAAGAGGAGTGTCAGAGGGTGCGGTAGTGAATAGGGCGAAAGGGAGGTGTCGGGCGGGCACAGAGTGTGATTCTCAGGGAAGAGCAGCGCAGATGGGGGGAGGTTTATTGCCCATGCATAAGACAGAGAGCGGGGGTGACCAGTGCCTGGGGAAGATGCTTGCGAGGGTGGGGAGCCATGCTACGAATCGACAGCGTGCAGAGAGTGGGTCTGGTCAAGGCATCTAAAATGGCTGCCGTGCACGACAAAAGTGTGGCATTTCAAAAAAGGCAAGATGGCGCAAACAATGTTTTTCAACACTTCCTCATTTCCTTCGAATCGAACGTTAACAGACGTTGGTGCATATTACCAAAGTTAAGCGATATTTATCGCTAACGATGCTTACCAACGAATTTTTTACCGCTAAGCATCGTCAGAAATTATCGAAGATAAACCTTGCTATTATCAAGGTTTATCGCAAATGCGATAATAAACGGCCGCAATGCATGAATATCGCTAAAAAGTCAGCGATATTCATGCATTACCGAGCTAATGCTCTTAGCCATGTTATCCACCTCCCATTGGATAACATGGCTAAGAACTGCTCAGGGCAGGTGTTACTTTTTGGAGATATTCGCGCTTAGCGCGAATATCTCCAAAAGTTGGTAATAGGAGATAGATATTTTGCATGTTGTAATGCAAAATATTGTGGTATATGGAACTCATACCATAATCTCTCAGGAAAGCAGAAACTGATCCTTTTGGGACCGCCTGAAAAGGCCTAGGGGGTGAGGGGTACTCTACTTTGCCCCCTTTTCACGTTCCGAACTATTTTATTTTACTCTCTTCTGTAATTACACAAAATAGCAGCGATAAGATGCATCGGAGACACACAGTGAGAGAAAGGAGGCCGGAGATGAAGAAGAGATGTCAAATACACATTGGAGATAATATAGTGGCAGAAGGGAAGTAAATATGAGTAAACTTACCATGTAACATAAAAATGTTGCACTCTATACTATAAGTCTCATTTTATACTACAATCACTTCGCTACAACCTCATAAATTAAAAATAAAAATGAATAATGTCTCAAACAATTTTTGATTTCTAAATATAAATTTATTCTTCAGAATTTTCTAAATTTGAAAGAACTAGTAACATGTCCTCATCAGCAATTTCCTCATGAAAAGTCTGCAATGATGATTCTTGTAACTCTATGGTCTCCAAACATTCGATAAATTCGCCATCAACAGATTGATCAAAAAAATCATTCAAGTCATCTCCTCCTTGTGACAATATTTCATTATTGGTGCTGTCAATTTCAATCAATGTAGTGGAATCATTCAAGTCATCTCCTCCTTGTGACAATATTTCATTATTGGTGCTGTCAATTTCAATCAATGTAGTGGAATCATTCAAGTCATCTCCTCGTGACAATATTTCATTATTGGTGCTCTCAATTTCAATCAATGTAGTGGAATCATTCAAGTCATCTCCTCCTTGTGACAATATTTCATTATTGGTGCTGTCCATTTCAATCAATCTAATGGAATCATACAAGTCATCTCCTCCTTGTGACAATATTTCATTATTGGTGCTCTCAATTTCAATCAATGTAGTGGAATCATTCAAGTCATCTCCTCCTTGTGACAATATTTCATTATTGGTGCTGTCCATTTCAATCAATCTAATGGAATCATACAAGTCATCTCCTCCTTGTGACAATATTTCATTATTGGTGCTCTCAATTTCAATCAATGTAGTGGACAATTCAAAAGAAATTGCCACGGTCTCTTCATTGTGAGCCATTTTATTTTGAAATTGCTTGCTGTAAATTGCAGAAAAAAATAATCACTTTCATTTATCGTTTTTAGTAATACATAATATAAAACTAACTTTATCAAGTATTTAGTATAACAGAAGGACTGCAAATAAATAACAGAAAACATTTTTCAAATTATCTTCAAGTGTACAACATAGTTCCCCTTACAAATTAACAACTCACCTTTTTAAAAGTAGGAGAAGTGTTAGTACTGTGTAAATCAAACACCAGAAATTCACCACCAAAAATTCCTCACAAATGTACCTCAGACAGTAGTATCACAAAATGGCTGTGGTTTCCTCTCATTTGACATATATACATAACCAATTAACTTTCATCACACACAAATACAAAACCAAAGTAACATTTTAATTGGTTCTAAATTTCAACACTTTCAAATGTGTTTTCCCCATGCAATTTTCCATAGGACATTTACATACGTCTACAGCCTGAATGGCTGAACGGAATTACACCAAACTTGGCAAAATGGTACATCAAACCTAAGAGGTCAGGAAGGATCTACTATGCCCCCTTATGGTCATTTCCCCGTTCGCTTTGGCCTCCTCTTGTCTCTCGGTCCTACCGAGAGACAAGATGGCGGCCGCTACGGACTGTTTGGAATGTTGACAGACGCCGGAGAACCAATCAGCTTCGCAAAGCTCCGTAACGCGAAAACTACGCGAAGCGGAGCGCTGTTACAGATATATATCTTTTTTTGAACGTTAATTTCTCAAAATCCACTGGAGCACATATATTGAGACCTAGCAAAGGCACATCGGGCTACCAGTCCCTAATATTTTGCCAAGTTTCGTGCAAATCCATTCAGCCGTTCGATTATTGACATTTAGATACGTCTACAGCCTGAATGTCTGAACGGAATTACACCAAACTTGGCAAAATGGTACATCAAACCTAAGAGGTCAGGGAGGATCTACTATGCCCCCTTATCGTCATTTGCCCCTTCCCTTTCGCCTCCTCTTGTCTCTCGATCCTACCGAGAGACAAGATGGCGGCCGCTACGGACTGTTTGGAATGTTGACAGACGCCGGAGAACCAATCAGCTTCGCTTCACAAAGCTCCGTTGCGCGAAAAGTACGCGAACTGGAGCGCTGCCCGGTCCGCTGTTACAGATATATATCTTTTTTTAAACGTTAATTTCTCAAAATCCACTGGAGCACATATATTGAGACCTACAAAAGGCACATCGGGCTACCAGTCCCTACAATTTTGCCAAGTTTCGTGCAAATCCATTCAGCCGTTCCGGCTAAAAGTGAGGCCAACCGCCCTATGGAAAACTCAATGTTAAAAACACGTTTTGGGACCCCCCTTTTTTCTCGACCCCCCCTGGACGAACCCCCCCCCCAATTTTCAGGGGCTGCTCAGAAACAAAATGTGCCATTTTCCTGAAAATTTCAGCCAATTCCGTCCACAAACGCCAAAGTTATTAGACATAGAATTTTCAAAAAACCCATAGAGAAAAAATCCTAACTATATATACCTACTGGCGACCGCCAGTAGGTAATATACATATATATATATACATACATATATATATATACATATATATATATATTACCTACTGGCGGTCGCCAGTAGGTATATATAGTTAGGATTTTTTCTCTATGGGTTTTTTGAAAATTCTATGTCTAATAACTTTGGCGTTTGTGGACGGAATTGGCTGAAATTTTCAGGAAAATGGCACATTTTGTTTCTGAGCAGCCCTTGAAAATTTGGGGGGGGTTTGTCCAGTGGGGGCCGAGAAAAAAGGGGGGTCCCAAAACGTGTTTTTAACATTGAGTTTTCCATAGGGCGGTTGGCCTCACTTTTAGCCCGAACGGCTGAATGGATTTGCACGAAACTTGGCAAAATTGTAGGGACTGGTAGCCCGATGTGCCTTTTGTAGGTCTCAATATATGTGCTCCAGTGGATTTTGAGAAATTAACGTTTAAAAAAAGATATATATCTGTAACAGCGGACCGGTTAGCGCTCTGGTTCGCGGACTTTTCGCGCAACGGAGCTTTGTGAAGCGAAGCTGATTGGTTCTCCGGCGTCTGTCAACATTCCAAACAGTCCGTAGCGGCCGCCATCTTGTCTCTCGGTAGGATCGAGAGACAAGAGGAGGTCAAAACAAAGGGGGAAATAACTATAAGGGGGCATAGTAGATCCTCGCTGACCCCCTAGGTTTGATGTGGAGGTTTTAAAAGGGCCCCGCGGGGCAAAAAAAAATAATAAAAATAATAATTGAACGGCTGAATGGATTTGCACGAAACTTGGCAAAATATTAGGGACTGGTAGCCCGATGTGCCTTTGCTAGGTCTCAATATATGTGCTCCAGTGGATTTTGAGAAATTAACGTTCAAAAAAAGATATATATCTGTAACAGCGCTCCGCTTCGCGTAACGGAGGTTTGTGAAGCTGATTGGTCATTCTGTCACTGGGCTATAGTTGGGCTACATCTGGCTGATATTTGGGCTACATTTGTTTTTTTGTGTGTCTGGCGGCCATCTTTGGGCTACATTGGGCTACATTGGGCTTCATTGGGCTACATTCGGCTAATTAGCAAATAGCTCATCGCAAACTAGGAATGGTAAAGAATCGCTATTTATTCCTTAAAGTTCGCTATTTAGGAAATGCAAATAACTTTGATGATACATATGGCGGTTCATCTCTAACAAGATAAGAAGCATAGGGATAGATTTATGATGACTGGCGCATCACCAGGGATGTGTTAGTCATTCTGTGCCGCTGTTCCGTCACCTATGGTGTGCTGCATTTACAATGCGGCGCATCATGGGGCAAAAACAGCACAGATGCGTGATGTATCTGTGCCGTAAAGGTGGCGCATTGCTGGAGTTGTATCGCAAGTGTGATGAAGCTCCAGCAAGGGTCGGGGGTGCCCCTGTCGCAGGGTTTCTGTTCTCACACAGAACTGTGGACAGAGGATTGGAACCTCGGCGAATTAGGGTGTCCCAAAACTCACGTTAGTAATCAAAAACTATTTAGCAAGCTAGGTACAGTGTCACATTGGATATAACAAACTCTCAATGTTTAGACAATCCAGAATATGAACTTATAGTACCTCAGGATACGTGGAACTCATGAACAGTCGGTCGTTATAGATTTCTTAGAAACCAGAACATGGAGTTAAGAAGAACAGATGTGTATTTGAAATGTTTATTTACTAATGCCGTCTTCTCAGGCGTAGTACCTTAGATAATAAAAGTACACATATTATCAGTAGCAAAATTACCAGCATAGTTACTAGTACATAAAAAGTGAATGGTGATAGTATGTTAACATGCTGTAAATGAATAAGAGTTAGCAACACTTATAAGCAGCCGCGGGCCGTGGAGGGAGTTACGGTGAGGCAGGGAGGCGGGGAGGGGGAGAAGCAGGGTGGAGAATACAAGTACACATATTATCAGTAGCAAAATTACCAGCATAGTTACTAGTACATAAAAAGCGAATGGTGACAGTATGTTAACATGCTGTAAATGAATAAGAGTTAGCAACACTTATAAGCAGCCGCGGGCCGTGGAGGGAGTTACGGTGGGGCAGGGAGGCGGGGAGGGGGAGGGGCAAGGTAGAGAGGGCTCCACCCTGCTTCTCCCCCTCCCCGCCTCCCTGCCCCATCGTAACTCCCTCCACGGCCCGCGGCTGCTTATATCTCACCCTCCCTAATACACATATTATATTATTTGCTAAGAAGGTCTCTTTGTGTTGGTTTAGGGCGTGTCCATACTTTAGTGTCTTAGATTTGAAGGAATCACATCAGCATACACCAGCTCTCTCTTCATGTGAACCGCATCAACTGTTGTGTATGTGTGTTCGGCAAAGCAATATAAAACCCGCCTCATGCCCAGAATTGGCAGAAGTTGCACTTATGTTATGAGTATGAAGTCGTGGAGATCAGACCTCATAACAATTCTGTATCGTGTTGTTCTTGAAACTTTAGCACTCGCTGTACAGATATAGTTTAACAAGTAAAGCAGATAGTAGACCAATAACATATTATTCTCATGTAAACCACGATGAACTACTAGGTGGAAAGCTAAAGCAACAACTAAGTGTCGTGTGCAGAAGTTGCAAAAAAGGAAAAATGGCGTTTAAACCGGTAATGAGCCCATGCTAACTTAACACGGTGTAAAGATATCCAGGACCTAGATGACACCTCCTCATGATCCGGAAACGAACTGAATAAGATAATAGAAGTGCCATCTCATGAGAGCAGATTGCAAGTTTATATGTGGACGGTCCGCAAGGTAAAGCATTAAAAACTAGGAAAATTCAATGCTAAAGAAAAATAAAACAGCCAAGTACTTTATCGAGTCTTAAGCCAATAGGCAAGGTAAATAATAAAAACTTGACAAATAAGTCAATGAATTGTCAATGAAATGCTAGTACTCAGCATATCAAACATGAAAAAGGTCTATGACATAACTGTGTATGCAAAATAAGCTGCAACAGCCTCCAATAGGAAGTCACCGTCTTCATCCGAAAACAGTTCAGCCATCCAATTTAAAAGCGGAAAAGAACATACGTGCTCTCCCAGCACCGGATCCTCTATCACCATCAGAGGACAGCTCGGTGGGTTTTCAAGAAAGCTGTGTTCCAAGAAAGACTGTGCTGCCGCCAGTAAATTCCAGGGACCAAGTAGTCCATGCATCAATGCCACAGCCATAATCCTTTCGCCAGGACAAATCAACTCGTGAGTAATGATAGGAGTCATCAGCTGATTAAAGTCGACGTCAGGAGAAACCGGTCCGCAGAGACACAAATCAATGGCCCAATCGAAATCACAGGTCAGGCAGTGAAATACAGGCTGGACACAGGTGAAGTAGGAGAACCGAAAAGATAATCCATATGCCGTGCTTAATATCGCCAACGGCATTGTGCCATAATATTCTAGCATGCGATTGCGGAACAGTGTCAGCAGCTGCAGGGTCGGAGGTTGCATAGGAGGGACATCCATATTTAAAAATGTAAAAAAGCACAAGAGCGTCCGGTGGTAATGCAAGTAAAAATGCCAATCCACGAACCAGAGTGCAGAAAATACAATGAAAGGGAGCAGGGATGACTCCAAAGATTTTCTCAAATGAAGTCACGAGACCACTGGTAACAACTTTAAAAAAGTGTGCCAGGGATTTTGTGGAGGATGCGTTAAAGATAGTCGGAAACATGTTGCTGAAATTGAAAGGCAAACCTGTGTACGGGTGTTCGCTATGTGAAGTACGAAAGTTTCACGGGCCGAACTCAAGGCCACCTCTCTCTGAGACAAAAGAGCTCTTATTCTTGTCATGCCGTTGAAACGTGTCCCAAGGTTGGTATTTGTGGCCAGATTGAAAACTCCCTATGTTCATGTGTGGGAGGAAATAGAACATTTCTGCAGCAAATAACCCGTTCACTTACTGTTACGATAAAAGGAATACTTTTAATTAACTCAGAACAATCTTCATTATTGAGCATCAAATAACTACCATTTTCCAACAACTTGAACGTGGGGATGATAGCAGGAACTGGCGTGCCTTGCAACACGCAAGCCATATTTGGTCGGTGTTTGTTGCATGAATCGTGTAACTGTATGTGCCTACACATTAGTGAATGATCTGGCGTCTCAGTGCATTCCTCTCCATTCAGATAAACTTCTTGATCATCTTTGAAACATCTGTATGTGTATGGAAGCGACCAGACCTCATGAACAAAAGCACTACCTAAAGGTTCATAAAGACCTATTGGTATATATTTCATACAATTTGAAAACTTATATAAAGCAAAAGGCAGCGTTATTAAACCGTGGATAAGGCATGTTGCCAAAAAACCCGCAATCCTCTGCTGATGATGTCACTGAGCATGTCATGAATGATGTAATATGTGACATCATCAGTAGTGGATTATGGGTAATAGTATCTCTAGTTTACTCCCCTATAGCTGTCTTTCTTTTAACATAAGTGTGTGTTTCCTTCCCTTATACTTACTGTTTTTGGTTCGCTTCCAGTTCGCGTACCAGCGAGCGAACTAGGAAGCGAACTAAGAGAAATAGAGGTTGGCACAGTTCCAAATATTGTACCAATTTTTTAATAACGGGGAGGTAGTTCTGAAAAGAACTTTTTTTTTTATTTTTCTGAACATTTTTTTACTGTTTTTGAATTTTTCGGAACAGTTTTATATTTTTTTGGGTTTTTCTTGGAGGGGGCAATGAAAACGATTCATTGTAAAGGGCTCAACAGGAGCAACAAAACAAAAAAAAGAAGTATTTATTATTTTGGGCGTTTCGGACAAACTTGCATATGATAGTCAATAGCTCTGTTGATCAGAGTGATGCTTCTTTCTCCGTAGGAAATGAATCCATCGCAAAATACGCAGGTGTGTTTTACTTAACCAAATCTCATTTGTATATTTGGCACCATCTCCCTGCCCTCTGGTCCCGTTACTTCCGGTACAACAGATCTTCTGGCCATAATAGGGAGATTATCTAGGTCGTTCCGAAACTGTGCAGCACTGTAGTTGTTAGGATGCCACCTAGTCATATGGCGATGCATTGTGTAGTTTCCGAAACTGTATTTTTTGTCGGTCCCTCTGGACAGTCTATCTTGACATATAAGGCAAGTTACGTATCTTGCATTTACTTTTTTCTGACCTTTGGGAATTTTAAAAAATTGCCAAATGAAGTTTTCTTTCCGGTGAGACGTCTTGGGCTGCTCAGGCAAAAACTGCCTCTCTTCGTGCTCGTCCTCCTGTTCCTCTTCTTCTTCTTCTTGTTGAATTACAACTTGAGCAGGTGGTCCACTCTTCCTTGGATGTGGTGGAGGTGGTGGGGAAGCACCAGCTGAAGCTACTAAAGGAGCCATTGCTCAGTGATCACAAAGGGTCTTTCTCTCACAATGATGAAAGTCAGAGTGAGGAAAGAAGGAGGGATTTTCATCATTTGGGAAAAACAAGAGTTCTCAACCAATCAAAAGTGTTCATTTTAGATTATATGACCTAGTCTTACATCATTAGGAAACCAAAAGTGAAATGAACCAATGAAAAGTGTTATTACCAAGTCACATGACTTGCTGTGTTTACGTTAAGCGCTTTGCAGGGCCTCCCGGTTTGCTTCCAGAAACCTGCGCTTTGGCACTCGCTTCGCGTACCAGTTCGCTAACGTAGCACGTCATATGACGTATCACGCGACAACGTGGAACGTCATGCGGACGGGAGGCGTCACGATGTTGTTTTCTAACGCGGCACTTGCGGTAAAGAAACGTTTACCGGCTCGCGGTCTATTTCGCGGCATCAAGGTCAGCTAACGGGAAGCTTCCCGATTCGCGAAGCGGGAACGAAGAAAAAAAAATATTTTAAAAAAAAATTATTCATAAACATATAAAATATATTTTTGGATTTAAAGAAGAATACATTTTACAGCTACAGATATTAGCTGTTAAAAAACCAATGAAATTCACAGAAAAAACCATAGGTTATAGACCATATATAGTTAGGAATTAGCATTTACAAAACCTTGAAAATTCACTGAAAAAACCATAGGTTATAGACCATATATAGTTAGGAATTAGCATTTAGAAAACCTTATTTTACTCACACAAAACCATTGAAATTCCATATATAGTTAGTTGCACTAACTATATATCGCGCACCCGCAATCCACTGCTGATGATGTCACATATTACATCATTCATGACATGGTCAGTGACATCACTGATGACATCACTGATGACATCTCAAATGACATCACTGATGACATCACTGATGACAACATCCAGTGACTGTATGCTTCTGTAAAGTTAAAATATGTCTTACATATTGAAGAATGAGTGGATGTATAAGTGTCTGGATGAAGGATTTAGTAGGTGCATGACTGACTGTATAAGTGAGTGATTAAATGTGTCTCACTGAGTGCATGGGTTAGTGACTAAACTGTTTTAAATTGTGCATCATTGTGTCTGTTGTTTTGTAATCTGATGCATGTGTTGATCATTAGCTATATGACTAACTATATGGGTTATTGATTAGTTGCCCAAGTATTTGTATGGGAGACTGAGTGTGTGTGTGGGTGTCTGGGAGGTGTATGACTCTGTGCATAGATGTGTGAGCAGTTGATTCACTAGATGTATGGGTTCAAAAGTGCATGTGGAAACATCTGTATGGGCGGTTGACTGTGTGCATGAGTGTATTGGTGAGTGAATGGATATCTCAGTGCTACATGTCAAAGTAAGTACATATGTAAAACACAGTACATGTGATAGTTGACATATATAAATAACTGTGCATAAGAGCCAGTGAATGTGTGAGTGGCTGTATGGATTATTGTGAACTTGTATCAGGGATTGTATAACAGAGTAAATATGTGTTATTATATGTTCCAATAAGTAAGGTGTGTATAACTATATAGTTGAGGAAATCGAGGTGTGATTGATTCTTTGCAAGACTGACTAGGTGTGTGAGTAACTCCATGGATGAGTGACAGTCTGTGAGTGTCTGTTTACACTGAGTGTATCTAAGGTTATATTAGAGTCTGAAGAGGTTCATTGTATCATCACATGAATGATGTCATCAGTGATGTGATCAGTAATGTCAAATGAGATGTCATCAGTGATGTCATTTGAGATGTCATCAGTGATGTCATCAGTGATGTCACTGACCATGTCATGAATGATGTAATATGTGACATCATCAGCAGTGGATTGCGGGTGCGCGATATATAGTTAGTGCAACTAACTATATATGGAATTTCAATGGTTTTGTGTGAGTAAAATAAGGTTTTCTAAATGCTAATTCCTAACTATATATGGTCTATAACCTATGGTTTTTTCAGTGAATTTTCAAGGTTTTGTAAATGCTAATTCCTAACTATATATGGTCTATAACCTATGGTTTTTTCTGTGAATATATATATACATATATGTATGCATATATATACACCTACATATATATGTGCAAGCAATAATAACACACTTATAAGTAAGCAAATGCAACTGTTAAATGCATGGAATGAAATACAAGTAGATAAGTATACTGGGCGTTCACTGCAAGACATAAGCACTGTTAAATGCAAGTAATCAGAAAGATATATACACTAAATACATCAGATGATTATAAACACTGGGGACTTGAATGTGCACCCAGACACACTCACACATCAAAATGCCAATAATCAAAGAAAACACATCACCCGCTGCAAACACTGCATCTTAGCCCACTCCAGACTGGGTGATTCACAGCTAGGGTCAAGAGACCTAACAAGCTGGGTTCCTACACTGAAGTAGATGCATATGCCTCTATTCAGGTCCAAAATCCTGCTTTCCAAGTCAACAAACCCCAATAATTTTATCATCTCAAAGCACTAGAGGTTTCTGAGAGTGCCTCCTCTGCACCAAGGAAACTTACCAGAGTTGGCCACTCTCCATGCAAGCATTCCAAAGGCAAAAAAAGTTCTCACGTATCCTTCTGCGATCTCACATGTTTCAGCCCCTTATCTTAACGAACCTTGAGAAAGTACAAAACGATTTCCAAAACTACTGAAAATAATCTGTAGAAGTACAGGAAACAATGTCTTAAAGTACAGAAAACAATCTTGAACATCAATAGCCTAAACAACTTGAGTAATATGGGGGCCTGTTTGCGCAAAGCTCAAGCTAGACAGAGTCAGAATTCAAGATGGCATAAGGGCATGTCAAAGCCAATGGTAAGACCTTCATAATCCTTCCCAATGTACAAGACAAAGCACATTTGTGCACCACTGCCTATAGCCCTACACACTTCATCTCCCAATGTTCAACATATTACACATTTGAACACCACTGCATATAAAACTTCATTTCAGGACCGAGAAGTACATTTCACACCTTCTCTCTCTCTCATGCTTTCAAATGCACATCCCACACATTCTGTTCCTGGCAAGACTGTTCTACTCTGTGAAAGCACTCCAACTCTGCAGCTACGGGGAGACACGAAAGAAATCTTCAAGGAAAAGTGCACAGGCAGGACAAATGATGTCGTACATTCAAAAAAACACCTAAAGTCAATTAAAATAATGGTAGTCAAAGGTCATCACATGGTCCCAATATATGGGAGTGCCTCTGGCACTACAGCGGCTCGTCTCAAGAAAGGGGCATCTATTAAGTGCAAGCGTGGCATGGAGTGCTTGGAAACAAACAATATTTACAATTCAATACAGTTACAGTGCCAATAGCTAAAAGTCTTGTAAATGTGAGATCTATTGCATTACAAATGCTTCTTCAGCAGTACAATTAGCAAGACTTGGATGTGGGACGTGGGCTCCTTAATCCCTGCAGCAGGACACAACAGTTAAGTAGAAAAGCTACAGGAGCCTGGTGTCAGACTTCTTGAGTTAAAAACTGTGCAATGACATACCAAATTGAGACTGAGAGATTAATTTGAATGAAATTCCATCCGTTTATGGGATGGGGAGGGTGCTGTGCACAGCTCAAGAGCGATGGAACTTCTTAAAAAAAACACCAATAACTGAAATAACGTTACATTTAAAGAAAAATATGACTAGAAACCGGAAAAAAATGAAAATGCATGTTTTGACAATGTTGCAGTGAAACAACTAATTTACTCTATCTTGGAGCACAAGGAGGATAAATAAGCAAAGGAGAGAGAGAGACAAGAACAAATGAGAGACAGAGTGGATGTAGAAACAGAGAGGAGAGGAAAAAGGGAAAAGAATTGAGGGAAAGAAGAGAGGGAAAAAGGATAGAGAGGAGGGAAATAATTCTAGATAAGCACATAGAATGAGTGTGAGCGGGAAAAGTTAAGGAAAAGATGAAGGGCCCGATGTAGGTAGCCAAATACCGGTCGGTAATGGTCGAAAATCGGTAAATTCGGCCATTACCGACCGGTATTAGTGCATCGAGATGTATGTCACCAAAAGCTTACCGAATTGGTAAATACCAGTCAGTAAAACACCGAATCGGTATTATACGATTCGGAATTTACCGAATACATAATCTCCGAATCGGTAAATAAGAAATGGTAAGTTACCGAATCGGTAAATACCGATTTCATATTTACCGAGTCGGTAAATAAGAGGTGGTAAAAAAGGCCATTTGAGATGTAGCAAAGTCAGGAAATACCGAATTTCGTGATATTCGGTATTTAAGAGTCGGTATTTAACATGGATTGGAAGCAGGTGGAAACCAGGAACAGGATATATAAGAAGATCCCAAAATGCAACAGTACACCCACAATGGCGGCCTTCTACGTAATTGCAAGGCGACTATGGATACAGGCAGCAGGAGAGAGGGTCTGGCTAAGGGAGGAGCAGGTATATAGGCAGAGGATCACCCTCTTCCAACTCACTGAAGCAGAGATCCTGCAAAGGTACCGACTCCACCCCAGAATAATCCTGGACTTGATCAGGGACCTCCACCCATATCTGGAACACCCAACCCCAAGAGCACACGCCATCCCACCCCATGTACAGGTGCTGTACTGCCTACACCTTCTTGCCTCTGGGAGCTACCAGCACGTGATAGCCACTGTAGGTGGGGTGTCCCAGAGCTGCCTGTTACGCTTCTTCAGAAAATTCCTAAACGCCATGATGCAGAGGATGGAGCACTACATTGAGTTCCCTGAGAAACCTGCAGAACTAGCAAGGTCAAAAACCGAATTATATCAACTTGCACAGTTCCCGCACATAATAGGCTGCATCGATGGTACGCACATCCCACTATGCCCACCTGCAGCAACTGAGCACATTTACAGAAACCGGAAGTCCACACATTCAATCAATGTGCAGGTGATCTGCAACACTAGCAACATGATAACGGACATTGTAGCGAAATATCCTGGGAGTACCCACGACTCCTACATATTCACCAACAGTGGGATATACAGACGCCTTGTTGCTGGTGATTTTGGTGATGGATACCTACTGGGTAAGTATGTGTTAGACACCCTGACAGTTCATGCAGAAGGAGCACTCCTGAGTATGTGACTAATCTCATTATCCTTTCCCACCCAGGTGACCGTGCATATGCCCTGCGTTCATTTGTGCTCACCCCTTACCTGAACCCATCCACCAGGAGTGAAAGGCGCACACAGAACAACACGTTGCGTGGTGGAACGTACATTTGGGCTGCTGAAAAGTATATTTAGGTGCCTCCATAAGAGTGGAGGTGCACGGCAATACACGCCAATTATCTGTTGCAAGATTATTGCGACCTGCGCCATGCTGCACAATCTTGCCACCAAGGAGGGCACAGAGATAGAACTCACATATCATGAGGACATTGATGATGGGACAGTACAAGCAGATCACAATGCAGCAGGAGCAGCACCAGCAACAGATGGTCGACTGCGACGTGCTGAAATTGCCAACAGATACTTCTAATTGAGCGATGACACACAGCCAGGTCCAGTGATTGTAACACTCACTTTAATGTACACAAGTGCACCTTCCAAAAAAACATTAATCAAATTAAATGCACCTTGCACAATGTTTTGCCAAAGTTTCCTCACTTTGACCTGTCCTGTGATCAATATGTCTTTCAATGCTTGCGCTTACGCATGATGCTTTGCGAGGCACGGGGCTGGGGGTCTACATGTGCAGTGGTGCCGGTGTCTTCGCCATGGAGTCTGCTGCTCCTACGTATGTCCTGAACAGGCGTGCTGGACCCACTCCTGCTTGTTGACTCCTCAGTGTCCCCAACAACTATGTTGCCACCTGTGGCTGTCAGCTGTGTCAACATTGCCTCCATTGCTGAGGTCACCCTCCCTATCCCCCGGGACAAGTCACTGCAGCAGTGAACAATGTCAGTCTGCAGATTAACAGAGTGGCGACACTGCAGGGTGGTGGAAGTTGCCAAGCGGTTAATCAACTGATTGAGCAAGCCTGACCTCGCGCCTATACCTGCGCCTCTTGGTCACTTTGCAGCCTGTCACAGAGTGTGCCCATGCGCACCTCCATGCCCCTCACCCCCTCTGCCATGGGCTCCATCCCTTTGCCCATTGCCTCCATCCCTTTGCCCATGGCACCTATCCCCCGATCAATGTCCGACATCCTGGTATTCAGGCTGCGCACCTGCCGGTGCACAGCCATGATTCCTTTGGCCTGCATACGCTGGACTTTCACCATTGTGGCTTCAAGCCCAGCGAAGACACCCTGCACATCCTGCCCCTCATCTTGCTCTCGTGCCCTACGGACATGGTCACCTGCACGGCCAGATCCCAGTGAGCCAAGTTGTCCAGCGTGGTCAGACATTGTTGGTGTAGTAGGTCTGGGAGCCACTACCACTTCCTCATCGGAGCTCTCCAGGATCCGTAAAGGTGGGACATCCTGCCTCCTTGGCCTCACGCGCACAGGGGACCCTGAGCTGGGTGTTGTGGCTCCTGCTGGTGCTGGTGGCTCCTGCTGGTGCGGGCTGCTTCTGTGTGTCGAACAGCAGGGGCGAGAGTGGCTGAGCAGTGGTGTCGTCCTCCATTGCTGTGGGTGCCTGGGGTGTGGATGTTTCCTCAGGGACAGTGCTAGGTCCAGCAGTGTCTTTTGCCTTCTCCCGCGCAGACGATGTTGTGGCACTACACTCCCCTCCCAGCGCTGCTCTGCGCGATGACTCTCCTGTGAACAGACATGGACAATGATCAGCTGCCTATTTTCCCAACACAGATTCCTAACACACATTTTCATTTGCCTAGACTGTTTGTGCATGGGGAGTGTGGCATGGCATGCAGGGTTCGGTGTTGGCAGCTTTGATGTATGTACCTATGACTACAACTACCATGATGCATTGCTGGGGACTACAGTCATGTGTGCTGGATTGTGAGTGATTCACCCACATTGGGGAAGGGGCCTGGGAATGGGTGGGGTACATGTCCATGCATCTTACCTTTCTTACTTGCAGCTCTGGCTGAGCTATCAGCATCCCCAATCTCATGTATGCTTTCAGGCTCCATGGTTGATTCCACGAGCTGCTCCAGGTCGGTGAGGCTTGGGGCACGGCTCTTCCCCCCACCGGTTGCTGCTGATTCCTTCCTCTGGGTGGCTAGATTTTTCTTGGTGGTGATCCTCAGATCATACCACCTCTTTTTCATGCAGAGACTGTTTCCCGAACAGCTGGCTGCAGTGCTGCACAACCTCCTCCACCAGCACCTGGAGCTCTGTGGGGCTGAATTTCATCTTTCTCTTTCTGTCCCCTCCATCCTTTTGTGCCTCCTGGGACTCCATGCTGTTTCTCTTGGTCTCACTGTAGCCTGCTCCTCTGTCTCCCTTCCAGCTCTCTCTGCAGTTCTGTTGCTCTGCACCTGCATGGGTGTGGCCACCTCCAGGTACTGGGGTGTGGTACTTGCACCTGATTGGCTGATCTCTCAGATGCTAGGATGTGGGGTGTGGTGGGTGTCCCTGATTGGTGCACAGGCTCACATGTCATGTATTCGAAATTTCGAGATCGGATTTTACCGATTTGGTATTTACCGATTCGGTATTTACCGATTCGGTAAATTCCGATTCGGTGTCTCCCATTCATTCCTATGGGACTGGAAGGCCATAGGGTTGTATGGGTGTTACCGAGTCGGATATTACCGATTCGGTAGATACCGATTCGGTATTTACCGACTTTGAATACCGATTGATACCGAATCGATAACTGAAAAACAACCCTATAAATAATATTTCTCAGCTGAAACTGCTTACAACTGTCTATGCTGATTTGTATGCCATTGTACCTGCATTATTTTGGTTATTACTGAAAAAAATTACATTTTGCAGAGACTCCACAATTTTCTTTTGTAATGTTGTCACAATAAGTTACCAATTGTTTGAATAAACATAAAAACATTGAAAATCAATTAATATAATTAAAAAAAAGTTTTTGTAGGTACGTAGGATCTGCTTTTATCGTTCCCCCCACTTTTTGCCTGGTGCTAAGCTGTTTTTGACTAGTTTGAATGGGATCCTGCTAAGCAGGACCCCAGTCTCTTTGCTTTCTCCCTTAAATTGTTGTGCTCATTACTCAGGTACATCCCAGATTGGATGCTGGGGTCCCCTGAGCAGTCCCAACTATACGGTACTAAGGTACCCAGGGCATAGGTACCACTTAGGTCCCCCGTGTGCTGAAGAATGCATTATGCCACCCATGGGAGAACATTCAAAATGGAACTACATGCTTCTAATTGCAGCCTGTGTAAGGTGGTGCTAGCACCCCTTACAAAAGATATATGTTTCCTATATCTAGGGTCACTGCACTTAAAACCTATAAGTCACCCCTACAGTAGGGCTCCTCAATTCTGAAGGCAGGGTGCTTGGTTCTATGTGTGAGGGTGCCCCTGCACGAGCAGGATACCCCTACAGCCTACGGAGTCCATTCTCCCGGGTTGTAAGTGAAGCAGCTATATACCATATAGAGGGGCACCACATAATTAAGTTATGATCATCTCGAAATTAGCTGCAATGAATCCTATCATGTTTGGTATCACTGGAAGAGCCCTTTATCAAGTTCTTGGTGCTCCTGGTACCAGTCTTCTAGACCCGGACAGCACAACATGGCTGCTGCTGACCAGAGACACGATTCTGCCCTCCTGCTGCTGGGCCTAGCACGAGCAGGGGAAGGCCGAACTTGCCAGCACCACTCAGTCTGCATGGGGTGCACATTTGATACCTCCCTTCATAGTCCAGTTCAAATCAGCTCTGGGAGCCATGGGCTCCAGCTCTAGCGTGAAACTGGACAAAGGACATGGGAGTAACCTCCCTGCTGTCCAATCCCTCCCCTAGGCGAGTCCCCTGAATTCTCCCAACCCTTTCTTTAGGGTACTTAAAGGCTTTTCGTGGGTGTAGGTCTCTAGATTTGTCATGGGACATGATTCAATGCAGACACCACTTCAACTTCTACCTTCTGGGCACTCTGAACTTCGCTTGACCTCGTTTGGGCTTGACTTTGTCCCCCATTCAGCCTGCTGCATCCTCTGTGCCTGTGCACCATACAGGAACCTTCAAAGACCTGTGGGCATCCAAGATACTTGAAGGACTCTCCCTTGAAGTGAAGGAGTCACTTCCCTGCATCTGCAGGCACCGCAACTAAACTGACCATTCTGCTGATCCTGAGCTCCTACGGACTCTGAAAGGTTCAATAACACAGGTGGTGGTTCTCCACAGCTTTTGAGGCCTGCCCTGCCCTCTCACCAAGTTTGAGGCCAGTATCCCTAGTTGGAGCCACAGGAATCGAACCCCTGTGCACCCCTTTGACGTGCAATTGCAACAGCTTGTTGGCTTCTTTCCACCAAGATCTTCAGGCTCCAAGTAGCCCCAACCTCAAGCATCCCCAGTGACTAAAGTCTTCATCTACATTGCATCATTTGCACCGTGGCCTGCATCTTTTGGTGAGCTGCTCGAGGTCCTCTTGTGACCCCAGTGCCTCTGGCATGTGGGTTCTGTTGAGGGTCACCTTTGTTTCTTTTGTGTTCCCCATGATTGCTCGGGCCTGCCCTGATTCCCTTGCTTGTGGTAAGTCTCCTAGACCTTGCTAGTCTAGACATTGCACCTTCTTCGACTTCCACTTTGTGTGCAGTTGCCAAGGCTTGTTGTTGCTCCCGACGGACACCGACCCCTCAACTCTCGACATTTGGCATGGGACAGCTTGTGCCTAGCTCCTGGTCTTCCTCAGCATCACCTGGTCCTCACAGCTGCAGAATCACGGTCACCATCAACTCTCCTGCACCTCCCGACATTGGTGGGCCTTTGTCTTCGAGGTCTCCGGGTCACTCCTGAGTCCCCTCTGCTTGCAGGTACTTCTCATCCTGAATCCACCTTCGGATTCTCCAGCAGGGCATTTTCCTGAAGTCCTCCACTGGGTTCGATGGCGGTTTCCAACACCACTTCACACCTATGCACCCAGCTTCACTGGTGTAGGTAACGTGGGTACTAGGGTATCCATGGGTGGGGTAGCTTTTCAACCTTTTGTCTTCCACGGGTTTCATCAGGATCCAGTGGGAAGGGTCCTTAATCTTTAAAATTGCAACTGCTAATTACATGTTGATTTGTACGGCGAATGTGATCATGTTCCCACAATGCACACGATCTCCGTGGGGCTCCTAGTCACTCACCTTGAATGGTTCCTTGGGTCCTTAACACTTCTTCATCCTCTGGACATTGTCTTGACACAAGTTGTGGTTCTTATACCATTTTCTTATTATATGGTTTGATCCCCCCCGGGGTCCACAGTGTATTCTGTGCTATATACGTAATTTCTATGCAAAATATTGTGTGCATTGTGCATATCTTCGGATTGGAGATATCTGTATGTGTTAGTGAGTGTTATATAATAAATACATTATTTTTAGGTTTAAAGAATTTTATTGCAGTTTAATAAACAAGGAAAAACAATACATACAATGAATACAGTCATCGCAATAACGTAATGCAAAGTCTCTGCTCCAGAAGCGCCTTCAGAATCCCATACATTACTATCCGAGCATTTGTAGAGCCTCAGTCTAGGTGTGAGTGCCGTGATGACAAATTCCAGAACCAACAACCCCCCTCAACTCCCCCCTCCCTGCCCTCCCTCCAGAACCCCCTTCCCCCCTCCCCCTGTGCTGAGCGAATGTCTTACACCTCCATCACCTGCGCGAAGGATCCACACCTCCCATCATGTCCTCCCTCCATGTCAACTAGGCAATCGGGGACGTCAGTCGCATTAGCCTAAGATATCGGGGACAAGTAATTTCTTTGAATTCCGACTGTAGTAAAGTATGGAAAGGCTGCCACAGGTCCTCAAATCTGTCCACCTCGCCCGCCACCGTGAGGGACAGCTTCTCCATTCCCAGAACGTGCCATAACCTGTGCAACCAGCCTACGGTGGTAGGAAGGGTGGTGGTACGCCAATATATGAGTATGTTCTGGATCGCCGAGCCTAAAGCGATCGCTATCTGTCTGCCCCTCCTGGATCGTAGAGGGTACATCAAGCCATTAGGTAATCCTAGCAGGACATAGGCTGGGAAGCGAGGCAATTCAATGTTAAAGCACTGGTCTATCTCGTCTAAGATCTCCTTCCAATAAGGACTCAGTAACGGACAATCCCACAAAATGTGTGTAAGCGTGCCAGTTTGTCCGCATTCGCGCCAACAGGTGCTCGGGATGTTATGGTTCATTTCATGCAACCTCTGAGGCGTGTAGTACCAGTATGTGGATATCTTAGTAAAGGTTTCAGTGAGCCCAGTGTGGTATGCTGAATGACGCGCCCGGTAGGAGATATCGTCCCATTCCTTGTGACTCAGTTCCCTCCCCAGCTCCCGCTCCCAGCGAACCCTTCCGGGGTTATGGATGTGGTAAGGGGGGGGTTGTAAGAGTCGGTATAGGTCTGAGATGAGCTTGGCGTCCGAGGAACGCGTCGCCAGCCACATCTCGTATGGGGTGAGTTTCCGGTCGGCCAGGTCCCGCACTTGCGACTGAAGCGCCCAATGGCGTACCTGCAGATACCGCATACGCTCAGTCTCGGGCAGGTGGTAGTCCCGGCGGAGGTCTTCAAACAACACGGCACCCTCCGGACCGTATATGTGAAACAAAGCGCAGCATCTGGCTGCCCGCCAGAGCGAGAATGCGCCAGGTTCCATCCCGGGTTGAAAGTCGGGGTTCCCAATCACTGGTGTAAGCGGTGATGGGAAGGTAGTGAGCTCATGCGTAACATTCACGGCGTCCCACACACGGAGCGGAACCTGTGTGACAAAGGACGCATAGAGATTGGGGGGCGGTGACATCTGCGCATGAAGGGTATCTCCTGTAGGGTCCTGCCCGCCACTGCCTGGTCCTGAAACAGCCAGTGTCTGTCAGATTCCCATTTGCTCCACTCCACCAGATACCGCAACTGCGCCGCCTGAAAGTACTTGTGTAGATCCGGAATGCCAAGTCCACCGGACTCAGGTGCCAGCGTGGACAAGGCTCTCCTGAGTCTGGGTTTGCGGCCCTGCCATACAATGCGTGCGATATCGATCTGAGCCTGTCGTATCCATCCTTTCGGCGGCTGGAGCGGCAGGGCCCGGAACAAATACAGTACCTGTGGCAAGAGAGTCATCTTCACCGCAGCGATCCGTCCCAGCAACGATAACGTGCCTTTGCTCCAACGGGATAGTTCCTCCTTAATTTTCTTGCCCAGGGCTGCGTAATTAGCAGTCACCATGGCAGGCAAAGTGGGTGCCAGTAGTACGCCCAGGTATGGGACCAGATCTTTAGACCAACGCATAGGGAATCGTCCCTGTAACTCAAGTCTCGTAGCAGTGGTGAGAGAGATGTCCAGGGCCGCCGACTTTCTCATATTCATTTTGAAACCAGCCACCGTGGCGAAGGCGTCCATCTCGGCAATGCCTCCCTCGGATTGTCAAGCATTAAGATCACATCATCCGCATACAAACTAATGGTGTGAATGTATCCCCCCATCAGGACGCCAGTCACCTCCGGGTTTCTGCGAATCCTCTGGGCAAATGGCTCCATGTAAAGAGCGAAGAGTAGCGGGGACAGTGGGCACCCCTGTCTGGTTCCCCTCTCTATCACGAATTGGCCGGAGCTGCACCCATTCACCCGTACCATCGCGGCAGGGGATCTGTAACAGTTAAATATGAAGGTGCGGAACTTCTCACCTATACCCAGTTTGCAGAGCACTTTCTCGAGGTAAGGCCAATGCACCCGATCGAACGCTTTCTCCGCGTCAACCGAAAGCAGCATGCGTTCCCCGGGAATACGGGAGGCCTTCTCTAGGATGTGGACCACCCTCTTAGTGTTGTCTACCGTTTGTCGGCCTGGGACAAACCAGGCCTGATCCGGGTCCGCTAGCCCCGGCAAATGTGGCGCCAAACGTGCTGCTAGGATCCCCATGTAGAGCTTGAGGTCCACATTCAGTAGCGAGATCGGCCGGTAGGAGTCACATTGAGTCCGGTCCTTCCCCGGTTTGGGGATAACCGATACTGTTGCCCGTAGCAAATCCGGAGGGATAGCCCCCGGCTCAGCAAAGGAGTTAAAGAGCCGTGTCAACAGTGGCGCCAGCTCCTGACAGAACGTTTTGTAAAAAAGTGGGGTGTAACCGTCGGGACCCGGGGCTTTCCCATGTTTGAGTCGGGAGATAGCCACAATCACCTCCTCCGGTCTAATGTCCCGCTCCAGGTGTTCCGCCTGTTCCGGGGTAAGGACGGGGAGGTCGACCGACGCGAGGTAATCATCCTCGGCCAAGGCCGAGGGGGGCTCGCCCGCGTATAGGTCGGCGTAATAGCGACGGAACCCGTGCGCAATCTGGTGGTCCTCCGTAGCCAATGTTCCGCCAGGAGTGGACAGTTCCTTAACCCGCTGGTGCTGGTGCTTCACCCGAAGTTTGTTCGCGAGTAGTCGGCCGCATCTGTCACTGCCAGTGTAATACGCGTGCTTCAGGCGCAGCGCCGCGTACTCCGCCCTGTCCATGTCTAGCGCGGAAAGAAGCTTCCGGGCTGCTTTGAGTTGCCTCCAGACTCTGGGGGCCCCCGTCCTCTGATGCATCTGTTCCAGTTCCCGCACCGTATTCATAAGTTCGTCCCTTTTCTGTTGTCGTTCCCTATTCTCCGCGGAGGAGATGGCGATAAACTCACCCCGGAGCACCGCCTTCAGGGCGGCCCACTGCGTCGCCCGGGTGGTATCTCCATTCTCATTGTGTTCCCGATACTCAGTAATTGCGGCGCGTACCTGTTTCACGACCGTCTGTTTATGTAACAGGGTATCCCGAAGACGCCAGACCCCTCGTGAGGGAGACACCGGCGGCAGTTGGAAAGAGCCCGATACCGGAGCGTGGTCAGACAACGTAAGGACCCCGATATCGGAAGCCGTCGCCATTTCGGCAACCGGTCCCGTAACCAGGAGATAATCTAGTCTCGCGTACGTCTTGTGCGCGTGGGAGTAGTAGGAATAGGCCTGTGTGGTGGGGTGTAGGCGTCTCCATAAATCATGCATATCAAGATCCCCTAAGCGGGAGGTACTCAGCTGTGAGAATTCCCCAGTGTGTGGGCGTCGCTGCGCAGATCTATCTAAGGATGAGTTAAAGACCATATTCAGATCCCCTCCAATGATTATGTGTCTGTCCGGGGTAGTCGTGACGTCCTCCAGAGCCGATTGTAGAAACAGGTCTTGGCGATCGTTAGTGCTATATATCGAACCCACCGTGAACAGAAATCCCCCCAGCTTAACCCTGTAAGCCAGGAGCCTCCCCCTCTGCTCCGCAACCTTGTATAGGACCTCCCCTCTAAACTTTCTAGACACCCGGATTGCAACCCCCGCCGTTTTGGTAGTCCCTGAGGAAAAGAGCTGCACTGGGAATTTTGGAGACCGCATCCTGAGACAATCTCGGGCCAGGAGGTGAGTTTCTTGTAAGAGGCAGATGTCTGCCTGGGTGTTTTCGAGGAGGGACAACATGGCTCTACGCTTGACCGGGTTATTCAACCCCTTCACATTAAGGGTAACAATCTTAAGGGTCATGAGCGGTCATCGTAAGAGTAGCGCTCAATGAACCCGAATCAATAGTGAAATCAGTGCAAGTTGGCAATGTGGGTCGGAACAAATGCAATATCCCTCTAGCACGACACTCTGAACTCCGTACCTGCGGATGAAGGACAAGGCAAAAGCAGCAGCAAAAAAAGATAGCACAGCACGAACCCCGAATCCCCCCCCGAACATTCCTCAACCAGCCCTGAAAAAGTGGCGTGAGGACAAAGCAAGCGCAGCAGCAAGACAATACAGCACAGCATAACCCCCGTTTCCCCCCCATCCCCACCCTCCAAACATCCCCTGAACTGCCCAACTCCCCGATTCCCCTCCCCCCATCCAATGGCCTACCCTCAGCCCCCCTCTCCCCCCTCAACCCCGACCCCACCCGTTCAAAGAACTCCATTGTCCCAGTCTGGTCCCTAACGGACAAGTCAGTGGAGAATTATTCGAGTGGACGTCCAGCCACCACCTATGCCCTCCCGGAGCCCCCCCTGCCCCCAGATCCTCGCACCTGCAATGTTGATGAAGCCAATATGATCTCCCCCCGGAGTCTGCTCAGGCCGTCAAGGCCACATCATCGGATGACGTGTCTCTGGACACCTCCCGTATGGCGCTGTCCATTTCAGCTCTGATCGTGGGAGAATCCGGTCGTGGAGGCGGGAGCGTGGGACGTCGCCGTCGGACCGTCTGCCATCCCTCCCTGGAGTTGCGACGGCGGCGAGGCGTTGGAGCGTCGTCATCCGCTGCGGTGATACCCAGCACTCCGCAAGTGTCCTGGAGGGACCGAAGCTGATGCAGTGTCCCGTTCCAACGGAAGATGAGCCTGAAGGGATGGCCCCATGAGTACTGCGTGTCGTGTTCCCGTAAAAAGTCAGTGGCGATCTTGAAGGACTTGCGTTTCTGCAATGTAATCGTTGATAAGTCCTGAAACAAGGCTATTTGATGACCCCGGAAGCTCACCGGCTGCTTTCGCCGTGCCTCGCGCAAGATCCGTTCCTTCAGAGGAAAATCCGGTAGGTAGGCCAGAATGTCTGGGGGCGGTGCCGAGGCCCGGCGCGGTAAACCCACTCTGTGTGCCCTGTCAATTCTCACCGGGAAGTCTTCGGGTTCACCCAATATGTCGCGAAACAGGTCGCTGAGGTAGGCTGCTGCGTCTTCCCCTTCTTCTTTAGATGGAACGCCTCGGACCCTGAAGTTGTTGCGCCTGGACCTGTTCTCAAGATCCTCGGCGTGGGCCTGGAGGTCAATCTGTTGGTCTCTGAGCCGCAAGACTTCCTGCTGTAGGTGCGCAATCTCCTCGTCCCGGGATTGGTTAGGGTCTTCCACGGTGGATACACGTTCTCCAAGCGAGTCGACCTCTCTCCTCACCTCCCGGACTTCCCCGGCCACCTCCTGTTTCAGTGTTTGGAAGTCCTCCCTGAGGGTGCCGAACAGCGACTCCAGAAAAGACCTGGTTACCGGAGGTTCTCCCCCTTCCGCTCCTCGAGAGCCAGTCGGGGGGCTCGAGGCTGGCTGACTCCTGTCCTGTCTCGGAGCACCTCTGCCCAACATTTCGGGCAAGGTGCGCTCTCCTTTCTTGCCCCCTCTGGTGCCCGACATCTCAGAGGTGGGGGTGCGTCGCAGGGGGGGGGGATCCACAAAGGCCCGCAGGGTATAGCGGTGCCGGGGTCAGGACTCACGCAACCGCGTCTCTCTCAGCGACTCTTCACTGACCAGTTCGAACAAGTGGGGCTCCGGGACCCAGGGCGCCGATCCAAGGAGGGGCGCAGCGGTCCGCTCCCAGCAGCAGTTCAGCCCTGTTGCGGGGTAATGGCCAGTGTCCAGTAGCGGCAATCGCAGAGTGTTCCCCCTTTGCTCAGGAGTGGGTCACCACATCGTCGGGGCCCCGATCCCGACTTCGGGCCGATGCCCGAGATGCAGCGCTTCCGCGGGGGTCTAGGGTGGGCACCACCGCGCCACAGGGAGAGGCGGCACAGGCTGGTCCCCCTTCTGGCCGGTTTACGCCACCGCAATCAGCTGTGCGAGTGTCTGTTGGGCCCCGGGGCGCCCCCCGTCCCTGACGAGCTTCTCGATGGTGGACTCAGCTCCACTGCGTAGTCTCAGTGCCGCGGAGGGAGGGGCCGGGGGGGCAAGGGCCCGGTGCTAGTCAGGGCCGCCGGCTCGCGTGGCGGCTCCGCTTCCCAGGCCTGGTACAGTCGCCTCGTGCCGGGTCAGGCGGGCCCCCAACACCGTACTTGGGAGCAGCCGGGCACTCACAGACTTCCCCCGGTCGTCGCCTGACCACACCTCTCTGCAGGGGCTCCGGGAGGGGGTCCGGGGGTCGCCGCGCAAAGATAGGCCTCCCGGCCTACCTGATCCCCGGAGTAGCGTGGCAGCTCCCCGCCGGCTCCTCCCCTGCTCCATTCCGGAAAGCGCACCTTCGTGTTGCCCGGAACCTCGACGGCGGTCCGGGAAGGATGTGCCCTCGAGCCGCTAGTCCTCGCTGAGGCCCCGAAATTTCTACGGCTCCACCGGCGGGTCGCGGCCTCCGACTTGCGGGTCTCCGCCGGATCCGCGGCTCGTGCTTGCTCTGGGGATGTCTGCGGTGAGGCGTCGCGCTGTGTCTGCGGGGACACCAGAGGATCCAGGCCGCACCACCGCGCCCGCAGCTGCACCGGGCTTCTCCTCCGCTCGATCCGGGGGAGATCAGCGGTGTAGGACGGCACAGGGGCTCCGGGGTCTCGGGAGCTCGCGGTAAGAGCGTCTCCTCAGCCCGCCATCTTGGCCACGCCCCCCCATAAATACATTATTTTATAAATACATTGTGTGGTCTTTTTCACTTAATCTATATCTATAAGATTGCATTCTGGTAAAACAAGCTGCTTTACACTCCTTCTGGACTGAACCCGAAGGCTGCTCTCCATGACTACCACTTAGAGAGATTTCTAAGGTTGTGTAATACCTCCTAAATCACCATAAGGGTTCTCTGGACTGGTACAGGGTGTCCACTTACTTAAGTGTACATCATATACCAGGCCAGCCTCTCACATTGGTGTGCAGCTGTTCGGATTCAAGCCTGCATTTTTTTTACCAGATACATCTTTGTAGTGATTAATTGAACAACCATCACTAATACTAGGCACATATAATACAAGCTTAGAATACTAAGTTCAACTGAACTTAGGGTTGGGGAACCAAAGATCTAGCACACCCTTTCTCCAACCTTAGAGAGTTTAGTTCCCACTAGGTTAGGTAGGTGCAACGCCATGCCACACTCAGTATGTCTTAAAAAGGAGAAGCCAGCGCTCTTTGACTGCTAGATACTAGGAAACTAAAGACCGGGAAAGGAACCAACAGCCAATGAGACCTAGAGGTGTTACTGTTAGATGACCTACAGAAAATAAGTGGGTCAGATAAACAGGATAGAGTGGGTGGGCAGGGGGACTGAATAAAGGGCAGGAGGAGCCTTATGACTCCCACCTGGAAAACTCAGATCTCCCAAAGGATACTGCTGGTGGCCCAGAGGGCGTCCCCTTTTGTTCCTCCTGGGAGGGTTCAGAGTAGACCAAGGAGGTCTAGATCCTCCTCTAGAGAATCCAATGCCCCAGGACAGTCAGTAGGGGCCTCAATTTCTAGTAACAGGGAAAACTCTTTGGATAGGGAATGCCAAATGCTTGAACTTGAGGAAGCAAGGCCTAAGCTCAGGCAAGACCCATTGATCCTTGACAAAGAGTCCCTAGAAGTCCAGAGTGCAAGGAAGAAATCGGGACTAGAATCCTATGTTGGCAGCAACAGTGTCCCTAGAGTTAGAGAAATGTCTTTTGACCATAAGAACCTGAACCAGATAGTCCCTCCCTACCATGTTGGGGATTACATCCACAAACGGATAACTGCCTTAGAAAGGACCTGTAAAGTTCAGAGGGTACCCCAGGAGCAGTGGGCAGCTATCTTGTGGCTCTCTTTGCTGACAAAGGTAGAGATAAGCTCCTCATGCTTTGCTGGCATTATCGTTTGTGATATTGTATTATTATTGTCTGTGATATCGAAGCACTGTATTGCATCTGCATAGCTCTCATTGCCTGCATAGTAATTTGGAGCTGCCTGGTATCGTAGACCTACATTATATTGCACTACTCGCATTGCTCTCTAAGTTATTTGTGCCCGATTGTGTCTCTGCCCATATCTTGCAAACTCCACAGATTGTGCCCCAGTCTCGCCCTGTTCCGCTTTCGTTTTTGCTGCCATTTTGTTGTTGTTGTGCCCATAGCCCGTCTCTCCACCCCGCTCCCGCCTCCCAGCTGCTCCTCCCTCCCACAAATAGTTATAGACCGTCCCGTCTGTCCCTGCGTTGTGACCCTCCTGACTCGCTCAGAAGCGGTCGCTCCCCACGCTCCCTGACTCTTGGTATCGTAGCGCTTCTGCTGCTGATAACTGATTTGCGCATCGCTCGCTTTGCTGGCCTTATCGTTTGTGATATTGTATTATTATTGTCTGTGATATCATAGCACTGTATTGCATCTGCATAGCTCTCATTGCCTGCATAGTAATTTGGAGCTGCCTGGTATCGTAGACCTACATTATATTGCACTGCTCGCATTGCTCTCAAAGTTATTTGTGCCCGATTGTGTCTCTGCCCATATCTTGCAAAAACCACAGATTGTGCCCCAGTCTCGCCCTGTTCCGCTTTCGTTTTTGCTGCCATTTTGTTGTTGTTGTGCCCATAGCCCGTCTCTCCACCCCGCTCCCGCCTCCCAGCTGCTCCTCCCTCGCCCCGCCCCCTCCACTATCCACTTATGCCAGAACAGCCCACGTGCAGCGTTCACGCGCAGCGGTCGCGCCCCGTGCGTGCCGAAGGTGCGCCAAAGGTAAGCCCGTCTACGCCCGTCCGCGCCTGGACCGTGCCCAGCGCCAGACCCCTTGGCCCCCACAAAACCCACTCCACCCACATAACGTACGACACCGCAACCCTCTCAGCACTTAACCCCGGCCGACTCCCAAACTGCTACCAAGCCGCCCCAGGAAACACCCATAGACCCTTCACCTGCCACTCCTGCAAGTTCGACTACATCAGGACCCACACCAAATGCACAAACTCCAAACAGAGCTCCGACAACAACCACCTGAAATGCATCCTGCTCAACACCCGCTCAGTCCACATACACGCCATTGAACTATGGAACCTACTCGACACCACATCGCCGGACGTCGCCTTTCTTACAGAAACCTGGATGAACGCTTCTTCTGCACCCGACATCGCCATAGCCATCACGGACGGCTACAAGATCATCCGAAAAGACCGCATCAACCAAACAGGAGGAGGCATCGCTATCGTCCACAAGAACACCCTCCGCATCACGACCAGTTCCGACGATAACCTCGCAACCTCCGAACACCTTCACTTCCAGATCCACACCGACCCCAAATCCACACTCAGAGGCACCCTCATCTACAGGCCACCAGGACCCCGCACACTTTTCAGCGAAGACATCACTGACTTCATCAGCCCACACGCCCTCCCCTCCGAGGACTACATCCTACTGGGAGACCTCAACTTCCACCTGGAAAAGAACAACGACAGCAACACTACCACCCTTCTGGACAACCTCGCCAATCTTGGACTCAAACAACTCGTTGACACCCCCACCCACTATGCCGGACACACGCTCGACCCAATCTTCACCTCCAGCAAGCACATCTCCTTCAATCACACCACAGCTCTCCATTGGACGGACCACAGCTGCGTTCACTTCAACTAGAAGAAAAAAAAAAACTACGACCCACAACCACCCACAACCAGTTCCCCGCAGAAACTGGAACAAAATTACCACCGAGCAACTGTTCTCATCGCTTCACCAAAATCCCCCTGCCAAATCATCGGACCCAAACCAAGCAGCCACCAACCTCACACAATGGATCACCCACAGCGCTGACGAACTAGCACCCTTGAAATACCATCAAATCAAACAAGGTAGCAAAAAAGCCCCCTGGTTCAATGATGACCTTAAGAAATCCAAGAAGATCTGTCGCACCCTCGAAAAAGTTTGGCGAAAAAACCCAACCACTGACAACCTGGCCACCTTCAAAAACGCCACCCGAAAACACCACCAACTGATCCGATCCACCAAGAAATCAGCATTCAAGAATCGACTCGACAACAATGCCAACAACAGCAAGGAACTATTCAACATCGTCAAAGAGTTTACCAACCCCACCACCGGCACCAACGACATCACTCCTTCCCAAGACCTCTGCGACTCTCTGGCCTCGTTCTTCCACAACAAAATCGTTGACATACATAACAGCTTCGGCGACCAGTCCACCCCACCCACCTCCGAACTAAAACCCCCCTCTAACAACCTCTGCGCCTGGAACCCAATCACCACTGAAGACACCATACGCCTGATGAACTCCATCCACTCAGGATCGCCAACTAACCCATGTCCCCACCACATCTTCAACAAAGCAGACTCCATTATCGCACCCCATCTCCGAGACGTCATCAACTGCTCCCTCAATTCCGCTACCTTCCCGGAAAGCTGGAAACATGCCGAACTCAGCGCCCTCCCGAAAAAACCCACAGCAGACCCCACTAAACTTAAGAACTACTGCCCCATTTCGTTCCTCCTATTCCCTGCCAAAGTCATCGAGAAAGCCGTTAACAGTCAGCTCACTGCCTTCCTCGAATCCAACAAATCCCTCGACCCTTCACAGTCCGGTTTCCGAGCCAAACACAGCACCGAGACCGCCCTCATCGCAGCAACAGACGACATTCGAACTCTACTGGACAACGGAGATACAGCCGCCCTCATCCTACTTGACCTCTCCGCAGCCTTCGACACAGTCTGTCATAGCACCCTTATACACCGGCTCAGCAACGTCGGAATACAAGGAAAAGCATTGGACTGGATCATCTCGTTGCTCGCTGGAAGAACCCAGAGAGTCCGCCTCCCCCCTTTCAAATCAGAAGCCACCGAAGTCATCTGCGGCGTACCTCAAGGATCATCACTCAGTCCCACCCTCTTCAACGTTTACATGAGTCCCCTCGCAGCCATCGCGCACCAACACAACCTCAACATAATCTCCTACGCAGACGACACCCAGCTAATACTGTCCCTCACCAAAGACCCAAACACCGCCAAAACCAAACTACACGAAGGGATGAAAGAAGTAGCCGAGTGGATGAAGAACAGCCGCTTAAAACTGAACTCTGACAAAACGGAGGTCCTCATCTTAGGATCATCCCCCTCCGCCTGGGACGACTCATGGTGGCCACCGGCCCTGGGAAACTCACCCAAACCAACGGACCATGCATGCAAGCTGGGATTCATCCTGGACTCCTCCCTCTCGATTACCAGGCAAGTCAACGCCGTCTCATCATCATGCTTCAACATCCTACGTATGCTCAAAAAAATCTTCCGCTGGATCCCTACTGAAACAAGAAAGATGGTCACCCATGCACTGGTCACAAGCAGACTGGACTACGGAAACACCCTATACGCCGGAACCACAGCCAAACTACAGAAAAAACTCCAACGCATCCAAAACGCCTCAGCCAGACTCATCCTAGACATCCCCCGACAAGCTCACATTTCCGATCACCTGAATGACCTCCACTGGCTCCCCTTCAACAAGATAAAAACGTTCCGTCTCCTCACCCACGCACACAAAGCCCTCTACGACCTAGGACCCGAATACCTCAACACGCGCCTGTCATTTTACACCCCCACCCGCCAACTACGATCTTCCAATCAAGCCCTCGCCGCAATTCCACGCATCCAAAGAGCCACCATGGGGGGAAGATCCTTCTCCTACTTAGCGGCCAAGACCTGGAATTCTCTCCCCACCAACCTCCGCCTTACACAGAACCACCTCTCCTTCAGAAAACAACTAAAAACTTGGATATTCGATAAGTAAAACACGTCCCTACCCCAAGCGCCTTGAGACCCTCTGGGTGAGTAGCGCGCTATACAAATTTTAAACTTGACTTGACTTGACTCATTGTTAGAGAAGAGGATGTTGATCATTGATCAGTACTTAAGAGTGCTCTCATAGATGGGTTTGACTTAAGCACTGAACAGTATAGGATTTAAGTTCAGAGACACCCAAAAAGCGCACATCCAGGACTGGGTAGATTTTGTGGATATTGCCATTAAGGCTGTGGAAGGCTGGGTACATGGAAGCAAAGTGCATGACTACCAAGGATTGTACAATTTAATTATGAGGAAGCAGACCTTAATAATTATCAGAACCAGCTTTTGCACCAGTGGCTCATGGGCTCTGATCTGACCTCTCTCCAAGAATTGGGAAAGAAGGCAGACAAATTGATTCACACCAGGTTGAAGAAGAAACACCAGAGCAATGATGATGACCTGAAGAAGCAAGATTCTTCTAAAACTCAAGATAAGGGTGGGAGCAAGGGCAAAGATAAGAAAGAGTCTTCCCAAGGGTTCCAAAATCTTGCATCTGGGGGGGAGTCACAAACATCCAAGAAAGGCAAAAAGAAACCTTGGAGCTATATCTGTAAGGTAAAGACCCATTGGACAAAGGATGCTGATTGTCCAAAGGCCAAGGAAACTTCTACTACCACTGACCCTAAGGTAACTGCACCCCCTAGCTCCATTAAAAGTGGTTGTACAATAGCCAAGGGATTAGTAGAGTCAACACAGGGTTCTGAGATGGGTTCTGACTTAGCCAGGACACCAGCACAGGCTGTTTTGGTCTTTGATGGTGGCATAGATCTTGCCACCTTACTAGTGAGCCCCACTAACTTGGGCAAGTACAGACCACAGCCTTTGATAAATGGAAAAGAGGCAATGGCCTACAGGGGCCAGTGTCACTATGGCGACAGAGAAACTTGTGTCTCCTGACCAGATCATACTTGGACAAGTGTACCAAGTGACCAATGCTAGCAATGTCAGGACTGGCCATTTCTTGGCAGTTGTGCATCTCATTTGGGGAGGCGTTACTGGATCTAGGAAGGTTGTGGTATCTTCAGACCAACTGTAGATTGTTTGTTGGGCAACAATTTGGAAACTTCAGCCCCTATCAAGTAGAGTTCAGGACTCACTTGAAATGGCATCTCTGTAGTGTGTTTTCTGTCACAAGGGCTCAGGCCAAACAGCCTACCACTTAACAGGCCATGGACCCTGGAACAATGGACCAGGTGCTTACAAGAGAAGGAGCAGGAAGGGTAAGGCTTTGCCCTCCTCACAGACTCACAGTGTCGACCAGTCTCTTGAGGAAAATGATCTTAGTCCATGTGAAGGTACTGCCTCAGAGGAACTTGGGCCTGATCACGCTAGTTCTTGGGAGCAGGGGGCCCTTGCAGGGCAGATTTCAGTTTAGAGCAACAAACCTGCCCCTCTCTTGAACCCCTCAGACAGCAAGCTGCTGCTGAGCCTACAGGGGTCCCATAGGATCTACTGGGATGAAGGACCTCTTTACTTGGAGGGCAGAAACCTCAAGCCTGGTGCCACCAGGAGGTTGGTTATACCCCAGACATTTAGAGGTTTCTTACTCATCCTAGCACATTATATTCCTCTGGCAGGACACTTAGGGCAAAGTGAAACTTGGGACAGACTTTTCCCTCACGTTCAATGGTTCACTGCTTAGAGGACTTAAAATGCGGGAGTTACTGACAGGACCAAAGAAGCAGCTGCAGATAAATTACTTAATCTCCGGCCTTTGAAAAAGAATTAGCCCCAAAAAATAATGTGTATTTGTGTAATGTAACCGGTGCTTATGTAGATACTTCTGGATAAAGTTTGCACTAAATAAAACTAAAAAAATATTCAGTACACGTTAGTTCAGCATCTCCCCTCAGTCCGAGAACCATATGTTGTTATGTTTCAAGTTACTTATATGTAACATTAGTTTTTCAGTTTGTGGATATTCTAGATTCATGTTGTTCACCCACCTCTACTAAATATGAATACAGGAAAGCAGGTCCAAACGCCCTGTCAAAATACATTTGACACAAACATATTTATAAAAGGTGCATGCAGATAAAAACATAAATGGAAATCTTAAAAATGTAGAATGATACTTCAAAGGACGATGAGGTGCACAGAGCTTTATATGTGCAGGAGGTGGGTGGGCTTGTAAGCCTGCAAGGCCACTTAGCCCGTCCTAGAGCTCGGATTGCCACGGCCATGGATGCATAGAAACCTGATCGGCCACTGTAGCGCCGCAGCCTCCTGCTGCCCCTCCCCTTCTGCCACCAGCTCTGATCATGTGGCATGTCTTGTCTGCCTACTCTTACACCCCGCCCTCACCCACACAGCGCACCAAGATATGTATTGGGGCTAGACTTGTCCAGCTGACGGGGGAAGAGGAAGTCCTCCAGGCAAAACTAATTGTCAGTGCGAAAAAAAAAAAACACAGCAAAGAAATACACACTCCTTAGAACAATAAATACACCTAATCTCCAAACAACTACAAGTGTCAGATGTGCACTATTAACAAAGCCCATCAGGACTGCAACGTCACCTGCGGCATCAAAGTCCATCACTGATTAATGAAGTCACCTAAATACCCAAATGCCCTGTTTACACCATTCAAGAGGCCTTCGCTGCCTGGAGGAGCTGGAGGGGACAATAGATGTGTGAAGTGAATAACCCAGCAGCTGCTGGACACAAGGGGGGGAGGCTGGACAGGATTAGGTTGAGGGAGAAGGGCAAATTCAGCACCTCGCTACCAAGTCCTCCATCGCGCACTTGAAATCCCTCACTTCACATGTGGCAGCCGAGGAAGGCACATTCCATTGGGGTACAGGTTGTGGCATAAACCCAGAGCTGCCCACTCTGCCGAAATTGCCACTTGGTTCAGCCCCCCCACTCCCCAGGGGGAGGGGGATAGTGGCTGGACCGGGGGTCTCAGTGGAGGCCGCCCCCGGGAAGCGGAGCCCGAGCACCAATGGAGAGGATTGGCTGGAGATAAGGAAGGAGAAAGAGCGGGCCCATCAGATAATAGGGCTGGGCCAGCTCAGCCGTAAATCTAGGGTTAGGAATGTGGTAGGGAGGTAGGGGTATTTAAAGATGGGCACCATGCACAAGGCCATCTTTCTCTGGGGAATTTTGTCAGGAGAAAGGCTGTGGCTAAAGAGTGTGAGGTGAGGTGGGGGGTGGAGTGTGTGAGTCTTGGGTGGGCTGCAGGTAGTGGATAAAGGAGGGAGCGGGTGGGGGAGGCACGGGGCAGCGGGCGGGTAGGGTTGCTGGAGCCGAGAGTGCGGCACAATGAGAGGGGGGAATCGTCCTCTAGATCAGCATAGGTTCTGCTCAGCGACGGTTCAAATGAATAGGAAAAGGCACGGGACGGGGAGAAGTGGGCAGCTGCAGAGCTCGTTGTGGCTTGAAGGGTGGTGCTGTCTGAGGGGCAGGAAGTCTGCGGGAGCTCGGCATAGGGGATTAGGGCGAGCACAGGGAGGGCGGATGCAAGGTTTTTGGATGGGTGGGTACACGGAAAGGCTCGGTCGCAGGGAAGGGCGCTCGGGAAAGGTGGGACGGTGCAAATTGTTGGTGGCTCAGTGGAGAGTTGCGGGTTTGTGGATGGGGCCCTGGGAGCACAGGGTGTGGCTTGGCAGGGCAGTGGGAGGGAGGGGGGATGTTCCGGGGCTAAGGCTAGGAGCTGCAGATGCGGTTGGGGGACGGCGGTACGCAGTGGGGGACTTGTGGGAGGGGACCTGTGCAGGAAATGGGTGGCAGTCATGCAGGGGCCTTTTACCCTTCTGGGGCTGGTTAGGTTGAAGCATAGTTCGGCGGGTGCCGGGCCCCCCCCCCAGACATGGCGTGACGTGGCGTGGGGTCGGGCACTGTCTGGAAGGGGGGATTGCAGTTCAGGATGCGGGTTGGCCGAGGGCGACCACTGCAGGGGTGCCGCGTAGATAATTGCCCTTGACGATACATACAATAAAATAAACAAAAGGCATGGAGGGTGTGCTGTTGCACGGGGCGGGTTAGGTTGTGGTTCTGCCTGGGGCTGGCTGGAGAGTGGCGGTCGGCGGTGCACGGGAGCAGCTGGGGGGGACTGCTTGCAGGAGAGATCTTGCAGAACTGGGGTGGTCGCAGGCAGGGGGCCTTTCATCCTTCTAGACCGTTTGGGCTGGAGTGCAGTTGGGTGGGCGTTCGGGGGACAGGGCCGGGGTCAGGAGCGATCTGGAAGGGGGGGGGGGTGGAGGATGCAGGGTTGGTGCTCGTGGCAGCAAAGTGTTTCAGATTGGGATGCAAAGGTGGAGGAGCCGGGTACACAAATGCTCCGTAATGCGCTGGATGGTCGACACTGATCCTCCTCCCCTGCTGCACACAGCAGCGCACATTAAGGACTGCCGCCCGCGCAAAGTTCTTGGTAAAAAAAGGCCGCATGGGGTCTAGTCAAAAAGGAAGATCATCCTGGAGTGATTCTGAAGTCATTCGATGACTTCAGCCAGCAATTATCTGGGAAAGTCATCCCAGGCCATCCTGAAGTCTGCCCACAGGGGAAATTATTTAAATGGGATGACTTCTTACTGTAATCACAAAAACTACTCTAGGATGGTTTCCTGATTACGTTAATTAAAAATGCGTGATGATCATTTACTACTCAAGGAATACTAATTGACAACTTCAGGATGAGTGTGAATTACCCCTGGATGATTTCAGGATGATTCGGAACAACTTCAGGATGAGTCTTAATTACACAAGGATGATTCGGAAAAACTTCAGGATGGCTGTGTATTACTAGAGTATTACATTTAGATAACTTAAAATGATTGTGAACTAGTCTATATTTTTAATATCAACTTTAAAATGCCCTTGGTTACTTCATTATTTTCTACCATCTTCCAAAATATTATGGAATACTTTTGAATGATTTAATGACAACTGTGTGATGAATCTCAATGATTCCATGAAAATGGATGGATAGTTGGAGATTATTTCCAAGTGACCGAATATTAAGTTAGGTTTGGATCACCTTGAGGGTTCTCTGACAGGAGTACTTTCTACGATTGACACATTGCCCATCCAGGGTCCATCAGGAGGAATTTACAAAAACAAACTTGTAAGTATTAACTTGTAGAAGCACCACCGCCTTTTAAAACCAGCAATTGTGTTTGGGTGTAACAAATGTTCATTGTGTGTACAATACAGCTATTTCAAATATAACCAGTAATCAGATCAAGCAATGCTTTTTATTTGGCATATGATTTTGTGCATCTTCACCGTAAAAGGTGGACAGTGATATGAACATGTGTGAAAAGTAGATGCCAGCAAAATGTCATATAGTTTGTATTTAAAAGCAGCCGTGCATCTTGTGACGTTCACCAATACCAATAGGGTCTTGAATTTAAGGTACAGTTTAATATACTATGGGCTAGATGTAGGTAAAAAGGATTTACCGTTTCTAAAATACCGAATTTTACTGATTCGGTATTTTAGAATCTGTAAATCCTATGTAGGTAATTATTCGGTAAAAAATACCGAATCGTTAAGATTCGGTATTTACCGATTCGGTAATTGCCATTCATTCCTATGGACCTGAAGGCCCATAGGAATGAATGTCAATTACCGAATCGGTAAATACCGATTCGGTAAAATAGGCAAAGGGTCATGGGTGGCAGGGTGTCACTTTGACACCCTGTTGCACCCCTGAATAATGCTAGTGTGCACATGTGGCACACATACATGCCTAAGGGCATGCATGTCTGCCACATGGCACAGTTGAAAATGCACAAATTTGCATTTTAAAAGGTATTCGTTATTTACCACCAACTAGTAGTTGGTGGTAAATAACGAATCCTTAAAGCAAAGGAGCAGTCTTTAAAGTGCTTCCTACATGTCATTTACCGATTCAATACCGATTCGGTATTTAACGAATCGGTAAATTTGCCACCTACATCAGAAATGCCTATTACCGGACGGTAACGGCCGATTTCGGCTGTTACCGACCGGTAATAGCCTTCCTACATCTGGCCGTATGTTTTTTTAACTTAGTGACATGCCGTTTGAAATAAAATGGACTTGAATGACGTATTGACAATTTTATTAAGTTAAAACACATACTTCACCCCACAGGAATCCAGGACACCATGCAAGACAATATTAAAGATATGCAAAAATAAAAGTAGTCAGTGAAAACAAGCAACATTGCTATATGTTTTCAGGTTCAGCATTTTCTGTAATTCGCCTCTAATAGCATTTTTATGGCAAGCTTTTTCTTCATGGATCTGTTGTTTGGAGATTGCCAGCTGTTGGGCTTGTACGCAGGTTTCATAAACTCTGAAAATTGATAAGAGCATAGATAAATAACTTGCTTCTATTAGATGGCCTGCCAAAAACAAAAATCAACAAATGTATTTACAGCCAGCATGATAAGATAGTATAGGATTTTGGGTTCATGAGTGAACTGTAGGTGCAAGAGGAGCACATGCACAATTAAGTCATTTATAGGATTATAGATAACAAAAGAAAATATCTCCCTCTGAACTTAATGAGTGAAAGGTCATAATGTGGCAGTTGCTACACAAGCATTGGCAATGCCAATAGGTCTCTCCAATGCAAGAGCTATTGACTTTTACAATATGTTTTAGCAATGTTGAACACCAGGGTGTCTGATGTTCGGCATGCTAAAGGTTAGTAGAGTAAAGGAGAGGGTGTTGGAATGGAATGTCATAAAGTGCAGTGGAGTAGAGTGTTATGGAAGAGTTAAGTGTCATGGAGAGGAGTAGAGTAGAGGTCAGTGTTGCGGAGTGTCGTGGAGTGGATGGACATATAGTTGAGTTGAGCATAGTGTCAGAGCTCAGTAGAGTTTCATAGAGTGGAGGGGCATAGAGTGTCGTGGAGTGATGTAGAGTGTATTTTATAGAGTGGAGTAGAGTGTTGTAGAGTAGAGTGGCATACAGAGGAGTAGAGTGTCAGAGTGGAGTCGATTGCCATAGAATAGAGTGGAGTAGAGTGGCAAAGAGGAAATTGCTTAGCGTCATAGAATTACACTGAGAAGAGTGTTGTGGAGTAGCATAGAGTAGAGTGTCAGTGGTGCAGAGTGTAATGAGGTAGAACATCACAAAGTGCAGTGTCTGAGAGTGGCATGGAGTGAAGTGGCATAAAATACAGTGGTGCAGAGTAGATTGGCATATAGTGCATTGATTTTGAGTAAAGTTGTGTAGAGTGCTTTGCCGTAGTGTAGAGTGCAGTGGCATAGAGTAGAGCGGTGCAGAGTAAATTGCAGTGGCGTAAAATGCAATGGCATAGAGTGGGGTGATTCAGAGTAGAGTAGTGGCGATGATTGAAGTGGCATAGAGCCGAGTGGTGCACGGAGGAGTGCAGTGGCGTAGAGTGCAGTCATGCAGAGTCATGTTCCAGAGAACAGGTTTGTAGAGTACAAGATCTATGAGTGCAGTCACAGAGTAGAATGTTGTAGAATATAGTGGCATAAAGTGCAGTAGTTCAAAGCAGTTGGCGTAGATGCAGTGGTGTAAGGAGCACGGACAGTAGAGTGATGTAGAAAGCAGTGGTGTACAGTGCAGTGGTTTAAAGTACAGTGACATAGCGTAGATAGCGATGGTGTAGATTGCAGTAGGGTGGCGCAGATACAGTGGCATAGAGTGCAGTGATGTAAGGTGCAGTGGTGCAACGTAGTTGGCATAGGAAGTGGCTTAGGGTGCATTGGTTTTGAGTAAAGTGGTGTACAGTTAATTGGTGTGGAAGGCCTTTGCTTAGAGTAGAGTGGCATAAGGTTGAGTGCAGTGGAGTTGATTGCCGCAGACTACAGTGGCATAGAGTGTATTGGTTTTGAGTAAAGTGGTGTAGAGTGCACTAGCATAGAGTGTAGTGGAGTGGCGAACAGTGGAATAGAGTGCCGTAGACAGCAGTGGCAGAGTAGACTGTTTCAGAGTAGAGTGGACTGGAGTAGAGTGAAGTGGAGCAGAGTAGCAGAGAGTGCAGTGGTACAGAGCATACTGTTGTTTAGTGCAGCAGTGGCACATAGAGCAGTGGCGTAGGGTACAGTTGTGCAGAGTAGAGCAGAGTGGCTCAAAGTGCAGTGATGCAGAGTGGAACAGAGTGGCAAAGAGTGCAGTGACGCAGAGCAGAGTGGCGTGGAGTGCAATGCAGTTGAGTGATTTGGTGCAGAGTAGATTGGCGTAGAGTGCTTTGGTTGTAAGTAAAGTGGTGTAGAGTGCTTTGGCATAAGAGTGCAGTGTTGTAGAGTAGGGTTACAGAGTGAAGTGGCGCAGAGTAGGGTGTAGTGCAGTGGCGAAGAGTGCAGTGGTGCATAGTAGAGTAATATGGAGTAGAGTGCAGTGGCATAGAGTGGAGTGGTATGGTGTAGAGAGGAGAAATGCAGAGAAGAGTGCAATGATGCAGTTTGGAGTGGATTGGCATAGTGTGAAGTAGTACAGAGTAGAGTACAGTGGAATGGAGTGGTGCAGAGTAGGGTGGGGTAACGTGGAGAATGCATATGTTAGAGTACTGCCATTACAGACGACACATTTTCAATTTAAATTACAATTACATTTGCACTCACAGTTCACTGATAAACATATACAGAGCACAAACAATGTGTGGAAATGTAATCACCCATTGTGTTAATATGATTGTCAGCACAGTTCAATTTTCGTGTATAAAAAAAACAACAAAAAAAAACGAACATCATACAGCGTTCCTCAAAGAAACCCCAGTAGCCCGGATGATTGTCAAATAAATCCTCTCACTTTGAAGTCACAGAAAAAATAAATAAACACTAAGATCCCTGGAAGACACAGCCTGGCACTTGACCTCTGTAGACTACACAGCAAATGTGACAATATAAGAACAAGATTTAAGGGCCTGTGTACAGAAAGCGAGTTTGTGCAAGAATACAGACAGTAAACAGGGTTTGGGCAACTGGCGGGACAAACTCTAGCTGGCCAGTCTAAAGCAAATAAAGCCAGCAAATGTGAGTTAGAAACCACAAAGCCAATGGTAAGCAACGGGCAGAATGCATTCCAAGGTCAACTTTCTGAATGTCCAAGATGTCTAAAGCAAAGCAGGCAGCGGTGCTGTCTGGTAGACAGCGACATAATAATGTCCATAGGGTAATGTGCTCTTTCATTTTTGTTCTGTTTGCAAGTGAAGAGGAAAGTGGAGACTCTTACCTCTGCCCATATGATGCCATAGTTTTACATGGTAGCATTTTTAGACACGGCCTCGCTGAATTTTGAACTATAGAGCTCATAGCAGAAAAGAAGAAAGACGGGCTAAAGTACAGAAGTAGAAAAGCGAAACCCAATAAAATGCTTTTCCAGAACCAGCAATTGAGGTCAACAAATGACACCTGTGCATACAGAGGATAAACAGTCCCAGCCTCAAGATATGGCTTCTTCAAGATGAGCACCGAGTGAGATTTGATATTAAACTGTCCTTGCATCACGCCTGCCTAGAAAAAAAGGAACTGCTCTGGAACTGGTATTATATGGCAAATAGAAGCCTTCATACAGCTTATATGTCACGGTCTACCAGGCATAGTTTGATATAAAGCTGGGAACACAGTGTACCATCACTGCTGTTCCTTCTAACACAGATTTAAGTCCTTTTCATGAGACCAGGAAAGACTTGCTCCTTTGGAAACAAGTGATTGGAAGAGTGGAGAGGGAGAGAGGAGAGAGTGGAGAGAGAGAGAGAGAGAAAAAAATACAAAACGGCAAAGATGGAATCCTTTTACAATCTGATTTGCTAGGGGATAACATACGCCAAGCGGTTTTAAGGCTCAAAACAAACATACCATTTATATTACTTTTTTATGCAAACAATACAATAACTTTCACCTGAATGATTGTTGCTAGCTGATCCTTGTGCAATGCTCTGTACAGAACTGGGGCAATTGGTACACAGGAGGGCCATTTGAACCCTTCAGCCAGTGCTGCAGATCAGTCTGCATATAACAACACATCGAATTATCATACACGTCATTATGTATACATAGTGTAAAAAAATAAAAAGCAGTGGTTGTGGATGGAGATTTGACATATATACGGATTATGAGAACAAAATCAGACGGTAAGCATCAAAAATATATATTAGCATTAATCTATCCTTTAACCAGTTTCCTTTTTCAGGAATCACGGTTTCTCAAACAAACTATTAGTATTACAGGAATACTATCAGAGTCTAAGAGAACAAATATGGTAAGAGTGAAAAATGAAGCAAGTCACCTTATATACTGTAAATGAACCACTATATATTTTAGAGAATGCTGCATTTGTTTCCTCGAATATATCAAAACCAGGTTTCACTACAAATTCAAAACTGCCAACTAATTTTCGTGTATGCCTTTTAACTGTGCTACCATTCAGTAAAGTTTTAAAAGACATCACATTGGTAAACGCAAAGCTGCTCATCATCTATGCAAGTGAGAGGTGGAATACAAAGCGTCAGAGTAGAATGTTGTAGAATATAGTGGGGTAAAGTGCAGTAGTTCAAAGCAGATGGCGTAGATGCAGTGGTGTAAGGAGCACTGACCGTAGAGTGATATAGAAAGCAGTGGTGTACAGTGCAGTGGTTTAAAGTACAGTGATATAGCGTAGACAGCGGTGGTCTGGTTTTAAATGATCAGTCTCACTCACCTTTTAAGTAGTTATTCTCACCTTCTAAGCTTCTCACTTCTGCTTGTATTAATACAGGTTTCTTGTGCTCTCGCCGCAGGCTCCAATCTTCTTCCTTCCTCCTTTGATACTCCTCTGGTACTGAACAGTATATGTATCACTGGAGTTTGATGTGTCTTGGAGGGCCGTTTTCCTCTATAACCAACCCCCCATGTGGTGAACAGTGACAAAGCCAAAAGGCTGGTGATCAATGCCAGACCTTTTGGCTTTGCCATTGCTTGTTTAATATTTTAAATTGTTCAAACCCAGTCATGTCACTTTGTTGCATAGAAGAGACCATCGTAAGGGAGTAGCATCACCGTAGGAGAGTGATTCCAAGTTTCGTTACTATGCAAGGGGAGGCCTACAATTTAGTGATCGAGTGGCCCAAGGGAAGAGATCTGGGGTAGTGGGCCAATTTGGGGTCACTTTTAGTAGCTATTTGCACTGTCTGGATAAGAGTGCATGCTGCTGTTTGCCAGGGGTCCAAGTGAGAATTGGGCTGGGCAAGTGAGTCCTGAACAAACAGTTCTGATGATAGTAGTATATAAAATGTTGAAGTTACCCCCACAGTGCATGGACTATCGTCGTATTAATGTACCAGGCCTGGATTGCAATGTGCAAACACTTTGAAAGGTATAGGAGTAGGGAAAAATAGTGACGAAGAAGAAAGGAAGCACACAGGTGGAAACCATGATAGATATATGCAAGAAGGAAAAACAAAAAGGGGAAATAAGGATAGAGAAGTATGAAGGAAAAGATAAATATGTTAGAAAAAGAATGTGAAGAGAACTGGGAAAGCTGAGATTAGGAGTGCAAAAATGGGCTAGAAAATAGTGAGAATAAAAAGTGTGAAGAGGAGTAAAGAAAGAGAAGACAGGGAAAAACGATAAAGGAGAGCGGAAGGGAAACCTGGGAAGGAGAATACTGAAATGCAGCTAGAGAGGGTAAAGCCAAACAAAAGAAAAATTGCAGACAGAGCAGAGAGTGAAGGGAGAATAGTAGAAAAGCTCAACAGTGAGACAGATAGTAACCATGCAGTCACACAGAGTGCTTAAACAAGAAGAAACGTAGACGGTGGCTTAGAATGTAATAGAGTGATGCAGAGTGGCGCAGAGTAGAGTGGAAGTGCTCTGAAGAGGTAAACAAAAAACACATTTCTTGCTCAAACAGATCAAACTTTACTAAAAACATGGCAAAATGTGTTCTTGCAAAGTGACAAGCCCTTGGCAAATAATTGAATGGTCATCTTTCTGTTGCTTTTTGCTGCATTTGGTATTTAAATGAGTACTAAAGAGGTGAAATATGTGCTCACGCGGAATTAGCATGTGTAAAAAATTATAAAAGAATGAAGTAATATCACAAAATGTGCAGCATTCCGCTGAATATTTTCCCTTTTCTCGCCGCATAATTATTAAGCCTGGTGCGTAATTTATTTCTGCCATGCTCTGGCAATGGCCCTGGAGGCTGTCCAGACCATCGTGAAGGGTAGAAATCAAATCATAAAGCAGCGTTGGTATACTTACAACATTATGCAGAAGTTTCCAACATAAGATTTGGCACATTTATGAAGCTCTCTCTTCAAACAGCATATTGTCATGGCATTGATGACAGGTCCTACATTTATGTAACTTATATACAGGGCTACGCATATTATGATATTATACAACTGCTGTGTTTTCCACGTAATTTGCCACATAATCCATCATATGCTGCAGATAAAAAAAAAAAGTTAGTTCTAGCTCAAAAGGATCAAAGTTACCAAAAGGAGAGCAGTGCGTATTGCGGCACAGTATAAAGCCTGTAACAAATACTGTCTAGTCCCCTTTACTTTACTTATTGCTGGATTTTAGTATTAATTTGAAAGTAATGAGGTGAAACATTTGCACCAGACAGTTAACATATGCACAGATGTCAAAATAATGAAGTAATACTATCAAAAATTGCAACCCATATTGCTACATGTGCTTAGCTAAGTGTGACACCCGACTTGCATGTTTCTTCTGTCATTGCAGCCAGATATAGGATACAACAAGTAATATTACACCTACAACATGCAAGGACTATCGACTTTGGCAATGGTTTTTACTTGCATAAGATGAATATGCAATAACTACGGGTTCGTTTTACAGAATTTTGAAAATGGGTTAGTCCTCGTGGTAGAAGTTGTAGACTAACGGCTAGAGATGCCGACTTTCGGCGCTGGGAAAACGCAGGTTCGAGTTTTGGCATGTGCACACCATTCCGTGATTCTAGTTAAATCACTAAACTCGGTGCCTACCAAAAATAATATGGAGTGATGTATTTGTGTCTATTACCCATGCGTAGCGCTCCAATACCTTTGGGTCAAGGTCGCGCAAAATGTTTGTGGACATTGCTGAATTTCAGACGCATAGTGTTGCCCTAATCTCGGCGAAAAGTGTGAACATACGCTGCACAGAGCATGATCTGATTCACGATTATACTGTCTGGCAGCCGCATAATGCAGGCTTTTCTTGTATTCAAAGTAACCTTAGTTTATGTAACGCTAGAAATAGTGTGCTCGTTTTCAAAATATTCCTATTAACATTGCACATATATTTCGGAGCAGCCTCCCATGTGCTTAAAGTACGATCGTTTTCTCCTTAACCTGAATTGTTACCTCGTCCATAAAACCAGAGGGCAAAGGTCAAATCTGTACTGAACTCCCTGTTGTTTTCACCCATGAATGACTCGCTGCACTGGTACAAAGGTTACAATGCAAATACAAGACGGATCTTGCATTAATATCCCACCCCGCTTCGCACCATAACTAGGCCTTGTAAGTATTCACCAGCTGGGAGGCTTGGACTCCCGTGTTTCCTCCACTGGCAGACCAAACATTTTCTTACCGGACATCTTGGAATCTGCCGCAGTGACACAGAGAGATGGGAAGTAAAGTCAGGTTAGTAGTACATTTCGCCAATACTACCTGATGTATACTTGCCCACTCTCTGTTTCACTGCAGTGATGTGACGCTGATTGAGAGTCAGCCTCTCGTATCACCTTTGGCGCCTCATTCTTCAGCCGGCATGATTGCAGTCTCCCGCCATTGAAAGCGAAGTTGAGGAAGAAGCCCATAGTGTAAAGGTGGGAAGCCATAAAAAACACTCTACTAAAAACAAATACGGACAAGGTTCAGCAATGCAGCTCCCTTCCACGCTCCTGCTAACACACATACACGGCATCGGTAATCAATAGTAGGTGGCTCCGCACGGCAGCACTTAATTTCCCCTCGCCTCGCTGGTCTTTCTTGCTTTAAGACCCACTTCCGGTTGAGGCTAACTTCCGGTTTGAAGAACTTGAAATTGAAAGAGGACAAAAGTAGTCCCCCTCACCCCCTGCCCCCCTTAATGTTTAGCTCAGCTTCATCGATACCTCCAAATTGGGGCAATGCACAAGTGTCAGATCCCATAAACACACAATTCTAATTTGTTTTCAGAATTAAGTTGGCTCTTTTTTCTGCTTGTAAAAAAAACGTTAATTCCCCAACTTTATTAGAATTTGGTTCTCACAAATACTCAATAGTGTTAGAGTCACAAAAATTGAGATCGTGCTGGCAGCATCGACGAAGGAAACATTAGACATTCTCCTGCATGCCAATAAACATGGTTCTGGAGGGAGACGTCTGATTTTTTAAGCCAATACCTCTCCTTCAATAGACATGTACGTGTGAAATACATTCTCCCAATTTTTTCTTTTTAAATCACCCTCTTTCGTCTTCTAAAATGTTGTAATGTATGCATTCTTCCTTCACTAATTTGCCATTGTAATGCCAAAAGAAATAGACAGGACCATCAATCAAGCTTTAAAAAATACAACGTTTATTTAGGAAGAGAAGATTTAGCATCTCTAAATAAACTATTATTCACCAACAAATGATACTTGCCATGAATGAAAGCACAGGAACAACATATTCCTAACAATGTATTCTTCAACTAGTGTACAATAATTTGCATAAAAAAGAAAATATTGCACCAAGCCTAAAACAAGCCTACCTATCTTTATAGACTTCATGTAATAAAGGGATGCCTCTTTTATCATCTCCATTCCAAATGTTTTACAACTGGTGCTGCATTATATATGAGGCACATTTTCCTGAATTGCTCTGGGCACACCTTAACCCCTTCCACGCTCATGACGAGCTGGGCTCGTCATGAGGTAGCCTCCTCGCACGCTCATGACGAGCCCAGCTCGTCATGTAAAGTGCGGTTTTAAAAATCTCAGCGTGCGAGCGGAATTCCGCCCGCACGCATGCGGTTAAACAAGCACTGGCATAGCCAATAGGTCCCGCCTTAGGGGCCTTATAAGTGTTTAGCCAGAGCTATTGACTTCGCCAAGGTCTATAAGCTGTGCTGTAGAGAAGTGTGGCTGCTGTGCAGCATGCTGAAAAGTTTTAATAAAAAAGTGTCGGAAGCATTTTTGTTACTTTATATATGACCAAGAAGGCATTATGCACAACTGAACAACCATATTAAAAGAAGTATTTACAATAAAAAAAATCCTCCGTTTTCTTTTGTTCTTGCAATGCTGGCAACTTGTTTCTACCTATTCCAATGGTTCTTTGTTAAAGCTTTTTTTGAGGGGGCATAACCAATCCGAGGGTGCAGGTTGGGAACTAGTGCCTGTATTATAAAACTAGCAGCGGACAGACGCAAGGGGAGAATCAACAGATGCCAGATTCCGAGAGCAGCCTGAGGTGGTGCTGAGGTGCTGGTGACTGGTGCGGAGACGATGCTGAGGTGATGCTGAATAATACTCCGGTCTTGCTGAGTGATAATGATGTGGTGGTGTACTAGTGCACAGGCGATGCTGAGTGATGCTGTGGTGGCGCTGAGTGATGCTGTGGTGGCGCTGAGTGATGCTGTGGTGGCGCTGAGTGATGCTGTGGTGGCGCTGAGTGATGCTGTGGTGGCACCGAGTGATGCTGTGGGGGCACCGAGTGATGCTGTGGGGGTGCTGAGTGATGCTGTGGGGGTGCTGAGTGATGCTGTGGTATCCCTGAGTGATGCTGTGGTATCCCTGAGTGATGCTGTGGTGGCGCTGAGTGATGCTGTGGTGGCGCTGAGTGATGCTGTGGTGGCGCTGAGTGATGCTGTGGTGGCGCTGAGTCATGCTGTGGTGCCGCTGAGTCATGCTGTGGTGGTGCTGAGTCATGCTGTGGTGGTGCTGAGTCATGCTGTGGTGGTGCTGAGTCATGCTGTGGTGGTGCTGAGTCATGCTGTGGTAGTGCTGAGTGATTCTGTGGTGGTGCTGAGTGATCCTGTGGTGGTGCTGAGCGATGCTGTGGCAGTGCTGAGGGATGCTGTGGTGGTGCTGAATGATGCTGAAATTTTTATCCTTCATTAGAACGATGCTGATGCTTTATAAGTGTTGTGTAATTTACGGGAGCTGTAATGTTAATAACATTACATCTCCTGGTAATTAACACAATTTAACAGCTGGAGTAAACTAAGTGGCTGATGGAGCGAGATAGAAAACAAAATTTTGTTTAAACTCGCAAAGTCACATTTCCATAACATGAATAAAATTATTAATGATTTGTGATATGTCGTGCTAATACAACCTAGATTAAACTTTACACGTGGGGGGACTAACATGTGTGCTCATAAACGTGCATATTTGTTGCATCTTTTTGTTCGTGCAAAATAATAAAATAATTTATTGTTTTCGTTTTTGTCATTACTAACTGCTGCATATTTAAAATAAGCATGTGCTTGTTTTGCTTTTCCTTGTCTGTGTGATGTCATTTCTACTATTCTAGGTGCATATGGGTCTCATAGAAAAACGGAGACTGGTAAATATAAACGCTGCTTTATTTGTTTGCAATGGCTAGGTACCATTTTGATTAATCGGGTGGGCTAATTAATTAGTAAACCATGGGGTGGATACAGAATATACTTTATTTCTTACATTAATACTTTTCTTGTGTTTGTTTTATACTAGAAATCATAAGTTGCCTGCTTTAGAGGCCTAGCTATTTGAGCCGCAAAATGAGAGTTGAACTATAATTCTGCAGAAAGTCACGAGACGCCCATTCTGAATTAAAACGTTTATTGAAGCTGCATTCACAAAGCAAAAACTGATGAGCTGACATCATTCTGTCGGACATGGTCAAGGTCGAAAGTGAACTTTTTGTCAGTCCTTAACTTGGCATCCGCGGAAGTTGCACTGTAAGACTATGGAAGCTGCGAGGATGACTTAAAACAAAGTTGCAATCGCAGGAAGCCTCTGGCTTCACGTGGAAGAGACAATGGTCTTTGTAAGACATGATTTTGTGGAACTTTTTAAGAATCGGGTGACATGTCACTTGTCACTCTCAGCCAATGGGACGTCGAGTATTTCTGAAAATTTTCCTTTGCTAGTTTAGTTAGCGTAGAAAGGTATAAAAAGTCATGCCCTTAGGGTTGGGCTGGCTGCTGCTTTCTGACTTTCCGATGAGGGTGATGTGCTGCTGGACTTTGCGTGGAGCACGTAAGAATCCTCAAAGATCTTTACTTTAATTTCTGTCTATTTAGCTCAGTTAGGGAAATAGGTTTTAGAAATGCTAAACTTTATATAATTTCTTTAAATTGATTCAATTGCTTAATTTGTATTTTTCTTATTTCTTACTATCATGCTTGCTTTATTGCAAATAAATTTCATTTATAAAACTTACAACATATATACCATAATTTAGAAAATAAAATCTTACTTTTGACAAACAAGCTGGTCTTGATTATTTAGAAGTATAGGTTACCATTAGCTAGATCACGTCGCCTATGGTGGTCGTTTAAATGGTTGGGTTTTATTCTAATGACAATATTCCTTCTGCAAATGTATAAAAATGTATATATTGTGTAGATAATGTGTATATAGATTTATTCTGACCACCTGATTCAGTAGGCCCAAAATATATCAGGTTCATAAATGGGTCCATGTTTAGTATAGAATTTTGTTTATAGGTTATGAAGTTGGGTAGCGTAGTTTATGATATATTTTCTATAGCCCGCTGGATCAATTATCTGGTAGCAGAGGATGGTTGCTAAGCGGTAACCAAGGTAACATGTTGGTTGCTAAGGATTGCGTCATGGTATGAAAATAGGATTAATGTTTTAACACTTGTTAAGTTCGTTTTTCGTGCCTATCTGTAAGCTATACCGGTATAGATTGTGTGGCGAGAAATTAGTCACGCAAGCCATCTGTTCGTTTGTAGTGATATCGCCGAGTATCACAAGAGGTATCGCCGTGTACCATAGTGTTGTCGCCGAGCAGCACAGTTTTAGGGCTAGGTCTGATTCTTGTATAGTGAGGATTTTCTAAGAAATCAAAGCAGCATGAGAATAGGGACAAAGCGCCTTCCATAAAACTCACTGTGATGAGAGTATTAGTTATATCCAAGCTTGAGTGAAGGGTAAAATTAGCGTCGGTGCATGATTATCTATAAACAGGTTAGAGTCCTGTACGGGTACATGTTTCATATCTATAAACAGGTGAGAGCCCTGTACGGATAACGTCGTTATTTTGCTAACGGTGCATGATTTCTATAAACAGGTGAGAGTCCTGTAAGGATTTCGTGTGTGTTTGAATTTAGGGAATTTTCCGTGTAAAAGTGCGAGTTTGAGTTGTATTTTATGTTCAAGTGGAACTCTTAGAACTTTCACTTCGCGGTGGGTTCAGAGCAAAGCGAGTTCATAATTATACGTGTTAGAAGGGTGGGGTAAGGTTACTCTACTGACAATTGAATATTATCCTTAGTGTGAATAGCGCCGTCTATTCCGAAGTGTGGATACTTGAATGTATGTAAACTATCCTAATTAGTGAAACGAACAGATGTTGTCTTTATAAGTCATTGTTAAGAATTAATTTACACTGAAAAGTGTTCTTAAAATGGCGCTGTGAAAAGATTTTGTGAAGGAGGGGTAAGCGCCAGGAGTGAGAAGCGAGAAACCGCAGCTGCTGTGTACGTCACAGAGCCGCGCTGGGATTGGGTGACCTACGTCACAAGCTGTATTCTGATTGGCTCCTGAGTCTCTGACGGCCTGTGAGCTGATTGGTCCTTAGGAAAATCTCCAAATTTATTGGTTGAGCAGGAAACTGACGTAGCTCAACTGCCATTGGCTTGTTGGTGTGTTTCGCGCACGGATTGGTTGTTTTGCGGAACATCCCGGAAATATTTTACGAACGATTTTGTGAATTAAATTTTACCTTTGAAAATGAGTTATCATTTTAAACATGTTGAGAAAAAGACAACATTATTTCAGAAATTTAAGAATTTATTTTCACCTGACAAGAAAATCGAAACGCGAGGTGGTAAACTACTTCATAAGTATAAAACACCTGCAGCGTACATGGAAGGTGAATACGGATATCATACTGTCTTATGGTTCGACAGTTGGAAACGTTATACTAAAAACGATGGTGTTTTGGCTTGGCCTGATGATGGTTCATTTAATGTAAGAGTTTTAAGAAACTTACGAGAGAAAATGAATGCTCTTGTTCCAAAACCGAGACCAACTCAATTTGAAGCTTTAGTTGAGTGGGAAGATGAGATGTATCAGTTACAAAGAGAAGCTAGTGGAATTAAAAGACCTTCTAAAAATCCATCATGGAAAAGAGAAACTCATGAAGATAGATTACGAATGTGGAGACAGGGAAACATGAGTGAAGGATTGTATTTAATTCATGAAATGGTAATGGGTTCTCCTACAGGAAAATCTATGGAAAGTGAATCTGAAGATGCAATTATGGAAGAAATATATACAACTGCTAAAAATAAACAGCCTAATCAGCCTTTGAGACCTCCTAGATCATGGTCTACTCCGGTGGTTTCTACTGAAACTTCACCGAGTGCACCTCCAATTAATGAAGCTCCTAAACTTTATCCAAATAATTGTGAAATCACTGAAACTCCTAGAAGATCAGAATTTGAGAATGCTCGAAATGAGGGTAGACATTTTTCAATGACTCCAAGAGCAAGGGAACCTCCAAAAGATTATACAAGAGAGACAAGAAATGTTGAGGATGATGATTATAATGAATACTTAAGGTCTAAAGAAGAATTAATTAAAAGAATGACAAAAGGCATGGAAGCTGTCACAGTTCCAGTAACAATAGGTCCTGTTCAGCCTGTATTTGATCAAAGAAATACAAACAAAACTGGATTAACTATTCCTTTAAATACAGAAATTCAAAAGCCTGCTGAAAAATTTTATTCAGACTTGACTGAATTAAACACTTCTAGATCGAGAATGCCTGATTTAACCTTTAATGAGGATTTATCTCCAAAAACACCAATGGGTGCTATGTCAGATGTAGGAAGTCCTGAAGTCAGGGTAACTACACCAAAGCTTGATGTGGCCAAATTAAAAGCAAATATTGAAGAATTAATAATTGGAACAATTGGCCCAGATAGTTTAAATTACTATCGAGATGATGAACTACTATTCATTTGCAAAAGTATTCAATGGAAAACGAAAAATAAATATGATCAATTAGAGGATCTAGCTGCAGAACTTGAAATCGATGTGAGTAAACAAAAGAATTTTGCAAAACATTACAGATTAGATTTCTCAGAAAGCGACATTGAGAGTTTGAACTCAATGGGAAGAATAGTTCACATTAAAGATTTAATTGTCTATATCAAAAAGTTAGGAGAACTGAACAAATGGAGAGTGAAATGGACTAAAAGGAAGGAAGATGAAAGATTAGAAAGAATGTCAAAACAATTTCCAATGAGAGAAGTTGCAGGTGGAGGATATGTTCATGTTCCATGGTCGAGACAGGACATTCTATTATTCACAAATGACTTTCCAAAATTAAGAGAGAAACCTGTTGAGTGGTACAGGCAAGTCGATAGATTTATCAAAGTGTCAAAAGTTCTGTGGATTGATTTGGATGGATTTTTTGACATTGTTGTTCCATCTGATCTTTGGACAGAATGTAAAATATCTATTAGTTGGCCAAAAACAGAACCTGAGCGAATCAAAGAAACAGGTGCCCCAAATCCACTCGTAATGGATTTTTATGAGAAAGTAATTGTTTGGATGAAAAACAAAATTCCACCCAAAGAAGTTGATTGGGTTAAAATAGAAAGAACAGAGCAGGAAACAAAAGAATCAGTTCATTCTTTTTATGAAAGACTATTGTTAATCTTTAAACAATACAGTGGTTATGAAAAATTAGATGAGAAAGACATGAGTCATTTTATCTATAGATTTGTTTATGGACTAAAACCTGAAATTGGAGAAATGATCAGAACTAGCATTGTCGGATGGCAAGCACTATCTATTGATGATATTCTGAGAAAGGCAAAATATTATAGCGATGAATTAGAAGTAAAACAGAAGAAGCTAAAGGAGAAAGCCATGTGGGCACAGGTAAAAGTGGCTGAGCAACAGATTGCCAGCATGGGAAATAAGAACACTAATTTTGTTCAAACTGGAAATACGAACCAGATACAAGGAAAGTTTAAAGGTAATAATTTCCAAAAGAAATTTAGCCCAAAGATAGAAGAGCTGAAACAAAGATTACCTTGTTTTAATTGTGGCGAAATTGGACATTGGAGGGACGAGTGTCCTCATCCTCCTAGAAACTTAAAGAATCCCTTATTGAATCCACAGATGCAGAATGGTGTTAACGTGCAGCAACAGCTACAGATGCAACAGGGGTTAAATGAATTTAATATTCAGCGACAATTACAACAACAGCAACAACAACAGGTGAATAATCGACAAGACCAGTTGCCACAACCACCTTTTCCGAATTGTGGGGGAGTTCAAAAATATAATCCAAACGTGGGATTTCAGGGATGTGAACAGGTAATAAAACCACAAAAACAGCAAAAGCAGCAAAGGGTTCAAATGCAAAATGCTTCACAACAATTTTTATTAACAGAAAGCCAAGACAGTGATTCTGATGATTATTGCTGACGGTGCCCGAGAGAGGAGGAAGAGTGTGTTGTTGGAGCCACTCTTGAGGTTGACCAGTCTGGTCCTTATGTAAACGGGAAAGTTAATGATGTAGACATCACTTTTCTAGTGGACACTGGTGCTACCCGTTCTACTGTTAGATCAGTGGAAATTGAAAACCTACCTCTCTCTGGGGATACCATCCAAGTTGTCGGAGTAAGTAATCAGCAAATTAAAACAGACTTAACTGATCCAGTACCAGTTGAAATTGGAAATTACAGAGACAAACACAGATTTGTGGTTTGTAATAGTAGTCCAGTAAATCTATTAGGTAGAGACATCCTATGTAAAATGAATTGCAGAATATATTGTTCTCCTGAAGGAGTTGAATTACAAACAATGGAGGAAGATGGTTTGTACAGAATGACAATGATGATGATGGAAGCAGAAGAAACAAAATTGTTTCCTGCATTTGAAGAAAAAGATTTACCTGAAGAGCTAAAAGAAACAGTGAAATCTGAGATATGGGATTTTACTGGGAATGAGATGGGTCTGATGAAAAACGTAGATCCTGTTAAAATTACATTGAAGCAGGGAATAGAATTTCCAAACACTCCACAGTATAAAATGAAAACAGAAACAATTGAAGGTATTACACCTGTAATTAAAAAATTAATCAAGCAAGGTGTATTGGAAGAAATGAAGAGTAGCTCTTGTAATTCACCAATTATGGGAGTTAAAAAGGCTAATGGAACATTTAGGATCGTACAAGATTTGAGAAAGGTTAATCAAATTGTTATTCCATGTTGTCCTGTGGTTCCAAATCCAGCAGTAATTCTATTTCAGATTCCATATGATGCTGAATGGTACACAGTCATTGACCTTTGCAATGCATTCTTTACTGTTCCTCTACACCCAGACAGTTATGAAATCTTTGCTTTCAGATTCCAAGGTAAGACCCTTGGATGGACAAGAATCCCTCAGGGCTATACAGAAAGTCCTTCAATCTTTAACGAACTGTTAAAAAGATCATTAGAAGATTTAGACTTACCAGGTAGGTCTACGCTGGTGCAGTATATTGATGATTTGTTAATAGCTGCTAAGACAAGAGAAAATTGTGTAACAGACACAATAATTCTGTTAAATCGCCTTGCAGAAGAAGGACATAAAGTGTCCCCAGCAAAACTACAGTTTTGCAAACAGGAAGTGAAATATCTTGGTCACAGAATTGCAAAGGGAAAAAGACAAGTAACAATAGAGAGAATAAAAATGATTCAAGCAATGTTACCGCCAAGAACACAAAGACAGGTCAGAATGTTCCTGGGAATGGTAGGTTACTGTCGACAATGGATAAGTGGATTTTCAGTAATTGCGAAACCACTACAAAGACTGACCAAATCAGATGTAAAAGATCCAATTATTCTCAATGATGTTGAGATGGAATCTTTTGAGAACTTGAAAAAGAGCTTATGCCAAGCTCCTGCTTTGGGTATGCCAAATTATGAGAAAGATTTTGAACTGTATTGCAGTGAGAGAGAAGGATGTGCATTATCTGTGTTAATTCAGAGACATGGAAACCTAAAGAAACCTATTGCATATTTCTCTGCAGTTCTTGATCCAATTGCAAAAGCATTACCAGGTTGTTTAAAAGCAGTTGCAGCTACAAGTATCAGTCTTGAACAAAGTGAAGGAATCATTATGGGATTTCCTGTGAAAGTTTTTGTGCCTCATTCAGTTGAAATATTACTGACAAGAGGTAAGACTCAACATTTAACAAGTAGCAGATTAACAAAGTATGAGAAAATCATACTAGGAGCAGATAATGTTTCGATTTCAAGATGTTTGAATCTGAATCCTTCTACATTACTGCCTGATTCTGAAATTGTTAATGACATTGAGACAGAACATGAATGTTTAGATGTCATGGAATTCTGCACAAAACCAAGAAAAGACATCAAAGACAGACCTTTGCCTGAATCGGATTTTGTCTACTTTGTAGATGGCTCATGCTTAAGATCCGAAGGTGGTGTCTTGAAAGCTTCATACTCAGTTTGTACAGTCGAAAACATTAAAGAAGCATCATGTCTTGAAGGAGTTCGTTCAGCACAAGTGGCTGAATTGATTGCTTTAATTCGTGCCTGTGAAGTATCAAAAGATATAAGAGTTACCATCATTACTGATAGTCAGTATGGGTACGGAGTTGTGCATGATTATGGACAACTCTGGTCACAGAGAGGATACATGACATCAACAGGGTCACCAATTAAAAATGCAGTTTTCATTAGAAGATTAATTGAAGCAATACAATTGCCAAAAGAAATTGCCATAGTCAAGTGTGCAGCGCACACTAGAGGAACTGATTATATTTCCAAAGGAAATGCCTTCGCAGATGAAACAGCAAAGTACTGCGCAAGGAAAAATTATTCTTACAATCGGAATAGAAGTACAGAAACTGATTCAAATTCATTAATGCTAACAACTATTGTAGAAACATGGAATGAGATTAGAGATTTACAAAACGAAGCAGATGATGAAGAAAAAGACCAGTGGTTAAGATCAGATTGTAGACAACGTGATGAAGATGGAGTGTGGGTTTACAAAGATGGCAGAGTAGTTTTACCAAATTGCATGATTTCTGACATGGCCAGATTATATCATGGTCCTGCACATTTAGGAAGAGATTCTATGGTCAGACTGTTTAAAGAGACATGGTTCAATACCAAATTTAGAACCATTGCAGAATCTTTTTGTCAAAGGTGTTTGTCATGCCAACAAATGAATCCAAACAGAAAATCAGTGGTGGGGACAGGAATAATTGGTCGAGAGGGTGGTCCCTTTACCAGGTTACAAATTGATTTCATTGAAATGCCCTTACACAACTGTTTGAAATATGTACTTGTAATTGTATGCTTATTCTCAAGATGGGTAGAGGCTTTTCCTACAAGACATTGTGATTCAATTACAGTAGCAAAACTAATGCTCAGAGAAATCATCCCAAGGTACGGTTTTCCAGTCACTATTGAGAGTGATGGAGGAAGTCATTTTGATAACAAACTGTTGAAATTAATTTGCGAAGCTATGAGTATTGAGCAGAAAATACACTGTGCATACAGACCAGAGGCATCAGGTGTAGTTGAACAAATAAATGGAACTATCAAAAACAGAATTGGGAAAATGTGTCTAGAGACAGGAGTGAAGTGGACTGATGCTCTTCCACTTGTTTTGATGTCAATAAGAAGTACACCAGATAAAAAGACAGGTTTGAGTCCTCATGAAATTTTGATGGGAAGAGTTATGAGGCAAGCTTTTGTACCTGTAGGTAAACTGTTGAGCATAAATGACAGTGCAATTTTGGATTACTGTAAAAGGTTATCTGATATGGTAACTTCTGTGTCTAATCAGGTGGGAACTGAAGCACAATCAAATGACAAAGTTTTGACACATGATCTGAGACCTGGAGACTGGGTCAGAACGAAAGTACATCGGAGGAGGAATTGTCTATCTCCTAGATGGCAGAAACCTAGGCAGGTAATCTTGATCACTACTAATGCTGTAAAGTGCAGAGGATTGAAGCGCTGGATTCATCCAAGTCATACTATTCCAATACCAACTCCTGAGAGTTCTGATGTTGAAAGTGATACCACAGATGACTCTGATTCTGAAGCAGAAGACAGAACAGAAGGTGAAGTAATTCCAGATTCTGAAGATCGACAAGAAAGTCGACATCTGGAAACTGTGCCAGTGAATGGAAATTTGACAAGAAAAGACTTAGAAATAATTGAAATAGATTCTGAAGGTGAAGAGAATCTGCTAAAAGGAAAGATAACTGAGGATTCGGTTGTCTATGTTGAAGACAGAGAAGCTGAACCGAAAGAAGTTTCAGACCAGGAGAGTATCGAAAGGCAGAGAACAAGCTCTGAAGTAAGGAACAAAAATCCGAAATCTGGGAAGCTAGAGGTAATTGAGGAAGAGGAGGAGAACGAATTACCGAGTACCAGTGATGGAAGACAAAGTGAAGTTCCTGAAGGAGTGAAATTGCCGAATAGAGAAGTTCCTGAGTCAATTGAAATTTCAGACTACGAAACTGAGGAAAGTGACGTGGAAGGTGGAAGTGAAAGCAGAAAGAAAAGGACTTGGAAATCTGAATCGAATAATTCTGAACCAAAGAAAAAGTACGTGAGAAAAGCAGACTACTGGCCTGGTGGAAGATTGAGAGTCAGATTGATTAAAAAGCCAATAGAACAAGTTGAAGAAATCAGTAGTCAAAAGAGTCCTGGAAAAGAGGTTGGAGTTGGAAGGAAAATAGAAGTGATATCAAGAAAAGGGAAGAGAATAATTAGACCAAACCAGAAATACAAGTCTCCTGAGTGGACTTACTTAGTAATTCCACCTGTTATAGACATATATGATAGTAGTGAAGAAGAAAACGAAATCCAAGAAATTAGTGACAATGATTGAAGTACAAATTTATTAAATTGGCATAAGGCTGAAGAAATCCTGTTAGTTGACACAAGGTCGAAGAAAACTGTCTAATAGAAGAAAACTTATGTATGACATAAGGTCGAAGAAATCTTGTTTAGGGTTATAAAAGAAAAATATATTTTAAAAGGGGGGTGTATATAAATTTTAAAATTTATTTTTATTTTTTATTTTATTTTTGAGGCTAAAACTAACCTAAAAATGCCTTACATTAAGGAGAGCACTTCAAAATGCTCTGTTTTTAAAAGATGCTGTAAGATGACTCTGGTGTGTCTGCTCATTTTAGTTCTGCTCTGGTTGTTACTAGCTGTGATTATACCTTTAGAAATGAATAGAGAATTACATAAAGTTAACATAACAAGCAAAGATCTGGTTAGCCAAACTAAACATAGTGCATCTGCAAGAGTAATTGATCATCAGCCTAACATTCATCAAGATAAATCAATAGGTGATTTTTCAAGCAATACATTCACAAAGCTTTTGAGTGAATATGTAAAGGTAATGGATGCAAAGGATTGTTATGTATGCGTTAAGTTGCCCGCTTCTGTTTCCGAGGGAGTAACATATAATATGCTTCCTCTCACTTATGCTGTTACATGTAGTGTATTAACTAGTTTATTTTATCAAACTGGTCGTTTAGAATATTACTATTCAAATTATGATGAGATTTTTGCTAATGTCAAGATTGATAATGCTTTAAATAAGCATAAGAAAGCTAAACAATTGAGAGAATATTTCCTTGTTACTAACGAACTCACTTATGAGTATGCTTACAAGAATAATCTAACATGTAAATTAAGTGCTGAAGGGAAGAAATTTCTGAATATGGTTGAGGAGAGAAGAGCAATTTATAAGAGAAATGAATTAGTCAAGCAGACTAAGTCATCATTCTGGCAAAAAGAGGATGAGAAACTAAATGGCAAAATGCTTGAAAATATTGCAATTCACATAGACAAGCCTGTTAGTGGAAAGCTTTGTATTAGAAGAGATAACACACTTTTTGATAATTATTTTGTAGGTGCAAGCAACTGTGAAGATACTTATCAGATTATGGGAGGTTGGGGATTTAAAGGTGGAAAAGATCCTATCTTTCCTGGAATTTATTTTGTTTGTGGTGACAAAGCCTACTACAACCTTCCAGACCATTGGTATGGAACTTGTTATGTGGGAATTGTTTTTCCTAAAGTGTTTCATGTTGACAGAGATTCAGAAGGATTATTTAAAATTCATAATTATGTAAATAGAGCTAAAAGAGAAACTTTTACTGAAGTTCTGGGAGATATTTTCCAAGCTGTAATACCTTTTGTTGGTATAACCCTAAATGCAGGGAGAATCAGAAAATTGTCCACTATAGTTGATAGATTATCAACTGACACTGCTGATGGGTTTCAATTAGTGAATGTTGAAGTTATCGCAATTAGATCCATGGTAATTCAAGATCGTCTTGCTTTAGACATACTCCTAGCAAAGGAGGGAGGAGTCTGTGGCATTTTACATGTCCAACATTGCTGTACATATATTCCTGATGAAAGTAAGAATATTGAAATGTATATTAAGAATATTACACAAATGCATTCTGAAATAATTCCTTTAGAAGAAGAAGATTTTACTGGGAAACTTTCAAATAGGTTTCAAGCAATTAAAAACTGGTTTCATAATATCGGAAGTTCAATTCTTGGCAAGATTCTAGCACCTTTGATTGTAATAGTATTCATTTTTATTTTGACTAAAATAGGTTGTCTGTTGCATAAAAGAAAGAAGCATTTAAGAGAAAAGAAGAGAATTTATAAACTCAGAAAAGAAGAGGAAAGGGAGATTGAGTTGCAGGAGTTACATAGAGAGCGTCATGTTAATTGTAAAGATTATGCTGAAACAGACTTTTAGGTTTACTAATACAATGAATTTGAATCGATTTCTTTAAAATTAAATTTATCAAAATTTTGAGTGCTGGTGTGGTGATTTGTTAATCACCAGATGAGGGAGTTGATGGAGCGAGATAGAAAACAAAATTTTGTTTAAACTCGCAAAGTCACATTTCCATAACATGAATAAAATTATTAATGATTTGTGATATGTCGTGCTAATACAACCTAGATTAAACTTTACACGTGGGGGGACTAACATGTGTGCTCATAAACGTGCATATTTGTTGCATCTTTTTGTTCGTGCAAAATAATAAAATAATTTATTGTTTTCGTTTTTGTCATTACTAACTGCTGCATATTTAAAATAAGCATGTGCTTGTTTTGCTTTTCCTTGTCTGTGTGATGTCATTTCTACTATTCTAGGTGCATATGGGTCTCATAGAAAAACGGAGACTGGTAAATATAAACGCTGCTTTATTTGTTTGCAATGGCTAGGTACCATTTTGATTAATCGGGTGGGCTAATTAATTAGTAAACCATGGGGTGGATACAGAATATACTTTATTTCTTACATTAATACTTTTCTTGTGTTTGTTTTATACTAGAAATCATAAGTTGCCTGCTTTAGAGGCCTAGCTATTTGAGCCGCAAAATGAGAGTTGAACTATAATTCTGCAGAAAGTCACGAGACGCCCATTCTGAATTAAAACGTTTATTGAAGCTGCATTCACAAAGCAAAAACTGATGAGCTGACATCATTCTGTCGGACATGGTCAAGGTCGAAAGTGAACTTTTTGTCAGTCCTTAACTTGGCATCCGCGGAAGTTGCACTGTAAGACTATGGAAGCTGCGAGGATGACTTAAAACAAAGTTGCAATCGCAGGAAGCCTCTGGCTTCACGTGGAAGAGACAATGGTCTTTGTAAGACATGATTTTGTGGAACTTTTTAAGAATCGGGTGACATGTCACTTGTCACTCTCAGCCAATGGGACGTCGAGTATTTCTGAAAATTTTCCTTTGCTAGTTTAGTTAGCGTAGAAAGGTATAAAAAGTCATGCCCTTAGGGTTGGGCTGGCTGCTGCTTTCTGACTTTCCGATGAGGGTGATGTGCTGCTGGACTTTGCGTGGAGCACGTAAGAATCCTCAAAGATCTTTACTTTAATTTCTGTCTATTTAGCTCAGTTAGGGAAATAGGTTTTAGAAATGCTAAACTTTATATAATTTCTTTAAATTGATTCAATTGCTTAATTTGTATTTTTCTTATTTCTTACTATCATGCTTGCTTTATTGCAAATAAATTTCATTTATAAAACTTACAACATATATACCATAATTTAGAAAATAAAATCTTACTTTTGACAAACAAGCTGGTCTTGATTATTTAGAAGTATAGGTTACCATTAGCTAGATCACGTCGCCTATGGTGGTCGTTTAAATGGTTGGGTTTTATTCTAATGACAATATTCCTTCTGCAAATGTATAAAAATGTATATATTGTGTAGATAATGTGTATATAGATTTATTCTGACCACCTGATTCAGTAGGCCCAAAATATATCAGGTTCATAAATGGGTCCATGTTTAGTATAGAATTTTGTTTATAGGTTATGAAGTTGGGTAGCGTAGTTTATGATATATTTTCTATAGCCCGCTGGATCAGTGGCGTAACGCAAAGTGATGCCCTCTTGCAGAATGTGATGAGTATCCCATGTGTCTATTTAACAAAAAGGAGGACTATGGGCAATATTTATCCAGGTCCAGCATACATGCCCAGAAGTAATTAGAAGCAGAAGGGTATGCAGTTCCTAGCGAACACTGTAGGTAGACTTGCAATTAGTGTGTAGTAGGTCACACACTAAGGGCAGGAGGAAATTTCCTCCTTTCGGAAAAGAGACCTTCACCCCCCCCCCCCCAACAGTGGGGTGTCTTACTTCATCATCGGTTCTGCTCCTAATCGGGTCAGCGCTGCAATACCCGATCGGCGCCCTTGACAGCCACCGAGCTGTGAGGGTCTTTTTTCCAAAATTTCCTCCTGCCCTTAATGTGTGACCTACTACACACCAATTGCATGTCTACCTAAAGTGTTTGCTAGGAACTGCATACCCTTCTGCTTCTAACTTGCCCGATGTGTCTCCCATGTCTCGCAGATATTCATGGACCGTGGGCTGAATGTAAACACCTGAAGGATTGGGGGCCCCAGAAATATTGGGCCCCCTTCTGCTGCAGGGACCTGTGAAAACGCCCCTGAATAGCAGAAACCATGTTAACGCCAGTTACTCCACAGTGTTAGTAGACATGCATGCAATAATAATGTTGGACCGTAATGCTATGAACTCCACTGCCTTTAATGCCAAATTTTCTGTTCCAGGGTCAATGAGGCCAAGCCAGTCAAGAAGTTAAAATATATTTTAATATCGGGTGCGGGACGGGCAGAGTTAAGTAGGGCAATTAGGCTGACTAAAATTTGCATCGACAAAACTATTAACTTCGTTTAAGAAGCATTCATGAACAGTTTCGTTGAAATGAGTATTTCATGCCCCAAAAAACCCCTATTTCTATTCGGCTCACGAAATAATAATATGCAGATTCCATTGCTTTTTGAAGACAGCTTTTAATTTGTCTTGGTACATGTGGACAAATCAATGTGTTGAACCAGGACAGAGCGACAGATACAATGACAGGTGAGGGAGAGACAGTACCACGGAAAGGAAGAGGTGCAATGAAGGAAGGAGGGAAGGGGGACTTCAGGGTCATAGAGAAAGTGGGCATCAAAGGAGCAGGGTGGGCGGCCACTGCAGAGGCGGACAGACAGAAGGATAGAAAAGAGTAAGACTGCATGTTGGGTGAAAGGTTGGAGTGTTTGCTTATGGCAGAGTCACTAGATTCATTCAGTGTAAGCAGGCAGACGTGTCTGTTAACCTAGCTCTCATGGTTCCACTTAAGTGTGAATACTATGACATCAGGGAACCAGTTCATCTGGTAGTAGTAGATAACAACATCACAGCTATCAGGCTATCAATGATAAAATGTGCCTGTTTTTACATTCAGGTAGAAAATGAATCATTTGTAAGTGAAATGCCAAATCGATTTGAAATAGATTAAGGCAAATCATGATAGAAAATTCTCCTAAATGCACGTCTCTTTTTATATCACATTTGATTAGAAATCATCTTGATAAGCATTCTTAACCTGTGCTCCAAGGACACCTAGGGGTCCGCAACACCTACGCAGGAGTCCTAGACTGCTCATAAAACACAGAATTGTTGGCCAAATAATAAAGTGCATATCAATATAGAAGCAAAATGTACAACTGAAATATCAAAACATTTTTATAAATGTGCAGCAAATAATTCATTTGGTATCCTCACATTGATTTTGTGAAGCAGTGCAAGTACATCAAATACAATATAGTATGCCTAATGGCTGGTCTCAATTGAGTTTAGAAAAGCTTCAACCTTCCCATTAAAAGTAAAAAAATGTTTGCATTTGTTTGTGAATTCAATGAAATATTTAATAATTTGTTTATTTGTTTGATGAATGCTTGTTTCTGTCATCTTGTGTATTATTTTGCGGTGCAAATCAATAAATATCACATGGATAAATAAAGATTTGGCTGCATAATATGCCTCCAGTGATTGCATAATGTGCAGCATTTATTTCTGTTACGTTATTTAGTCTATCCTGCGACAAATTTTCATACTTAATTGTCCCTTAACTACATTGACTATGCATACAATGGCCAATGTTCATCTTTATTAATGTTAGGCATTGATCCTTTTACAGTGGATACTTATTTTACATGTTTTGTACAAAGAGAAAGTGACAAACATAAAAAAAAGTGTTAAAAAATAACCTATGACTTATGCACAGTTTGGTAAAGCACATTGTATGCTCAGTTGTGTATAATAGAAAACGTAGACGTCGTTTTGCGTTTATCCGCAATTAATCTGGCAATCATCCAACAGTTTGTATTTTTCTAGGAAAACTGAAAAAAAAGGGGTGGACAGGCTCTTTAAATAGACAAGCAATTCCTGTTAAAATCACCAGAAGCAAAAACATCTAATAGAAAACACAATAGTACCTTTGAAGTAATCAGATACTTATTTTCAATTCATCCCAAAGTCATCAGGAACATCTCATCTCGTAAAGTTATCGGATAGTCATTTTCAAGTCACCCTTAAATCATCAGGAAAAACGACACCTTCTGAAGTCATCAGATACTGATTTTCAAGTCATCCTTAAATCATTACGAATAATGACACCTATTAAAGTCATCGGGTACTCATTTTCAAGTCATCCGCAAATCATCAGGCTCAGCTTCTCAGCTTTGCTGATGACTTCAAGAGCTTGATGATGTCTGATGGTGTGAAAATGACTTCTAATGTAGTTGGATGACCATCGAATGACTCTAGGATGGCTTCTAAAGTAATCCTGTTTGACCTGAAGTAAAAAGGAGAGGGGGGAGTGGGTGATTAGCCGACCTGTGAGGGGGGTGGGGGATCGCCCGGGAGGATCGGGGGTGGCCCGGGGTCACTGCGGGGGGTGGCCCGGGGTCACTGCGGGCGCTGGGGGGGTCAGAATGCGGTGCGTTGGTGGTGGTCTATGCTGGTAGGGCATGGCAAAGTTTGAAGGCCGAGGGATGGCGATTTGGGAGCTAGGAATAGCAGACATAGGGGGGGTTTGCAGGCATCCAGGGGGGTAGAAAAATAAATAAATAAAGTTTTTCCGTATTGCAGGCTATGCGTAGATGGGGTGGGCGGAAATTGGAATGAAGTGAGGAGATGGACGAGGCGGCGGGGGGCGACTCTAGGAGAGTCATAGGGCTGCTGGGGGTCGGGAGGCAGGTGTGGTGCGGGCCTATTGGTTGGTGGATTGGAAGGCGCAGTGCTAAGGGAGCAAGGTTGGAGGGAGGCGAAGAGCGCAAGGGGTAGTGGGAGGCGGGAGCACCAACCTAGGGCAGCCAGGGAAGACATCGAGCGGGGGGGGCGTTAGTTACAGGAAAGGGAAGGGGCCGTCCGAAGGAAGGAATGTATCAAATAGGGGGGATCAAGGAGGTCAGGCTATGGGTCTGGGGGTGTGGGCTGGCGAAGTGGGTCGGTGCGGGGGCAGCTCCACCAGGCATGGCAGGAAGCGCCAAATATGTGTGTGGGGTGGGTGATGTGGGCAAAGAGGAGGGGTGCTACAGTTGGGCAGGGGGGCGGGATGGTAATAGCAAAGTTCAATTTGGGAATTTTTATTGACCGGCCTCTGCCTCAGCAGCGAGAACGGAATTAAAGTTAAGTCGGACGCATGGTGTTCAGGAAGCCAGTATTGGCTATGGTGGCATTGGTTACAATGGCGGGAGTGGTTTGCTCATGGGAGTATAGAGGCGCTGGTAGGTAATATCACGGACCACAATAGTGGTAGGGAGAGGGGGAAGCAAGTTTGTGTGGACCACGGTGGCCGCAATGCTTCTACACAGCTGGACCGGTCTTGGTATTTCTCCTCCTTTCAGGCCCTAGGAGTCCCATATAACACCTTAATTACATAAGGAGCAAGTGACGGTGGAGCAGCGAGAAGGGGATTGACAGGATAACGCCAGTTGCGGGGATAGGACAGTATAGGGTGGGCCCTCAATTGCTGGCTTACAATAGGGGTGTAGAATAATGTGCCGCCCCTTCCCCCACGTCCCCCCCACTTGGGTTGCGGTGGTGTTCATAACCCAGCCTTGAATGAGGTTACAGTATAGCCATTAGGAGTCGACAATATAGGAGCCTGCCATAGGTAATGATTCCACCTAGTACCGAGCCAAGAGGGGTCTGGCACAAAACGAGTGCTACTACCATTTTAAGTGAAGCAGATTATGTGACCCAGCTTGAACTGATAATAAGAGTATTCTCTCTCACCCTGTTGGTTAACAAGCTGTTTTTATAGAGTGCATAATGTTCACCATTTTTTACAGCGGGAGCGTGGTCTAATAAAATTTGCCTGTGTAGATATTGGTTCGCAGTACAGTCCTACGGAAAAGTCATCCGTAAATAAAAGTTATTGGAAACGGCACACAATAAATGTTGCCAACTCTAAATCCCCTCCACCGTAAAAGGGCTCACAACACAACACCCTCGTTCGGAGAGTTCGACTAACATTTAATGTTCATCCAAAAAAGACAAATTTCCTTCAGGAAATTAAGTTCATTCCGCAATTCTAGTGTGTTTTAAGAGACACTTTAACTTGAGGAACAAAAAACTATGCTCACTCGCCTCGGGGTATGGCAATACAGTCTAATGCTAAATGCTAATGCATCACCTATAGATAGGCGATAACACCACCGCCCTGTTCTACTGAACACCTCAAGTTCCTTCTTAAAGATTCTAAGAATACTGCCCTCCTGCACAAATGACCTCATCTGTCCCAGTAACCTTGCTGTGACTGAATCCCAGCAAGCAGAACTTTAGCTCGCGCAGGCCCATGGTGGGCGGTGGCTCCCCTTCTGTTCCCATCTCTTTGCCTTTTAGTCCAACTCCACACGCATCCCGACGTCTACCGCCATTAAGGAAGAAGGATGCTCCTACTACGTCACATGACATGACCCCTCCCCTTCTTTTGTCATTCTGAAAGCAGTGCAGGTCCTGTCACGTGACCATACTCTACTGTAACTGTGTAGAAAATCACTCCGGCTAATTAAGGTCTTAAGAATGGAGGATAGTGGTTCATTACCTCCTCGTCCGTCTTCCTCGCCACAGTAATTACCCATGAGCCTCCGGCTCCACACAGAACTCCAAGTCTAAAAAAAGCGCTCTAGTCTCCCTCTCCCTCCTCCAAGATGGCCTCCAGTGGCTACAGCCAATCCCATAAAGGGATACAGAAACCACCAAAACGACCTGTTCTTTTTTTCTGCACTACTCCGAGTGCTGTGTTCCCTGCTGGTCAGGTGAGTGGGGCTGGGGTCTTGCTTGAGCAGCCCTGTGGGTCCATTTGTATCTCATCAGGGGGAAGTAGTTTTATTGTATGTATTGTTGTGTTTACTACATTTGTTGGATGTATTTTTGTAAAAAAATGTACCCCTGTGTTTGCCTTCGCGCTCCGTGTCCTGCTTTAGAGGACTTTGGAGACGTTGGTTACGAGCATCAGTCGCTTTGGACCTCGCTCTGGGTGGGGCGCCTGGGGTCCTGCTGTGCGGGGCCGTTCTCAGTTTGCTCTCTTGCCCGGCAATGCGTCCTGCTGAGTGGACATGGCGCGGCCGGGTGCGATTGTTCAGGGAGCCGGAGGCTCCCGTACCCTCCCGCTTACCTGCTGGAACTTCGGGGAAGGTGGGGGCGGCGGTGGTCGCGCCTTTAGTCTGTCCCTGTCTCTGGCACTTGCTGGGTCTTCCACGCGCTGCAGTTTCAGGCCGCTTTTGAATGTTTCTTTTGATTCATTTTGTGCGCACGGGTCTGGATGTGTTCATATACTCTTTGGGGGCGTGTGAAAGGTTGTTTCTGTGGTTGCCTAGCTACCTCAAGACCTTTTTTTACCGGGAGAGTTGGTTTCTCCTTTGCCTGTGTTTGTGCACTCGTGTCTGGAGGTCATGGAGCGTGGTTCCTCTGACTTACCTGCTCCTGGTTCCTTGGCGGAAGCTTCTGCTTCAGAGGTGTCGATTCCTTCTATGGAGTTATTACAACAAATGTTTGATTCTGCTGTGACTGCGGCTTTACAAGGCCAGGGGCCGGATCCTGCTGACAAGAGAGCCAGATGTGATGACGCTCCTGCTCTTGATTCAGACGCAGAGGGGGATGTTGACATCAAGAGTCGCTTTGTGCAGGGGGCAGATCTTATGTTGGTCATTGGACACTTTCGCGGAAAATTGGTGTTTTCCTGTTACTTTGGCCCCTCTAGAGGATGATTTATTCTCTCAGTATCAGTGTCCTGAGCCTGAATCTTGCCCTTTCATTCTTCGGTATTGAGGGTTTTGGAGATAGCATGGAGGGTTGTGAAAAGGGATCTTTTCCGCTTTTTCTGATTAAACACTATCCTCTGCGGGATTTTTCCATGAAGTTTCCTTCCTCGGTCCTCTCCTGATGTACCTATAGATCGTTGGGTGGATGGTGCGATGTTGCGCACTTTTGCAGCAGCTAATTTCTCCATCCGGGCTGCGGCCTATTCTTCTTATACCGTCCAATCTTTACTTGGGGATTTCGTTCTTTGGCGGAGTTTTTGGACCAGAGGGAAGATGTCTCTTCTACTCTGGCGATGGTGGTACAACTGGTTCGGCTGCTGTCTGATGTTTCTTTTGATTCATTGGGGGGCAGCTGCTTCTGCTGCTGGGTCTTCTATCGCTGCAAGGAGCAGTTGTGTCTCCGGGCATGGAAGGCTGATGCTGCGCAGAAGGGTCTGCTTATGAGGGTTCCATTTCTCTGGTGTGACACTGTTTGACTCTCCCTTGGATGGGATGGTTATGCAGACGGCGGAAGGCTGTAAGCTTCTGTTCTCCGGTGTTTCTACCTCCTCCGCTCCCGCTTAGAAATCCTGACTGTATCACTCCTGGAGTGGGTCCGATTGGGGGTCGCCTCGCTTGCTTCATGGACTCTGGGCGAGTGACTGAGTCGGATCAGTGGATACTACAGGTGGTGTCCGGTGTTGTGCATCTTGGATTTACCCTGTCTCCCCCAGACTGTTTTGGGTCCACTCCATGTCCCAGGGACACTCTGAGGCGGGTGGCTCTTTTTGGGGGGTGTCGAGACTCTTTTTCTAAAGAAAGCCGTGTTTCCCATACCCGTGGATCAGTTGGGGTTGAGGATTTATTCCATCATCTTCCTGGTGGCATGACGCACAGGGGATCTCAGACCTGTGATGGATTTGAATTGGGTGCATACTTTCATTCCTCATCAACTTTTCACCATGGTTTCCCTCCGGGTGATCCTTCCTCTGGTCTCTCCAGGGGATTTTCTGGCCTCCATGGACTTGGAAGTTGCTTTTCTGCATGTGCCTGTTCACCCGGATTCTCAGTGATTTATCCGTTTCTGTATCCTGGGTCGTCACTATCAGTTCCAGGTGTTGCCTTTTGGCCTCTGCTCTTCGCCCAGGATTTTTGCTTTGGTTCTGGATCCTTTTATTGGGAATTTTTGTGGGGAGGGCGTTAGTGTTTATCCTTCTCTGGACGATATTTTATTTCTGCTTCTTCTCTTTCGAGGGCGGAGTTGCATGTCCAGAGGGTGTGACCTGTCCTGGAGCGTCACGGGTTCCTGGTGTGTGTTCTGTAGTCCTCCCTGGTTCCTGCGCAGGAATTGACTTTCATTGGGGCTCTGTTCAGGCCTCCGTTGGGAATGGTGTTCCTGCCCCCTGCTCGGATTCTGTCGCTGATGTCTGCTGTGCGGTCCCTGTTGTCGGGCCTTCTCATCCTGTGAGCCTGTGGTTGTGGGTTCAGGGGATGAGGTCTGCATCCTTGTGGTCCGTACCATGGGCTCACCTTCCCATGTATCCAGTGGTGTCCCACATTTTGTTGCATTGGGACACCTGTTCCCTAGATGTGTGTGTTTTGATACCTATGTCCGCGGATGTTCGAGTGGTCCTGGCTTGGTGGTTGGACGAGGGTCATCTGTCCGGGGGCCGCCCGTTTCTTGTTGTTCCCACCCGGGTTCTCACTGTCGTTGCCAGCCTGCTGGGGTGGGGTGCTACTCTGGGGGATTCGACAACTCAGGGAGTTTGTCCTTGGTCTGTGTTGTCTTGTTCTTCCGCCTACAAGGAGCTAATGGCCGTCCTTTTGGGTCTGTTGGCCTTTTCAGATCTTCTTCTGGGTCACCGTGTGCAGGTCCGGATGGATGATCAGGTGGTGTTGTCCTATGTTCCTATGTCAACCATCAATGGGGGTATTTTTAGGAAAAAATGGGGCCCCCTGCCTTAAAGGATGAACCCTAGCAAGGAAAGAAAGTTTTTTTTCAAAAGGGGGGGGGGAATTAACACCGGGTTTCGTGCATGTTTTAGAACATCCTATCGACGCCTGTATGCATATAATGTAATTCAACTGACACTAATATTTTCTGATTGAATTTTATTTTATTAAAAATATTTTTTGCTTTTTATCTTTTCTTTCTTGTATGTGGTTATTTTGTTTGTACATATTATCAAATCTTAAATACATTTCAAAATCCACAATTCATTCAATACAATATTTTTGTTCACAATTATATACAGAAAAATTTCCTTTATTTCAGAATGCACAATTCTTTAGATCCAATATTTTTGTTCACAATTATATACAGAAACATTTCCTTCAATGCGTTTCGGCAAAGCCTTCCTCAGGAATTCTGTATATATTTTCTGTATCAATGATAACTACAAAACAAAAATAGTGCCAATTAATTGTCACTTCCATACTTTATGAAGCGTCAAATGGATTGTTATCTTTTTTCACTGTGCACAATTTATATCATTATTATACTTGACAGTTAACAAACCTAACAGGTGAGGTCTGGCCATTTACTCCAAACGATGTCAGGTTTATTATTTCCAACTTAACTGTGTTATATTTTCTGCTAATACACCTCTATTACATATTATATACACATTACTTTACCTATTTACAATACCCATTTAGAAACCCACCATATACATTTCTGTACAACTTATATCAAACTTATTCACACTATATACATACATCTTGCACCATAAATATATATTTAAAACATAGGACACTTAATGCTGTACATAAAACCTTATGTAGATGCTAAGGCTTTTGAGGAGAGTTTCATCTCTATCTCATGCTGAATATACAATTCCGATTTTAGACCAACAGTGTTTCAAAAGTCCAAGCCAAAGTCTCTGATTGCGCAGGACAGAGATTATAACGGCATAGCGTCTTACTAAAAATGACCAATATATATCTGCTCGAATGTTACAAGTCTCATAAATTTAGTCTAAGTCCTATGTACAGGACCTGAAGCTTTTATCTGAAAGGTTTGACCAAACGTTCAAATGTTAAGGCGGGGTTCCTAAAATAGTAAGCTAGGTATTATTACCAACTATATTTACCTGTGCATTAGTAACATTGAGTCCAACTTCACAATGGACAAAGAACGCCTGTGATTGCAGCGCAATAAAAAGATAATCTTAATTGGTCAGGGTACGTGTGAATTGTAACATCTTTTTAGAATCTAGCAGGCAAAAAAAATGAAGGAAAATTCTTATTAATGCTATTATTATAAGGATGTGAAGGGCATGAGTGGTAATTATAATATTAGACATACATACCTATGATGTAACAAAGCAGGTATGTCTTCACTGGACGAAAAATGCCCTACAGCAGCTGGATTGTTAATATTCCTGTTCAAGCTATAAATCAAGGTAAGTAGCGATATTAGTCCACTTAGATTACGAGGGACTTAAGTCTTATACTATATCTCTAGGTTGAGTCAAACAGAATTACCTGTTATTCAGTTGGTTAATAACCCAAAGTCCGGGATTATTTCACATTCAGAGATGTACAGTTGCTTTATTGTCATAGGCTTCACCTGTAAAGGATACAATTGTCATCTACTAAAAATCTATTTGAAACTGGCTTCCTACCTTCTACTATTAGCTTCCGCTAAATGCGAATATTAATTCAGAGTGAACTTAACCTTGGGATTGTGCGGTTTATAGATATATATGTTGGACAATTACGTCTAAATTCTGGCATCAAGATAATAAGCACAGTTATCCAAGGCCATTAATGGATAAAAGAGCCGTCATGTAGTCGTGCTACTTACATCACAAACAATTCCTCAAATTAGATGTTAATGAACGTCATATTAATGCGTTCCTATATCATATCTTATACCCAAGTATCTAACAAAACACACCGCTGGCGTTCGCGTTCCATGCGTGCTGCTTACCTTCATCTATTCACCCATAAGGGAATCTCCCGTACCTATAACTAGCATCGCATGAACACCATGATTCACAATAATCCGAGAAATGCCAATTTCCTAGTTAAAAGAAATCCTCAACTTCAATATGAATAAACACCATACGTATACGGGACCGCATACGGAACCATAACGTGTCTGTTAACCCAATACCTAGTCAAACGTACCGTCAATGCACGTATTCAATTGCCGATTATTCAAGGCTTTAACATCCTTACATTTTACCATTTTTAATCTAAATTGCTTACTTGAATTCTGATTGAATAGCGCCCCGGGGCATAGCTGCATGACGCGTCTCGATTTAAACATACTGCCCGACTTCGTCTATTTAAACGGGTTTGGGTACTCTCGCATGACTATGTGTGGTACCGCGATATGTACCTAGTAGACCACAATGCAGGAAACGCTATATATTAGTTCGGTCAACAATGCCGCCATCTTAAAAAGGAGTGTTCAAATAGATGGATCTATATTTTTAACACACATATAGAGTCCAAAGGACAGCAATTTAAAGTGATTCCTCTAATAGTACATATACTCACTTTATGTGTGTAAAATTACTAAGATACAATATAAAAAAATCATAGATTATGTCTCAGTTGAAGTCACTCCGAGTAAAGTTTACAATTTATATCCATGACTCCTATTTGAAATTCATAAATAAAAGAGAGCCTTATGAATAAGAAAATGAACATGGTCATCATAAGAGACATGATAATTATTCAAGGCATGAATATATCAGATACTTGTAACCATTGGACAGATACATTCTTAGTCTAAATTATGGCTCGATTCCATGGGATTTCCAAATTCAATCCATCTGTTGCTGTGCCCAAAACAAAGATCCAGTAAACCTCACGCATCTTTCTGATTCTTTCTTGGTCTAATCCTGTTCTAGGTCTTATTCTTTCTAGGATATACCAAGACATTTCTTCTGGTGCGTGATTGAATTCTGTGAAGTGACAAACTAGGGGGGCTGTCATTTTACGCGTTCTGATAGCAGAGCGATGCTCAGTTAACCTGACGTTCATAGCTCTTCCAGTTTGACCTACATAGCCTTTATCACAAGGGCATAGAAACAAATATATGATATTGGAACATTTACAATTGTTCAGATCTTGAGGTTTAATTGTTTGATTGTTGAAAACCAATGTTGGGCCCTGAAATGCTGTATCACAAGATTTGCAATTTAAACATTTGTAGGTACCCAACACTGGCTTAACATTAACGAGCGTCTGTTGAACTGGCGCATTTTTTTTAAACATTCTGGATCTGACAATGTGGTATTTTAATGATTTGTTACGCCGGTATGAGAACATTGGTTTGGACAGTCTAGCTTCCTTGGGGGTGTTGACATTTAATATGTGCCAATTGGCACATATGGTTTGTCTAATTCTCTCATTCAGAACTGAATGTTTGGTGATGAACACTAAACCTGGATCTTTCTTATCCACTTTTGGTTGCAGGAGGTGCTGCCGATCATAGAAGCGAGCCCGCTTGTATGAATCGCGCACTATCTTCTTTGGGTATCCTCGTGCGAGGAACTTAGCTTTCATCATCAACGATTTGTCATCATAGTCGCAGATGCTGGTGCAATTGCGTCTAGGACGCAAAAATTCCCCAAATGGGACACTACTCTTCTGTACTTTAGGATGAAAGCTGTCATAGTGCAGCAATGTATTTCTAGCCGTGGGCTTGACTAATAAGTCCACAGCAAGAACACCATTCTGTTCTTTAATGGTAACATCCAGATTTTCCACTTCCTTTTCATCAATATGATTGGTGAATTTAATATTCACATCACATAAATGTATCCATTCAATGAATTGGTGGAGGTTATCTATATTGTCTATCCAAATGAAAAGTACGTCGTCTATGTACCGTGACCATTTGGTCACGGATTCATAGAACGGTGCAATTTCAGTGAACACAAACCGGTTCTCAAATTGGGACATATAGATGTTGGCAATGGTAGGTGTGCATGATGCTCCCATACTTACTGCTTGATGTTGTTTAAATAGATTGCCGTTGAATTTGAATATATTTTCACTTAAAACAATCTTAAGGCATTCAAGAAGAAATATGGAGGGACATGTTATATTATACTCATATAGAAACCAGTGGACCGCTTCTAGTGCTCCTATAATGGGAATATTACTGTATAGGGCTTCTATGTCCATTGTAACTAGTAGTTGAGATGTGGAACAAACATTTTCTACTAGATTGTTAACTGTCAAGTATAATAATGATATAAATTGTGCACAGTGAAAAAAGATAACAATCCATTTGACGCTGATAAAGTATGGAAGTGACAATTAATTGGCACTATTTTTGTTTTGTAGTTATCATTGATACAGAAAATATATACAGAATTCCTGAGGAAGGCTTTGCCGAAACGCGTTGAAGGAAATTTTTCTGTATATAACTGTGAACAAAAATATTGGATCTAAAGAATTGTGCATTCTGAAATTAAGGACATTTTTCTGTATATAATTGTGAACAAAAATATTGTATTGAATGAATTGTGGATTTTGAAATGTATTGAAGATTTGATAATATGTAGAAACAAAATAACCACATATAAGAAAGAACAGGAAAAAAAGATGAAAAGCAAAAAATATTTTTAATAAAATAAAATTCAATCAGAAAATATTAGTGTCTTCAGTCTTCTATCTTCAGGTAGAACGTCGAAGGTTCAGAGTTTCATTTTAAGTTTCAGTCAAGATAAATCTAAAGTCTTGGGACTCAGCTCCTACCTATATACCAAATTTAGGGGCCGGATTACCTGCTAGGTCCCTCCTATGGGTGGGACCAGGGAAGGGGGTGGTTACACCCCTTTCCCTTTGTCCAGTTTTGCGCCAGAGCTGGGGCTGGAGTGCCCCAGCACCGGTTTGAACTGGACTATGCATGGGACATCTTGTGTGCCCCAGGCAGTGTCTCATTTCATTCAGCCCTCCTGCTCATGCTAGAGCCTCATCTCACATAAAATCAAGCACTCTGCCCTCAGGATTGTTAAGGCCTGCCATAGGAGTGACTTATAGGTGCATATGTGTCTATATATAATGGTAGGTATAGGAATACTATACCTAAGCAAGGGGTGATTACACGAGCTTGCCCTAGATGAGTGATCAGCCAGTTGTGTCAGTTTGGATGGCCAGCCAGGGGTGGTATTAGTTATGCTGCAGCCCCTGGTAGGCCTTGGGTGCACCTATGCCCTGGGTACCTAGGGTACACTGTACAGGGACTCACAAGAGTGACTCAATTCCTAATTGGTGATGTACCTAAAGGACATGGTATGAATTTAGAGAGAGAACAGCAGGGCTGTGGGTCTGATTAGCAGGCCCACAGCCACATTAAAGTTGAAAACCAGTGAAGCAAAAAGCAAAAAGTGGGGTGACCATAGGAAAGCAGACCCTACTCTCCTACAATGAGTATATTCGGACGGTAAAGGGTGGAGTGAACGAGACAAAGAGGTGTCAGAAGTGGTGGGAAGGCACAGACTGGGCAAAGGGATCAGGAGCAAGAATAAGGGGTCGGGACTTGCTCGGAAGGTACGTTTACGATAGACAGGGGGGGCATGCCGCAAGGATAAGGAACACCGCGGGACGGCGCTGGGAGCTGGGAGCTGGGGGTGGGGACCGTAGCAAGCCTGGGACACCACTTAGGCCAGGACACTGTGCACAGTTTTTTTTTTTTATAGCTACCCCCCACACGGATAAGGTACACACAGCCACCACTTGCAAGGTTACCACTATTTTCAATTTTAGGTCAGCCACGAAGGAGGGTTTGTTACAGGATCGGCCTGAGCATGATGGGAGACGAGGGAATGTTTCACAGCGGGGCACTGGAACTAGCAGTCGATGAAGAGGCTGGACCTAGCAGGGTGATCCCAGGACTGGAGTACCACGGCGGCAGGTAAGCGCAGCAGCTTTGGGCCAGCTTTGCAGCAATGGCAAAGGCAAAGAATTGGGAACTGTGGGAGCTGGCAATGGCTCAAATGCAATCACATGTCCCCCGAAAGTGGTGGACAATGCAAGGACGTGGAAGAGTGGCAAGGGGACGTTTTTCCTATTAATGGCCATACCTATGCAGCGACATGTGGGGAAAAGTGGGATATGGAAAAGAAGGCGAGGGGGTGGGCGGCTCTGTCGCAGGACCAAAAAAGGCAAGGATGCCTACAGAAGACGTAACACCAAAGGCAATATTGAGGGAGGACTCGCAGGCAGCAGCAGTGTTGTGGGCTTTTGCGCCAAGTAGGCAAATGGGAGAGGACAAAGACCAGTCAAGGAAAGAAGTGGCATTAACAGCTGTAGGTGGTTCCTTGGGTGAGTCGTTGGAAGTCATTAAAAGACTCGTCAATAACTTGCATAAGCACATTGGCAAAACCAATGGGGAGGCGGTTGTGGGTGATGAAAGGATTACGCCAGGGGAGCACACGATGGGTCCCCAATACAAGTCTGGGAGGCGGGGTAGTAGGGAACGTGGGGCCGAAAAGGGGGCGGGAAGGAAAGTGTAGGCTCAGTCTGTTGAAAGTAGCACCATGTCACTGGGAAAAGGTCCCTTGTCAAATGCATCCCAAAAAAGACCACAACACCGTTGAGTAAGGTAGGGTAGGGGGCTGAACGGGGCATGATCAGAAGCATGGCATATCCCACTGGAGGTTAAAGAGAGAGTTTGGAAGAGGGAATTCATTGATATTTTCACCCTGCTGGAGCATGTATGCAGGGGGGTAGACACGTTATGGGTATCTGGGCCCAGCAGAGAGAACAAGGATAGGAAGAGGATCAGGCCTGAGGAGAATATTAACAACTGGTTGGACGCTTTTGCATTATTGGCAGCCATAATGTTAGAGAAGTTCCCGGAGCAAGGTCCAGCATTGAGTAGATACAACTAAGCTCTCCTGGATAGGTTCAGGTGCCGTTGAGGCATGGGGTGGCTGTAATACGATTTGAACTTCTGCCAACACATGGAGGACTCACCCTCGATGTCTTGGGATCGAAGAGAGGCAAATGAATGGATGGAACAGATGGGGTCCAAAGAAGGTTACGGGTTAGGGTTAGCGGGGGCAGGTGGTGGGGTACAGCAGTGGATAGCACCACCGTCAGGACAGGGTTGGCAGGCAAACAGCACACAGGCACATTCTTTGGCGAATGCTCAATCTGGATTGGGGCAACAACTAGTGACAAGCTTCCCACAACAGCAAGTGGGACAAGTACCATTTCAACACAGGATCACATATGCGGGGAATGGAACAATGGAGGGGTCCCAGCATCAAGGTGCTGGAGTTGGCCCTGTCAGCAGTCCCCTCTGGGTGGCGGGGGGCATCTGCTTACGTGGATAGGTCCCATGGAACAACAGGCAAGTGGAGGACAAACACTGCAACAGTAGGACCACAGTTCACACAGGTGGGGCCTAGCCAGCAGGCAGACGCGGGTTTTCCGATTTTCCACTATGCAGCCTGGGGGGCAGCTACCACAGGGCAACAATGGGCTATCAAATGGTCAATTCATCGGGGGCAGAGGTCATCAGCCCTTGACGGCGGTGAGGTTCCCATCTGGCGTGGGGCAGTTAACATCAGGGCAGCAAGGGGAACAAGGTCAGGTCGGCATGATGACAACACAAAATTCAACAGGATCAGTGCTAGGCCAAGGAGAGATGGGGAGGCAGTAGCAGCCGCTCCAGGAGCAGCAGCAGGCATTTCGAACGACAAAGGTGGCAGACGGATTCAAGCAGCTGCTGCAGCGGAAAACGAGGGATAATACCTGTCGCCTGTTCAATGCAGGCAATTGCACCTGGGAGGTGCAATGCAGATTTCGGCATGGGTTTTCCCAGTGTAGCGGAGACCATCTCGCTTTGGCATGCAAAGCCTTCGTTAGAATTGCACCCGCCGCCACGTTCATGGGTCAGCCATAGTCTGGGCCGGGTAAGAAAAGGCCCATCCCCAACAGAGTTTGAATGGCTAGCAACACTTTTGAACGATTACCCAAAGGATGAGGAGAGGGAACTACTTTTTTGGGGTTCAAAGAAGGGTTTAAAATACCTTACTGTGGCCCTTTAGCAGGCAGGTCATCTAGGAACTTTCGCTCAGTGGAGGAACTTCCGGAAATAAGAAACAAAAGGAGCTGCAGCTAGGAAGAATAGCAGGCCCATTTGACACCCCCCCTTTAAACAACTTTATTATTTTTCCGCTAAGTATTGTTCCAAAAAAGGAAGCAGGCAAGTACCAAATGATGCACCACCTCTCTTATCCAAAAGATAACTCAGTAAAGGACTGGCTATGCCAGGATATTTGCACAGTCTCCTATGCAATATTTGATGAAGCCATTGAGTTAGTCAGGCAGGCTGGGACAGGAGCCCTCATGGCGAAAGCTGATATTGAATCAGCCTTGAGGCTGTTACCAGTGCATCCCGACAGCTTTCATTTGCTGGGGTTACAGTTCAGAGATAAGCTGTACTTTGACATGTGTATGCCCATGGGTTGTTCGGTGTTTCCTGCGCTTATTTTGAGGAATTTAGTTCATTTTTGGAGTGGGCAACGAACAAGGTCCAGCCAGAGGGCGGCAGGATACATTATCTGGATGACTTTTGTTTGTAAGCGAGGCCAACTCCCCCGAGTGTGCCCAGGCACTGGCAGCCTTCACAGTCGTGTCGCAGGGCTTGGGAGTTCCATTGGCAGCAGAAAAAACGGAATGCCCCACAACTAAATTAACTTTTGGGGGATAGAGTTGGATTCAGAGGAGGGGGCGTCACGCCTCCCAGTAGAGAAAGTACAGGACTTTTCAGCAGCTATTAAAAAGGTATTGGCAAAAGAGAACGCAACTCTAAAAGACATCCAATAGTTAATGGGTAAGATCAATTTTGCATCCAGGGTCATTCAGGTGGGGAGAGTTTTTTTTTTTTTCAAGAAGGCTGGCAGAGGCTTCAGTGGGCATTACTCAGAAACATCACTTTGTCAGGTTGAAGACGGGGCTGAAGCAAGTCTTGCAGATGTGGTTGTCTTTTCTCCAAGGTTTCAACAGGGTTAGAATATGGCCGTCGCTATGGACAACTGATGAGAGGTCGCAACTGTACACAGATGCCTCCAGGCAAGGGGCCTTTGGGGCAATATTGGGTTCTGCGTGGTGTGCCAAAGGGTGGCCACTTGCCTGGCAACGATGTGGCCTCACCAACAATATTACAGCGATAGAACTTTTCCCATTCTGGTGGCATTGTCAATATGGTCGGACACCTTGGCTAACAAGAGTTTGGCCATCCGGTCAGACAACATGGCGGCCCTCCTTGCAATTAATAATCAGGCAGCCTCATGTCCCATAGTATTAGGCTTATTAAAGCATTTGGTGAACAAGTGTCTCCGGTATATAATATCCAGATAACAGCTAAACAGGTGCCAGAGGTTCTGAACGAGGCAGCCGATGCTCTTTCTCGCTTGCAGTGGGTAAGATTCCGGGTGGAATGGCCAGAGGTGCAGCAGGAAATGACGCCCTTCAAAGAGGAATATTAGAGACTAATGCATTAGAAAGTCAACTACAGAATATGGCTGGGAAGGCTTTAGCGGTGGGAACAAGATACCGGTATCGGTGTTGTGTGGACACTTTTCGGAACTTTACAGCGGAGGCTTCTGAGCTTCCAGACAATGTTCAGTAACTGGGGATACGGGTCAAACAGTTCGTGGTGTGGGCCAGGGGGGCTGGCAAATGGATGTAATGGGTAAGAGAGAGCACCTATCAGCAATAGCATACCATGCAAAGCTAAAGGGTTTGGACGATCCTACTAAAGGTTTTGTTCTTAGGACAGTCTTGAAAGGGTGGGCTAAAAGGGAAGGCAAAAGAAGGATCACAGGTCCCCAATTGATTTTAACACACTAAAAATACTAAACATTTCTGTGCTTCTGGTCTACTCCACAGAATACAATATAGTATGGGGCATCGGGCACTACTACTTGTCCAGGGCTGCTAACAGAGCCCACAGCATTGGGTGGAATGCAACGTTCCCGTTTCAACGGACAAGGGTGCGATGGTTTGGAAAGCCTGGGTTGCACTGGAGAGATTTGGGGAGCGTCATGGAAGACTTCCGCACCTATTCGAAGGACCCGAGTTTTTTAGTAATTCATCTAGGGGGAAATTACCTTCCAGTGATGGGGCGGGGTAACTACTTCACATGTTAAAGAAGGATCTAACGAAGTTAGCCAGTAGCATGGTCAACACGGAAGTTGTATGGTCCGAGATCATTCCTAGAAGGGATGGGCTGGTGCGCGCTCCCGAAACGGCAGGGAGTCGTCGAGGAAGAGGCTAAATAGCCTCATGGCCAAATTTTGAAGGGGGTGGGTTTAGGGGGCATCAGGCACACCCTGATTAACTTGCGGCAGCCGCACTATTACAGAGCAGATGGGGTGTGCCTATCGGACACTGGGACAGATGTCCTGCTACGGAATATGCTAGCAGCATTGAATGCAAGAGGTAGTTCGCAAGAATGGGGCCGCAGTAATGGCATGGGGGGCTCACTGGCAGTGATAGCTCCCAGCGAGGCATGGCGATACTTACAAAATGATCCAAGAGGAATACAAAAGTAGGTTGCGAAGCGGGCACAGACCGCAAACGGGGCAGTCAGGACCCAGGGGGTCACTGGCAAGCTCCCCGAGCCCCCTGAGTTCAGGTGAACCGGAGGTAAACAATTAATTACGCAACAGAGGGCAGAGCCTGTGGTATGGAAGAAGTTGGGATACCGGTTACCGGGTCACCTCGCAGAGATGGGTGGGGGAACATTTAACCGGGTTTGGCGGGGGGGAAGCACATCGGATTGCCCAGGTAACAAAGAGGGTACCCACCGGAAGTGAAGAGGCACCAGGCTGGGATGGAAAAAAACGCTTACCCGGAAGGAATTGTGTGGACACCAGAAGTGAAAGGGCACCCGGCCGGGTGGGAACCGGCTCGTTAACCGGGAGTGAGTGGACCCCGGAAGCAAAAGGGCCATCCGGTTGGGTTGAAGCAGACGCTTACCTAAGGAGTGTGTGGAAACCGGAGGTAAAAGGTTACCCGGTAGGGCTGGAAGAAGAAGCTTGCCCGGAGTGAAAGGAAAGGAAGCGTCCCCGAGGGATGGGTTACCTTGGCAAAGATAGCTGCACTGAATGTAGGGCACAGTGCCGAGCAAATGGTGTTAAGGACGGTGATAGGTCACCTTGGCGAAGATATCTGCACTGGATGTAGGGCACAGTGCAGAGCTGATGGGGTAAGGGCACAGGCTCGCCAGCCAAAATAATGGTGTGTAAAGGATCGCTTGTAAGTTGGAAATGCCTAATAAACTGCGGCCTCAATTCTTCCTTAAAACAGAAACTTGTGTGGTCTGAATTTATTGGGATTTGGGTGGTGCGACCATGTGGGGGGTGCCTCTGCTGTGTAATTCGGGAACCACGTTCGGTTCTTGGCGTTGGCTCAACGCCCTGCGATTCTGGGCAAATCACTTTATCTCATGTGGCTACAAAAATGCATGGGTCCTTGTGTAACAGAACAACTATAGCTAAATATTGTTTAATAGAATTGATTTGCACTTTCCTGAAACCAGTGCCAAGCGAGCTGCTTCATAGCAATATGGGATTGGGTGGGGGATTAATATTAAAGCAACATGGAGAGGGCCAGTAGAAAGTAAAAGTAACATGGAGAACGCGAGGGGAGGCAATAGCGACAAACAATTGGCACCGAGCTGAAGTGTTACTTAGAGCTAAGTAATGGGCGTGACAGGCTCCATGGTAGCTACAGCGGGAGAGAGCGAAGCCCCAACCCAGCAGGTAGCAAGGAAGGAGGCTGTGTCTGCGCAGCCGCTGCAGCACTTATGAAGCCTGCCAGGGTGAGTCTCCTGCGCTACCAATGCTGTCCTACCACCAGAGAAGTGGGACCCTCATCATGGACTGTGTCGGGGGCCGCCCACTCTGCCCTTTCAGCAGCATGGGCTCCTGCACTGCCCTGTAAACACACACACAGTCTGTAACTGTAAAAAAAACATAAAAATTGCTTTTTAAAAGAAGGCTCGTAGACACTCTGCTGAGGAAGGGGAGAAAAGTAGAGGAAGCGCAGCAACTGCTGGGTGGTGGTGGGGGGAGTCATGACAGAGATGGGCGCCAAGCTAAAAAACAAGAACAGAGCATAAAGCATGCCACTGAAGTGTTAGTTAGAGGTTAGTGATGGGCACAGCAGGCTCCCTTGTAGAACCCGGCAGATAAGTGGGCGCTGTATCTGACTCTCTGTGAAGCGGTCGCTCCTCACGCTCCCTGCCTGGATCTCATAGCGCTTTGCTAGCACTGCCTCTCTGCCTCTAAGAATTGTGCCTGGGTATCGTAGCGCTTTGTTGCATCATATCGTAGCGCTTTGTTAATTGCTGCCTGCTAGTGCTCACTGCATCATATTGTAGCGCTTTGTTAATTGCTGCCTGCTAGTGCTCACTGCTGCGTAGAAGAATTATTGTGCCCTCTGCTCTCGCATTGCGTAATTTAACATTTTCAATTATTGCCTGATTGTGCCGGTGCCTTTGTGCCCCAATCTCGTCCTGGTTTTGGTTTTGCTCTCACTGCCATTTTGCTTGTTGGGCCTCGTAGCCAGCCTCTCCACCCCGCTCCCGCCTCCCAGCTGCTCCCCCCTCGCCCCGCCCCCTCCACTATTCACTTATGACAGATGCCTTTGCGCATAGCGTTAACGCGCAGCGGAAGCGCCCCATGCGCGCCGAAGGTGCGCCAAAGGTAAGCCCGTCTACGCCCGTCTGCGCCTGGACCGCGCCCAGCGCCAAACCCCCTGGTCCCCGCAAAATCCCCTCTGCCCGCATAACGTACGGCACCGCAACCCTCTCAGCACTCAACCCCGGCCGACTTCCAGACTGCTTCCAAGCCGCCCCAGGACACACCCATGGACCCTTCACCTGCCACTCCTGCAAGTTCGACTGCATCAAGATCCACACCAAATCCACAAACTCCAAACAGAACTCCGACAACAACCACCTAAAATGCATTCTGCTCAACACCCGCTCGGTCCATAAACATGCCATTAACCTTTGGAACCTACTCGACACCACATCGCCGGACGTCGCCTTCCTTACAGAAACCTGGATGAACGCCTCATCAGCTCCCGACATCGCCATAGCCATCCCGGACGGCTACAAGATCATCCGAAAGGACCGCACCAACCAAACAGGAGGAGGCATCGCCATCGTCCATAAGAACACCATCCGCATCACGACCAGTTCTGACGATAACCTCTCAGCCGCCGAACACCTTCACTTCCAGATCCACACCGACCCCAAGACCACACTCAGAGGCACCCTCATCTACAGGCCACCAGGACCCCGCACACAATTCAGCGAAGACATCACCGACTTCATCAGCCCACACGCCCTCCCCTCCGAGGACTACATTCTACTGGGAGACCTCAACTTCCACCTGGAAAAGAACAACGACAGCAACACCACCACCCTTCTGGACAACCTCGCCAACCTCGGACTCAAACAACTTGTTAACACCCCCACCCACTATGCCGGGCACACACTCGACCCAATCTTCACCTCTAGCAAGCACATCTCCTTCAATCACACCACTGCTCTCCATTGGACGGACCACAGCTGCGTTCACTTTAACTACAAAAAGACCACGACCCACAACCACCCACAACCCATTCCCCGAAGAAACTGGAACAAAATTACCACCGACCAGCTCTTCACATCACTTCACCAAAACCCTCCTGCCAAATCTTCGGACCCAAACCAGGCAGCCACCAACTTCACACAATGGATCACCCACAGAGCCGACGAATTAGCACCCTTGAAAAACCATCAAATCAAGCAAGGCAGCAAAAAAGCCCCCTGGTTCAACGATGACCTTAAGAAATCCAAGAAGTTCTGTCGTACCCTCGAGAAAACCTGGAGAAAAAACCCAACCACTGACAACCTGACCACCTTCAAGAACGCCACCCGCAAACACCACCAACTGATCCGATCCACCAAGAAATCAGCATTCAAGGATCGACTTGACAACAACGCCCACAACAGCAAGGAACTATTCAACATCGTCAAAGAATTTACCAACCCCACCGCCGGCACCAATGACATCACTCCCTCCCAAGACCTCTGCGATTCCCTAGCCTCATTCTTCCACAACAAAATCGCCGACATACACAACAGTTTTGGAAACCATTCCGGAGACCAGTCCACTCCACCCACCTCAAAACCTAAACCCCCCTCTAACAACCTTTGCGCCTGGAACCCAATCACCACTGAAGACACCATCCGCCTTATGAACTCCATCCACTCAGGATCGCCAACCGACCCTTGTGCCCACCACATTTTCAACAAAGCAGACTCCATTATCGCACCCCACCTCCGAGACGTCATCAACTGCTCCCTCAACTCCGCGACCTTCCCGGAAAGCTGGAAACATGCCGAACTTAGCGCCCTCCTGAAGAAACCCACAGCAGACCCCACCGAACTTAAGAACTACCGCCCCATCTCGCTCCTCCCATTCCCTGCCAAAGTCATTGAGAAAGCCGTTAACAGTCAGCTCGCCGCCTTCCTCGAATCCAACAAATCCCTCGACCCCTCACAGTCCAGCTTTCGAGCCAAACACAGCATCGAAACCGCCCTCATCGCAGCAACAGACGACATTCGAACTCTACTAGACAACGGAGAAACAGTTGCCCTCATTCTACTCGACCTATCCGCAGCCTTCGATACAGTCTGTCATAGCACCCTCATACAACGCCTCAGCAACGTCGGAATACAAGGAAAAGCATTGGACTGGATCATCTCGGTTCTCGCCGGAAGAACCCAGAGAGTCCGCCTCCCCCCTTTTAGATCTGAAGCCACCGAAGTCATCTGCGGTGTACCACAAGGATCATCACTCAGTCCCACCCTCTTCAACGTATGCATGAGTCCCCTCGCAACCATCGCAGGCCAACACAACCTCAACATCATCTCCTACGCAGACGACACCCAGCTGATCCTCTCCCTCACCAAAGACCCAAACACCGCCAAAACCAACCTACACGAAGGAATGAAAGAAGTAGCCAAGTGGATGAAGAACAGCCGTCTAAAACTAAACTCGGACAAAACGGAAGTTCTCATCTTAGGTTCATCCCCCTCTGCCTGGGACGACTCATGGTGGCCACCGGCCCTAGGAACCGCACCCATACCTACGAACCACGCTCGTAACCTGGGCTTCATCCTGGACTCCTCCCTCTCGATGACCAGACAAGTGAACGCCGTATCATCATCATGCTTCAACATCCTACGCATGCTCAAAAAAATCTTCCGTTGGATCCCCACCGAAACAAGGAAGACGGTCACCCACGCACTGGTCACAAGCCGACTGGATTACGGAAACACCCTTTACGCCGGAACCACAGCCAAACTACAGAATAAACTCCAACGCATCCAAAACGCCTCAGCCAGACTCATACTAGACATCCCCCGCCAAGCTCACATTTCCGGTCACCTGAAAGACCTCCACTGGCTCCCCGTCAACAAGAGAATAACGTTCCGTCTCCTCACCCACGCACACAAAGCCCTCTACGACCTAGGACCCGAATGCCTCAACACACGCCTGTCCTTTTACACCCCCACCCGCCAACTACGATCGTCCAATCAAGCCCTCGCCGCAATTCCGCGCATCCATAGATCCACCATGGGAGGAAGATCCTTCTCCTACTTAGCGGCCAAAACCTGGAATTCTCATCCCACCTACCTCCGCCTTACGCAGAACCACCTCTCCTTCAGAAAACAACTGAAAACTTGGATATTCGATAGATAAATTACCCCCCCTCCCTCAAGCGCCTTGAGACCCTCTGGGTGAGTAGTGCGCTATACAAATGTTAAACTTGACTTGACTTGACTTGTGTTGATTAAAGAAAATACGGCACAAGCCTGCTGAAGCAGTCGGCATGTTACACAGCATTTCTCCACCATAGCCTCTTGGGTGGTGTAGTGAAATACAGGCAGCAGGAAGGCAAGCTTCACCAGAAGTGTTGGTTATAGGTTAGTGATGGGCATGGCAGGCTCCATGGTAGCACCCAGCAGATAAGTGGGCGCCGTCTTGATTAAAGAAAATACGGCACTCAGTCTGGTTTAAGCCACAGACCCAAAAAAGTGGTATACAAATGTTAGAGGCAGGACCTCATTGGAATAGCAAGGGTGGCAGATATAGCATGTTACATGGTGGTCACAACGAGCATTGTAACAACACATCAGATGCACGAACAGCAGCCATGTTAAGGGTGTGCCTGCACCAGTGGTAGAAGTGGGCGGGATCAGAAGGCCCCTACTTAAAAAAAATATTTCAGTCCGTTCCCCTACTTCTTTCTTTCAAAAAGGCATCACGGGACGACAAGAAAACAATCTACTTTAAAACAATAACTTTTTCATTCAGCTTCCAGGCGCTGCTAGCACTTCTCTGTTGAACTCCAGAGGCTGCAGCAGCCCCTCCCTGAGCTCTCACAGACTGTGGGCAGGCCCATTGTCATTCCGATTGAGGCCGATTATCCCCTTTTGAATGACAATGGGCCGCTGTCTGCCTTTAGCACATCATGTGTCAGTGAGATCAGAGTTAGTGATTACAGAGGAGGTTTCCCCAAACTGAGTACTGTGGGGAACGTGCCCTCTTGTGTAGTTTGTAAATGTTTGTACACAGAGTGAACAGGGCAGGAGCAGTGACGGGACAGAAGAGGCGACAGGAAAGGAGAGGTGATGGGACAGGAGAGGTGACCGGGCAGGAGAAGTGACGGGCAGGAGAAGTGATGGGGCAGGAGAAGTGACGGGGCAGGAGAAGTGACGGGGCAGGAGAGGTGATGGGCAGGAGAGGTGACGGGACAGGAGAGGTGATGGGGCAGGAGAGGTGACGGGGCAGGAGAAGTGACGGGCAGGAGAAGTGACAGGGCAGGAGAGGGGGCAGGGCAGGAGAGGTGACAGGGCAGGAGAGGTGACAGGGCAGGAGCAGTGACGGGGCAGGAGTGGTGATTAGGCATGAGAAGGAGCGATAACCGGGCGGCAGCAGTGAAATGACAGGAGCAGTAAATGGGGCAGGTGCAGTGAACGGGGCAGGAGCAATGAACAGGGCAGGAGCAGTGAACGGGGCGGGAGCCGTGAACGGGGCAGGGGCAGTGAACGGGGCAGGAGCAGTGAACGGGGCAGGAGAAGTGATGGGGCAGGAGAGGCTACAGGGCAGGAGAGGTGAATGGGCAGTAAAAGTGACCGGCAGGAAAAGTGACCAGGCAGGAGAAGTGATGGGAAGGAGAGGCAACTGGGCAGGAGAAGTGACGGGCAGGAGAAGTGACGGGCAGGAGAGGTGACGGGACAGGAGAGGTGACGGGGCAGGAGAGGTGACAGGGCAGGAGAAGTGACAGGGCAGAGAAGTGACAGGGCAGGAGAGGGGATAGGGCAGGAGAGGGGATAGGGCAGGAGAGGTGAGAGGGCAGGAGAGGTGACGGGGCAGGAGAAGTGACGGAGCAGGAGTGATGATTAGGCATGAGAAGGAGCAGTAACCGGGCGGGAGCGGTGAAAGGACAGGAGCAGTGAATGGGGCAGGAGTAGTGAACTGGACAGTAGCAGTGAACAGGGCAGGAGCAGTGAACGGGGCAGGAGCAGTGAACAGGGCAGGAGCAGTGAACGGGGCAGGAGCAGTGAATGGGGCAGGAGCAGTGAACGAGGCAGGAGAAGTGATGGGGCAGGAGAGGTGACTGGGCAGTAAAAGTGACTAGGCAGGAGAAGTGATGGGCAGGAGAGGCGACCGGGCAGGAGAAGTGGCAGGAAGGAGAATTGATGGGCAGGAGAAGTGAGGGGCAGGAAAGGTGATGGGGCAGGAGAGGTGAAGGGGCAGGAGAGGTGACGGGGCAGGAGAGGTGACTGGGCAGGAGAGGTGACAGAAGGGCAGGGGAAGTGACAAAGCAGGAGAAGTGATGGGGCAGGAGCGGTGATTAGGCATGAGCAGGAGCGGTAACTGGGCAGGAGCGGTGAACTGACCGGACCAGTGAACGGGGCAGGAGCAGTGAATGGGGCAGGAGCAGTGAACGGGGCAGAAGTGACGGGACAGGAGAAGTGACGGGACAGGAGAAGTGACGGGACAGGAGAAGTGACGGGACAGGAGCAGTGACAGGGCAGGAGAAGTGACGGGGCAGGAGAAGCGACGGGGCAGGAGAAGTGACTGGGCAGGAGAGGCAACAGGGCAAGAGAAGTGACCGGGCAGGAGAAGTGACTGGGCAGGAGTGGTGATGGGGCAGCAGAGGTGACAGGGCAGGAGAGGTGACGGGGCAGAAGCTTTGAACGGACAGGAGCGGTGAACAAAAAAATTATGGATTTAGGCCCAGATCTCTGTACTGGGGTGCATGTATGACATTGTTTGTGTTCTGCCCAGCAGTTGTTCTTTTTGCATTTGTCACCCCGAGTGGGATCGGTATCCCAGAAGTGGGTCCGGTGCTCTCCATGCCACTGGAATCAAGCTATCCTGGCTGATAAGGGCTGAGAGCCCGAAACGGGTCCTAGGATGCTTGTTTCCAGTCCAGGGAGGACCTGGCCTGGCAGTTCGGGGTGGACTGTTCCCATTGGGCGCAGGATAAAGACTGAATGACATGGTGAGCAAAAAAACGATGGATTTAGGCCCAGATCTCTGTACTGGGGTGAATGTATGACATTGTTCTGCATTCTGTCCATCAGTTGTTCTTTTTTAGGTCGAGGACATAAAGGCTGCGCTTGCGCAGTCTCCGGTCGGAGATTTAATGTTTTTTAGTATGGGGCTTGAACCCGCCTCTCTCCTCCATCTCTCCTCCATTGGCTGGCTTCCTAAACGGAGGCCAGCCATTGGAGGAGAGGGGTGTCACTCCAATCAAGCCCCGTCTCTTTCGGATTCGGGGGCGTGTTTTTTGCGTTCTTTCCACCCGTGACGTCATCCGTCACTCAGAACGCCAAAACACGCCCCGAATCCGAAAATGTTCGGAGCTTTGCGGCTGCCATTTTGCTGCTTGTTAAGATGAGGTCGGCCGCTCTCGCTGTCTTCATTCCCGCCGTGTCTTTTTCCCGCCCCCCTCCTGCTGTCCGTGTCTTTGTTCCCGCCGCCCTCCCACTGATGAGGTCGGCCCGCTCTCGCTGTCCTCGTTCCCGCCGTGTCTTTTTCCCGCCCCCTCCCACTGTCCGTGTCTTTGTTCCCGCCCCCCTCCCGCTGATGAGGTCGGCCGCTCTCGCTGTCCCCACAGGAAATGCCAGAACCATGCACCTATTGTGTTAGAGGCACTTCCGAACATTATCCGGCCTTACCTCGGTGCACCAGAGCGCCTCTCCCCCTGCGGTCCATGGGCTCGTGAGAGGGGAGCGAGGGAGCCGCAGGTCATGGTTTCTCATCAGCTCTGTCCCGGATAGGAGTGCCAGGGTACCGCAACACTGCCAGTCACAGCCTCGAGCCTCTCCGCTCTCCTGTGTCCCGGCCACGGAATGCGGGTCTCCTGTCTGTGGGAAGACGGCCGCCTTACAAGCTGCGCGATGCCAGCCCCTTTTAATCAAGGGTTTATCCGGGTGCATGCGGCTCCTGATACCGAGGTGCCCACAGCTCTAAGCCTTTGGTCCCAGATGAGCTGCGGCCGCTCCCGGCTGAGCCGCACAGGATCTGCCGTCCTCCCTGGACTGCCTTCATCTGCTCCGCGTCCCGGGACAGGCCCAAGCACAGGGCTGTTCACACGAACCCAGACACAGCGCCAGAGTCTCACTGTGACCGACCACTGGTAGAGACTGGCTTTCAACCAGGGTCAGATATCGGCAGAGCTTTAACGCACATTATTACCCTTTAATTTCCCTGGACTTCCTTCCTCTGCTCCGTGTCCCGGGACAGGCCCAAGCACAGGGCTGTTCACACGAACCCAGACACAGCGCCAGTCTCACTGTGACCTACCACTGGTAGAGACGGGCTTTCAACCGGGGTCAGACATCAGCAGAGCTTTAACGCACATTATTACTCTTTAGTTGAAACGTAAATAACAACCCTACATTCAAAAACAAATTCGCGAATGCAAGGCCATCGGGGGCCTGATGAGTTGCATGGACGACCTAATCTGGCACTGTAACGGGAAGCTCGGCAACTTCAGGATCAACGGAAGGACCAAGGTAAGTGCTACCGCTGTCGTCCCTCTTTCTTTTATTTTCTAAGGCTTCCAGTCACTTGCCTTGTATGCCCGAGTATTTACAACAGGTATTGTGTGAACCATTCTTTCCTGAAAGCTTTCTGCTCCATATGCCTACCCTCTCCGGCAGATATTTTCTACTCCCCAAGTCTGCATCTCGTCCTTGCCACTGCTCTTTTTTTTAGGTTTGAGATGTTTCCTCTTTCATATGCTTGCTCCCCTCGCTATGCTTGCTCCCCTCGCTGTGCTTGCTTCCCTGCACCCTCGCTGTGCTTACTTCCCTGCACCCTCGCTGTGCTTGCTTCCCTGCTCCCTCGCTGTGCTTGTTCAACTTGTAGTTTACTAAAGCTGCCTTCCCGTCTATCCGTCTGTACTTAACCGATAATTGCCTGATTCCCAATGTATTTTCAAACACAGTAAAGTGGACAGGGAATTATTCTAGTAGAGGACACCTCAGGCTCCTAGCAAGGGTTATCCCCACCCTCAAAGGTTAGCCCCACCCTCTTCAACGTATACATGAGCCCCCTTGCGGCCATCGCTCGCCAACATAATCTCAACATCATCTCCTACGCTGACGACACTCAACTGATCCTCTCACTCACCAAAGACCCTAACACCGCCAAAACCAACTTACACGAAGGAATGAAAGAAGTAGCCGAGTGGATGAAGCACAGCCGTCTGAAACTGAACTCAGACAAAACAGAAGTCCTCATCTTAGGCACCTCCCCCTCTGCCTGGGATAACTCTTGGTGGCCAGAGGCCCTTGGAAAAGCACCCATCCCGACGGACCACGCACGGAACCTGGGCGTCATCCTAGACTCCTCACTCTCGATGACCAGACAAGTCAACGCCGTTTCATCATCTTGCTTCAACATTCTTCGCATGCTCAAAAAAACATTCCGCTGGATCCCCACCGAAACTAGAAAAACGGTCACCCACGCACTGGTCACAAGCCGCCTGGACTACGGAAACACCCTATACGCCGGTACCACCGCAAAACTCCAGAAAAAACTCCAACTCATCCAGAACGCTTCAGCCAGGCTCATACTAGACATCCCGCGTAAAGAACACATCTCTGGTCACCTGAAAAACCTTCACTGGCTCCCCGTAAATAAGAGGATTACTTTCCGCCTCCTAACCCACGCACACAAAGCACTCTACGAACTTGGACCCGAATGCCTCAACACACGACTGTCCTTCTACACCCCCTCCCGTCAGCTACGATCCTCCAAACAAGCCCTTGCCACTGTACCTCGCATCAACAAAACCACCATGGGAGGTAGATCCTTCTCCTACCTGGCAGCTAAAACCTGGAACTCACTTCCCACTCACCTTCGCCTTACTCAGAACCACCTAGCATTCAGAAAGCAACTTAAAACTTGGATATTCGACAAGTAATTCCCCACCCTTCCTCAAGCGCCTTGAGACCCTATGGGTATGTAGCGCGCTATATAAATCTCTTGACTTGACTTGACTTGACTTATTGAAACACACAACCAAATGAATGCATGTTCTAGCATCCCTGCCCCCTGGTTCTCTGGTAGCTGCAACTGTAACTTCTCTCCCTTCCAGTTTAAGTAAGCCAGTGGGGGCTACGGCAGAAGCCACACACGTCTTTATGCACGGCTCTTCCTGAAAATGACATCCAGTTGGCCATATGCCACCAGCAAACGTTTCTTTTTGGAATGTGCAGCTGAAATCCAAGGTCACCCCTCATCATTTTCAGGGCAGGAAGCTGCTTTCAGTATCTCCTGTTTCAGAAACGCCTTTTTTTAGCACTTCTGCTTTGACACCTTTTAATCTCACTTGACATAAACTTAACTGAACTCTGATTTAACCTCTCCTCACCTACTCTTCCACATTTATCTTCTTTTTTTTTCTAACCCTCACCCTACCCTCTTTTGACTACTATTTTCCCGTGTCCCATGGGTGGTGTCAGAGTGGTCTTTTTCTACCCTGCCTGGACTGGCCATTACAGGATGTGGGAACCATTCGGGACTGCACGAAGTGGGTGCTGAGCTACCACAGAACAGTTTCATAAAGTATCTATGTCAATGGTCATCTGCCCTGCAATGGTCTGTACTGTAGCGAAGAGTTCTTTTCAGACTCTGCGAAGGAACATGTATCTCATGTTATGTACATGCATCCAGGGGCTGTTTTCAAAGATTACTTGTAATGCTGAAGTTACTTACCACTGACTCCAGGGCGATGTCAAAGGGCTTCATGAGCAAAATGTTGAATGCCTGACCCAACGGGCTTTGAGGATGGAAATCTTAATGTTATGATTTTTGGCCCAAAGTTTGAAAAAGTCCATTGCCTTTGCTTAGGTCGACAGGTTTGCCCCATTTGTGTTTAAGTCCCTCAGCAGTATTGCCATTTAGTGCTAAGGACAGCAGACAGAGAAGCTACTTTCGCGGTCGATGCATTTGGATACATTGCTAGAGTCATCATCTATATATCTTCCTCAGTGGCTCCTCGCATGGCCAAGGCAGCCACTTCAGGGGAGAATTCAAAACCAAAACGGGGGATAACTTTAAATGTGGCAGATTGAACCCTTTCAGCGTGGTGGACGAGGAATTTATGCTACCCTGGTGGACGTGAATTCTGCCATAAAAGAAATTGTTCTGGTCATTGGCCTTATTTTAAAATACACTGAATCACTGCGTTATTTCAACTGTATGGTTTCTTTAAGATTGGTTGTGTATTTTAGGGAAAATTTATAAATCTCGATGCTAGTAGTTCCAGAAGGCATAAAAACTTTAAACATCTGGTTTGCAAGGATGTGGCGCTTTGTTCTTTAGAATCAGCCTCTTCCAAGAATGACCGAGGAATGAGGTTTGGGCTATCATTTGCGCAAATTGATTGATTACAGAATTAATTTTAATTACACCCATAAATCACTTAATTACATTCAGAAATGATGTGCATTAGTTAATTTTTAAAAATTGACGATGCAGTTAGTTGTATGTGACCTATTTGCCCGTCAATTAAGTAGGATCCAAAACATACCAAAAAAAAATAGAAAGGTGACATCATATACGGAGGTGCACAATTCTTGAGTCTTTTTACTTCCATTCTATTCTTAGATTTCAGTACAATCTGCGAGTATCTGGAAAGAAGGGAACAAAAGGCTCTGAATGACTGTGGGTGGCTCTGTGTGTGTGTGTGGGTGGCTTTGTGTGGGTGGCTTTGTGTGGGTGGCTCTGTGTGTGTGGCTTTGTGTGTGTGTGTGGCTCGCTGTGTGTGTGTGTGTGTGGCTCGCTGTGTTTGTGTGTGTGTGTGTGGCTCACTGTGTGTGTGTGTGTGTTTGGCTCGCTGTGTGTGTGTGGGGCTCGCTGTGTGTGTGTGGGGCTCGCTGTGTGTGTGGGGGGGGCTCGCGGTGTGAGTGTGGGGTGGATCTGTGTGTGTCGGGGGCTCTGTGTGTGTGAGGGGCTCTCTGTGTGTGTGGCTCTGTGTCCGCGAATACTCTCTACTACTCTCTAATGCTCACCTATTGCCATTGTAAATGACAATACCATTTATATATGTTAAAAAAATGAAAAAAATGTCATGAGCAATGCCAATAGCTCTACCTTTAATAATGCCGAGACCATTGCATTGTAAATGCTTGTGCTATATTATAATTGAGCAGCTAGCTGGCTGACATGAATATGAAGGAGTTCTTGCGGGTTTCCTTGAGTCTAGATTCTCCTGAAGAGTCCCTTTCTCTTCTGAGCGCTGCTTAACACATCTGTACAGGAGGAGCCCTGTATTCATGTCCTCAATGTTTGAGACAAAAAATTCTCATGGATTTCTGAACAATGAGAGTACATAAACCTGTATTCCCTATGCGTGTTTGCTTTTTCCTGAATTAAACCTAAAATACGCATGTTTATCCATTGTTTGAATTAAATAACGTTCTAAGTTGTAATTGATCAGTGAAATGCTAAACGTACTAAAAATTAGTATGTTTTGCTATTTGTAGCCACACCCCTGACTCCGCCCACTGATCCAATCTGCAGTTATTCCCGCCCCCTGATTCTCCACTTACAGTTCCCCTACTTTTTAGGGCTCGGGCCTACGTCACCACGAAGTGGAGGCGGAGCTTCCGAGCTCTTATGTACTCGAAAAAAAAAGAATTCTGAAAGGGGTCCTGGCTGGCACATTCCGGCACATTCCTTAGTGTGCGCCGCGTTTTTTATGGCATCTGCCTAGTGATTCGTCTTCGCTGTGGTGTCTATTTAGTAGCCTTGACGTGATAGGCTATATTTACTTTTCGTCCGTCATTGATTTCAGTTGCATGGCATATTCTTGGCGGTTTCGCGCACGGCAGACTTATTAATCTTAATTAGGAGCTGTCAGAGTGCCTGTGTAATGCAATCCAGATGGTGCGAGCGCGTTCACCATTGCATTGCATGTATCATGCGCGCGTTTAACATTTACCTTTCGCGCACGCCAGTCCATTCATTTTAATTAGGAGCTGTCAGAGTGCCGCGTTCACGGCGGAGATAATGGAAAGAAGTTTCCTGTAGCTTCAAGGGCAGTCACAGTATTTTTTAAGATACCTCGCATACAAGCACCCTTGCCTCGCCAATGCGCGTGTCTTCTAAAATAAAAGTGCGCAGTCTTTCAAGATTTCTGAAAAGATATTTCTGTTGTTGCACGATCCTGTGCCTCTTCTCTGCGAGGAGTGATTTCCGTAGCTGTTTTCTCCTCCCTTCAATATGTTAGAGTTTAACAGAGATTTTCGCAATAAACAAAAGCACCTATGTAGATTGCGGTGTGTTTTATTTGCCATCACCTTGAGTTGATTTTTACGTACATATTTCACACACACACACACACACAGTAGTGAGGGCAGAGTAGTGAGTGCAGAGTAGTGAGGGCAAAGTGTAGAGTAGTGAGGGCAGAGTAGTGAGGGCAGAGTAGTGAGGGCAGAGTGCAGAGTAGTGAGGGCAGAGTAGTGAGGGTAGAGTAGTGTGGGCAGAGTAGTGAGGGCAGAGTAGTGAGTGCAGAGTAGTGAGTGCAGAGTAGTGAGTGCAGAGTAGTGAGTGCAGAGTAGGGAGTGCAGAGTAGTGAGGGCAGAGTGCAGAGTAGTGAGGGCAGAGTAGTGAGGGCAGAGTAGTGAGGGCAGAGTAGGGAGTGCAGAGTAGGGAGGGCAGAGTAGGGAGGGCAGAGTAGGGAGGGCAGAGTAGTGAGGGCAGAGTAGTGAGGGCAGAGTGCAGAGTAGTGAGGGCAGAGTAGTGAGGGCAGAGTAGTGAGGGCAGAGTAGGGAGTGCAGAGTAGGGAGTGCAGAGTAGGGAGTGCAGAGTAGGGAGTGCAGAGTAGGGAGGGCAGAGTAGTGAGGGCAGAGTAGTGAGTGCAGAGTAGTGAGTGCAGAGTAGGGAGTGCAGAGTAGTGAGGGCAGAGTGCAGAGTAGTGAGGGCAGAGTGCAGAGTAGTGAGGGCAGAGTAGTGAGGGCAGAGTAGTGAGGGCAGAGTAGGGAGGGCAGAGTAGGGAGGGCAGAGTAGGGAGGGCAGAGTAGGGAGTGCAGAGTAGGGAGTGCAGAGTAGGGAGGGCAGAGTAGTGAGGGCAGAGTGCAGAGTAGTGAGGGCAGAGTAGTGAGGGCAGAGTAGTGAGGGCAGAGTAGGGAGGGCAAAGTAGGGCGTGAGTAGAGTAGTGAGTAGTGAGTAGAGTAGTGAGTAGAGTAGTGAGTAGTGAGTAGAGTAGTGAGTAGAGTAGTAAGTAGAGTAGTGAGTAGTGAGTAGAGTAGTGAGTAGAGTAGTGAGTAGAGTAGTGAGTAGAGTAGTGAGTAGAGTAGTGAGTAGTGAGTAGAGTAGTGAGTAGAGTAGTGAGTAGTGAGTAGAGTAGTGAGTAGAGTAGTGAGTAGAGTAGTGAGTAGAGTAGTGTAGTGAGTGCAGAGTAGTGAGTAGTGAGTAGAGTAGTGAGTAGAGTAGTGAGTAGAGTAGTGAGGTGCGTAGAGTAGTGAGTAGAGTCATGAGTAGTGAGTAGAGTAGTGAGTAGAGTAGTGAGTAGAAAGTAGTGAGTAGAAAGTAGTGAGTAGAAAGTAGAGTAGTGAGTAGAGTAGTGAGTAGAAAGTAGTGAGTGCAGAGTAGTGAGTAGAGTAGTGAGTAGTGAGTAGAGTGGTGAGTAGTGAGTAGAGTAGTGAGTAGAAAGTAGTGAGTAGAGTAGTGAGTAGTGAGTAGAGTAGTGAGTAGTGAGTAGAGTAGTGAGTAGAAAGTAGTGAGTAGAAAGTAGTGAGTAGAGTAGTGAGTAGTGAGTAGAGTAGTGAGTAGAAAGTAGTGAGTAGAGTAGTGAGTAGAGTAGTGAGTAGTGAGTAGAGTAGTGAGTAGAGTAGTGAGTAGAAAGTAGTGAGTAGAGTAGTGAGTAGTGAGCAGAGTAGTGAGTAGTGAGTGCAGAGTAGTGAGTAGTGAGTAGAGTAGTGAGTAGTGAGTAGTGAGTAGAGTAGAGTAGTGAGTAGAGTAGTGAGTAGTGAGTAGAGTAGTGAGTAGAGTAGTGAGTAGAGTAGTGAGTAGTGAGTAGAGTAGTGAGTAGTGAGTAAAGTAGTGAGTGCAGAGTAGTGAGTAGTGAGTAGAGTAGTGAGTAGTGAGTAAAGTAGTGAGTGCAGAGTAGTGAGTAGTGAGTAAAGTAGTGAGTAGTGAGTAGAGTAGTGAGTAGTGAGTAGAGTAGTGAGTAAAGTAGTGAGTGCAGAGTAGTGAGTAGAGTAGTGAGTAGAAAGTAGTGAGTAGAGTAGTGAGTAGTGAGTAGAGTAGTGAGTAGTGAGTAGAAAGTAGTGAGTAGAAAGTAGTGAGTAGAAAGTAGTGAGTAGTGAGTAGTGAGTAGAGTTGTGAGTAGTGAGTAGAGTAGTGAGTAGAGTAGTGAGGTGAGTAGTGAGTAGTGAGTGCAGAGTAGTGAGTAGAGTAGTGAGTAGTGAGTAGAGTAGTGAGTAAAGTAGTCAGTAGTGAGTAGAGTAGTGAGTAGTGAGTGCAGAGTAGTGAGTAGTGAGTAGAGTAGCGAGTAGTGAGTGCAGAGTAGTGAGTAGAGTAGTGAGTAGTGAGTAGAGTAGTGAGTAGAGTAGTGAGGTGAGTAGAGTAGAGTAGTGAGTAAAGTAGTGAGTGTAGAGAAGTGAGTAGTGAGTAGAGAAGTGAGTAGTGAGTAGAGTAGTGAGTAGAGTAGTGAGTAGTGAGTAGAGTAGTGAGTAGAACGTAGAGTAGTGAGTAGTGAGTAGAGTAGTGAGTGGAGAGTAGTGAGTAGTGAGTAGAGTAGTGAGTGCAGAGTAGTGAGTAGTGAGTAGAGTAGTGAGTAGAGTAGTGAGTAGAGTAGTGAGGTGAGTAGAGTAGTGAGTAGAGTAGTGAGTAGTGAGTAGAGTAGTGAGTAGTGAGTAGAGTAGTGAGTAGAAAGTAGTGAGTAGAGTAGTGAGTAGTGAGTAGAGTAGTGAGTAGAAAGTAGTGAGTAGAGTAGTGAGTAGTGAGTAGAGTAGTGAGTAGAAAGTAGTGAGTAGAGTAGTGAGTAGTGAGCAGAGTAGTGAGTGCAGAGTAGTGAGTAGTGAGTAGTGAGTAGAGTAGTGAGTAGTGAGTAGAGTAGTGAGTAGTGAGTAGAGTAGTGAGTAGTGTAGTGAGTAGAGTAGTGAGTAGTGAGTAAAGTAGTGAGTGCAGAGTAGTGAGTAGTGAGTAGAGTAGTGAGTAGTGAGTAGAGTAGTGAGTAGTGAGTAAAGTAGTGAGTGCAGAGTAGTGAGTAAAGTAGTGAGTAGTAAGTAGATTAGTGAGTAGATTATTGAGTAAAGTAGTGAGTGCAGAGTAGTGAGTAGAGTAGTGAGTAGAAAGTAGTGAGTAGAGTAGTGAGTAGTGAGTAGAGTAGTGAGTATTGAGTAGAAAGTAGTGAGTAGAAAGTAGTGAGTAGAAAGTAGTGAGTAGTGAGTAGAGTAGTGAGTAAAGTAGTCAGTAGTGAGTAGAGTAGTGAGTAGTGAGTGCAGAGTAGTGAGTAGTGAGTAGAGTAGTGAGTAGAGTAGTGAGTAGTGAGTGCAGAGTAGTGAGTAGAGTAGTGAGTAGTGAGTAGAGTAGTGAGTAGAGTAGTGAGGTGGGTAGAGTAGAGTAGTGAGTAAAGTAGTGAGTGTAGAGAAGTGAGTAGTGAGTAGAGAAGTGAGTAGTGAGTAGAGTAGTGAGTAGAGTAGTGAGTAGTGAGTAGAGTAGTGAGTAGAACGTAGAGTAGTGAGTAGAGTAGTGAGTGGAGAGTAGTGAGTAGTGAGTAGAGTAGTGAGTAGAAAGTAGTGAGTAGAGTAGTGAGTAGAGTAGTGAGTAGAAAGTAGTGAGTAGAGTAGTGAGTAGTGAGCAGAGTAGTGAGTAGTGAGTGCAGAGTAGTGAGTAGTGAGTAGAGTAGTGAGTAGTGAGTAGTGAGTAGAGTAGAGTAGTGAGTAGAGTAGTGAGTAGTGAGTAGAGTAGTGAGTAGAGTAGTGAGTAGAGTAGTGAGTAGAGTAGTGTAGTGAGTGCAGAGTAGTGAGTAGTGAGTAGAGTAGTGAGTAGAGTAGTGAGTAGAGTAGTGAGGTGCGTAGAGTAGTGAGTAGAGTCATGAGTAGTGAGTAGAGTAGTGAGTAGAGTAGTGAGTAGAAAGTAGTGAGTAGAAAGTAGTGAGTAGAAAGTAGAGTAGTGAGTAGAGTAGTGAGTAGAAAGTAGTGAGTGCAGAGTAGTGAGTAGAGTAGTGAGTAGTGAGTAGAGTGGTGAGTAGTGAGTAGAGTAGTGAGTAGAAAGTAGTGAGTAGAGTAGTGAGTAGTGAGTAGAGTAGTGAGTAGTGAGTAGAGTAGTGAGTAGAAAGTAGTGAGTAGAAAGTAGTGAGTAGAGTAGTGAGTAGTGAGTAGAGTAGTGAGTAGAAAGTAGTGAGTAGAGTAGTGAGTAGAGTAGTGAGTAGTGAGTAGAGTAGTGAGTAGAGTAGTGAGTAGAAAGTAGTGAGTAGAGTAGTGAGTAGTGAGCAGAGTAGTGAGTAGTGAGTGCAGAGTAGTGAGTAGTGAGTAGAGTAGTGAGTAGTGAGTAGTGAGTAGAGTAGAGTAGTGAGTAGAGTAGTGAGTAGTGAGTAGAGTAGTGAGTAGAGTAGTGAGTAGAGTAGTGAGTAGTGAGTAGAGTAGTGAGTAGTGAGTAAAGTAGTGAGTGCAGAGTAGTGAGTAGTGAGTAGAGTAGTGAGTAGTGAGTAAAGTAGTGAGTGCAGAGTAGTGAGTAGTGAGTAAAGTAGTGAGTAGTGAGTAGAGTAGTGAGTAGTGAGTAGAGTAGTGAGTAAAGTAGTGAGTGCAGAGTAGTGAGTAGAGTAGTGAGTAGAAAGTAGTGAGTAGAGTAGTGAGTAGTGAGTAGAGTAGTGAGTAGTGAGTAGAAAGTAGTGAGTAGAAAGTAGTGAGTAGAAAGTAGTGAGTAGTGAGTAGTGAGTAGAGTTGTGAGTAGTGAGTAGAGTAGTGAGTAGAGTAGTGAGGTGAGTAGTGAGTAGTGAGTGCAGAGTAGTGAGTAGAGTAGTGAGTAGTGAGTAGAGTAGTGAGTAAAGTAGTCAGTAGTGAGTAGAGTAGTGAGTAGTGAGTGCAGAGTAGTGAGTAGTGAGTAGAGTAGCGAGTAGTGAGTGCAGAGTAGTGAGTAGAGTAGTGAGTAGTGAGTAGAGTAGTGAGTAGAGTAGTGAGGTGAGTAGAGTAGAGTAGTGAGTAAAGTAGTGAGTGTAGAGAAGTGAGTAGTGAGTAGAGAAGTGAGTAGTGAGTAGAGTAGTGAGTAGTGAGTAGAGTAGTGAGTAGAACGTAGAGTAGTGAGTAGTGAGTAGAGTAGTGAGTGGAGAGTAGTGAGTAGTGAGTAGAGTAGTGAGTGCAGAGTAGTGAGTAGTGAGTAGAGTAGTGAGTAGAGTAGTGAGTAGAGTAGTGAGGTGAGTAGAGTAGTGAGTAGAGTAGTGAGTAGTGAGTAGAGTAGTGAGTAGTGAGTAGAGTAGTGAGTAGAAAGTAGTGAGTAGAGTAGTGAGTAGTGAGTAGAGTAGTGAGTAGAAAGTAGTGAGTAGAGTAGTGAGTAGTGAGTAGAGTAGTGAGTAGAAAGTAGTGAGTAGAGTAGTGAGTAGTGAGCAGAGTAGTGAGTGCAGAGTAGTGAGTAGTGAGTAGTGAGTAGAGTAGTGAGTAGTGAGTAGAGTAGTGAGTAGTGAGTAGAGTAGTGAGTAGTGTAGTGAGTAGAGTAGTGAGTAGTGAGTAAAGTAGTGAGTGCAGAGTAGTGAGTAGTGAGTAGAGTAGTGAGTAGTGAGTAGAGTAGTGAGTAGTGAGTAAAGTAGTGAGTGCAGAGTAGTGAGTAAAGTAGTGAGTAGTAAGTAGATTAGTGAGTAGATTATTGAGTAAAGTAGTGAGTGCAGAGTAGTGAGTAGAGTAGTGAGTAGAAAGTAGTGAGTAGAGTAGTGAGTAGTGAGTAGAGTAGTGAGTATTGAGTAGAAAGTAGTGAGTAGAAAGTAGTGAGTAGAAAGTAGTGAGTAGTGAGTAGAGTAGTGAGTAAAGTAGTCAGTAGTGAGTAGAGTAGTGAGTAGTGAGTGCAGAGTAGTGAGTAGTGAGTAGAGTAGTGAGTAGAGTAGTGAGTAGTGAGTGCAGAGTAGTGAGTAGAGTAGTGAGTAGTGAGTAGAGTAGTGAGTAGAGTAGTGAGGTGGGTAGAGTAGAGTAGTGAGTAAAGTAGTGAGTGTAGAGAAGTGAGTAGTGAGTAGAGAAGTGAGTAGTGAGTAGAGTAGTGAGTAGAGTAGTGAGTAGTGAGTAGAGTAGTGAGTAGAACGTAGAGTAGTGAGTAGAGTAGTGAGTGGAGAGTAGTGAGTAGTGAGTAGAGTAGTGAGTAGAAAGTAGTGAGTAGAGTAGTGAGTAGAGTAGTGAGTAGAAAGTAGTGAGTAGAGTAGTGAGTAGTGAGCAGAGTAGTGAGTAGTGAGTGCAGAGTAGTGAGTAGTGAGTAGAGTAGTGAGTAGTGAGTAGTGAGTAGAGTAGAGTAGTGAGTAGAGTAGTGAGTAGTGAGTAGAGTAGTGAGTAGAGTAGTGAGTAGAGTAGTGAGTAGTGAGTAGAGTAGTGAGTAGTGAGTAAAGTAGTGAGTGCAGAGTAGTGAGTAGTGAGTAGAGTAGTGAGTAGTGAGTAAAGTAGTGAGTGCAGAGTAGTGAGTAGTGAGTAAAGTAGTGAGTAGTGAGTAGAGTAGTGAGTAGTGAGTAGAGTAGTGAGTAAAGTAGTGAGTGCAGAGTAGTGAGTAGTGAGTAGAAAGTAGTGAGTAGAGTAGTGAGTAGAGTAGTGAGTAGTGAGTAGAGTAGTGAGTAGAGTAGTGAGTAGAAAGTAGTGAGTAGAGTAGTGAGTAGTGAGCAGAGTAGTGAGTAGTGAGTGCAGAGTAGTGAGTAGTGAGTAGAGTAGTGAGTAGTGAGTAGTGAGTAGAGTAGAGTAGTGAGTAGAGTAGTGAGTAGTGAGTAGAGTAGTGAGTAGAGTAGTGAGTAGAGTAGTGAGTAGTGAGTAGAGTAGTGAGTAGTGAGTAAAGTAGTGAGTGCAGAGTAGTGAGTAGTGAGTAGAGTAGTGAGTAGTGAGTAAAGTAGTGAGTGCAGAGTAGTGAGTAGTGAGTAAAGTAGTGAGTAGTGAGTAGAGTAGTGAGTAGTGAGTAGAGTAGTGAGTAAAGTAGTGAGTGCAGAGTAGTGAGTAGAGTAGTGAGTAGAAAGTAGTGAGTAGAGTAGTGAGTAGTGAGTAGAGTAGTGAGTAGTGAGTAGAAAGTAGTGAGTAGAAAGTAGTGAGTAGAAAGTAGTGAGTAGTGAGTAGTGAGTAGAGTTGTGAGTAGTGAGTAGAGTAGTGAGTAGAGTAGTGAGGTGAGTAGTGAGTAGTGAGTGCAGAGTAGTGAGTAGAGTAGTGAGTAGTGAGTAGAGTAGTGAGTAAAGTAGTCAGTAGTGAGTAGAGTAGTGAGTAGTGAGTGCAGAGTAGTGAGTAGTGAGTAGAGTAGCGAGTAGTGAGTGCAGAGTAGTGAGTAGAGTAGTGAGTAGTGAGTAGAGTAGTGAGTAGAGTAGTGAGGTGAGTAGAGTAGAGTAGTGAGTAAAGTAGTGAGTGTAGAGAAGTGAGTAGTGAGTAGAGAAGTGAGTAGTGAGTAGAGTAGTGAGTAGAGTAGTGAGTAGTGAGTAGAGTAGTGAGTAGAACGTAGAGTAGTGAGTAGTGAGTAGAGTAGTGAGTGGAGAGTAGTGAGTAGTGAGTAGAGTAGTGAGTGCAGAGTAGTGAGTAGTGAGTAGAGTAGTGAGTAGAGTAGTGAGTAGAGTAGTGAGGTGAGTAGAGTAGTGAGTAGAGTAGTGAGTAGTGAGTAGAGTAGTGAGTAGTGAGTAGAGTAGTGAGTAGAAAGTAGTGAGTAGAGTAGTGAGTAGTGAGTAGAGTAGTGAGTAGAAAGTAGTGAGTAGAGTAGTGAGTAGTGAGTAGAGTAGTGAGTAGAAAGTAGTGAGTAGAGTAGTGAGTAGTGAGCAGAGTAGTGAGTGCAGAGTAGTGAGTAGTGAGTAGTGAGTAGAGTAGTGAGTAGTGAGTAAAGTAGTGAGTAGTGAGTAGAGTAGTGAGTAGTGTAGTGAGTAGAGTAGTGAGTAGTGAGTAAAGTAGTGAGTGCAGAGTAGTGAGTAGTGAGTAGAGTAGTGAGTAGTGAGTAGAGTAGTGAGTAGTGAGTAAAGTAGTGAGTGCAGAGTAGTGAGTAAAGTAGTGAGTAGTAAGTAGATTAGTGAGTAGATTATTGAGTAAAGTAGTGAGTGCAGAGTAGTGAGTAGAGTAGTGAGTAGAAAGTAGTGAGTAGAGTAGTGAGTAGTGAGTAGAGTAGTGAGTATTGAGTAGAAAGTAGTGAGTAGAAAGTAGTGAGTAGAAAGTAGTGAGTAGTGAGTAGAGTAGTGAGTAAAGTAGTCAGTAGTGAGTAGAGTAGTGAGTAGTGAGTGCAGAGTAGTGAGTAGTGAGTAGAGTAGTGAGTAGAGTAGTGAGTAGTGAGTGCAGAGTAGTGAGTAGAGTAGTGAGTAGTGAGTAGAGTAGTGAGTAGAGTAGTGAGGTGGGTAGAGTAGTGAGTAAAGTAGTGAGTGTAGAGAAGTGAGTAGTGAGTAGAGAAGTGAGTAGTGAGTAGAGTAGTGAGTAGAGTAGTGAGTAGTGAGTAGAGTAGTGAGTAGAACGTAGAGTAGTGAGTAGAGTAGTGAGTGGAGAGTAGTGAGTAGTGAGTAGAGTAGTGAGTGCAGAGTAGTGAGTAGTGAGTAGAGTAGTGAGTAGAGTAGTGAGTAGAGTAGTGAGGTGAGTAGAGTAGTGAGTAGAGTAGTGAGTAGTGAGTAGAGTAGTGAGTAGTGAGTAGTGAGTAGAGTAGTGAGTAGAAAGTAGTGAGTAGAGTAGTGAGTAGTGAGTAGAGTAGTGAGTAGAAAGTAGTGAGTAGAGTAGTGAGTAGTGAGTAGAGTAGTGAGTAGAAAGTAGTGAGTAGAGCAGTGAGTAGTGAGCAGAGTAGTGAGTGCAGAGTAGTGAGTAGTGAGTTGAGTAGTGAGTAGAGTAGTGAGTAGTGAGTAGAGTAGTGAGTAGTGTAGTGAGTAGAGTAGTGAGTAGTGAGTAGAGTAGTGAGTAGTGAGTAAAGTAGTGAGTGCAGAGTAGTGAGTAGTGAGTAGAGTAGTGAGTAGTGAGTAGAGTAGTGAGTAGTGAGTAAAGTAGTGAGTGCAGAGTAGTGAGTAAAGTAGTGAGTAGTGAGTAGAGTAGTGAGTAGAGTAGTGAGTAAAGTAGTGAGTGCAGAGTAGTGAGTAGAGTAGTGAGTAGAAAGTAGTGAGTAGAGTAGTGAGTAGTGAGTAGAGTAGTGAGTATTGAGTAGAAAGTAGTGAGTAGAAAGTAGTGAGTAGAAAGTAGTGAGTAGTGAGTAGAGTAGTGAGTAGAGTAGTGAGTAGAGTTGTGAGTAGTGAGTAGAGTAGTGAGTAGAGTAGTGAGGTGAGTAGAGTAGAGTAGTGAGTAAAGTAGTGAGTGTAGAGAAGTGAGTAGTGAGTAGAGAAGTGAGTAGTGATCCCCTCATCGCTCCTGCCCTGAGAGGTCGCTCCCCTGTCTCCCTGCCGAGACGCGGTATCGTTGCTCTGTACTGCTCTGTGTGTTATTTTGTACTTTTAGCGCCTAGAATTGTACCGCGTTAACGCTACTTGGTTGCCGCTTGCTGGCTTGCTCCATTTCTGACCTGCAGCTTCATTAGACGATATCCCCCGGCGCCCTGCTCTGCTCCCCCCTCCATTTTGTTTTTGTTGTTGGGCTCCGTGTGCCTTCCCTGAGCTCGCCCCGCCTCCCAGCCGAGCCGCCCTCCCACTAACTATTTACAGCGCTCCCGGACCTCGAAGCGCTGTGATCCCCTCATCGCTCCTGCCCTGAGAGGTCGCTCCCCTGTCTCCCTGCCGAGACGCGGTATCGTTGCTCTGTACTGCTCTGTGTGTTATTTTGTACTTTTAGCGCCTAGAATTGTACCGCGTTAACACTACTTGGTTGCCGCTTGCTGGCTTGCTCCATTTCTGACCTGCAGCTTCATTAGGCGATATCCCCCGGCGCCCTGCTCTGCTCCCCCCTCCATTTTGTTTTTGTTGTTGTTGTTGGGCTCCGTGTGCCTTCCCTGAGCTCGCCCCGCCTCCCAGCCGAGCCGCCCTCGCCCCTCCCCCTTTCCACTACCCATATATGACCGTCGCACCTGCGCGCAGCGTCCACGCGCAGCGAACGCGCCTCATCCACGCCGAAGGTGCGCCAGGGGTGGGCCCGTCTGCGCCCGTCCGCGCCTGGACCGCGCCCAGCGCCAGTCTCCCTGGTCCTCGTAATGTCCACCCTTCCCGCATCACGTACGATGCCACGACCCTCCTAGCCCTCAACCCCGGCCGCTCCCCCAACTGCTTCCAAGCCGCTCCTGGATACACCCATGGACCCTTTTCCTGCTACTCCTGCAAGTTCGGCGACACCAAGAACAACTCCTCATCTACGAACACACAACAGATATCCGACCCCAACCACCTACAATGCATCCTGCTCAACACCCGCTCGGTCCACAGGCACGCTATTGACCTTTGGAATCTACTAGACACCATCTCTCCGGACGTCGCCTTCCTAACAGAAACATGGATGAACGCCTCATCAGCCCCAGACATCACCATCGCCATCCCCGAAGAATATAAGATCATCCGTAAGGACCGCACGGACCACACAGGAGGAGGCATCGCTATCGTCCATAAGAAATCCATTCGCATCTCAACCAGCTCAGACGTCAATCTCGCCAACTCTGAACACCTGCACTTCCAGATCCACATCGACCCCATGACCACACTCAGAGGCACCCTCCTCTACAGGCCACCAGGACCCCGCGCACAATTCAGTGAAGACATCACTGACTTCATCACTCCTCACGCGCTCCCCTCCGAAGAGTACATCCTTCTGGGAGACCTCAACTTTCACCTGGAGAAGAACAACGACCGCAACACCACCACCATTTTGGACAACCTCGCCAACCTCGGACTTAAGCAGCTTGTCACTGCCCCCACCCACATCGCAGGTCACACACTCGACCCTATCTTCACCTCCAGCAAACACGTCTCCTTCAGCCACACCACAGCTCTCCTTTGGACTGACCACAGCTGCGTTCACTTCACCTACAACAAGCCCACATCCAACAACCACCCCCAACCGACTCTGCAAAGAAACTGGAACAAAATCACCATCAACCAGATCTCCTCATCGCTTCTTCTTAACCCCCCAGCCCACTCCTCAAATCCAGACCAAGCAGCCACCAACCTCACCCAATGGTTATCCAACAGCGCCGACATCCTAGCTCCACAGAAAAAACGACAAATCAAACTAGGCAGCAAGAAGGCCTCCTGGTTCAACGATGATCTTAAGAAATCCAAGAAACTCTGCCGCTCCCTTGAGAAGACCTGGAAAAAAGACCCAACCACCAGCACCAAGGACGCCTTCAAAAACGCCACCCGCATACACCACCAACTGATCCGGAATGCCAAGAAAGCTGCTTTCAAGGACCGACTAGATAACAACGCCCACAACAGCAAGGAATTATTCAACATCGTCAAGGAATTTACCAACCCCTCAGCCAACTCCAACGACATCACCCCCTCTCAAGCCCTCTGCGACTCCCTAGCCTCATTCTTCCACAGCAAAATTGCAGACATCCACAACAGCTTCGACAACCGACCCGAAGACCAACCCACCCAACCCCCCGCAGGACCCCCTCCACCCCTGAACATCCTCAATGACTGGAAGACAATCTCCACTGAGGACACCATCCGTCTGATGAACTCCATCCACTCAGGATCCCCCACAGACCCATGCCCTCACCACATCTTTAACAAAGCAGACTCCATCATAGCACCGCACCTCCGAGACGTCATCAACTGCTCCCTCAACTCCGCAACCTTCCCGGAAAGCTGGAAACATGCCGAACTCAGCGCCCTCCTCAAAAAACCCACAGCTGACCCCACCGAACTCAAAAACTACCGCCCTATCTCACTCCTTCCTTTCCCGGCCAAAGTCATCGAGAAAGCGGTCAACAACTAGCTTGCCGCATTCCTCGAAACCAACAAATCCCTCGACTCCTCACAATCCGGCTTCCGAGCCAAGCACAGCACTGAAACTGCCCTCATCGCAGCAACAGACGACATTCGAACTCTATTGGACAATGGAGACACTGTCGCCCTCATCCTCCTCGACCTCTCCGCTGCCTTCGACACGGTCTGCCACAGCACTCTTTTACAGCGCCTCAAAAACGTCGGAATCCAAGGAAAAGCACTGGAATGGATCACCTCGTTCCTCACCGGAAGAACCCAAAGAGTCCGCCTTCCACCATTCAAGTCAGAGGCCACTGAAGTCATTTGCGGCGTCCCACAAGGATCTTCACTCAGCCCCACCCTCTTCAACGTATACATGAGCCCCCTCGCGGCCATCGCACGCCAACACAACCTCAACATCATCTCCTACGCCGACGACACTCAACTGATCCTATCACTCACCAGAGACCCTAACACTGCCAAAACCAACTTACATGAAGGAATGAAAGAAGTAGCAGAATGGATGAAGCACAGCCGTCTGAAACTGAACTCGGACAAAACAGAAGTCCTCATCCTAGGCACCTCCCCCTCCGCCTGGGATGACTCCTGGTGGCCAGAGGCCCTGGGAAAAGCACCCATCCCGACGGACCACGCACGGAACCTGGGCGTCATCCTGGATTCCGCACTCTCGATGAACAGACAAGTCAACGCCGTTTCTTCATCTTGCTTCAACATTCTTCGCATGCTCAAAAAAACATTTCGCTGGATCCCCACCGAAACTAGAAAAACGGTCACCCACGCACTGGTCACAAGCCGACTGGATTACGGAAACACCCTCTACGCCGGTACCACTGCAAAACTCCAGAAAAAACTCCAACGCATCCAGAACGCCTCAGCCAGGCTCGTATTAGACATCCCGCGTAGAGAACACATCTCTGGTCACCTGAAAAACCTCCACTGGCTCCCCGTCAATAAGAGAATTACCTTCCGGCTCCTTACCCACGCACACAAAGCACTCTACGAAATCGGACCTGAATGCCTCAATACACGACTGTCCTTCTACTCCCCCCCTCGCCAGCTACGATCCTCCAACCAAGCCCTTGCCACTGTTCCCCGCATCAACAAAACCACCATGGGAGGTAGATCCTTCTCCTACCTCGCAGCTAAAACCTGGAACACACTCCCCACTCACCTTCGCCTGACTCAGAACCACCTAGCATTCAGAAAGCAACTTAAAACGTGGTTATTTGACAAGTAACTCCCCATCCTTCTTCAAGCGCCTTGAGACCCTCTGGGTATGTAGCGCGCTATATAAATTTACTGACTTGACTTGACTTGACTAGTGAGTAGAGTAGTGAGTAGTGAGTAGAGTAGTGAGTAGTGAGTAGAGTAGTGAGTAGAAAGTAGAGTAGTGAGTAGTGAGTAGAGTAGTGAGTGGAGAGTAGTGAGTAGTGAGTAGAGTAGTGAGTGCAGAGTAGTGAGTAGTGAGTAGAGTAGTGAGTAGAGTAGTCAGTAGTGAGTAGAGTAGTGAGTAGTGAGTGCAGAGTAGTGAGTAGAGTAGTGAGTAGAGTAGTGAGTAGTGAGTAGTGAGTAGAGTAGTGAGTAGAGTAGTGAGTAGAGTAGTGAGGTGAGTAGAGTAGAGTAGTGAGTAAAGTAGTGAGTGTAGAGAAGTGAGTAGTGAGTAGAGAAGTGAGTAGTGAGTAGAGTAGTGAGTAGTGAGTAGTGAGTAGAGTAGTGAGTAGAAAGTAGAGTAGTGAGTAGTGAGTAGAGTAGTGAGTGGAGAGTAGTGAGTAAAGTAGTGAGTGCAGAGTAGCGAGTAGAGTAGTGAGTAGTGAGGTGAGTAGTGAGTAGAGTAGTGAGTAGAGTAGTGAGTAGTGAGTGCAGAGTAGTGAGTAGAGTAGTGAGTAGAGTAGTGAGTAGTGAGTGCAGAGTAGTGAGTGCAGTAAAGTAGTGATTAGAGTAGTGTGTGCAGAGTAGTGAGTAGAGTAGTGAGTAGAGTAGAGTAGTGAGTAGGACATCACAGGCAGCAGCAGTGCAAGCTTCTTACACTCACAAGGAGACCACAGGCAGCAGAGGTGCAAGCTTCTCACACTCACAAGAAGGACATCACAGGCAGTAACGGTGCAATATTCTCACACTCACAAGGAGATCACTGGCAGTACACACCACATGAACACACTTCATAACACATAGCAACAATACATTAGCATTTACAATGCCATTAGCTCAAACTCAAATAAATCCGAGCCCGATTGCATTGCTAATGTTTGTTTTTCCTCACTTCGACCACTGGCCTGCACCGGAGACACCGGGGCCATGGCGGGTGTCCATCTTCCGTGTTGATGCCTGGGGGCGGACCTAGCTGCTGAATGGTCATGTGCTTTGCCGAAAGAATGCCTCCCTGCCAAGATGGAGAGCAAGGAAAACATGGAGCCGATGTGTCAGAAAGGGTCGGAATACAGTGCTTAACTGTTCCGTTTGAATGAAAGGTTAGGAATATAACAATAATAAAGATGCACATGATCGTGTTCCGGGTTGCACAAATTACAAAACAAGCATTTGTTAAAGGAGTAGTGCGCCTTGCAGATGAAAACAGTAGTTCGGTCCTCTGCTTCTGGACTACACGGAAGTCAGTATCCCATCAACAGCAGTGAAAACGAAGCTAACAGGAGCTCTGCCAACGTCAAACAAATGGCAAGCAGCAACAGAAATGACCAGGCAATAGGCAGAGTTTCACCCAATATACTGATTATTTGATGCCTCGTAGAGATACGAGACCTAAACAGTAACAAAATCAACAGTAGATCTCCAACAAGCGCGAACTTTTGGCTTTACCAGTGCTTGTCGACGTAAGGCTCGCACAGGTGCAAGAAAATTGTGTTTCTGTTTTACTAGTCGCTTTCGTTAGGTGGGCGCGGTTTGTAGAGAGGCCAAGTGTGTTGGGAAATCTTTTTTGAGGATATCGAGCTTGTTCTTTCATTAGTCACTGCCTGGTTGCTCGTTTATGTTCGTTTTGCTGCGTGTGCTGCCCGCGCGCTCTGGCAATGGACATCTCTGCAGAGATCATAGAGTTCAAAGTGCCCACCGACAACAATAAAACTCTGTTTGTGTGGAATATTACTGCATTTCTGTCAGAAGAAGAAACGTATGTAAGTAATGGCGCAAATGTGTAGAAATGAGAAAGGCACGTTGAGAGAAAACAACACTGCTGCAGGGTCTTATAGAGAGTTCTATTAACGAGTTATTTTGTGTCGTATACTTCTCATATGTAGTTTACGAGTTAGTTGCTGCCAAGTGTCACATTTCGTGTGTGACAACTTCTTACTACTAGCCCTACGTTTTTAGCCAGCAACGCTTGCTGCTGGCTGTTTGAGCTTCTGTTAAAGTTTTAAAAGCGAAACTAGAAGCCCGAGTATGCAACATGTTGCCTATATACCAGACGGGGGCGCCACTAGACTCGAACCGAGTTGCCATATTTTGAGCCCGAGCCCCAGTCCAAAGCTCTCCTAGTTCAAGCCCAAACTGAGGCCAGTATCTTCAGCCCAAAAATTAGCCCACTGTTGCAAATGTACATGCAAAAAAGCCTTCAGAAAGCGTCGTTTTGAGGACAATTATAAATAATATTCCATATACATATAGCAGGAGAAGTTAATTTGGGCATCTTCTCATTCTGTAATCATAACTACTAAATTGTAATGATCGCTACTCTTTTTCTTGCACGCTAACAGACGGGAGACGCGCTTTTTAACGTCAAAAATGGTTTTATTTTAGCTGTCCCCACCATATGCAAATATGAGTTTGTTACCTATAAAGGGCAGCCAACACCCATTGACATATTGGCACTGAGCTAATATGAGAAATGATATGAATATAATAAATAAATAAATAAATAGAGGAAGTAACACATGTTAGGCAACTTCATGACAATTCAAGCTGCCTATTCTGAACTGCTTGAAGCTTGTAGATAACGGACGCAAGAAGGCCAATAGCAAACATTGGCATACAGTGGCGGCTCCTCTGCTAAGGCAGAGGAGCGTCGCCCCACTGAAACAACAAACATTTGCAATGCAATAGTTCTCGCATTAGGAAAGTTTGAGGTATTGGTATTGTAAACTAATTTTGTTTTATTTATGTGTTGGATTTGAAAATAGCGAAATTAATATCTTTGTCATTTTACAATACCAATAGTTATAACTTTCGCAAATGTGACACCTATAGCATTTGCAATGCAATATGTGTTGTATTTACGTGACTTTCATGTATTGATATTACAAATAACAATGGCTTTTAATTTTTTAAAATAATTAATACTTAAATAAAAAAATTGTAATTTATAATGGCAATAGCTTAAACTTTTGTAAATAACTTTTGTGAAAATTATGTTCAGTGTATTTTATTGTGACGAAAATCCAAGAACAGAAGTGAAATATTAACTTCTTTTTGTGACATTTGTAATAAAGCTTGAAACATTGAGAGAACATATTTGAACCAGTTGTTGTTGATTGGTTGCACAGATTGATGCTGTGGTGGCGCTGAGTGATGTTGTGCTGGCGAACGAGTGATGCTGTGGCGTTCAGTGATTATGTGGTAGCGCATAGTGATGTTGTGGTACCCCTGAGTGATGCTGTGGTGGTGCTGAGTGATGCTGTATGCTATGCTATGTTTTGTTTTGCTACCCTATGTTTTGTTTTGTTACCCTATGTTTTGTTTTGTTACCCTATGTTTTGTTTTGTTATGCTCTGATATGTTTTGCTATCCTATCCTATGCTTTGATTTGTTATGCTATGCTATGCTGTATTTTGCTATGCTATGCTGTGTTTTGTTATGCTGTGTTGTGTTGTGTTGTGTTATGCTATGCTTTGTTGTGTTTTATTATGCTATGCTTTGTTTTGCTATGCTATGTTTTGTTGTGTATGGTATGCTATTTTTTGCTATACTATTTTTTGCTATACTATATGTTTTGTTTTGCTATGCTATGTTTTGTTGTGTTTTGTTAAGCTATGCTATGGTTTGTTATGCTATCCATTGTTATGTTATGCTATGCTTTGTTTTGATATGATTTGATTTGCTATGCTATGCTTTGTTGTGCTGTGTTTTGTTATGCTATGCTACGCTCTGTTTTGTTGCGATATGCGATGCTTTGTTATGCTGTGCTATGCTATGTTATGCTTTGTTATGCTATGTTATGTTATGCTGTGTTTTGTTATGCTGTGTTTTGTTGTGCTGTTTTGTTGTGTTTTGTTTTGATATGCCATGCCATGCTGTGCTTTGTTTTGTTATGCTATGCTTCGCTCTGTTTTGTTATGCTATGCTTCGCTCTGTTTTGTTGCGATATGCCATGCTTTGTTTTGCTATGCTATTTTATGTTATGTTATGATATGCTATGTTATGCTATGTTATGCTGTGTTTAGTTATGCTGTGTTTAGTTATGCTATGTTTAGTTATGCTATGTTTAGTTATGCTATGTTTAGTTATGCTATGTTTAGTTATGCTATGTTTAGTTATGCTATGTTTAGTTATGCTATGTTTAGTTATGCTATGTTTTGTTGTGCTGTTTTGTTGTTTTGTTTTGATATGCCATGCCATGCTGTGCTTTGTTTTGTTATGCTATGTTTTGTTATGCTATGTTTTGTTATGCTATGTTTTGTTATGCTATGTTTTGTTATGCTATGTTTTATGCTATGCTTTGTTTTGCTATGCTTTGTTTTGCTAGCCTATGTTATGCTATGTTTTGTTGTGCTATGTTTTGTTGTGTTTTTATGCTATGCTCTGTTTTGTTGTGTTTTGCTATGCTATGCTTTGTTGTGTTTTGCTATGCTATGCTTTGTTGTGTTTTGCTATGCTATGCTTTGTTGTGTTTCGTTAAGCTATGCTTTGTTATGCTTGGTTTTGTTTTGTTATGCTATGCTATGTTTTGCTATGCTTTGTTTTGTTATGCTATGCTATGCTATGTTATGCTAGGTTTTGTTATGCTATGTTTTGTTATGCTTTGCTGTGTTTTGTTGTGTTTGTTATGCTATGCTATGTTTTGTTATGTTATGCTATGCTTTGTTTTGTTATGCTATGCTTTGTTTTCCTATGCTATGCTTTGTTGTGCTATGCTATGCTTTGTTTTGTTATGCTGTGCTATGCTATGTTATGCTATGTTATGCTGTGTTTTGTTATGCTGTGTTTTGTTGTGCTGTTTTGTTTTGATATGCCATGCCATGCTGTGCTTTTTGTTATGCTATGCTTCGCTCTGTTTTGTTATGCTATGCTTCGCTCTGTTTTGTTGCGATATGCCATGCTTTGTTTTGCTATGCTATTTTATGTTATGATATGCTATGTTATGCTGTGTTTAATTATGCTGTGTTTAGTTATGCTGTGTTTAGTTATGCTATGTTTAGTTATGCTATGTTTAGTTATGCTATGTTTAGTTATGCTATGTTTAGTTATGCTATGTTTAGTTATGCTATGTTTAGTTATGCTATGTTTAGTTATGCTATGTTTAGTTATGCTATGTTTTGTTGTGCTGTTTTGTTGTTTTGTTTTGATATGCCATGCCATGCTGTGCTTTGTTTTGTTATGCTATGTTTTGTTATGCTATGTTTTGTTATGCTATGTTTTGTTATGCTATGTTTTGTTATGCTATGTTTTGTTATGCTATGTTTTGTTATGCTATGTTTTATGCTATGCTTTGTTTTGCTATGCTATGCTTTGTTTTGCTAGCCTATGTTATGCTATGTTTTGTTGTGCTATGTTTTGTTGTGTTTTGCTATGCTATGCTTTGTTGTGTTTTGCTATGCTATGCTTTGTTGTGTTTCGTTAAGCTATGCTTTGTTATGCTTGGTTTTGTTTTGTTATGCTATGCTATGTTTTGCTATGCTATGCTTTGTTTTGTTATGCTATGCTATGTTATGTTATGCTAGGTTTTGTTATGCTATGTTTTGTTATGCTTTGCTGTGTTTTGTTGTGTTTGTTATGCTATGCTTTGTTTTGTTATGCTATGCTTTGTTTTGCTATGCTATGCTTTGTTGTGCTATGCTATGCTTTGTTGTGCTGTGTTTTGTTATGCTATGCTGCGCTCTGTTTTGTTGCGATATGCCATGCTTTGTTTTGTTATGCTATGTTTTGTGATGCTATGCTATGTTTTGTTGTGTTTTGTTATGCTATGCTATGCTTTGTTATGCTGTGTTTTGTTGTGCTATGCTATGTTTTGTGATGCTATGTTTTTTGTGTTTTGTTATGCTATACTAGGTTTTGCTATGCTATGTTTTGTTTTGCTATGCTATGTTTTGCTATCCTATGTTTTGCTATCCTGGTGTGTGGTGTGTGTGTGTGTGTGGGGGGGGGTTGTGTGTGTAGTTGTGTGTGGGGGGGCTGGGGTTGTGTGTGTGGGTGGGGTTGTGTGTGTGGGGGGGGTTTGCTTGTGTGTGGTTGTGTGTGTGTGTGTGTGTGTGTGTGGTTGTGTGTGGGGGAGTTGCGTGTGTTTGGGGGGTGTGAGTGGGCAGTGTGTGAGTGGCCAGTGTGTGAGTGGGCAGTGTGTGGTGGCAGTGTGTGAGGGCGCAGTGTAATGAGTGTATGAGGATGCGGGGTGTGAGGGTACAGTGTGTGTGGCCACAGTGAGAAGGACATCACAACAGGACCCCTCCAGGCTTTACAGCCTGCTTGGTTAAGTATCATCCTTCAGTTAGTGGTCACCCTGGTTAATACCCGCAGAATACAACTGCTTGCCACGAGGGCCGCATGCAAGCAGCACCCAGGCCATACTTTGAGTACCCTGGTTTACTGCTGGGAAGAGAACCTCGGAGACTCATTAAATGCACTCTCTTTGGAAGGAAGGAATGTGGTTAAAGAAAGCTCGGCACATGACACCTAATGGCAGTCAGCAGTTCTGTGCTTGTGATCCCTGCAGAGCCGGTCACACACACTGAGGTACTGGGTTTTTCAGAACCGGTGCTTAACCGGTAACCCAGCGGTGTCAGGGAATACACACCCGAAGACCTAGAGTCCTTTTCCTGATTCAGACCACAGAAACTCAGTCTTCTAGGTGCAGTCAAAGATCGGTTTATTGGCTGCAACCAAGGTAACAAGTGTCCTAGAAGTACAACACATGGAAGTATGTTCTCAGGAGACTGCTTCAAAATCACGAAGTCAGGCTTCTCTTCTTATACAAAATAATAAGCTTCGGGCAAACATTCCTAGATTTTCAGGATACTGTTCACATATTTCGACCACAAATAAATAACAGAGTTATGATGACAAGCTCACATTTCGTTTGTCTGGTACATAATAAATTACTCGGCAAGGTCCGGTATTTCAATCAGATATCGGTGTTTCCCCAATAAAATGAGCACGTTCTCATCATAAAACAAGTAGGAAAAGAGAAGGAGCGGGGCCAGGTGTGGGCAAGATTCGGCAGGGTGAATGCGTGATGAAAGGGTTTTATGGCCGGGTGCGCCTAGATGCTATCTTGACCGGCCACTGGGAGAGGAGCTGACCAAACGTGTTGGCCTGGGGCGATGGTTTAAACCTGCCCAGGTCACGAAAAAGTCAATCAAGGAGTGCTTGTCCTTATGATATTGGATTAAGCCTATGTGAGGGGCAACATACAAAATGGCTGCCGTATATAAAATGGAAGCCAGGGGTTCAGGGTATAAGTGACGATTTCGAGGTGAAAGCAACCTTCGAATGCGATGAAAATGTTTGTGCATAATGTACTCGCCATTCTCGGTCTTTTGATACTACATTTGTCGTGGTACGATGAAGTTTTATTCTTGCGTCTGAATGGTTATACGAGTTTGGATTTTCAGTACTACAAACCCTCCTTTTGCCCTTACATAGGCAACTTAACCTACTCTCATGCTAATCTGAGTTTAGGTCGATATTCCTAAAGTCATTGAGGTGTTGCTGTAACATCATCCTAGTACTTAGCTCGTCTCCTGATACAGGTTTCCTTATACATGATGTGACACAAAGGCCACATATTGCAGGAGCACACTGTACACACAGACAGAACAGGAAAAGGATGGCTAAGACCATCCCAATGACCATCAGGATTTTCCATCCCCAGCTGGATATCAGTTCCCAGAACCACCCCATTAATGACCAATCTCCTTTATCCACATGAATAGATTCGGAAATCTTATGCAGTTTGGAGATGGCTTGGTACACCGTCGGAGCGTTATCTGGGATAAAAATGCAGCAACTAGATTGCATCAATCTGCATACCCCACCTCGGTCTGCAAGTATGACGTCTAAAGCAACCCTGTTCTGAAGAGTCATAAGACGATCCGACTGGAGCTCAGCAGTCAGGTTACTAAGGGCACCAGTAGTTTCAATCACGGTAGCCTCAACTACCCATGTCAATTGCCTTATGTCCCTGCTGTTTACCATGGGTCCCCAGAACGGCAGAAAACCTCTTGCAAAGTCCCCAAATTCTTGACCTGCAGTGTCTTCTTTACTCAAGACACCTCTAACTACCCTTGTCCTGTGGTAATCCGCCGCTGCTGTGTAGGTGGGAGGTAACAGGAATGAAACGAAACATGAGCCCGAGAAGTCAGGGGGCAACCATGTATAGGCTCTATCATGACAGATGAAATAAGTACCCTTAGCTGCTAAAAACGCAGGGGAAGTCTGAGACCCAAAAATATATGTTTCTGTACAGATACTTCTCCCTAACTGGGCTCTGGGATTCCTGCCAGTGCCTTGCAGACACAAGTTACCTTGATGGGGTACAATCCAGATCGGGGAGGATTTCTTAGCTTGCTGTTTCTCACTTAAAGTAGCTCCATATCCGGTCACGTTCCAACCTACATATGCAAGTATCTCGTCATTAGGGGTATTTTCATAAGAAGTTACTTCCTTAATCATGTCAACTATGCCTTTTACTAGGGCGCTAGTCTTGAGGTTGTCTTTTACAGAACGTAGGGGTTGGATTTCTCGTGCATATATGAACATCGTTCGGTATGCCCACACGGAACCATTATGACTGAAAGGTAGAACTAAATAAGGGATACCTTTTATCCGTCGTGTGAGGCATAAGTCCACATACCCAACAGTTAGTTGTGTTCATTACTAACTGGTGCTGGTGCAGGAGCTGAATGAAGGAGTTATTAATGAATTCTAATCTCCTATGGGATTCATGGCCAGGAAGGGAGTGGAAAGAATGAGGGGAAACAGTAGTAGGAGGAGGTGTAGGGGATGCAGGTGGTGCGAGTGTCACATGAAGAGAGAATCCTATCAGAAATATCATCGTACTGGATATCATACAAATGCACATTATTAGAAAACTTTTTCTTGTCGTCACTGTACACAACTGGCGTCTAGAGTTCGTTTGTTTGGCAGGCCTCTCCATTTCAGAAAACTCCATCCTCTCTAGAGTGCTGCCCGCGGTGGTAGGTTGATTCTGCTAAAAGATGCTTCTGTCAGTCCAGGGTAACTCCCTTAGACCAACCAGAACTCCCGACCTAACGCCGTTAGCTGCACCCAAAAGACTTTTTAGGCAACCGCGGCCCTAGCAGCGGAACCCGGATGGCGGTTCGAAAAACAAAAATGAGCAAGTTTTCTTCTGATGGAGGAGCTGCCTTTTTTTAAAAATAGTACTTGGAGGGAAAAAAATAATCTTTTTATTAGTCCATAGGTTTTTTCCTTAAAGTGGAGAAAGAAGTTTAATTTATTAGTTCGTATTTCTTGGTCTCAAATCGTATCTTTGTCTTCCCGGTACTGTGTTGTCCTGGAACAACAGTTCAGGTTCTGAAGTGTTCAATCGTTTTGACGGTGGCACACCTTCTTGAAGAATGTTCTCGTTTTTGCGCTCAGAGTTAGTTCCTTTTACTTGTGCATCACTTGAAAGGTATGAACCGAGGTACTGTGTCTGTTTCTGAGTCGCCGACACCTTCCTGGCCCCACTGGTCATATGACAGAGGAAGAGGTACCTTCTTGCAGTGGACCCCGTGGATCCATGCCTTTTTCCCTTCCACTCGCACTGCTGATCTTGTAGAGAGAAGGACAAGGTGTGGCCCTGTCCACCTGGGCTGGTCGTTTCTGGTCCTCTGGAAGTTTCGTACCAGTACCCAGGATCCAGGGTCAATGCTGTGTCCCGGAGTCTCAGAGACCGGAGGCAGGGTGTCGTTGACCTGTTGATGTAAAACACGCAATTTAGCCGTCAATTCATACAGATAGTCAAGTAGAACGGGGTGCTCGAGCTCGCTAAACTTTTTGGGCCTAGGCACTCCCCATATGTTGGCCGGGCGGCCGAAAATAATTTCGTAGGGGCTGAGTTTCACTCGCGAATGCACAGTCATTCTGGTGGATAGGAGTGCTAAGGGTAGAGCGTCAGGCCATTTAAGAACTGTGCTCGCTTGAATTTTGGCCAATTTTAACTTAAGAGTGCCGTTGTAGCATTCTACTAATCCAGCTGATTGGGGGTGATTTGCAGCGTGGAACTTCTGCCGGATACCTAATCCTTCACACACTCTCTTCATCACACGACCCACAAATTCACTCCCATTATCAGACCAGACCATTCTAGGCATTCCGAATCTAGGGAAGTACTCTTTCACAAGAGCTTTCGCTGTGGACAGGGCAGTATTGTCTTTCAGGGGGTGTGCTTCTATCCATCTCGAGAAGGCACAAACAACAACGAGCACATATTTTAAACTGTTGCACCTTTCCATATGGATGACATCTAGCTGCAAAACCTCGAACGGATACGTAGGAGGTGCAAAATGACCAGCTGGAGTTGGGGTTCCCCTACCAGGATTGTGTTGCAGACACACCATGCAATTCTTGACCACGTTTTCTGCACACTTGGGAATCCCTGAATTCTCCCATACTGGAGCCAGCAACTTGCAAATCCCTTTCACGCTGATATGAGCCATACCATGAGCCATTGTGACTACTGCAAGCACATATGCATCGGGTAACAACTATCTCTGATGCTCTGATAATTCAATCCAGCAACCACTCGCATCCATTCTACCCGAACTTTCTCTCCACGTACTCAACTCTTTCTCTGTAGCTTCAGCTTGAATAGACTTCACACTCTCTATCGTGTCTTCACACATTCCTATGTCACCAACCCATCTTGCAGGTCCTGCAACATACATTCGGCTCATCACATTCTTCGCAGTTTCTTTAGCCGTTTCATCAGCGAACGCATTTCCACGACCAACATCATCAGTCACTTTCTTGTGAGCGCTACATTTCACAATCGCTACTTGTAAGGGCAAAGTCAGTGATTCTAGAAGCTCCTTTATCAACTGACCATGCTTAATTTTAGTTCCATGCGAAGTCAGAAATCCACGTTCTTTCCACAATCGTCCAAAACTATGGGCCACGCCGAACGCGTACTGGCTGTCGGTGTAGACAGTTACTTTCATTCCTTTCGACAACACACATGCTCTCGTGAGTGCAATTAGCTCCGCTGCCTGAGCTGAATTGTGTGGGATGCGTGTAGCTTCAATAATCGTGTGCAAAGTCGTGACAGCATATGCTGCAGTCGTATCGCCATTCGGAAGCTTGAAACATGAACCATCCACCCACAATGTACCATCACATTCAGCAAGAGGAGTGTCGAAGAGGTCTACTCTTCCTTTCGTCTCTTCCTCTGTTCTATAAAGACAATCATGCTGTTCTGAAAAATCTGGTTCTTCTATGAATGGTAATAACGTGGCTGGGTTAAGGGTGTTGCACTTTTGAATGGTCCAAAGCTTCCATTTAGCCTCCCCCCTCTACCCTCTGCGACCTGGCCTCAAGGATTACTCAGCGCCATGATGCTCCTTCCGGAGCGAACGCCGCGCTTTATAAATACCCCTCCAAATTCCAAATTCCAAATGTGCACATGACTTGCTAGCAAAGTCAGTTCGTACCCTGACAATCGAGCACTGGTTAAATGCTGTGTCATGGTTCTATTTAACAATGTGTCTACTGCATGTGGGACCATCACGATTAGTGTATTATTCATGACCAGGCCAGCAGACTGTCGAATAGAAACAGCTGCTGCTGCTGTGGCTCTTAAACAACTAGGCAATGCTCTAGCCACTGGATCCAAAGTCGAGGAAAAGTAAGCACATGGACGCTGTTTGTTCCCAAATAACTGAGTCAGGACTGACAATGCCCAACCATCCTTCTCATGGACATACAGTGTAAAAGGCTTATTGTAGTTGGGGTTACCCAACACAGGAGCCGAACATAAGGCTGTGCATAATTCGGAAAAACTCGTTTGACACTCTTCAGACCAAGGGACGGGATTGGGTGTATCTTTACACGTTAACGCCACCAAAGGTTTGGCTAATAACGAAAAATTAGGGATCCATTGTCTGCAATATAATGTAATGCCCAAGAAAGCACGCACTTCTTTCTGTGTTCTTGGCACACTCAATTTCGCTATTGCCTGAATTCTTTCTGGGGTCAGTTTCCTTCCCTCCTTCAATAAGAGATGACCTAAGTAGGTCACTTCTTGTCGGCAGTATTGAAGCTTGGAAAGTGACACCTTATGATGCAAATCGCACAGATAGTAAGTAAGTAAGTACATTTATTATGTATAGTTAATTAAAACCAGTACATTCGTTACATTTAAAACAATTTCTTAAAATATGATGACAATATGGTCCGTGTAATCGTCTTAAAAAAGGCATGCAGTGAAAAACCGAGGGTGATTGTCGAACAGTATTTCCTGAGCCAGGGCAGGCTAGTCTTTTGTGGCCCCGAGTTCGTCCTTTAGGTCCCAGAGCCAGAAGTTGCTGCCAGTTGTAGATTTTACAGACTTTGCTCTATCGTGGTCAGAAATTTGACATATCTGCAGTTCAGTTTTGTATTTGCAGGGTTTAAGCATGCAAGCACAGCCTGCCTTCGCGTGCTGGTCCCTATCTGCTTGAACTGGACCCTTAATAGCAATCGACGAGCTTGTCGGAACTCTTCGCAGAGGCAAGTCATATGTAATATGTCTCCGATTGCTGATTTGCAGTGCGGACAAACTTCATGGCCGTTGCTCCTGAGCCATGGTGGTTGGTGCTCTCTGCTGGGCAGGATCCCTAGTCTATATTTCAAAAACTTCAATTTTGTTGTTTTTGGGTAGCCCTGGCTGAAGTAAGGTTGTGGTGTCAAGGAGTTGTACGTGTTTAATGTCATCCACGCATGGTTTCTTTTTGCAAAAGCGGCCTTGTCCTCTATTAGGGATATAGTTTTACGTTTTTCCAAACCACTTTTTTGAAAGGGTTATGCCCCACTTGCATGTCCCAGAGTGCGGATGCCTTGACAGCCTCCAAGGCTGCCTTCAAGTAGGAGCGTGCCTGAGATTCGTCCCTGCTTTGTATGTCTTGCCACAGCGTTGCGTTTAGGGTGTCTTTAAAGGCTGAGCGAAGTTTGTGGCAGCAGATAATGAAAGCTCCTTGTCTTGCGAGGGCTTGTTTTTTTAAGCCAAACTCAAGCCTTATTTGGGCAGGCGAGGTGTAGGACGGGAGTGAGAACAGAGTTCTATATGCTTTTACCTGGATGTTGTCTAGGTTCTTGGAGTCTCTTCCTCGTAGTGCCTCGCTACCGTAGGAAATTGAAGGGAGCAATTTAGCCTGGATGACTTTTAAGTATGGTGTTAGAGTCGGTCCAGCTAGTTGGTTTGCTAAGTTTTTCAGTTTGATAGCGATCAAGGCCCCTCTTCTTTTGGTTTCCTCCATCTGCCGGACAAATGAGCCTTCGGTGTCGAAGATAAGTCCCAAGAATTTATATTCGCGTGAAGACTCTATTTTTTGGCCCCCCAGAGTCCAGGGCTTCTGGTGTTTATTCCTGGTGTTGATCGACATCGTACGCGTTTTGCTTACGTTGATTTTTAAGTTGTTTTCCGTTGCGTAACTGTGCATTTCGATCAGCAGATTCTGGAGGCCGATGTATGTGTGGCTTAGAAGCACCACGTCGTCCGCATATAAAAGATTGCTTAGGGTTTTACCTCCGAGCCTTGGAGAGTGGGAGTTGCATGTGTTGAGTCGGCCAGATAAATCTGCCATAAACAGGTTGAACAAGGTCGGGGCCAACACGCACCCTTGTTTTAGCCCTTTGGTCGTACAAACTTTGGAAGACAGATGAGTCCCACTTCCCAGCTTCACCTGCACCCAGGTGTCATGGTGTAGTAACTTCAGCATGTTGAGAAGTGGTTGAGGTATTCCCCATTGTGCAAGTTTCTGCCACAGCATGCCTCTCTCGATGTTATCAAAGGCTGCGGAGAAATCGATGTAGCACAAATGCAACGGCAGTTTTTTTGTTTTAGCTCCGTCAATAATCAGCGAGATTGCCAAGATGTTAGTTGTTGTTCCGTTTTTTTTTCGGAAACCCGTCTGGTTCCATGGTATAATCCGCTTTGAGTCCGCCCATGTCATGATCTCCTCCAGAATTGCTCCAGCAAAGAATTTCGCCTCGTTGTCAATGAGGGCTATTAATCGATAGTTGTCGGGGGTTGTTTTGTCTCCCTTTTTGTGTATGGGGACAATCGTCGACCCTCTCCAGGAGTCTGGAATTCTGTTTAGGAGTCTGACTTCTGTGAACAAAGGTTGTAGTATTGTTGCCCATTCTGTGTCTTTCGCCTTGAACAGGGCTGGCGGGATGCCATTAGGACCTGGAGCGCCTTCTTTCCTGCCCTTGCTGATCTGTTTTTTTATTAGGGCTATTTGCTGGGCTACTGATGGTGCCAGAGTGTCGCCGGGTTGGGGTTGATCTCCCCGGTTTGACGGTGTTGGCATGGTCATTGCGAGTGCTTGCTCACCATTAGTACTGCTTTGTACCCCTGTCTGTCCCAAGGGATCATTAAAGTGGCTGCCAAGGTAGTTAATCCACTGTTCTTCCCCAATGTGCGAACCGAGGTCCTTATGATCTGGGCGTAAGATCTTATTTACTGATTGCCAAAAACGGGCACTATTGTTGCTTTTGGAGTCATATAAGAGTTTAGCCCAGCTTTCGCTTTCTGCGTCTTTCTTTATTTCCCATTTTGTATGTTTGAGCTCCGCCCTTTGTTTTTTCAATGTGACTCGGAGTTGTTCATTTTGGGGCGCTGCTCTAAGCCTCCGTAAGGATAAATTTACAGCACTTTTTTGTGAGCGTAATTGTGTTCGTTGCTCCTTCTTTATGCTACTTCTGCTATGCTCTATTTTGTGGTTGTCTTTAGGAGCTGTCTTTCTTGCCAGTTTGTTTACCAGTAAGTCTGTGTATTGCTCCCAGTGGGAAATATGCCCAGCTGCGTCTGATGTATCTGTTTTGTATAGTTGGAGTGCAGTTTCAGCCAAGGTGGTTATATTAGTTGGCGAGCATTTGATTTTTCTTAGATTGATTGTGTACATCTCCCCCAGTGTGTTGTCTGGCCTAATTGCCGTTTGCGTCCTTGCTGTCAGATGGCTTTCCTAAGGACGATGATCACTTTCCCCCTGATCCCCATTCTAAATTCCCGGATGTGTGGGAATAGTGCCAGACTGGCAAAAGTGTAGTCCAGGATGGAGCTGGCACTGTGGGAGTAGAAAGAAGCTACTGGGGGGGAGTCCGTCGGAAATCTGCCGTTTAGTGCCCGGAGATTTTGATGTTCTAAATCCTGTAGAAGAGCATTATTTTGGCGCTTTCTCCGGTTTGGAAAGGAGCTTTGAGCTGGTATGCTGTAGATTTTGTTGAGTGAGAGGGCATCTTCGCCTTGTGACGAGCCAAGTAGGTTTTGGTTAAAGTCCCCCGACACGAAGAAGAGTGGGTTCTCCAGTTGGGTGGCGTGCTCTGCCAGTTGGTTCTGGATGATCCTTGAGTCTTTGGCTCTGTTTGTAGGTTGAACATATATATTAACAAAGCAGACTTCTTCTTCTTTGGAGCCCAACTGTAACTTGATCTTTACGGATAAAGTTGAAGATGTCGATGAAGCCAGATGAACTGCCGAAGGTATTGTTATGGTGGATACATATGTTGCCAAACCTCCTGACCCGTGTCCAAATTTGTTGGTTTTGGCCGCGGCTGTTGAGAAGCAAGTGAAACCCGGGATGTGTTTTGTGCTCGAGAGCCAGGTTTCCTGCAGCATTATAATGTCGAATTGTGAGATGTACTTAATGAAGTCCGGGTCATCCATTTTTGAGGCTAGGCCATGTATGTTCCAAGAACAGATGCCAAAGACTGGCGCCCTTCCTCTGGTGTCTTCTCCCAGTTGATGGGGGCGTCATACCTCTTCGGGACATGTGAAAATCGTTCGGGACAGTGTTCCTCTTAGTAGTGCGTGGTTTGAGTCAGTTGCTTTCTTTGTGCATACTTCTGCCCATTACCCCAAGCTGTTTCCCTTGGAGTTGGCGGTGGGGGATATACGAGGCTGATGGTTCCTTGGGGCTGGTTTACGCCACCCTGTTGTGAGCACTGACTCCGAGCCAGTTGTCGTTGTCAGCCTGTCCAGCGGTTGCAGCCAAGCGCTGTTATCCCTTTTTATCGGTGATCTTCCCAGCGCATCCCTTAGTACGCTGCAGGGGTTGGTCTGTTGCATCGCTGGTGCAGCACTGTTACTTCTGCGGAGTGGCGAAGGGTATGCTGGTCTTTGTAAAGGAACGAGCTTAATACCCCAGTTCTTAAATTGGGCTGCTTCTGATGCAATTAGGTCAACGACATCGCTGGAGGACCAAGTCGTCCTAGTCGCCTCCTGGCTGCTTGTATTTGGAGCGGGCAATAATTCAACCAAAAGTAAATCTTTGGAGTTTATGCCCCCCAAGGTGGAGACACATTTCATCAATTTGAGAATGTTGCCTCTGTTCAGCACGTCCTGCTGCCCTTTCGATGTATATTCCGGGTGGAAGACAAGGATCTCAGTTAGATGCATTTTGTTACCAACTTCCTTCAATTTTACGTTTGCAGCATGAGCGAGTGCTGCAACGCCAAGATCTGATGGAGTAGTATACGCTACTGGATTTCTGCCGTCACCTGGCGAATTGGAGCTATGGGTTGGTGCTTTGATTGGTGCTTTGATTGGCGTTGGTTGCTTCAGTGTTGTTTGCATCTCTTGTGGCCAGATTGTCTTTGACTGTTCGGATTGGCTGTCGGTAGAGTGGATAGTTACGGTTGTCGTAAATGTAGCCCTGGTTTGATCGTCTTGCGATTGGCATGACGTATGGCCTGTTAGTCTTTCCCTAACCCCCTCCCTGATGGTCGGTGGGTTAGGTGGTTTTGTTGCTACTGAGGATTGGTGGATCTGGTTGAGGCACTCGGAGGGATTGGCCGTTCGATAAGAGGCTTCCCTGGTAGGCGATGTCAAGGCTGCCAGTTGTCGTTCAGTGAGTGGCTCCTGCTTTGCGCGAGACACTATGGACTGTGTGTGCTGGCTAGTGCTTGTCGCAGTTGTTGTGTGTGTATCTAGGAGTCCAGGTAAGTTGCCCGCCGTTCGGGCTTGGGGCCCCGGTCCTTCCTGATGCAAAAGGCTGCTAGTTGAGTTTTGCAGCTGGGTTAGACTGATAGCTGCTGGGGTTTCCCCTGCAGGGTGGTTGCCCGTATTTGAAGGCTCCATTCGTTTCCTGGTAAGGCCAGAGAATATAGGAAAGAGTTTTGTTGAGGTTGGCGACAGATTTTGTTTACGGCCTTTTCTTTTTTGTTGTCGTCGTTGTTTTGCATTAAGTTTTTTTGGCGACTCAGATTTCTTCTGGGCGAATTCCCCGTTCGCAGGAGATTCGTGGTTGGTTGAGATTTTGTCATGTGAATTGCTGCTGGTGTTACTTTCTGCGAAGTTAGTGGAGCCAGTTTCTTTGGGGTTTTTGCCTTTGTGATGCGATTTTATGTCCGCTATTAGATCTGTTAACATTGAAGGCAGTGTAGCAAGTTTGTCTACTGCCTGATTGCAGTTACAGCTTAAATATGTTTTTGTTTGTGCTCCTTGTATCAGGGTGTTCAGGTTGCCTAACTTTTCGTCAATCCCCGCAGTAAAGACTGCCAGTGTGTTGAGGAGATTGAGTTGCAGGTCCATTTTGTCCGATTGATATTGCATAGCTTCCACAGCTAGCTGGATTGTATTTAGGAGGGAGGTCCAGGCTCCGGTATTGTGGTCTTTTCCCTGGTCTCTGTCGATTGATCCGATATTGTGATCTTTTTCCTGCTCTCTCTCATTTGCCAGTTGAGAATTCGCAATTGGGGCAGTGTTGATGGTATTCTTGTCAGCCAAGGAGGAGTTGAGGGAAAGCTGGTTATTGTAATCTAAATTGTCTAGGTTGTTGGATGTTAGCATGTCCTCTCGCCCCTGTGCATTCTGGTAGGACGGTCTAGCCCTTCGTTCGGCATCCCAACTGGAGTTATGCTGGTTGGGCTTGTGTTGGCTGTATTCCGTGCTGAGTGCTGCGCTGCACGGGAGACTTGATATTGAGGCATAGTTGCCCGGTTCTGTGAGTGGTGAGGAGCCTGTACCAGCCAGGTGGACTTTGGTGAGGATACTGTGGTTGGGGCTCCTGAGGTGTCCGCCCTGGTCTAGTTGAGTATCCTTGGGAGTGGCCAGAGTTTGTGTCTTTACGGCTGTTAGAGGCTGTAGTCCAGGCCCTACTTCGCCCGCACTCAAACGTCTGTATAGAGGGTCCGGGTTTTTAGGTTTTCCTACTTCTTGTGCCTCTAAGGTGGATTTCAGGTTTGCAATGGTCCCCTCCGGTGGTCGTTTTGGAGTACAGCTGGCCAGGTGGGCAGGTGTTGACTGCTGTTTGGAGGTAGAGTCCGGGGACTTCCCAAACACAGGTGAGGTCTCTAGAGGCTCAAATGATGCACTTGCACTTATTGCCCTGTGGTTTGGAGTACCGTTTTGATGGAAATCAGCCATGACCGTGAAAGTACCCTGGGGCAGAGTGCTTTTAGCACGTGTGGTAGTGTCGTGCAGTGGTGCACCTTTGCCCAGCAGCGGTAAGGGTGACAATGGGGATTGCAAACCCTGGAGGTGCTTGTTGCTTGAGAAAATGGCTGAGCCTGCGTCCTTTAGGAACTCAAACTTAGTGTAAATTTTAGGCTGGTGGAGCTTTTTCCTATTGAGGGACTCGGTAGCCGGCGACTCTTGGGGCGACACTTGAAGCAGGTCCTTTGAGTGCCCCTGTTTCGCCACGGTGCTGTCCAGATCCAGGGGTGACTCAATTAGGGAGAGAAGATCCTGCTCCATTCCGAGGGGTGTTGGTCCGTCGGTGGCTGTTTTCTTATTCTTATTCCCCTTTTTTGACTTTGCTTTCTTGCTTGCTTTGTTACTTGAGGTAGGCTCCGGTGAACCCCTGATCTTTCCAGACCTCATTTTGCTCTCTCAGTCTGCTCTCTGAGACTCTCACCGTGATCTCCTCTGCACTTACTGATCGATCGATGGAGTGATCGGTGATGATTGGTGATTATAGCTGGAGCAGTTCAGGAGTAGGAGGAGTCTGGTGGAGGGTTGCGATTATATCACTGGGGGCCTAGATCACCTGTGAGCGGAGCGCGCCGGGGGGGGGGCCCCCTAGTCAGTCAGACCTGGTCAGACTGCCCATCAGCCAACCCCTGGGGCTCTTACTTCGCGACCGCCTCTATCGGCTGCCACGCTCACAGCTTCCCCCCTCTTCAGGATCCTTCGGTGCTGTATCAGAGCAGCGCGCAGTCAGTTGCTTGGACAGCTTGGGCAGCTTTCTTTCCTTTCCTCGCCTTGATCCCTGTCCTTGACCTTGCCTTGCCTCTTTTCTGCCAGTTAGTGCCCAAGTTTCCTTGGCAGCTGAAGGGCGCCGCAGCCTCAGTGGCCTCAGCTTTGGCCACAGCTTTGGTGCACAACACTCATGCCACCCACGGCTCCCCCACGGCTCCGGTACAGGTTTAGTCCGGGTCGGTCCGGGTCAGGGGGTTGGGGCGAGTGTGTGAGAGTGCAAGCAAGCAGGTACAAACACGGTGCTGACAGATAGAAATGTGCGTCAAATCCTGTATGTGGGACTCTTCCCAGATCAAAGGTATAGGTGTGTAAGGGTGGGCGCAGACACTGAAAAAACGGACGAGTACAGGTGCAGGCAGATACGGGTTCAAGTTTACCTCTGTAATGCCTCCCTGCGTGATTGCCGGTACTGGCGCGGGACCTTGCTGCCTCTGGTGAGAGTCCGGTGTCAGGGAACAGGGAACAGGGAACAGGGAAGGTGCGCGGCCACCGCTGTTGTGCCCCCCCGCAGCACCCGTGTTCGCCGTTAGGAGCAGTTCTCAGCGTTTTGCAGCTCCCTGCAGCCCCCGGCAGCCTTCCCGGCGTCCGAACCGAAATGGTGATCAGCCGTTGCTGGCCGGCGTCTCTGCTAGCTCTCTGGCGCTCTCTGGTGGCTCTCCGCAAAAACAGCTCCGCACAGATGGTGTAACAGCGATATGGTTGCTTTCTTGCAAATTCCCTCAGTATCCGCAGCTATAAGCAAATCGTCGACGTACTGTACAAGAGTAGTACCTTTTGGCAAAACAATGGTATCAAGCTGCGTTTTTAGAGCTTGACTGTATATGGACGGACTTTCACAGTAGCCCTGAGGAGCGCGTTTAAAGCGGAAGCTTCGTCCTCCTAAACTGAAGGAAAAAATATCCCTGCTCTCCTCGGCGATCGGGATGCTGAAGAAAGCATTCTTCAGGTCAATCACCGAAAACCAAGTGGCAGAAATTGGAATCATAGTCAATAATGTAGTGATGTCGGGGACAACTGGAAATTGTGGCACAACTATTTTATTCACCTTTTTGAGATCGATCACGAATCTGTACACCGGTGGCTGAGATGGGTCAGTTCGTTTTAAAACAGGTAGAACGGGACTATTGCAAACGTTACCTCTTGTTTCTTCAATCACATCTTTTTCAATGAACTCGTGAACGATCGCTAGCAAAGCTTTTTCACCCTCACTAGATATTCGGTATTGCGGAATTCGTGGCATTTTAACATTGGCTTTCAATGTTACAACATATGGTGGTATTTCTAAGAGTCCCACATCATTGGGACCAACTGCGCAAATTATGTCTGGAAGAAGCGACAATTCTGTTGGAAGTTTATCTCTCGCTAAGTACATTGGAGAAACCGCTTTCTCACCCAGGGTAAGTTGTACTCCTGATGGAGAACAGTACAAAGTTGTATACAATCTTTTTAGCAAATCTAATCCTAGCAAATTTTCGCCACAACCTGTTGTCAGAATAAGGGGTGCTTCGAATTCGCAAGGACCAACAGAAAGAGACAACGGGTCATAAATCGGGTTCCTAACCGGGGCGCCAGAAAAACTACAGAAACGTTCGTTTCGCCAGACAAAGGTGCGCCAGGGAGTTTGGAGTGCATAATAGAACTCTTTGTAGCACCAGTATCCAAGAGAAAAGGTTCTGACACACCTGATGTGATCACCTGGTCCACTCTGATCTACTGGAACTGAAACAACTCCCTCTCTTTGTCTATGGCTGTCCTAGCAATCATTACTGCTCCATTGCTCGCCTTCTGTATAGTAATCATCTGTATAGTACTGAGCTGTCCTACCAGATGCGTTGTTCTGCTGATCGAATTTATTCATAGAATTCTGTGGTGGAAGAGACTGCGCATACTGGGGGACGTTTCCACGTCCTCTACCTCTAGGTGCTTGCTGAACGCCTCTACCTCTTGCGTTCGAAACACCATTCGCACGTTGTAACAGGATAGGGCAACTATACTTAAAATGACCTTCCTCCTTGCAATATGAACACTGGTTGGGACCTATATTGACACGTGGCTGATTATACTCGACTCTTTGTGAGTTCCCTTGATACTGTTGTGGCTCCTGATAGTTATTCTGATAGGTGTTCTGACCACTGTTGTTCTGGCCATTACCACCACCACGTGGCGGATAGGCTTGCTGCAATAAAACCTTAGTTTTTAATTCTTTCGTTTTCTTTTCTACTCTATCTTTCTCGTCTTTGTCTCTATTCTCGTAATATTGCGCAGTGGCTAATATCTGTGCTGAAGAGGAAACAGCCCAAGAACTCTCCGAATCTTTTAACTTTTTACACAATTCTGGAAGCAGATTGTGCACGAACTTATCGACAAATAATCGCTGACCACCTTCTGTGGTCATGTCTTGGCCACTGTGATCGACAAACGTTTCTTCAAACCTGGTGAAGAAATCTGAGACCGTCTCGTCTTTCTTCTGTTTACATGCAGATAACTTATCCCAATTCACACGTATTGCAGGCATTATCGTTTTCATGTAATCAACTATTTTACCAGGAAGTTCTGCTATTAAAGGCTCAGGTTTAGCACCACCAACTTGTCGTGCATCTACAGCAGCAATGTTAGCCCATGAGTCACCTAATTCCTGATCGTGATCTGTATGGCGAATTTTACTCCATAAAGGCTGTGGAACAACGTTCCCAAATAGCATATCCATATCCGCTAAATTCATTGTACATGACCCAGCAGTCTGTGACAACTCTTTGTAATACCCCGCAGGATTCTTACGCGGGTCTGGTAATGTCTGTTTAAGTGCTAAAACTTCAGCTCTCTTCCATGGGACATGTACCCATACACGCTGAAAGTGTGGCGGAATAGGGGGTTCAACAGATGTGTCACCTTCCCTCCATTGCGGGGGAACTTCTCTCATGGGGTATTGTCGCGCCTTTTTCCTACTAGATGTACCAGGCTCAGACGATGACCCAGAACTATTCCCTTTATTCCGATATGATAACACGGTCTCAACTGCTTTTTTGACATCGGGAACTACAATCATACCCTCTCCAAACTTAAACTGTACACAACACAATTCCTGTGGGATGCGTTCTAAATCATTGTCCTCCAAATCCTCGCAAAGGAAAACACACATTTGTTCAAAAACATATCTTTGCGTCGGTGCTTCCCATTGACGGAAGACTTCCATAACGCATTCTACATCATACTTTGCTGTATCCATAGCTCATTTACGCGCTAAACGATTCAATGAATCTCTCTCCTGATAGTCAGGCAGTTGACTTGGCAACTGTCTTCGTCCCATATTAGGGGTCGTTTTAGGCGACCGAAAAAGGGGTGAAGGAATGTTAGTGACAATGCTGGCCATTTTATGCCAAACGGAAGGTGAAAGTGAGGGAGGAACGGGTGGAAAAACAGTGTGAGATAAGGCTGAAGTAGAGGCAATAGCAGAGGGGGCATTATGAGAGATCGAAGATGCATTAGGCAAAGTCATAGAAGGTGTAAGCGAAGTAGATGTAGCCGGTGTGCCTTGAGGAGGCTGCACCGGAGGAGCGGAAGCCAGCTGAAGAACAGCTGGTGGGTGCTGAAGAAGGGCAGGCATAACGACCATGGGCGGCGCAACTAAGGGTTGCGGAGGCGCCGTGGCTGTTTGTGCATAGGGGGGTGGTGAACTTAATAAATGCGACATTAATGGGTCTTTTTCATGTTCTTTGGCTGTCTCTTGCTGAAGGGACGGCAAAACTGGATAGCATTTATCTGTTGCCATTTTACGTTGCCTGTGCAACTGCTCACTCATCTGTACCTCTTCTTTGTCTTTAAACCGCATAGCAGCTTGTATTACTGAGATATTCCCTTCTCTCTTATTTTTCTTTTCTAATCTAATTTCCTTCTGTTTGGCCTCTTTACGCCATAGGCGGAGAGAGTCAAACATCGCCGGCCGGGCTTTCTTTTCGAAAAGTCTAACTTCAAGGTTGTCTAAGATTTCGGAATCAAAACTACCATATTGGGGCCATTTTAAAACACCATCTTTCCTGGTGTATTTAATCCATACTTCGTTATATGTGATGGGGCCTACCCCATGCTTCACATATAACTCGTAAGTTGGAGTTCCAACCGGAGGAACCGGACATGAGCCCTCCAATCGGGAGTCCCTATTATTACCACCGAGACAAAACAAATTTCCAAGTCTAAGACTAGGCATCTCTGCTCTCTAGTCCAGTTCCAAACGTCAAAGGAGTATCGATTACGATATTTTCTCGTGAAAACACGAGTCCTTCGGTTTTGGTGCTTGCAAGTCCAACACAAAACTTTTCCAAAGGATACCCAAAACTAAGAACCAACTAAGGACTGGGAGACGCTCCACTTATACTTAACTGAAATGTCGATGACGTCACTAGAAGACTCGTCTTAGTGTTTCGCTCTCCCAAACTTCAAGGGTCCAGATCAGGGCGATAGCCAGGGCAGCAGTCTTTTGTAGCCGTCGGGAAGCGGGGAACCTCGCAGCAAAGACCTTCGGACCACGTCGACATGCAGGGGTCGTTGAAGTGGCGGCCTTCCTCCGGAATTTTCACACGAAGCTCCTCACGAACCTCTGGCTGGACCGGTACCGCTGGAATCGCCCCAAACGTTGGGCGCCAACTGAGGTACTGGGTTTTTCAGAACCGGTGCTTAACCGGTAACCCAGCGGTGTCAGGGAATACACACCCAAAGACCTCGAGTCCTTTTCCTGATTCAGACCACAGAAACTCATAGTCTTCTAGGTGAAGTCAAAGATCTGTTTATTGGCTGCAACCAAGGTAACAAGTGTCCTAGAAGTACAACACATGGAAGTATGTTCTCAGGAGACTGCTTCAAAATCACGCTTCTCTTCTTATACAAAATAATAAGCTTCGGGCAAACATTCCTAGATTTTCAGGATACTGTTCACATATTTCGACCACAAATAAATAACAGAGTTATGATGACAAGCTCACATTTCGTTTGTCTGGTACATAATAAATTACTCGGCAAGGTCCGGTATTTCAATCAGATATCGGTGTTTCCCCAATAAAATGAGCACGTTCTCATCATAAAACAAGTAGGAAAAGAGAAGGAGCGGGGCCAGGTGTGGGCAAGATTCGGCAGGGTGAATGCGTGATGAAAGGGTTTTATGGCCGGGTGCGCCTAGATGCTATCTTGACCGGCCACTGGGAGAGGAGCTGACCAAACGTGTTGGCCTGGGGCGATGGTTTAAACCTGCCCAGGTCACGAAAAAGTCAATCAAGGAGTGCTTGTCCTTATGATATTGGATTAAGCCTATGTGAGGGGCAACATACAAAATGGCTGCCGTATATAAAATGGAAGCCAGGGGTTCAGGGTATAAGTGACGATTTCGAGGTGAAAGCAACCTTCGAATGCGATGAAAATGTTTGTGCATAATGTACTCGCCATTCTCGGTCTTTTGATACTAAATTTGTCGTGGTACGATGAAGTTTTATTCTTGCGTCTGAATGGTTATACGAGTTTGGATTTTCAGTACTACAACACGAAAGGATGTCTGTGGTGGGTCCGAGCTGGTTCCCAGGAATTCAACTTGCAATTCAGACGAAACTATTAAGTATTATTATTTTTTGCTGCTGGATAACGTCAGCTGGTACTTAAGAGAAAAAGATTCCAACACGTTAACGCCGCAAACCATCAATGCCATTAAAAAGTAATACCAGAGCACAAGGGGTTAAATCCATGTAGCTAGAGGGAAGCCTGGCACGGGAAAGCAGGTCTGTGGGACTGATGGTAAAACAGGTCTGTGGGGCTGACGGTAAAACAGGAATCTGAAGAGAAGAGCAGTAGCATCAGAAATGAATTTCAATAAAAAAAAACACCTAGCATAAGCAATGAAAGAACACATAGTTAAGCAGAGTAGTCAAAGTAAAACTGTAGACCATGTTCGAGCCTGAATGTGAAATGTAAGCTGCTCGCAGGCAGCCGGTAATGGTCTGCCATGTCTTAGACCTCAAGTTCGGTAACACCGACCCTTGATGAAGTAAGCTTGTCAAGGGTGGGGAGAGCATAATGGGGGCTCGGCACAGTTCATTTGCTGATGAGGGACACTGGCCGAAAGATTGGAATCCTAATGGAGGCCAGACACCGGTTGAATGCTGTTAATGGATAACGGCTGAATGAGTACAGTTTGGGTGAATTATTCTCGTAACTGGGGAGTAAGGCATGACCCGAACAATACACTTGCGGCAATAGAGCGATGACGGGGCTATATACTTGTCTATGGGACACTGTAGTCGGAAAGGCATGCAATAAAAGAGAGAGGCGGGCATACAAACTGTGTTTGTCTTTCCTTCTATGATATCAACACAAGCAAATGATTATGATTGGAAGGAAGTTGAGGATATGAGCAGCACAGAACCGGTGGAGATCGTAGGTTCAACAAGACAGTAGGCAAAACAGTAATGAGGAGAAAAACAATCTCTCGGCATTGCGTGGTGGGGGCGGGGGAGTGGCATTGGGTGGCAGGGGCAGGCAGTGGCTTCCTTTGAAGTCTGAGTCTGATGCCGGTGGTGTGAACTGTACCCAATCCGCAGTTTGGGTAGACTTTTGAAAGCCTTACTATAATCTCAACAAACAAGCATTGCTAAAGCAATGCTGTAGTCGAGACCTAAAAAAGGAAAAATAAAAGGAATATAGCTATTGTTATTATCATTTTATTTTTCCTTTATACTTCAGTGTCTCGGGCGGGGCTGGCGGAGTAGGGAGAGGAGTGGTATTCACTCCTGAAGTGCGCAGACTGCTTGGTCGGTTCTCTCTGGCCACCCCAAGCAGTCATGCGCACTGTGCATGTCCCCCACCAGGCTGTCTTACACAGCCTAATGAGGAACATGCAAACCCCCTCTTATTGCATTCATCACCGACAATTCCAGCCCTAGTCCATCAACGGCCAAGTTTGTCGGACTTTGCCACACAGGAATCTCAGAATCTGCTGTAAGCTCTGGAAATTATTCTGTCCAAATGATAACCCTAAGAATATAGTTTATTGGGTTGAAATGTCGTCAGCATTAATTGGCTCAAAATGGTTTACTAAAATTATGGCCATCTAGGAGCTTTAAATAACAAAAGTTTCAAGCTTAATAATTTCCACTGGCTCCAATCAGTCCTTTGATGTATTAGCTTACTTGGCCTCCAGTGTATATATTGCTTTGGTCAGCAATCATGTTACAGGGCTGTTTCCTTTTTAAGTAGAGCCTGAGCCAGTGCGCAAGTGAAGATCTTGTGATCTGTTGAAGGTAGAGTATGGAGGTGAAGCCCTGCTCATATTTGTCATTGGCTTTTGTCTTGGTCCTTCGTAAATGCTCGCTTCTGATTCCTTAATAGGTTTGTTAGTCAAACCTTTTCTTCATTTGTAACTTCCCATGGTTACTGGCCCCTTTACTTCGGTTGTTGGACGGTATGTGCTATTTAGACCGTGAGCACTTTTTTCTTTATTGAGTTTCTCTTACTGACGGCACGGCTCTTGATCAAAGACTGTGTGTGATTCTAGGCAAGCCTCTTTTCTCTCTCTCACTCACTGCCTAAATGTGAGTGATGCCAATACTGCCCTGTCGCTTACACTCCTCATTGTGCAACGCAGTATTCACATGTGCCATTGAGGTGAAAACGCAAACTTGACACCTGACGTTCGGCATCACACATGAAGCTCAGTGTAGTGATTAGTCCACAGGCAGTTTAGTGACATTCGGTATACACACAAACATGCTACTCAGTGTGCTTTGGTACACAAACAGTTAAGTATCATCAGCACACGGGCAGGATGGTGAAAGGTTGAGCATACTTTATAACTTGTTTCACATTCGTGCACCTCAGTGTACATGCATTTTAGTGGCGCTCACCTCAGACTATTCAATGTGCTCGGATCACAAGTATTGTATTGTAATTGTATTGTAATAGCATTTGTATAGCGCTTACTACCCCTGACGAGGCGTCGAAAAGCTTTTTCGGTGAGTAGCATGCTACTCCGGGACCCATAGAGGATTAGTGTTGAATTAACATAGGGAAACATACAAGTACATTTTAAGTGGTGGATATGTTAGTCAATTATTTGGATTCGGAAGGATAGCAGAAGGATAGAAGAGGAAAGAAGATTTGTATTTATATAGTGCTTCTAACCCCTGATGGGGTGTTGAAGCGCTTTTTTTGGCGAGTAGCACGCTACTCCAGAAACCCATGAAGGATTAGTGGTGATTTTGTATGATGAAATATGAAAGTGATTTGAGTGCTGGGTATTAGTCAGTTATTTGGAGTGAGAAGGATAGCGGAGGGATAGAAGGGAAAGAAAGGTTTGCATTCATATAGCAGTTGTTACCCTGATGGAGTGTTGAAGCGCTTTTCTGGGGAGTAGCAGGCTTCTCCAGAACCCATAAAGGAATAGTGTTGAAAATTAGTATAGTGAAATATGAAGTAATTTGAGTGGTGGATATGTTAGTCAGTTAAGTTATTTGGATTAAGAAGGGTTGGTGAGGGGTAAGAAAGGAAAAAAGGTATGCATTTATATAGCGCTTGTAGCCCTGATGAAGTGTTGAAACGCTTTGTTGGCGAGTAGCACACTACTCTGGAACCCATAAAAGAATTAGTGGTTAATTAGTATAGTGGAATATGGAATTGGAGAAGTGAACTTGCTAGTCTGGTATTTTGATTGGAAAGGATAGTGGAGGCATAGAAGAGTGAAGGATTTCTTTTCTTTAGGTCATAGCAGTAGGAGGAGGCTTTTGGTTGAGTAAAAAGGGTTTTGGAAGGGGAAGAGTCGGAGGAGAGAGTTTAGAAAGGTTTGTTTTGGGGTATCGGTATAGTAAAAGAGGTGTCAGATGATGCAAGGAGGGGTAGAGTAGGAGAGAGTCAAGAAAGGGTTATTTTGGGGAACATAATGGTATGGGGTTTGGGATAAATGAGAGAGTGGGTGTAGAGGATATAATGAAAGATGAATAGGGTGAGAGATATGGTAGTGAATTGGAAAGAGTAGTAGAAAGTAGTTTGAGATGAGTCAGGAAGGTGGGCTAGAAGATATATTGGGAGAAGTATAGGCTGAGAAATAGGGTAGTGCATTGGAAATGCTAAATTAGAATAACGTGATACATATATAGATCCATAAGTACATTGAAAGTATATAGATGCATAAAGGAGGTAAGTATATGCAGATTAAAGATGTTGATAGAGGTAGTGGATGAGAAATCGGGTAGTGCATTAGATATGCTTTTTCAGGAGAAAAGTAACAGACACACAGATCCAGGTACATGGCAGTACATAGATGCACAATGGAAGCAAGTACTTGCAGACCCAAGATGATTTTTTTTTTCTTTTGTTTTTGTTTTTATAACAACATTATTATTGTACATATTTATACAAAGCAATACACAAAGATAGGTACATATCTATAGTCAAAATAAATGCTTCTATACAGAGGGACAAATACATAGGGTGGTTGTTAATGAATGGGAAAATGGGCAGCATTTGGGAGTTGGAAGCTGCTCCTCTATTCAGAAATCTCCTAGGAGACAGACCGGCTCAATCCACTCTTTGGTAAGGCACCAACAAACTTGTCCTCTAACAACACTATTTGTATAAAACTTTACTCCCTCTCCTGGCCAAAAAACGAAGTGCGCAGTCCCTATTAAACACAGTTTAAACAGCTTACAGCACATCACTGCTATCTCAGGGGGGAGGGGGGCGGGGGGCTGGTTTCACTGACGTGTTAACACAAAATGGTCGCTGGGGGTGCACTGCTTAACATACAGGTCTTAGCACCGAGCTAAGGAGACATTTGGACGGAAAAACTGATCGTTACGGGGAATGAGCGGGAAAAACTACAGAGTTTGGAGTGCAAATCCCACAATTCAACAGGTTAAATGAAAGCAGTCACAGGCAGGAAAAAACCCACCTGTAAACACAAAAACATGGAATAAATTATGCAATCACTGGCAGGTTAAACCACAGGCAAAGACAGTTCAAGAAATGTAAAAAAAAAATAAGATGATGTAATCACAGGTAGGGAATATCGTTTTTAAAATTTTTTTTAGGAAAGAGACAGCACTAGTCTGCCTCCTTACCCCTTCCTGGACTCTGCTCACTGTAATCTAGGACACAGGTAGGCTGCAACTCACAGGGTGGATGGAGGAGTAGGTAAGTGAAAAAACACCTGCACTTTAGTCCATCACAAAACACACGCAGTGCGCTTAGGCCCATACTTACATGATTGTACCTTAGGACACATGGACACGGGTGAGTAACGCCGGTCCCTGCAGCGTGCGGGGGGACGTAGGGGAGGTGGGTGGGTAGAGTGAAGGGTCTTCCACAGGGCCACCATTCAGGCTTCGCCATTTCATATCTGTGAGATCTTGGAACCTCGAGGGGCCTTCATCACGTACCACAGTGGGGCCCCATAATTTTGTTACGCCACTGATTGAGCGATAATGCATATCTGTAATTATGAAATTGAAGACGCCTCGGACAGTCCCCTTTTAAATTACAGCAAACTAGCATGCGCACAGCAAACACTTGCAATGCACATTGTGCACAATGTGGCCATACCAGTTCTCTTGTACTCACTGACTCACAATGTACACAAAATCAGAAATATACTGCTATGTGCATTTTAGAAAAACGGCAATTAGATGATTCCCAACACACGTGAGTCATTAAAGATGTTTGAATACACTCCGCAAACATGCATGTTACCACATTTACAAAACATGTTTTTCAATTCAACTGAGCATTTACATGCCAAGTCACTAACCAATATAAATACCTGCTTGAGTTCCCATTTGCATCACCGCTTTGTTTCCATGATTGCACGCATCTATGGTGAAAACTGACTGCATCTGCTCCTCTACAAAACAAATACCATGTGTGCTGTGTTGGGTGCCTTAGACTGCCATACTGGACAGCCTAGACGCCATCAGGTTAAGTGCTGCTTTGTTTTTTTATTCCTCCCAGCACTTTACAGTTACAGCCCTTCCTCTCCCTCCTTGCGTGCATGCGTGTGGGAGTACGTGTCCCTCTACCACCCTTGCCATTTCTTCTCTTCCACTGTCATTTCCTGTTCCTAGAGACCTCCCATCGGGTGTAGCTACTGCAATTCGCAGAGTGCCCAAAAGCATCAAAAACCTGGCATCTCTAGAATGGGGCTAGATTGGGTCATTGCCCCAGCCTGATTTTTCTGTGCCTCTCTGTGGGCCCCTTACCACAGCTGATGAATGCTCCTGGAGGTGGCACAGAAAAACAAGCGGTTGCAATGCAATATTCTATTAGCACTGTAAATGACAATGCCTTTTATTTATGTTTTGGGTTTTGTTAGAATTGGGATTTCTAGTTGGCTAAGGCTTGTGCCAAAGCCAGGCAGAAAACACCACTCTAGAAAAAACAACAATGCCCCTGCGCTATACACAATAAATAATTGGATAGTACTGATGTAAGTTTGTATAAGAAAATGGTGGAGGTTATTAGGACAAATCTAAACATTTAGTAGAACTCCGAGAATGAGTATATATCAACGAAGAAGCATTGGTGGATAAACAGTCTGTTCTTGGTGTAGTCAATTCTGTTTATTGTTCCATTTCACAAGCCTGTTTATTGTTCCATTTCACAAGCCAACACGTGTTTCATCGCAGGGAACAAACTGCGAATCTTCAGGGCTGGAATAAATTACTTCTAGGATACTTCTAGAATTGGATGCATTCATTCGGATATCTAATCCTTAATCGTTTTGTGAAAAAGAAATTGGGGAGAAGGCCGGTCAGGGTGTAGACTCTGTTGAGTGTCCTCGTAGCAAACGTTACCGGTAAAAAATACGTTTGAGTAAAAAAAAAACGTCGGGGCGTTGCGTGGAATCCTAAATTCGGATTTCCAAAGGTTATAGACTCGGGCTGTACCGGATCTCGATTATTCACGAGTCGAGTGAAAACCGGGAGGAGAAAAGAGTTCGTGGTTGGGCGGGTACGCCGTTAAGTCCACGAGGCGGTTTCACCTAGTCAGTATAATTCTCCCTCTCTTGGTATTCTGGAATACTAAAAGACCTCTAAGCTGCTGATTAGAAAACACCACTCTAGTCAGGGCAAGGGAGTTGCACACTGATGATAACCCCTGCTCACCCCTTTGGTAGCTTGGCACGAGCAGTCAGGCTTATCTCCGAGGTAATGTGTAAAGCTTTTGCGCAACATTCACACACAGCAGCAACAAACTAGGTACACCATAAAAGAAACTCCACACAAGGTTATCTAAAAAATAGCCTTTGTATTATCATAAACACATTAGAAACCTAATCACACATTTACACTGTGCCAACTGGCACTATTCACAGGTGACTATATACAGGACTGGGCCAATAGGGCCACGGTCAGAACCATCAAAATGCTGGTAAGTAAATGCAAAACACAACCAGTAACTACTGGTACAATAAGGACCTAAGTATTAGACCCCATCCTGAAATATCATAACGTGACATTAGGCTATAAACCCCGTTAGGCCCAAACCTCATTCGCATAAACACATTACGCACCAGGCTCTACCAGCATGAACACAGTATACCTAAACATCCTAAACATAAACGCATTATGTCATAGGCATCACAAGCATAAGTCACATTAGGCATAACTCAGGGTGAATAAATCACATGGCACATCATACATAAATCACAGTAGGGCCCTGCGCCCTACCAACCTACAACTGACCCCAGGCCAACTGGCCTTCTCAAAGGGCTCAAATTCCCTATGTCCCAAATGTCAGGGATGGGTGTCAGTGCAGCAGAATCCCAAAAGTGCGCCATAATGCCGGCATAAACGTGGAAGCTGACGCTAATGGCGGTGCAGCTGTGCGGAAAGCTGTAGGTACTGGCACTCACTGTGCTCTCTGGAGCCCCTACTGGGACTCTCTACAACACATGTGGCCAACGTCGCAGCAGCCCTCAACTGGGGTGCAGCTGTGTGCAAATTAAGGCCAGCATTGGACACTGTCACCAACTGTGCCGGAGAGGCCCCACTGGGACTCTCCCAGACCAATGTGCCCAACGTTGCAGCGGCCCGCTGTCCGGCGGGGCCGGTGTGGAAAATGAGACTGGGATACCACGGTACCTGTAAAGCCCTGCTCCGGCCGTTTCAACACAAAGACAAAATGCCCCCCAAGGCTGGAGCGGCCCGCTCTCCTGCGGGACCGCTCTGAAGAGCAAGATTCAAACCCCACTCACCGGGATGCGCTGGGTCTCCGCTAGTCTCCGGGTATCAGCTTCCCGCTTCTGGGCTTCACTTCTCTACCATAGCCCATGGCGGGCAGCAACATGCGGGGCTCTCTCTATTCATGAGAGCCCCGCCTCCACTCCAGCGGCCTCCATGTGGGCGGGGTGGGCACCCGTCTGCCTGCAGCTACTCTTAGCTTCACCCTGGCCACCTCATACGACCCGGGACTTCCCTGTGGAGCCCACAAGGCTTCGGACTTCCCACTTCCAGCAGCAGACACGGGGTTTCCCTCAGCTCACGGGAGCCCTGCTAGTCATTCGCTGACTTCCTCCTTCTGGCTCCACTTTACGACTCTGGTATCGGCGGTAATTTCTCCATGCGGCGAAGTGTGGGGGTAGGCTCCCGCCTGTATAAGCACCCAAGCGGGGTGGGCACCCGCTCTTGAATTATGCATAAAGCAGGGTGGGCACCCGCTCTTTTTGGCACAACGCGGGGTGGGCTCCCGCTTTAATCAGGAGCGAATAGGGGGAATCCCATAGTCATAATAAATCTGCGCACACGATTGCGTAGCATTTATTCCCACCATTTTATACATACTAAACTTCACCACTCTGTTCCTCTCATAACAGGAATTACCACTGACACACGTTATCAGGGAGTCCCCTATGCATTCCTATGGGAGGGCAGGCCAACCTTCTAAATGTAACACAGAGTGCGAACGCACTTTACACTGGACCATAGTGCTAAAGGGCCCAGAGGCCTAAAATCACCAACACCAGGTCAGAAAAAAGGCTAGGAGAAAGTATGCAGTATATTCTAGTTATATATCCAACCATTGGATCTGTTGTTTCCATATTCAGTGACCTTGTCTTTAAACTATAAGTTCAAATTATTCATACCGACAGTGTTTCGTACATATGTTGTTTATTAGATTTGTAATCTAGACAAACTTCAAATGTATTATTTTTTCCATACTGAGTGATTCCTAGAAGAACTTTTGTTTTCTTCAAGTATTATATACTCTATCCTTTTTGGGTTAAAGGGTAGCTCTTATGGTTTTAATAAATCCATACGTTCCCATTTGTTTCAAATGTTAACAACTTCACCCATTTGGCACTAGTAGGCTTTTAACCAGAACAGTTCAGTGGAATACTTTCCAGTCAGGATAGCTGTGGTTAGATTGAATTTTAAACCCATTCAAAAACGTTTCAATCCTTTGGTTATATTATGCACTTTTTAGGTCTTGTCTTCGAGATCTATTGTTGCCGAGTTGCCTCTCAAGGGAGACAGACCCGGAAACGAGCGGCGATACTGGTGTGTGGACGCGCATGTCCAGCACGGCGCCGTGCACATCTCCTGGGCCACATTCACTCGCAATCGCGCATGCACTCACACAGCCACACTCACGCATGCATACACACACACACACGCATGCATGCACACACACACGCAGGCACAATCGCGAGCGCACACCCCCCCCCTACAACTAACCCGCCCGCTCCACTCACTGGGCTACAGGCTCCGTCGCTACAAAGACAACGTCGGAAATGTCAAATGTTTCACTAATCCCAGAAAACAAAACTCTGTGCGTGAAGCCAAAGGTATTGATCGTGTCCGCGAGGATAGCTTCCCTTTGATCCTCCTGTTATCCTAGGACCTAGGACATGAAGCGGGAAAACTTCTCTATTCAAAAGGATTTCGGTTGTTTTGACTACAATTACATGTGCCACGCCACCAACCTGTAAATCTGCACAAATTGCGTAGTAGGACGAGCTCTTCTCGTCTTCCCCCATGCGTTGCAGGAAGAGCAGACTGTACCAACGCGCATGCGTGTTCGCTTCAGAGAGAAGTACTTCGTGCACTCTCAGCAAGTAGACGTAGACGTGCACGTTAACGACGAAGGACTAGAATTGTGTATCGATAAACCCAGCAGAGGAGGATATCAGTAGTCCGGCTTCTGTTTGGGAAGAGAGAAAGGGTTCTCTCAATGGTCATTAATAGGAGTGGGCGGATAGAGGCAGCGCCCAATCATAGGCGTTGACTGTATGTCAATTCAGGGAGCCCTGGGACAGGTTACCGGTGGTGCTGGTCTTCCTCCCGGCCGGTGATGGCAGAGGCAGCACCGGAGCCTCCAGCACCAGCCGCACCGATGCCTCCACGAGCATTGGAGCTGGCCTTCTCCTATCTTGGTCTATCGGATTTACGCTCATGCTCCCTGGTGTGCCGACTGTGCTACCGCCTGGTGCACGGCGACGAGAACGGGGAGGTGTGGCGTGGCCTGTGTGCCCGGTGTCTAGGCGAGGAGGGTCTTCGGGGTGACGGGCTATGTGGACTGGACACGTACAAGAGCAAGGTGCGGGGTTAGGAGCCACTTGGCCGTTTTCCCACTGAATTGGGCAGGGGAGGCTGCGAAAGACCGACGACGTTCCATGAGCTTGGAATGTTTGCATTCTCCCTGCTCCTGAAGGCTAATTAATGAAGTGTACCGTGGTGGGTTTAGTATGGGCCTAGACGCTGCAAATCCGACATCACTAAAATGACCAGTGCATAAGGGAAGTCCCTCCGAGGGGCTTGAGCGATTACGGAATTGGGAGGAGGAAGAGGGGTTTGTATAGCCGTTGACAGCCATGCCAAGTGATGGCGCGGACACCCCAGAGATAGCATACAGAATAACAGTGATCTTTGTAATATGACCTTGAACCGTGAAGATTCATTCCACACTTTATTCTTTGTGCATCTCGGTCGGTATAGCAGCATGACTTGCTGGCTTTATCTGGACCGATCACCATGTTTTGTAGTGTTTATGCCAATTTACTTTCCTTATGACACTGGGAACGAACATGCAGCTCGCGGAGATTACACCAGACCGCATCCGTGTGTTGAGCGGAAGGGGGAATATGCAAATGATGCCGTTAAAGCAGAGCTAGAGTCACCATTTTAGCAGGAATGTGTCTGAAGTACGCAAATGAGTACTTTGGCTCTGCGGTTGATTTGCTTTTCTGCAAGGCCAAATATAGTTATGTTGTGGAATATTTTTATAGCTCCGCGTTTGCCAGTTACTTGGCCTACTGGCTATGTTTATTTGGCCTTTTGGTACTTTCTTCATAGAAAAGGTGGTGCTTGCGCACAACTACCATCTAGCTGTTTGAGTGTCAGCAAAATTTTACTTACTTTAAAAAGTTGAGACCTGTTTTTTTCTTCTTCTTCAAATACCGAGATAATTAACAAATTAGTGTTGCAATAGGCTGGGGACTGCTTTAAGCAGGTAGCCTAAGTTGTCCTTGCCTGCTGCCATTATCATAAAGGTGTTTCAAAAGGTCTATCATTCCCTTTTAGTTTTCTTCACAGACATGTAGCATTTGGCTGTGTGTCAGAGCTCATGTTATATACGCAGAGTGGTTCCTTTCATCCAGGCCTCTCCAGCCACTGCCTGAAGAAAGTGCCGTTTTTATTTTGGATCAGGTGAGTGGAGTATTTTAGTCATTAGTTTGTTAGTGTACCTCCATAAAGAGTGATTCCCATTGCAGCGCTTACTTAGTGAGTCACATTTGTGCTTTACACTGTTTCCCCGCACACCAGCTGATGTGGCAACTAGAGCGATTTTGCACACTAATACGATTTTGCACCCAAATGGGAAACCGCAACTCTGCTCTTTGTACCAGAGCACCCAGAAATGATTTTTCATTTAAAATTGACTGTAGCCGAATGTGATATCTGCACCTCCCAGTTTACCGTATTTGTACTTATGTTGCACCAGGGGTGATTTTTTTTTTTTTTTTTTACATTTTAGTTTGCTGTCATCCAAATGCGATGTCATCCTTATGAGTGCTTTTGACACCATATGTGGCATCTTCCTACTGACTTTTTCTCTGCACTCATTAGTTGTGAACTTAAATATGATCTACACGTTTGTCTTTATAGCAAGGGGGATTTTACACCCAACTGTTTGTGCACCTAAATTAAATTTTTACACAAATGTGTGTTTTATCTATAAATGGTATTTGTGCTTCTGAACTTTTCCACACTATGCTGCATCATTGGTGATTTTATACCTCGGTGGGATGTGATTTCATACTTCGGTGGGATGTCATCCAAATGTGATCTCATCTGATCTACTCATTTCCCCCCAATGTGACGCCTTACTCCTGCATTCTGTCTCTGCATTGAGTGATAACCCATAGCTGCGATTGTTGCACAACAAATCTGCTTATCGAGATAAATAGCCTCAATCTTTCTTGGGTGAACTTATAACCACCACTCTAAAACAGAACGTTTCTCATCAAATCAGTCTAGATTGCATGCAGCAACACCTCGTAGGTCTCAGATACTATGAAGGGCCTAAATGCTTTTGTCATGGATGGGTGATGAACCACTTATACTGTACCTACCACCTCCACTCACTAGGACTCCACTTTCTTAACCTCTTTCACTCCCACCACATCCTCAAGTTGAATTTCTGGGAATGAAATAAGACCACCTAATGCCAGCATAGAGAAAGGTAGTCTGGATCAGAATTTGAAACACAACTACTCCTATACAGACGCAGACATAGGCATGATTCACAGGAGCTGTGATTACTTGCGGCAGTCTTCATTACAGCCACTTACAACTGACCAGAGTATAAAGTTCGAAATTAATTGCTTGACATCTAATTTAACCTGGAATGCAGGACATATTTTAAAGCCTGCAAGCCACTCTATGCTACCAGTTTCCCCTTCCTAGTCATTGCATCCCTAATCCTTCAAACCTGTTACATTTGGTAGCATTGCTCCACACGCATTGCCACTAATGCACTCCACACACCTGAATAATCTGTAATCAGATAGCACAACACCTGTTAAGACAGCCCTTACAGCAAGACCTCCTAAACACAATCCTAGATCAATCCACCCCAAACAATCTCAGCTGAATCACCTTCCCTCAATTTATTGACCAATCTAAAATTACATCAAAGCTCCCCTCTAATCTGTAGATCTGCGATCTCTAATTCAACTTTCATATCCGTCCTCACACAGGACTGTGGCCATGACTATCACAATAATGGAAAGTGGGTTCTGCTCTGAACTCGATACCACTCTCGTTCCTCTAGGATGAATAATCCCCCAACTCGATAGGAAAGGAACTAGTAAGGTAGTTAAAGTTCCTTTAATGCAAACTAATGAATTCAGTAAACCCCTCCGATTTTTAATATGCACAACCTTTCAGCCAATGATAAGAAAACGGCTTAATTCTTGGGTATATATCCGATTCCCATAGAAACTTGTTAAGTTCATTTCTCCTGCACGCACAATCTCAAAGGCCATGAAACTTGTCCTTCAAACTAAGAGCGTGATTTAGAGTTTAGCAAAGTAGTACTGTCACAAATGTGATAGAGATCTCATCACATCTGTTAATTCATACTTTTTCAGTTTTCTTTGAGTCATGTACAAATTATACATTTTCTTATATTGTGTTTCACTATTCTGAATAATGTGGCTGATCTTTGGAATATCCTGACAAAGCCTCTGCTATTGATGTAATGGAACAAGTTTACCCAATATGGTATTTGGTCATGTAAGGCTGATCAGAGCATTGTTTTTCTCAGACAATTTAGAATTTATATTAGACATGTGGCCGTAATTAGTGCAAAAAAGTAAACCATCTCGTAAACTGTATTAAATCTCTCAGGCTGCCGCGCTATTCTTTTGGAAAAACGCCCAATGATTCCGCTGCCAGTATTGCAATCTTCCTGTTTGATAGTGAAACAACATTTTTTTTTTTTTTTAGGTCTCAAAAGACTTAATCTTACCCTGCTAAAAAGATCTCTGGGCATTCTACAACTTCCTTCTTCCCATTTCAAAATAGCTCCTCCTTATGACCCAGACCAAAATCCTGGTTACTGTAAATTTACGTAAATGGAAAGTAGTGATCTTAGACTGTCCTGAAATAGCCATCACTAGTCAAGTGAGTCTCCAAAACACATGTTATTGCTGGCATGTGTTGTTTTAAATGCTGCAGTAGGCTTCATAATAAATGGGCTTACACTGATGCCAACTCCAAATGTTCCCAGTAAGCTCCGGCGACCGTCTAAACGGTTGTGAAGCAATTGAATAAATATCTGTTTGGGCAATCCAGCCCTCCCAATTAATGCATTGGTTTCCTAAGTAGTTCTGGCGTGTTGCCTTCCTAATAAACCGCAGCTCAATTGTAGGGTCTCAGACACCTGTTTCAGTATGACTGGTGTGCGAGCCTGGAAGAAATACAGAGAACTGGGGACAGTATCATTTTTTCTGCTTGCCAGTCTTCCCAGCCTGGAGATAAAGAGAAGTTGCTGTGTGTATAGCTTCCTTAATAGTTGATATCAGATACAGGTAAATAGCTCTTTGTAACTCCTTTTCTGGTTGAATTACGGTTACACCAAGATATTTAACTGTATATTTTGCCCAGCTTAAAGGAGCTAGCTCCTCCATCCACTCTCTAATCACTGATTCAAGCTTGACACTCACCAATTCAAAGTTACTAAATGTAGTGTGAGTTTAGATATGAGTGAATGTTGTTCCACAAACTCTAGTACCTACATAATAGATTGCACAGTGGCGCCCAGTGCTAGCAGAACGTTATCTACAAATCAGTGTATTTTATTATGTCATTCCACAAAACTGCATTCCCACAGTGCCCTATGGTTTTCTAACTTTAATAAATAGGGGTGCCAAGGAGAGAACGAACACCTAGTGGCATGGCACAAAACTGTCTCATACTCTGAACATTTGGAAAGTAGACAGTCTCCCTCCATTTATCAACATCTGTGCCGTGATGAGGAATTGTTGACCCACATGAGTTTCTGCATAGTGGGTCCCAAACCAACCTCTCCTAGTACCAGTTCGAGAAGGGGCTAAGTTACAGGATCAAATGCGTTTTCAGCGTCAAATCTAAGGATAACCAAGGGCCACGCCTTTGGCACAATTTTACAGTCAAGTGCAACACACTTTAATGTTGTCACAGGTACATCTATTTCTTTTGCATCCAATATGGCATTAGGAGCTCTAAACGATTGGTGAGGACCATATTAAATATTTGCTAGTTCTTAGAAGTGAGATAGGCCAGTAAGAGGCACAACACCCATTGGGTTTATCATTTTTGTTAATGAAGTAAACAGTATAACCGTTTGCGAGCTAATATGGATGGACTTGGTGAGTCCGCCTGCCACCGGAGCCTTATTGCGCTGAAGGTCTTTAATTAATTTCTCCACTTTTTAGGTCTCGCTCTCGAGACCTATTGTTGTCGAAATGCCTCTCAAGGGAGACAGACCGGGGCACGCGCGGCGATTCTGGACCGTGGACGCGCACGTACAGGCACGCGCGCGCGCACATCTCCTGTCCCACAGGCAAACCAGCATTCAGTTTCACTGCTTACAGTGAGACAAGAGATGGCATGCCGTACACACACACACACACACGCACACGCGCACACACACACACACACACACACACACACACACACACACACACGCACACGCACACGCACACACACACACACGCGCACACACACACGCGCACACACGCATGCACACACGCACACACACACACACACACACATCCCCGCCCTCTCTTCTCTCCCCCCCACACTCATCGGGCTCTTTCCGCGTGTCCCTCTCCCTCCGCAGCGGGTCAGTCTCTGCAGGAGGCAAACTCGTAGGTCGGCGTGTCTTCTCCGGCGATTTTCAGCTTTAGCCGCTACAGCTGATGTGCACGCTCATGGCGACTGCGTCTCGTGCGCTCCGACCGCGCTGTTTTGCGCTCGGCGATCCTCAGCTTGTTTATGAACAGTGTTCAGATACTCCTCCTACCTGCCTGACAAATTCTCAACCAGTTAAAGAGGCTTGCTCTTTCCAACCCATTGGGCCGTACAGTGTAGCCTACTAGCTTCTAAAATCCAAGCCATCCAATCAGAGCAGGAGACGAAGCCTGGGCACGTGGAAGGCGTCTAATTTCTACCAGTTGCATTTACGGTAGTTATGAAGGCGGGGTCTAGTGAATGCCAGTAGCCAATGACAAGCGGGTGCGAGAAAATTCAAGCGCACTGCTGCATAGTCTTTCCTTCCGCTTTCTTGAGTTTTCGTTGTTGCTGCACGCGACGAAAGGGGATCCGTTGCTGTGAAAGTTGTAGAGGTGGCTCGACAAGGTGAGGAAGGGGTTGCGAGCTGATTTTCTAGGGTCGCTTTCCGTTCGTTGCCTTTCCGCTACACTCTTTCTTAAAGGGGTTCGGCTGAAGCGATCAAACTGAAGCCTTCTCTTGTGGCGTTCATAGCGACCTAAGCAAAGTCGGGATATTTAAGCATCGCGTAGTTTCTAGAGGTGCTGTTTGCGTTTGAACAGTCTATGTGCAGGACGTCCCTTAATATTTCCCCATACCACTGTAGCCTGCATGGTTGGATGCGTACGCTCCAAAACATAATTTAATCGCATTGTTTGCTAAGACTGTGTTTTTGTAATATTATATTTTAAGTTTTTGAAAATCAGCATTGAGTTCGATTCATTCGGATGCTTAGATGGGGATAACATATAGGTGCTGCACATGCACGTGTTGATGTAAGACACGAAGCGTTTGCATGTCAAGTATTGTGATACAGCTCTGCTGTAGACGCACATATTTACTGTGTCAATGCGCTGATGATGTTGCCTTGAAACCGTACATAGTGTGTATGCTGGATGTGATTAGGGTGAAGTTTTGTATTTCATCGACCTCGTCTGGTCTGCTTAAGTTACAAAGTCATTGGCAGACGTTTGCATCATCAAAAGTCTGCCCGTTGGTAATGGAATGTTGACATCACTTATGTTACAGAAGAATTATCAGATATTACTGGACTTGATGACAATAACCAGTGACATGGTTATACAACGTGCCATACCCCATTTGTCACGAACCTTTGCTAACAGAAGGCACTTGATTAATATCTGTTTTGTAGTATGACTTCATAACATTACAGAAAACATTATCAACCAAATCTCACTTATGCATTACATTCCTGTCATTCCCCGCTTCCTTAATTCCAATATGTGAACATTGCAATTGCAAAACCCTGCTATATGCTTCTACCTCTTTCTTTTTCTCTTCCATTCCAGCCTTTTCCTTTCATCCCCCAGACTCCCCCACACTCCTGCAACCCCGCCTCCATGCAAACTCCCCTATTTTGCTCCAAAGTCCCAAACCTACTCTTTCCCTTCTTTGAGCCTTCCTTCCCCAAGTGAATATGCCTGTACCGGGCTCTCCCTCCCCCACCCCCCATCCCAAACTACTTTCACTTTAGGGCTTCAACCTGTCTTCCGGTTTTATCGTGGCAACAAGTTTCTATTCTCTTAACTGGAAAGATCCTCTATTAGATACTGAAACTGCCTGCCTAGCCTACTTGGTTATTGGAGCTTATGACTACCTGACTTCATAACAATACAGTAAACGTCATCAACCAAACCTCACTAATACATTAAATTCCTGTAATTCCCCCCCTCAAAAACTCCCAACTTGTGAACATTGCAATAATAAACCCCCCATACGCTTCCACCTCTTTCATTTCTCTTTCCATTCTGCCTTTTCCTTGCATTCCCCAATATCTCTCACACGACCCAGCAAGCATCCCCAAGCCATCTACCCTAGTGTTGATCTTAAGCCCGAAACTTTCCTGCACCAGACTCTCCATGACCCCCCACCCCCCCTCCGTCAACCTGCTTCCACCCGGGAAAACCCTGTGCTGTTTTCCTTCCCCACGTACCCCTCCATACTTGAGTCAAATAATTGATACATAATTTTGCTAAAACCTCCCTCAACTCTAACATATCATAGGTTTGACCGAATTTAGACAAAAGCCCTCTGTCCACATAAAATAAATAGCCTTCTTCTTGATTGTGCTTATGAGACATAAACGGGCAGAAAACCTTCATTGCTGTATTGAGCTTCCTTCTATTCTTATCCATAGCATCCTTTTGTGCCCCTCTTCAATTCTTTCTCTGTACAAACACCTTCCATAAAATGCAAGTGCTAGTTCACTGACTTTTGAACACCAGTAGATACTCCTTCATTTGTTTAATGAGCATTAGTCTACCAGTTGCACTATATCATTTTCTCCTATATGAATGAACATGTCCGGGCTCCCTCTACTTGAAAAAGCTCCACTCAGGCCTTGGTTGAATCCTTGGTTCCTTTAATTGTTGATCATGCTAATCTTCTTACGGTTGGAGATTTCAACTATTGGGCAAATGAGGAAGAAGGGGAGCAGCAGGCCAAGGATTTGACTGGCTGTCCTGATTGACTTAAACCTGGAACAATTAGCGGGTTGTCCAACTCGCATCATAGGCACGCCCTGGACCAGCTAAGGACCATGACATTCCATGTGCAGAATTTGAGGATAGCTCCATGTGGATGGTCCGATCATTACATGATGTCCTTTGTAGTATCTGCCTAAATGGAATAAGTCCCACACTGGCTCCAATATCTATTCTAGGAATTGGGCTAGGGCTAACATTGCAGCTTTTTGTGAGGACTCAAGTAACTCTCCTCCCACCCCGAAGGAGGACATAGATGCCTTTGCGCAGGGTATCACGAGCTGGCAGACAGTGGCTAGCAATGATCATGCACCCCTCCGTAAAACTAGAGCACCTAGGTGCCATGAGGCCAATAAATGGTTCACAGACAATCTGAAAATTGTCAAGCTGAGCCTTCGGCAAGCAGAAAGAAAACGGCTGGCGAGATGTGCGCCAGAACTGACGAGTATACTAAACAACTTAGAAAGTATAAAAATCTTCTGCGGCAAACTAAAGTAAAGATATTTTCAGGCAGAATCATGAATGCCACTAATCGATCTATAGAGATCTTCAGGATTGTTTCTGATCTTTCTAACCCTGACCGAGTTACTTTGCCGATTCTATCCACTCAAGATCTGTGCGACTCAGAATGTCTCAGGCATCAAATCATAACAGTTACCAGACCTGCGGGTCTAGTGACTTAAATAAACTACTTGGCCCTACGTAATTTTCTTGACCCATAAACTGTTTTTTTGGTCTCGCTCTCGAGACCTATTGTCGTCCAGATGCCTCCCAAGGGAGACAGACCGGGGCAAGTGCAGCGATTGGGTCCTGTGGACGCGCGCGTCCAGCCCGGAGTCGTGCACATCTCCTGTCCCACATTCACTCGCAATCGCGCGTGCACTCACACAGCCACACTCTCGCATGAATACACACAGACACACACACACGCGCGCGCACACACACACACACACACACACACACGCAGGCACAATCGCGCACGCACACACACGCTCATACACGCACCCACCCCCCTACAACTAAGCCCTGCCTGCCCGCTCCACTCACCGGGCTACAGGCTCCGTCACGCAGGGCTTCCCTCTCTTGCATCGGCGGCCTCTGCTCCTCCTACGTGCCTTCTGCCCTTCTCGTTGTTACATAGTAGTCTCTTAGCATCAGTCAAAGGAGGGCGGCGCTTGAGGCTGGAACTGCGCAGGTGCGTTGACGTACGTTCACGTGAGTCTCCAGTTCCGATGTCCGTGGTGCTTCCTAGTTGCTCCTCTAACCTAAATCGAAAGAGGTGCTAAGAGAGTCCTGAGGGTGGACAGCGGTGCCTGGACCAGTGGGATCGGAGGCCGGCACCATGCCGCTCTTCGGATCCAACCCCTTCGATCAGGATGACGGTGAGTGGGTGCGGCGGACATTGGTCTTCCAGCCTGACTCAGGCTCCGGACACCTGACAGGGGGAGGCTGGGGATCCTAGACATGACTATCCGATGTCCACGGTTTCCCGGAAGTGACAGTCCCAAGTAGCCAGGAATTAGTAGCTCCGTGACCCACCTCGTACTAAGAAGGGCTCTGTCATTAGCTCAACAGGTCCATCCTTGTTTACAGCTGTTGTGAACTTGGGCCACTCCTTCACAAATACCCCAATGGTGGAAATGTACATGTCCTAAGTCCCCAGTAAGTACACCGTGAAAACCCATTCATAGAACACAGTAAGAAACACAAAGTTTTGACGGTTGAGTAAAAAGAGCACTGCTGCCGAAGAGTAGTAACATGAAAGAGCCAGCAGTGCCAGGAAAACAGTGAAATAGCAACAGCGCTGGAGAATAGTACTATTGCTGCACTTCCACCAGGAAGTATTAAAGTGACAGGTCTCAGTTGGGATCGAAAGATAGACACTCACACAAAGCTTAAAGAAGCACTTTCGTCACACCGTTGTATTACAACAGCAGCAGTAATAAAGTAACAAGCAGGAGTGCTGGCAGAGACACTCACTGAAACATCACTAAAACTTCCAGCTGGTGAAACTACCATAGCAGCATTGCCATAGAGTACAGCTAAAGCAGCAGTGCTGCCAGCGGGTAACTACAGCACATCACAGTCATAAAGTATTATTACAGCTGTAATGTTAAAGTTCTAAAACTGCGGTACTGCAAGAGGATAATTGCGGCAAAAATACATCTAATTAACATAGTAAATGCAGTGGTACCTATATTTATTATTATTATGTGTTCTATAGTAATAGCTAAGTGACGACTCGGTATGGCAGTAATATTGAGATAGTAACCCTGCTGTCAAGCAGCGTTAGAGCTGCAGCCCTACAATCGAGTATTATTAATGTGACGCACTTTGCAGCTTCGTAGTTGTGCAGACAACCGCTCATACAGTCCCTCTTGTGAGCGTCACTATCTGCTACTACGGATTACAACTGTAATGTTAATATGTCTGTATGAAGGTATAGCGCCTAGTGCCGTCAGCAGCATTACTTTTAGCAGTCCGCTCTCCTGCTGCCCGCGGGAGAAGAGGATGGACAGGCGCCTGTGGCTGTAGATGAGACTCAACATGTTGACCTGCGTAAACTGCTAGCTGTGTCTAACACCTTCCCCGATCTCCAGGTATCGCTCTTTCGGGCCAGCTACTGACAGTAGCCCTGTGTGTGTGTGTGTGTGTGTGTGTGTGTGTGTGAGAGAGAAAGATTGTGCGCTTGCCTATCTCTCGAGTCCCAACTACTGTTTGATGGTCACTGGCAACTTCCCCACCACAAGATTTCTCCTATAGCCCACCATGCAAACCATCCTCTCACTTCATACAGTTGTTAATCTCCACTGATTTCAACAATGCCAACATTTTAGACTAACACCCTTACCTTCGTTGGAGAATCAGCAGTTTGTAGCATATCCTTGCGTTTTTAGCGCATGCCCTGTGTTATGAAAGTTGATGTTTTGTTGCCTTTTCCATTGTCTGTAAATTAACCTCCATAATTAAACATTAATCATATCCTTCCATACTACCTTGCCCACCTACTACTCATGACTGTCTTCCCCAGTAACTGTTTGATGTAATCCATGTCATCATGTTATGATTTACAAATTAAATTCCTAGTCTCTCGTCATCAACAGGCAAGCGTATAATGTGGGGCTCTGTGTGGGTGTGGGGCTCTGTGTGAGTGGGGTGCCCTGTGTGTGTGTGGGTCTGTGTGTGTGTGTGTGGGGCTCTATGCGTGTGTGTGGGGCTCTGTGTGTGTGTGTGTGTGTGTGTGTGTGTGTGGGTCTGTATGTTTGTGTGTGGCATTTGGGAGAGATTAAGCTATTGGCATTGTAAATGACAATGCCATTTATTTATCTGTTTTCAAAACCAATACATAAATAAAAAATGTGTCATTTGCAATGCCAATAGCTCTAACTTTTGCAAAGGCGAGACCGTTGCATTGTAAATGCTTGTTTATACTGCATTGTCGACCATTGCATGACCTCTTGGTGCTCTTGAGTATCTCAAAGAGCAGATTGAGGATTTTGTCAGTGGCACTGATGTCGTATGGAGGGATTATTTGTTTTGATAATCTGCTGAACCCTGAGAGTATGATACGTTGTGTTTGTGTTTAAATGACAGGCTTTTTCCATTTCTTATGACAAATTACTTGTTTATTTCACATGCTGCAGAAAAGCATAAAAACTTCTCTGTGTGTGAAGGGATGGTGGGATACAAAGACTATAAGTACATGAGTTTCTCTGGGAGTAATTTGTGGTGTCTAACCTACATTTCACTTTTATGAGGTCCAATTTGTTTTCACTTTTTTTACAGATTATCTTGATGAAGACATTTTCAGAGTTTGGGCTTCTTTACTCAATCAAAGTTTGCAAAAATGCCGTAGTTGCTGAGCCTGGATTCTATGCAATTGTAAAGTTCTACTCTGCCAGAGATGCAAGCCAGGCACAGAGAGCATGTGATAAGAAGGTGCTTTTCCAGGATTTCCCATTAAAGGTAGAGCTAATATGTTCAAAATATCCTTTCTCTGTTAATGTATTTATCAGCATTAATTTAATGCTAGCCTATGTGTTCTCTAAATCCAGAACCTGTAATCTGTTTATACGTTGAACACTTTTTCCTCTTTATCTTCATCTCAGAATGTCACACACTCCGAAATGTTTGTAGGTATTGAAGTGCAGAGCTGTTAAACTAAGACAATTTTCTGATCCTATGGGGCCGATTAAGATGTATGGCAGAATTGCTTCTGCCTGACACTGTCTCATACAGGACCGACTGACCTCCAGGATCCGACTGCCTGATTTGGATGCGGCTGAACACTGTTCAGTAGCACTCCGACATTTCCCTCTGGGAGCACATGTTACAGTCGTAAACTGGATGTAGTACACGCTCCCATAGGGAAATGGGAGGTGGTGTTACTCCCTGCATCCCGTGGCAGGCACCTTAAGTTGTCTGTGCACACAAGGGGGCCCTACTAGGGCCCCCAAATACGCTTTCCAACAGGGTTTCCGTGTCGGAAAAGCTAGCATGGCAACCCCGCAAGAAACCGTGCATTGTAATCCCAAGGGCGGAAAGACCGCCCTTTGGAATTACGCGCTGGCCTCCAACTGGCTAACTGGCTTCTTGAGCCCGTCTGAATCCAGCTGGAATGACTGGCTGGTTTCAATTCTGACCAGCTGATTCATAATCAGCCGGTCAGAATTGAAACCGATGATGATGATCAGAAAGCCTCCAACCGCCATCGTAATAAGCCCCTAAGTGTAGAAGTTTATTCTGAACTCACTGAGGGAAGCCAGTGGCACCACCCAAACAGTGAGCTAAGCCAATAACATTTAGAAGAAAAACATTTTCACAACAGAACACTAATAGTTCCACATCTACAACAGAGCATAACAGCTGATCTCATTCTACACAAGACACAACAAGAGCCTTTAATTTTATGTCCTTCCTATCCAGCAGTATACTAAACTATGAAATTGGATATCTGATCTATGCGGAGGACTCAAAGTTCCATCTCAAGCGTACTGTCCTGCTGCCTTTCACAAACGCTTTGCTGAATGATATATACTTGGCAGTAATGAAACAGCAATTAAACTGAAATCTTCTTCCGGGCCGTGTCAATCCTGGCCAGATGAACTGGACACTTCCCTCCCATTTCTGATGGAACATACAAGTAACTTGGGAATGCTTTGTGACTGTGAACTCTCAATTGTCCATCTAAGCAAAAGTCCAGAGTCAAAAACTGTGCAGCCTGATTTTTAGGTCGAGCTGGAGAAAGCAATGCGAAGCATCTAATGTTGTCGGCTTCCTGAGAATCTGAGACAGGGGTCGGGCACGCGCGGCGATTGGGAACTGTGGACGCGCACGTCCAGGCCGGCACCGTGCCCATCTCCTGCCTCAGATTCCCTGAAAAAAACATGCACCGCACCGCACCGCACCGCACCGCACCACACCACACCACACCACACCACACCCCCAATCAAACAGCCTGCAAGCTCTTACCGGCTCGGTCCTTGGCCTCCCGGCACGCCGCGGGGCTCTCCTCACCACTTAACCGGAAAAGGCGGGTCAGATGGGCGAGGCCAGAGAAGGTGAGGCGGGCCTCTTACCCGCTGACTAGCGATGGCCGCGCTTATGTGAACACCCTCCATTGTGCGCTCTACGCCGTGCTGGTGGTAAATGTCTATTGCATAATCATCCGACGCTGCCGCAGATTTGCAGCAAATTGCTGAAAGGAGGAGTCGGACTGGTCATGGCAGTAGGTGGACTCGTGGTGGCAAGGCATGAGTGTGGTGCACCGAGATGGGTAAAGGGTGGCGGGGGAGGGACTGTACGGGGCAGGAGACGAGCAGGGGCTGGGTGGCAGAAGGGTGGCACGCGATGGGCAGAGAGTGACAGACACGGCTCTGTCGGCGGAGTCAGTTCACTGCCCCCACCGCCCTCTGTCACCCTTTCCAAGCCAGATGACGCCCACATGCCACTAGACCGCTCCCAACTTTACTCAGAGTTTGAAACTCTCATTAAAGTTCGTCGGAGCGCGAGCTGCAGGCAGCGGCACCCCCGGGTTGTCTGCCAGCCCCTGCAGCGGACATACAGAGGACGTCTTGTCGTTTGCCCCCACCCTCCAGAGTCAATACATCTTGCTTCTTTGCTCAATTGTTTGGTATAACATACTTTTCCGTGGTACAGTCGCTCTTTCTCTCCATTCCCTTGCATGCACAGATCTCTCCCCCAAATCACTTCCTTATCCTTGTTTCACCTTGTAGACCAGCGCTAAGATGTTATAAATGGTGGCCTCATCAGAATAGTTATGGCCAGAGATCTTCTCCAGATCCTCCGATGCTGGCTTGCAGAGTGGCACGGCAACCTCATAGCGGCCCTGAGAGGCATTCTGGATCACCAGGTTGTTGAGCGCACGTAGGCAGACTAGGATCCCTTAGCCTCCCTTTTCACCTGCAGCAGCGGCAGGTCCTCCCAAACAATGCCTCCCTCCCCCTGTTTTCCCCTCTAATCAGGGCTGCAACGCAGCCCATTACAGCCCCTGCCCCCTCCACCTGTCAGTTTAAAACCCATGGATACCCATGTGTTATTTGATTTTGAGGGTTCCCCGACCACATTCGGCAGGGGGCCCCATCACTTTGCTTCATGGAACGACCTCAACATATCTCCCTTTACACTTGGAACTGGTACAACCTTAACCCAGAGGTTAGATTGTGAATAACAAACACGCCACCCCGCTAATTTGTGTCTATTACTATTCTGGTTCTACGCAGCTGTGCTTTGTGATGTACATGCTTTTTTTTTTTAACAATAACATAATAAAAAGAATGACTGCTGCTCCTGAAAAACTAGAACGGCACATACTAATTATTGTCATGGTAGATGGGTAGAGAGCACCATGGCCCATTGACCACAGCCTCTCTCCCGCTCTCAGAAGTGATGACTTCATATTCCACTCTGCACACCTGCACTTACGGTAATAATTATATATGCCATACCTCTGAGTATATATGTTACCCAATGCGCGTGTTTTTGAAGCAAGTGCAGTGGTAAATGCAAATTCATACACTTATTCCTACAATGTATTGTATTGCAACATTTATATAGCGCTTACTACCCCTGTGAGGCACTAAAGCAATTTCCTAAATATGTAAAGATAAAACTCGTTATTACTTAGTACCATAGTAATGGGGAGATGTTTCTAAATGATAATACTCTTAACTTCACTGCTTCACACTAAGGGTCTCTGAAGTCAAGATAAACTGTGTTCTAATTCAGTTTACATAACCGTGTTTATAAATATTAACTGCGATAGAACTATTTTGGAGGGTGGAGGGTATTCTTGTAGAAAAGTTTGATCAGAGACACTTGGGGCCCGTCCACTGTAACAATGCTGGCGCGGAACAGAGAAGGGTTTTCAGGACATGCCGTGCGTCGGCCCGCTGGAGCTGTTTGTAACTGGCTGTATCGAGCAGTGTTACATGCTCTTAGTCAGTGAAGCAACCGTTGCTGTTGTTGGTGCCTAATAAGATGCTGCTGCTGGGGGATGTTGTTAAAAGCATTAAAACTCGAGGGCGTGCCATTTAGGTTAGGGGACACTGGCCAAGCTGCTAAGGCAAGGAAGTGGCAGCTGATGCGGAGAAGAAGCCTTTGATATTGAGAGGTTCCTGACTTTGTGCAGGTAATGGCTCATGCTGATTGTGAGAAAAGAAAAATAACCTATTTTACCAAGATTTTATGTGAACGGGTGTGACTTATGAAGCTTTCCTGAATTTCCAATCGTGTCTCGCCTACTCATGGAAACAAGCATTTACAATGCAATAGGTCTCCCAGCATTAAAGTTTGAGTTACTGGCATTGTAAATGACAATGCTTTGCATATTTTATTTTTTTTATTTGCAATTGGTATATAAACATTGTTTGTGAATGGTTATATGTATGGTTGTGTGTGTGGTTGTGTTTGCGGTTGTGTGTGTGTGTGTGTAGTGTGTGTGTGTGTGTGTGTAGTGTGTGTGTGGTTGTGTGTGTGTGTTGTGTGTTTTTGTGTGTGTGGCTGGTGCTGTCATGTTCTCTGTCTCCCAACAGTCTACATGGACCTTCAGTAGATTGTGATTTCTATCATACTCATCATCAAGCCATTGTAACAGCCACTGAAAGCACTATGCCTGCTCACTTCACTCTCACAGAGAACAGAAGCACAGCACTCATAAATGAAGGAGGAGACACACCCAGACAGAAGTGGGTATGAGGCAGTAGGTACCTCAGATATATCTTACCGTTCTGGGAAATGTACGGTGAGGGAAGACCAAAGAGACGGAGGTCAGTGTGGCAGGCAAATATGTATATTTTGAAATATATGTGCAAATGGGACCATTCTAGGGATTGGAGTGTAACACTAGATTAGTGGTCATAGTAGAGGCAGAGGTAAAATAACGTTTTTTTATGGGAACGAAGGGGGCAGCCATTTACAATATGGGAAGCAGCAACAAACTAGCACTTTGGAAAAACAAAAGAAAAAATTGTTAGTGTGTGGTACTCGTGTGCTTTTGAAGCAGGACTCCGGGTAACTATTGCTAAAGAGGTTCGATGCCATGCACGAGATAGTGATAGTACACTACTCCTGGTGTGGTAATATAGTGAACAACATGTGGGCACCAACAATATACATATCTTTATGCATTTAAAAATATAAAGCTATACACAGATATTAATCCATCTAGCCAGACAGAAAGACGGGGTTAAGTCCCCAAGTCCTGTATTGGCTACCTCAAAATTTTTGTTCATGTTGCAGCCAACAAATCAGAGTGCTCGCTCACACCGGGCCCTCACTCCCCCGGGAGTGAAATGGCCCAAGGAAAAAAAAAACCACTGGGGCAATCAGAACACTATTTTTTTTAGCTTGTGTTTGCGGCCCGAAGACCGAAAGGATAATGTCAAAATATTTTTTTTTACCTTGCTTTCACAAAATCCACTGAACTGATTTACAGTAAATCACAAATAGCACCCGCTCTGGACTCAAATCTAGCTTCTTGCCAAATTTGGAGCAATTCTGTTTAGTTGTTTTGGCTGTAGCACTGTTTCAAAATTCCTATTCAAAACTGTTTTTCTTGGCCTCACTTGACGGAGCACCCTGAAACTTTCCATGAAGCAACAAAGCAAACAAAAAGCACTTTTTTTTTTAAATCTTTGTCAAACAGTGCAAAAGTTATTAGCAAACCGAAAAAAGTACCTACCCAGTGATGACGGCTGCTGTATATATATTTTTATTCCCCAGCTAAACGTTTGAGATTTTGAGAGCCAAGAAGGAGACGGGCCACCACTCCTGTGCTTGTAATGAGGCGCTTTTTTTATTCCTCAACTAATGGAAGCACAATAGGGCATTGTTCTGCCATTATTTGAGGAATAATAAAAGCACACAATTACAAGCACAGGAGTGACGGCCCGTCTCCTTCTCATGAAGGTTTGGCTGGGGAGTGGATTTATGGTATAATTAGAGGCCCCGTTATATACTCGCCACAGAAAAGCGGCTAGGACTACCAGCGACCAACCTGTGTTTTTGTTTTGTTTTTAAACCAGGATCTGGTTGATATCAACATAGGTCCAGTTTTAAGATACTGGTGGTAGCTTGTCCTAAAGAGGGATGGTGAAAAAAGATTATACAAATATATACATCAATCACCATCCGTCTTTAGGACAGTCTACCACCAGTATCTTGAAACTAGACTTATGTTGATATCAACCAGATCCTGGTTTAAAAAATAAAAATAAAAAATAAAAAATAAAAATCACAGGATGGCAGCTACACGCAATAACTTTTATGACTGCCTTAGGGTTGAATCCTGAATTCAGTGAATTTCAACTAAATAGCATTAAGATTGAAATCGTTATGTTCAGCCCCTGGTTAAGTACTAACCCAGCAGCTCCCAGCTAGATTACACATGTATCAGCAAAGAAGGTGTGGAAAGACCAACCAGTACCTAAAACACATGAATGGTATAAGCAAGTCCAGCTTGAGCAGCTTCTTGGATGGTTCAATTTATTTTGGGGCTTGTAACAGACAGCCTAGCCCAATAAATATTCTTTTTTACTGGTTTACATGTAATTTTCAAAACAAAATGAACGAAATAGGTAGGACTCAAAATAGAACAAACACTACTATCTGGCTGACATGCTCACGGTCTCCGGTGGCTCTCAGTAGGTCCACAACCATGGCACCAATCAGAAACTATAGTGGAAAAAAGAACAAAAAAACATCTATGCCCACAGGACCTGGAAGGACATCCTCATAGCCAACAAAACTTTCACAATCCTGTTCTAACTAAGGAAAAAGTTCAAAGCACGCCACTTAAGAACAATACATCATAATGAAGTAACAGTTCACTTGCCGCCTTAAAAACTGACTACACCGCCAATCACCCGTTGACTGCATCTTTGCCATTTGACACAACTGCAATGCATTATTTTTCGGCTAGGTGTGAGCTACAAACACATCACGTCCATGCATGCAGTGTGACAGTGGCAGAACTAATACAACTTCTAGCCACACACACTTGTCACATTGGTTTATCTGGGCAGTAGTTGAAAAAAAGTGCAGATACTCAACAATCCGAGTGGGGGAGGGGGGGCAAGGTTTAAGAGGCTGTTTTAAAGGCTTGGACGTTTAATGAAATGTTGAAGTTTATAGTTGTGACTGTCCATTTTTACAGCTCTCCCACAAGGAATTTTCCCATATAATAATTCACTTTGAATTTCCCCTGCTCTGCTCTCATGTCTCTACCTGGTAGTACCTCCCAATCTTCATCTCAGAAACCCTCAAGATGGCATGAGCCACACACGTCTGCCTTCTTCCCACTCCCAATGCGGCACTTTCCCTGGCCTATTACATTATCTCACCACCTCTTTCTAGGCATTCCTTTACTTTAAGTCTGACAAAACAGAAATCTAAAAGAACGAGAATTCAAAGCTGGTGATAGGACTTGATGAGGCACTCGATATTCATATGGGGCCACCTGCAGGCTCGAAAGTCCAGAGGAACTCTAGTCTCTCTGCCCCCATTCCTTCTCTGGTGATGAGCAGCTCCTGTACCCTGCCCTGCAAAGCTTTCCCATGCTAGGCGTAAGAAGTCACTCATCCATGTCTTTCTCTGCATTCTACCTACAGTCGTGGATTGATTGTGGACAGAATGAAATGACACGCAGCACAATGCAGATGGGAATCTAGGACTAGGTGTGATACTCCATCTCCCTTACACCACTTGCACCAGCACTGAGACTTCTAAAGAGTTCCCACAACAATGCCCTAATGTTATTCATACTCTGATATCCAGGTATCAAGACATTCAGGCCCGGATCACAACTGGGGCACACATTTGTGGGCCCCTATGTATACTAACAGCACAGCCGGCACTACTTATTTGAGCCTGTGGTTTCCGGTGCTCGGCACCAGCACTTAATTCTCCACACCAGCACTAAAGACAGCCTGTCACATAGTGACGCTACCTAATTTTGAAATGAGCACAACAACAGTATTTAATAATTCAATATATATTAAAAATCAATAATATCTGCCGCCCATGCCTTTCTCACAGCTTTGGGCGGCCTAGAATAGTTGAAATATAAACACTTGTAGGAGTGCGATGGCTAAAAGTTGTATTGGTTCTGTCATTGGCAGCGCTGACAGGAGCAATGGGTGGTGCAAGCTGCCGGGGCCTCGTGAGAAGGGAACAGACACTTTTAAGTAAAAACATTTTTAGTTTTTACTTAAATAAACTAAGCACAGACAGTCGGTAAATACCAACCGCACGGTGTCCAGTGTTTACAGGATATGTTGCCATCGGGGTCTCGGAGTTCTCATAAAGCACATCGACCACTGTCCGGAGAATGCAAATATAAAACAGCAGTAGCGACATCAACAGAGTCAAGCCAGCGCACCTTCACCACATTATCGCACATCCGAGACATTTCCAATGCTCCCACCTAGTGTTTTTTCGAGTTTTCACAAAGCACCACTGAGCTGACTTGCTGTCTGTGCTGAAATCGCAGGGCTGGTTCACTCAATACTCAGATATACACCTGACCCAAGCATTCTAGTCGCAAACTAAATAAAACCCAATTTCTGATAAGATTAATCGTGCAATGATCATGTTTACTGCAGAGGTCCGCTCCACCTGCAGGATCAAAGATTAACTGGGGCTGTCCTTCACTCGAGGTCGAAAAGATGAGAAGCAGAGTATAGTATTAATAAAACCAGCGATTAAATGTTTCAATGTAATCCGACCGGCTACACAAACACAGAATATTGCATCTATGTGAGCCAAACACTTATAAACACCACATTTTAGAAAGTGGTGAAAAGCTATGAAAACGTAGCAACAATATTTGCTCTATGTGTTCTATAGACTGCTATCTCTAATTTACACTGCAAACACAGATACCAAGCCCCGTAAGGGGTGAATGTGTCTGCCGCACAAGCCTACTTGCCAATCTGTAACTCACTGGTTCCAGCAAGAAAGATTTCGCGCCTGCAGAGATCTGTGACGTTAAGTCCTGAATTCCACGATTGCCAAGTTAGTCTTTCACGCTTCCAAGATCAGACAAGACGTGCAGGGCGACTGCCGGTCCGGCGAGAAGGGGCGGGACTGGAGAGCCGATTCCGACGCGCGCCTTCGGATTGGGCCGCGCGACGTCACGTGAGCTGTCTACGGTAGAAGCTCACGCGTGCGACCCGATCCGAAGGCGCGCGTCGGAATCTGACACCGCCATAGGGAATGCTGGGCGCGCGGCCAGCTCTGGTCTCCCCTCGTCACGTTTTTCGGCTGAGAAATGAAACCTATCGTGGGGCGGGACTTCCGTCTTTTGAAGCCCGCGCCCACGGAGTGCCTGGCCAGAGGTGGTGACGCGGCGAGGAGGCTGCAGCATTCTGGAGTGGCGGTAAGTGGCCCTTACTTGTAGGGGGGAAGTGGGGGGGCTCAGTGCGCTTGTGTGTGTGTGCGCGTGTGTGTGTGTGTGCGTGCGTGTGTGTAGGTGCGCTCGTGTGTCTCTGTTTGTGCGTATGCGTGCAGGGGGAGGTGTGGCTGTGTGGTACGGCTTTCCTGGAGAGGAGACAGGAGCTGGCCCGCTCAATTCCCTGCGCGTGGCCAGTTCCTGTCTCCTCTCCTGGAAAGCAGAGTCGCTCACTATAGGTCTATCTGGCGAGACCGCGCTTTCGCGCGGTTCAACGCCGGGAGACCTAAAAAGACTCCTCACTGTTTTCCCTTTCAACAGTTCTTGCCTTTTGGATAAGTGCTTCCATTGTATTGTATTTGTGATGTATGCATGACATTGGACTCGTTGGTGTAAGTGTGATGTAATAATTTACGTTTTGCATTTGCAAGATCAGTGCTGATCTGTTGGGACTGCTGTGGTAGGCTTTAATTACGGCCTCTGAGCATTATTTTTAGGTCTCGCCTAAGGCATTGCTTTAGCACACACTCTGCACCCTCACACCCACTCTGCACCCTCACACCCACTCTGCACCCTCACACCCACTCTGCACCCTCACACCCCCTCTGCACCCTCACACCCCCTCTGCACCCTCACACCCCCTCTGCACCCTCACACCCCCTCTGCACCCTCACACCCCCTCTGTACCCTCACACACACTCAGCACCCTCACACAGACTCTGCACCCTCACACACACTCTGCACCCTCACACACACTCTGCACCCTCACACACACTCTGCACCCTCACACACAATCTGCACCCTCACACACACACTCTGCACCCTCACACACACACTCTGCACCCTCACACACACACCCTGCACCCTCACACACACACTCTGCACCCTCTCACACACTCTGCACCCTCACACACTCTGCACCCTCACACACTCTGCACCCTCACACACTCTGCACCCTCACACACTCTGCACCCTCACACACTCTGCACCCTCACACACTCTGCACCCTCACACACTCTGCACCCTCACACACTCTGCACCCTCACACACTGCACCCTCACACACACTGCACCCCCTGCACCCACACTATGCACCCTCACACACTTCACACACACTGCACCCTCACACACTGCACCCTCACACACTGCACCCTCACACACTGCACCCTCACACACTGCACCCTCACACACACTGCACCCTCAGACACACTGCACGCTCACACACACTGCACCCTCACACACTCTGCACCCTCACACACTCTGCACCCTCACACACTCTGCACCCTCACACACTCTGCACCCTCACACACTCTGCACCCTCACACACTGCACCCTCACACACTGCACCCTCACACACTCTCTGCACCCTCACACACACTCTGCACCCTCACACACACTCTGCACTCTCACACACACTCTGCACCCTCACACACACTCTGCACCCTCACACACACTCTGCACCCTCACACACACTCTGCACCCTCACACACACACTCTGCACCCTCACACACACTCTGCACTCTCACACACACTCTGCACCCTCACACACACTCTGCACCCTCACACACACTCTGCACCCTCACACACACACTGCATCCTCACACACACTGCATCCTCACACACACTGCAACATAAATTCCAAATACCACTCAGTGCCACATAATTACACTCCACATAATTACACTGTACTCAATGCAGCATACACTCCAAATCCCACTCAGTGCCACATAGTTATATGCAACATAATTACACTGCACTCAATGCAACATACACTCCAAATACCACCCAGTGCCACATAGTTATATGCAACATAATTACACTGCACTCAATGCAACATACACTCCAAATACCACTCAGTGCCACATAATTACACACCACATTATTACACTATACTGAATGAAAGCACACTCCACACAATACCACTCAGTGCCAAATAATTACACACCACACAATTACACTCTACTGAATACAACATAAATATACTCCACATAATACCACACAGTGCCACATAATTATATGCTACATAATGACACTGCACTCAATGCAACATACACTCCAAACAATACCCCTCAGTGCCATATAATTATATGCTACATAATGACACTGCACTCAATGCGACATACACTCCAAACAATACCACTCAGTGCCATATAAATATATGCTACATAATTACATTGCACTCAATGCGACATACATTCCAAATACCACTCAGTGCCACATAATTACACGCCATATAATTACTCTTCTCAATGCAACGTAAATACACTCCACATAATACCACTCAGTGCCATATAATTACAAACCTCATACTTACACTTACTTACAATGCAACATAAATACACTTTATCTGTCTATATATCTATCGCCCTCACTCTATCTATCTATCTATCTATCTATCTATCTATCTATCTATCTATCTATCTATCTATCTATCTATCTATCTATCTATCGCCCTCCCTCTATCTATCTAGCACCCTCACTCTATCTATCGCACTCTCTTTATCTATCTATAGCATCACCACAGCATCACTCAGCACCACCACAGCATCACTCAGGGGCACCACAACATCACTATGCGCTACCATAGCATCACTGAACGCAACAGCACCACATGTCGCCACCACAACATCACTCAGCGCCACCACAGCATTAATCTGTGCAACCATTCAACAACTAGTTCAAATATGTTCTCTCAATGTTTCAAGCTTTATTACAAATGCCACAAAAATATATTAATATTTCACTTCTGTTATTGGATTTTCGTCACAATAAAATACAATGATCATAATCTTCACAAAAGTTATTTACAAAAGCTATTGCCATTATAAATTACAATCACTTTTATTTAAGTATTAAAAAAATAAAAGCCATTTTTATTTGTAATATCAATACATCTAAATCACGTAAATACAACACATATTGCATTACAAATGCTATAGGTGTCACATTTGCGAAAGTTAAAACTATTGGCATTGTAAATGACAAAGCTATTAATTTCGCTATTTTCAAAACCAACACATAAATAAAATATCTGTCATTTACAATACCAATAGCTCAAACTTTGCAAATGCGAGACCTATTGCATTGCAAATGCTTGTTGTTTTGGCTATGTAACACAGTCCCAACACTTAAGCACCCCACTTTCTTGGAGTAAAAGAAAAACTCAGCCTTGTATGCAAGGTGCTTCATGGCTCTCTTCTAACTGTTTTGCTAAATTGCTTCTCCCATTACATTTAACCAGAAAGCTCAGGTTGCCAACCTAGACCTATCAACAATTCTGCTTTTTAAATACAAGAGAACGAAGGATTCTCCCTTTAGTGTTCCCCACCATCATATATTCACCACCATCGTATCAGAGACTGTAACATGACCATCTTAATTGTATAGGGTCCTTAACGAACTACCTGTTCATCTGGACACTTAGTGAACCATCTTCTTGACACCACTCCTGTAAGGAAATGACACTTTTTTGCATGTTACCCCCCCTCAATGTTTGTACTGATGCTCCTGGTGTGTTGACTTTTCTTCATACTGGGATGCAGCCATCTTGTGCCCAGTGCGTGTATTTTGAACCCTGACAACATTTAGAGTTGGCTTATTCCTGATAGGCATATTTAACTTACCTGGAAGTCCCAAGTAGAAGGTACTTTCTGTATCCAGGGCCTGTAAGTCGAATGTCACCGTCACCAGTTACTTTAGTGCACTTATTGTGCCACCACTAAAGTGACAAGTGAAAACATTACTGTAGGCCTGACACTGCAGCCTTCATTTGCAGCCTTTAAACTTCAAATTCGACCTGACAAAATTCACCTTTTGCTAGGCCTAAACCTTTCTTTTTTACACTGGTAAGACAGATAGAAAAGTTGTGTTTTAAATGTCCTGGCAGTCAATCATTTCCAGTCGTTTTTCACTGTGGCTAGGCTGAGACTCCCAAGCAATGTGTTACATTAAAATGCCCTATAATGTATAACTTAGGTTTGTGAAAAGCTAGACCCACGATTCAAGGACTCAAATTAATAAGAATTTAAAATCTATTCTGATGGTAATGTTACTTTTAGAAAGTTGCTTGTTTCCTGCATAAAGCCTCCAGTAGCCCTTTCTGAGATAATCCCCAACTGTCACCTGGCAGTCTGCTGGGAGGTGTTCAATTGCTGTTCAGAAAGGGTGCAAATGGGCCTTGTCTGGGAGTAGGTGTGACCTCCTCCTTAGAGGATGGCTTGGGGTTGTGGCCATAAGCCGGATATGCTTCAACAGGGGAGCTCCTGTTGCAGGTAGATGTAACTCAAACTTAGGCCTGCCTCTTTCATTGTACCAGTAGCCAGAGTGGCACCAGTCCCAGTGGGGAAAGATCTGTCCCAGAACTTGTTTGCGGGGGAATTGCTCAGTGCTTCATTTCCACCGTTTGATTAAACTCACATGGAAGTAAAGTCCATGGTCTACAGTATGATAATTCTGTTGGTGTCTTGTCAGAAACGTTTCTGTCACTGGACAATGAAATGGGTATCCCTTGACTAAAACAAGCTCTGCTGTCTCCCTTTGGTTGACCTCAGTTTCGTACATTATTGTTTAAGAAAGTCTGATTTCTATTTGGCGCATAGATGAGTGTTATCCTTCTATATGCTTGAAATCTGTGCAGCATAGGTAAAACACATCTTAAGACTAACTTTACCATCCCTTGTCACAGTCTATAACCTGACCATCAAGAAAAGCATGTGAAAATCAGTAACTATAGTGCATAACAGTTCTCTGCAATTGTTCTTGTCGCAGACATCACCAGGTAGGTAATATAGTAACTGTTTATGAAAACATAATTACTCTAGCCACATCTCCACCCATAAATGATATTTCATGCTGCGTTTGGACCAGGAGGAACATATCTTTTGTGAAAGAACCAGAGAGGGTTGTGAGATGCCAAATTTAGAACATGATCTCCAATGCACATTGTTTTTTTTTCTTTTAAATACCTTTTTTATTGATTTTTTTTTACCTAACAATACACAAACAATCGGCAAATCACATTGTGTTGGAGTTCAGACATGGTTGAATATGGCAGTTACAAAACAATTACTGGCACCAGGACTATAACAGATAAAATGCTCAGGAGATATTGGGTCATCCTCAGTAGGAACAGTAGGTGCAACACAGATATCCCCCCGTACGAATTCCACTTGGCCCACACTCTGGATAATTTCTGAGCGCAACCCCTTGCCACATACAGTCTTCTACCAAAACATACACCAGTCCATGTTGCGCTTCCACACTGCAACAGTTGGGGGTGCTGGCCCTCCTCATAATTGAGCAATGTTCATTTTGGCCACTGTGGCGCCAAGTGTAACCCACAGTTTCTTCCTTCCTACCAAATCAGTGGGCTCCCACACATTAAGTAGACATCTTTTAACCTCAGAGCTGAGGGGTTTGCGCAGGACCTCACTCATGACACTATGGATTCCTCTCCCAATATCCCTGAAAGTGTTGCCATTCCCAGAGAATATGCATGAACGTGGCCTCCTGTCCACAGTGGCGCCTAAAGTTCACATTGTCACTACACCCCATACGGGCCAGCTGCGGTCCCGTAATGTAGATGCTGTGAAGAATTTTCAGTTGTATCAGTCGGAGACGTGCAGGAGATCGCTACCTCTCTTGGGGAGGCCACCACTTCTCTCCAGTCTTTGTCATCTAATAAGATGCCATCCGCCTCCCACAACTCAAGCATTTAAGTAGGGGATCTGGTGCGTTATAGAAAAGTTTCTTGTAAGTCAAGGAGATAGCTTTCTGAGGGAGGACCCCGTCCAGTAACCTATCCTCCAGTGGGGAGGAGTCTGGGAGAGGGGATTCCCTACTGATGGCGGTGGCCAAGGCATGCCGGGCCTGAATATAGCGGGAGAATTCAGTATCCGCGAGTTCGTACTGTTGTTTCAATTGGTCAAAACCGAGCACCCGAGAGATGCCAATGAGGTCCCACTTATCGAAACCCTTGGAGGAATGGAGACCACAGAGTTGAGCTGAGTCCCAAAGGGGCTTGCGAGGGTCAACATATGTTCCCACCGTAAACTTTTGTTAACTGCGTGCCACACCTGGACCGAGTGGGATGTGGGCCCAGTCAAGTGAAGGTTCTTAGGATTAGCATAGAGGGCTTGATGTATGATCCGTCCAGTAGTAGCTATCTGTCCATGGCATACCCCGTATCTCCAGGAGCTCGATACATACCCTGATTGATGGCAGCGAGATGGGCTGCCCAGTAATATTTCTTTGTCAGGGAGGCTCATGCCACCGTCATACCAACTAAGGGTTAATTTGTGGAGCGCAATGCTAGGTCTCCCGTCCCATAGTAGCTGCCTCTGTAGGCCTTCGATCTCTTTAAAATAGCGTACTGGACTGGGATGGGGTAGTTCTGAAGGGCATAGAGAAAGCGGGGGAGGGACATCATCTTAAAGAGAGCGGCGCGCCCGAGCAGCGAGAGTGGAAGCGCCCTACAGGCAGGCGCTGCAGGGGCAGGCGCAGATTTCTTTCATATTGGAGCCAGGCGTCAGTTGTGACAAACATCTCCAAATATTGGAAGCCATCGGACACCTCTTGTATTGGGCAGTCTCTGGGAAGAGATGGAGTCCCACCAGACAGGACATAAAGGAGAGATTTCCCCCAGTTGATAGAGTAGCCCGAGAATCTCCCGAAGGATGCAAAAATGTTTAAGACACATCTGAGTGATTTGTTGGGGTAAGCCAGATAAAGCAGAATGTCATCTGTGTAAAGGGAGATGCGATCCTCCCGGTCCGCCGACCACCCCAAACCCCTTATGAACAAGTCGCACCGGATCCAGGCGGCCAAAGGCTCCAGGGCTAAGACAAAGAGCAGGGGCGACAACGGGCACCCCTGCCTAGTGCCCCGACAGAGAGTGAAGGACCCAGTTTGTTTGTTGTTAACCACCACTTGCGCAAGAGGAGCGGAATAGAGGAGCCTGACCCATGAGATAAACTGCGGGCCAAATCTGAAATTAGAAAGTACTGCAAACAGGTAGGGCCATTTAATAGTGTCAAATGCCATAGAGGCATCCAAAGATAGGATGACAGCATCCTCCTGTATCGTTCCGGCCCGCTCTATCACCCCATGAATCCGTCTCAGATTTAGAGCAGTGTTGCGATTGGACATAAAGTCTGACTGATCAGGGTGCACAAGGGAAGCAAGCACTTGTGATAGGCGGGTGGCTAGAAGTTTAGCGAGTATTTTAGGTTCGGCATTGTTCAGGGAGATGGGTCGATAAGATGTGCATCTGTCCTTCGGTTTTCCTTCCATGGGGATGACTACTATCGACGCCAGCCGTTGATCTGGTTGCAGCTCTCCCACCTCCCTGCTATCCTCGAACATGGCGCGCCGATGCAGAGCCAATTTGTCTGGACACAGTTTATAAAGCTCAATGGGCAACCCATTAGGCCCCATCGCCTTACCTGGTTTGAGAGTCCTGATCGCCTGCGCAATTTCGTCATTGGTCATATCGCTATCCAAGTAGCTCCGATCATCCTCCGAGAGGAACAGGAGACCGATGTCTTTGAGGTGATCAGCTGAATCCGTTTTTCGTGAGACGAACGTGACTGATAGCAAATTCGCCGGCTATGAGAACTGGGTCTGTAACCCTCGTACCCAAGTGGGTTTTGAGTTCAGGCACAAGGCGGCCATCTCGCTCCTTCTTATCCAGCCAGGCAATACGTTTCCCAGCTTTGTCCTCCCTTTCTTACACTCTGCTACCATCTCTCTCCCTTCCCCAGGACTTAGCACGATCCGTAGCAATGGCTTTATATTCATCTGTCTTCAATCGCAAAAGATGCTCAGCGTCAGGGGTACCCTCCCTCCCCACTTCTGCCTCTAATCGTATAACTTCTCTTTCAATCGCCTCAAGCTCTTTGGAATCCTCCTTCCTAACCCCGGCCACCAGAGAAAGGGCTGCCTCTTGAACGACGTATTTGAACGCCTCCCAAAGCATCTGGGGGGGGGGGGGAAGAGTCCACCGAGGCCACGTTCTCATGAAAATAGCAATCAATCGCCTATTGTAGGTCCTTACAAACCCAAAACCAGTCTGGTCCACACCTGCGGGGGTCAGATATGCCTAGTGGCAGATGGCATATCTCATGTAAATGGAGTAGCTGAGAGGCCGGCAAAAGTAAATAATCAATGCAGGAGGAGCTTTAATGGGCTCCAGAGAAAAAGGTGTATTGCAAGTCCCCGGGGTGAAAAGCCCTCCAGGCATCAGATAGACCGAATGCCTCAATGAAGTCAGGTAGCCAGCTATTAGAGGGCCCTGTAACACGTGGGGGCGGACGATCTAACTGACCGGCCGATACCGCATTGAAGTCACCCCCAACCAGGAGAAGGCCCTCTGGCAAAGAAAGGAGCAAAGTGCCCAGATCTATAAACGTTTGAGCCTGCAGTCCAGAAGGGACATATACCGATACCAGGGTCAGTGTTCTACCCTCCCACTACCCAGTGAGTACAATATATCTCCCACGTTCGTCAGCATGCGTAGACTGGGGTGAGAAGGGAAAGGAGTTTTTAGCCATAATGCCTACTCCTCGAGACCCACTCGTAAAAGCCCGAGTGGGCAAGGAGCCTGTATCCCCATCTGTTTAGGGACTTACACATATTCCCAACCAGATGCATTTCCTGAAGGAGGAGGACAACAGTGTATTTTACCTTGTCCCCCAGCCCATTAACGTTCCAACTAAGGAGAGTGAAACTTTTGTCCCAGTGCGGTCCCATGGTGAAGTGCCGAAGTGGATACACATCCCATATCCAAAGCCATGTACATCATTAAAGCCAATATAACAACAAAGAACAACCCCAGCCCCCCAAACCCGGTTCCAACGCCCCCCTCCCTGCATCTTGGGCAAAAACCAGCTCATCAAACATACTACGCATAGTGCCTGTCGCCCCAAAAATACCAACACAAATTAAATGCAGGGATTAAGGACCCCATCCACCCGACCACCCCCTCCCCCCAAAAAATGGGTGGGGGGGGGGTTAGAAAAAAAGAACACAGTGTATTAGTCCTGAAATAGGAGGCAACCCCGATCAACAGATAAGGATATGTAGTCAGTAGCGGCAGCATGTACAAGTCTGCGGTGGAGCATCTCCCTCGGGTGTCGGGGTCAGGACTGCCAGAACACATGTGAGCCCCACCATAGAGTTAGGCTACTTTCAGGCCAACTTAACACAAATGTCGATAGTCACCAGGTTCGGCGTGGGGAGTGCTCCCTGGAGTCTCTCCAGTCCTCTAGCCAGTCTTCTGCCGTCTCTGGATGCTCAAAGAACCAGGACTTCCCATTTGCCTCTGTGCTTGGCAGGAAAAAGCATAGAATACTTCAGCCCTTTGTCTCTCAAAGTTTTCTTAACAGCCAAAAGCGATCTTCGTTGTCCCTGCACAGCCTGAGTGAAATCCGGGAAGGTGATTACAGTAGAATTCTCATACATGAGAGGCGGTGAGTTCTTGGCATGCTGCAGTATCATGTCCCGGTCTCTGTAGTTCAGGAGTCTCGCCAGGATGGGCCGGGGCGGAGCCCCCGGTCTTGGGCGACCTCCCAGGACTCGATGCACTCTTTCCACCACGAAGAACTTCAAAAGGCCCTTTGGCTGGAGATGGGTGAGCACCAGGTCTTCAACGGACTGGTCCGGCGTCTGCCCCTCCGATTTTTTCGTAACACCTACAATGCAGACGTTGTTTCTTCGGGAGCGCCCTTCGTATTCATCCAGCTTACCTTCCGCAAACTTTTTGAAGGTGTGTAAAGCCTGGACCTCGGTCTGTAGCTGCGAGACGTCATCTACTAGACTCTGAGCAGTTATCTCAAATTGCTTGACTTTTTCCATTTGTTTTGGCGAGATCAGCCCTAATCAAAGTCATCTCCACCGTGATGGCATCAGTGCTTTGCTCCATGGAGGTGCGCACCCCCGCTATGGCATCCATTAGGTCTTTGAGGGATAGTTCAGAGAGTACGTTCTCTGACCCCCAAGTAGATGCATGCCGGGCCGGGTGCTCCGAGCCAAGGCTCTTGGGGCAAGCATACTTGTCCAATTTGCTCTGCTGCGTCACATTTGTACCCTTGCCACTCGCCATTGCATACGCCACCAAGGGGCACAGCAGCGTATATTTGCACTCAGCCACAGGGCTCCCCACTGAGACAGTCGCCGTAAAGTTATCAACAAATAAGGGAGATTTGAGGCCCTCACCGACTGCACGGTGGCAGTACCCCGAGAGTGACAGGCCAAAGGGAGAGATCTTCCCCGCAGGTCACCAGGCACCTGACACACCTCCAGTGGTCGCTCTGGGAAGTCAGCAATGTGTCCACTCGCTCTCCAGTCCCCACCGGCAATATTCAAGGACTACCTCAGTTAAGCACAAGCCTGGCCGGGCCGTGATGAGCAGTCCCCCAGGGCTGTAGAACCCACAGCTTCACTGATGTGGCCCTCCGCTCCTTCATCCGAGGCGGGGCCGCCTCCTGAGGCACAGCAGGCAATCCCTCGGCTGGTGCAACTCGCGGACCAGGCAGCAAGCCGTGACGTCGAGTGGGTGCGCGCCCGCCACACTACACGCGCACTGCGGCACCAAAAATCACTGCGGACCGCGGTCTCTCGCTGTTGACAGGCCTCTACTTGCAGCAGGCAGAATTCCGACCTCTCACCTGCGCTGGCAGACCGGAGGGGTCACAGCACCCGGGGCAGTCGTTCCCTACTGCAGGAATCGGATTTATGAGGCGGATGGGGAGGGATTTATGGTCGGGTGGTGCGGAGCTGTCCTACAACGCGGACATCATGCAGTCGCGCATAATCACGCCCCCTCCAATGCACATTGGTCCCTTGCTGGATCTCTTGCTACTAATATTATCCTAGTAAACTCCCTACCATCCCTGTCTTTCAGTTCAGGCTGCATCTGTATAGGGTGATACTCTTCGGTACTTAATAGAATTTAGATTTTCCTAAGTGGTACCATAGAGAATTGTTATTGTTTGGCATGACAGGAAGATTCTTAATATTACAATGTAAAGCTCATCAATCACGTTTAGGACCAGTTTGTCAATAACGTTAAATTAAATAAGGCCTGTATGTCAGTTTTAAATTGAAACCCTATGAAACCTTCTTCCTCTGACGGCCTGTAGCTATTGTACTGTCATTCAGATTAGCGACTTTGAAGGTAATGGCTTCCATTCAACTATGCCCCCAAACTGTAAAATACCTTCTTCACTCCTGCCTATGTGACTCATTTTGCAGTTATTGTAGAGAAAGCTGAAATATATGGTCTTGTGATAGAAGTCAGTTGAACTGTGGCACCCAGGCCCTATCTTCATATGTTTGAATTAACAGGCATACACAGTTCTGGTTGTATGAAAACGTTTTTCATGTTCATCTTTATACTCCTGACATCAGTTACTGTGACATCTTCAGTGGAAAAGTTCTAGCTGATATTTCCAATGATGTCAAGCCATATAATCTTTTATATGACAGCTAACATAATCACATTGTCACCTATGCACTTGTCATCTTCTGAGACAAACTCTTATTGTTAACCTAAGGTTGAAACCTCCACAAAACGGTCTTAACATCCAATAAGTGTTAATATTTCAGTTTAGGTGGCCCCTACAGGGGAATGCCTCTGTGAAGCGATGTACTAATGGAAAAAAAATTAAAAGGACCATTTTTGAGGTCCATATATATTGTCATTGATTGTGGTACCAATGGGTTCTTTCAAATATCTTTCTTCAAGTGATTAAATGATTGATGCAAACAATTTCATGCGACACAAAGACATTTGAGTCACTGAGAGTTCATCATATTACATTTTTTTGTTGTTGTTCAGTTCAACAGAAAAATTTAAGTGACTTCAGAGAAGCGAAAAAGGGCCAACACGTGTTTTGCGACTACGAAATAATAATTTAGATTTTTCGCAGCCAGATGGGCAGAAAATCTGGATTTTATTAAGGACACGGAGGCTAAGATTATGCAAATCTCATTTATTGCCACAGATCAGCAGTGACAATGAAGAGAATATAGAACTTTAAACAACATTTCAATATAGTATATAGAGCATGAGCACACATCCATCTTCCTTCTTTGTCTTAGTCTGGTGCATCGAACAAGAAACATAACTTCAAAATGATGTGAAGGACTCTCTTAAAATAATAGTAATCCATAGGCGAGTTATTCTGAAAGAAAAACATTGACACAATAGGTCAAAAAGAAGAAACCCAGTGGTGGTAATAAGTGGTGGGATAATCTTAGCCTCTGTGTCCTTAATAAAATCCAGATTGTCTGCCCACCAGGCTGTGAAAAATCAAAATTTTATGGCATGAAACGGAGGCCAACATTATGCAAGTTTAAAGTGAATTAAGCACGTTGTTAATCACGTTATTGATTGGTCTAAAATAACATATTTTAAACATACTTTCATTTGACCAGTCAGCGGCTCTAATAATATCTTGGAGCCCTCAAACTAACATAGAAGCTTTAGAAGCTGATGCGCCTCTGAGGGAGTGTGCACCGAAGATTGACACATTGACACTACTCTCACTCATCACTTCTTTCACCCATCTTGCAAGCGTGGGAGATGAAACTGCTTTATGGGGGGATCAGTAGTTGAGTTCCAACACCTCTCAGAGAGGCAGTTCTCTTTTCATACTCTTTTAGGCATTTGACAACACATAGACTTTCATTCAAAGAGAACAAAGGGTAGAAAATAGAAGATTACATAGTTTTGGTCCTTTTTTTAAGATAAAAAAAACTCCCTCAGGTTGATAAGCTCTGCTAATAACATCTAAAGCCTTAACATCAGAGGTTCGTCTTAACGGAAACTAAGCAAAGCAATACAGTAAGTTTATAAGAGATACATTTAAGAGAAAGGTTAACATTGCCTCCCCAAGAGGATATAAGTTGTAAAACATTTCTTACGTCTCATAAGGCCGTATATTTAGGAGTTGGAGGATTAAGAACCCGCATACTTCTCATAATTTTCTTTGTTAAAAGGTGTTGTCCCACCGAGACACCATCAACTAGGGAATAACCCCCAGATATTGCTGATCCGTAGACATTACCCGTTCTATAAAATAGGCCAGAAGCAAACCGTTTAGATAGGAAATTAACTATGTGAACTTAATCAGTTGAAAAGGGATCGTAGTGTTGTTGAATACACCAGCGAACCCATTTGTTCCATGCCAGTCGATATGCCTCCCTTGTTCCAGATGCCCAAGACTCAGATATGAGTTGGAAAGCATCCTGCGAAAGCCCTGGGATTTTCCATTGTAGCCTGAAATCTTCCATGCGGTCAAAATTAATAGACCTTGGTCTATGAGAGGGTGAGATTCGCCCTTTGGACCCTGAAGTATTTGCTTGAAAGGCAGTATTAGAATTGGAAAGTCTACAGTCATCTCTAAAATGACTGGGAACCATGCCTGCAATCTCCAAAGGGGGGTTATCACTACCATGTTCTGTATGTAATGACGAACATGCAAGAGAAGACGTGGAACATGACAAACGGCGGGAAGGCATGTGGATTTAAGCCCCGCCAGTTCTGGAGAAAGGCATCCCCCCTTGATGCTTGGGGATCCTGCTTCCAGCTGAAGAAGCTCTTTAACTGGGTGTTCAGTCTGTCCGCAAAAAAATCTGTCCAAAACGAACCCCATCTGTCTTGGATTATCACAAATACTCCTCTGTCTAGTTTCCAGTTTCTGGAATCCTTGAAATTCCTAGAAAAACAATCCACTATGCCATTATCCAAACCAGGAATGTCCTCTGCTGTAACAGAGAGTCCCTTGTTAAAGCAATAGTTCCAGAAGCCTTTCGCTGTTCCCATAAGACCCTTTGAGTGTGGTCCCCCCATCTTGTTGACGTATTTCACTGCAGAGACATTGCCATGTGCAGCAATATACAACATTTCATTGAATTCTAAGCGAAGCTTCGATCCGCAAAAGAACCCACTAGAAGTTCCAAGCAGTTGATATGAAGTTCCTTCTCGCGTTGTGTCCAACGACCCCCTATTGATGAGTCACCGCATGTGACACCCCATCCTTCTAGGCTCGCATCCGATTCGATTAATAATTCTGGGGCTTCCCCAATGATGGCTCTGCCATTCCAGGCTTCCGCATTCTTTAGCCACCAAGTCAGTTCCTTCCTGGAGTCTTTGTCTAGACATGTCATTTGTGAGTTGGAGAGATTCGTTCTGAAAGCTTTAGCTTTCAGCCTCTGACGAGCTCTGTAAAGAGAGATCCTGGAAAAATTGCCTGGATGGTTGTAGTAAGGAGACCCAGGATCCTGGCCAAAAGTTTTAAGGGAAAAAATCCCATTGATAGCATCTTTCTGAGCTTCTTCTGAAGTTTCGTTATCTTTTCGCTTGGTAATTTCAGTTCTGCATTCAGCGTGTTACGATGAAACCCAAAAATTTAGCTTCTTGGCTTGGTATTATAAATGACTTTTTTGTGTTTATTACGAAGCCTAAATGTTGAAGTAGGCTCATAATGAGATCCATGTGACGAGCTACTGTTGATTTGGATTGAGCCATTATAATGATATCGTCCAGATAGATAATTGACCTTATGCCCCTTTCCCTTAGCCATGCTACTACCGGACGCAGTACCTTGGTGGAACACCAGGGGGCTGAAGAAAGACCAAAGGGGAGGGCGCAAACTTCCCAAAGTTTTCCTTCCCATGTGAGTTGGAGGAATTTCCTGTGTGGGTGCCAAATTGGGATGGTCAGATAGGTATCCTTCAAGTCTAGACTTGTTAACCAATCTCCCTTTCTCAAAACGTCCCTTATGAGGTGTATTCCTCTATTTTGAAGTTGTGGTATGTTACCCATTCGTTTAAGCTTTTCAGATTGATGACAGGTCTCTGCCCTTTATTTTTCTTTTCCACTAGGAATATGTTGCTTACAATACCGGTTTGAGAGCTCTCTTTTATTGCCCCTTTGGTTAACAGGTCTTTTACTTCCTGAGAGACTAATTTTCTCTGTTCCTGAGAGAAAGTTATTACTCGAGGCCTTTTGGTTTGAATGGGGGTTTCGACAAACTCTATTTTGTAACCCTTGATTGTATCTAGAACCCACAGGTCTTGAGTTATCAAAGTCCAATTCCCAAATAAAAGGGCTAGTCTTCCTCCCACCTTTATAGGGGTATCCGAAGGGTCTTTCAAGGCTCTTACCTGAGGAGAAACCTGTGTTTCTTCGGTCTCCCCGGAATGGTCTTGTGCGATTTCTCTGTCTTTGCGGGAAGAAGGATTGGCCTCCATAAAAAGGAGTCTGTTGGAATCTTGAGCCTCACCCAAGAAAGGGTCTAGAGGATGATTGTCCACGGCCAGGGAACCAACCCACATTTGCCCGGCCCTTCCAAAAATGTTGTCTTGAAAAATACTTTTTTGATGTCGCGTTTTGACTTCTGAATAGAGCTAAAGGCACCAACATATTTAGCCATATTGTGAATAAAATCTACTTCAAAGAGGAGTCCTTGAGAAGAGGGTCCGCCTTCTTTATTCGCTAGCTCAATTCGTTTTGGATCAATTTTCAGGAGAATTCCTTGTTTCCGTTCATGAGAAATAGCAGTATTAGCATTACCAATCAGGCAGATTGTCCTTTGTACCCACTGGCATACTTATTTAGGGTCTATAGGTGTCCCAGAATCATTGGCATTTTCAGCTAGTTCAAAACATTTTGTTAATGGGCCAACTGTGACAAGAGGCGGTCTTGACACAATCTTAGGCTCTTGTCCATCCCTTTTCTAGGATCTTTGGCACTTTTGGCTATAAAAGCCACAACCTTAGGGTGAAGTTCAGAGGTCATAGCGATTTTATCAGGAAGGGATGGACGCGGGCACTCAGACCTCAGCCTTGATCTGACTTCCTTAGGAATTTCTCTTCTGAGCCAGAAGCTAATGTAGTCTGCTACTTGTTGGGAAGGGAACCATTCTGGGGATAAAGGGTGTTTGATTAGCAAGGGTTCAAACATAATCTCCCCGAAGGGGTCGGTAATGCCCGTTTTTTAGCCTGAGGCCTTACTTGCCTCTTCAGAGCCTCCCAATGTTTTGTCTCCTAGATTCTCATCGTCTTAGCCAAAGTTTGATGAATAGGAGAGATCTATCTTTGCTTCATTCTGCTCGTTGCGGTCAATGTGTATAAGGGGTTCAGAGTTTGTCTCTCGCCCTTCTGTGATGCCCAAGGCATCATTCACACTGCCAGAGAAGCATGAATCGTGTGTTTTTCCTGTTTTCTTCGTCTTTTTAGCAGTATGAACAGGGTGTTCTGCTGCAGCTCTTTTCTTTTGGGCCTTAATTGCCCCTTCTTTTGCGCTAAAAGTATGCACAGTACTAGTGGAGGGCCATGCCCTTGACAGCATTTCAAATTTGGTGTTGTCTCATTAAAAGAATCCATAGTTTTATCCATGGCCTTAGAGACCATTGACTCAAGCTTGCCTTCAAGGTTAGAATCTGGATTAAGAGACAATGTAGGGAAATATATAATTAATGAATTAAATCAGGTATAATAACATTCCTTTTTATCTTTTTTTTATAAACGGATTATAAGGGGTTAATAAAGAATTGGGCAGATTATAATTTTTTTTGTAACTAAAATCGGGTCAAAGATCTAATTGGATGTGGAAAGGGATTAATTTTTTAGTTTGTAGCGGAAGAAAAACAAGCCGGTAAAAATATCCGGGTCGCGTTGGTTAAACAGCAGCAACTGACAAATGTTGCTTGCTGTAGTTATGACAACCACGCACGTCTCTTGCGTGCGTGGTTTGTTTCTTATGGCCTTTCTTTTAACCTTCTGATCCAGCGGCCTATAGAAAATATATCATAAACAATGCTACCCAACTTCATAACCTATAAACAAAATTCTATACTAAAATTTGGACCCATTTATAAACCTGACATATTTTGGGCCTACTGAATCAGGTGGTCAGATTAAATCTATATACATATTATCTACAAAATATATACATTTTTTTACATCTGCGGAAAGAATATTGTCATTAGAATAAAACTTAACCATTTAAACGACCATCATTGGCGACGTGATCTAGCTAATAGTAACCTACACTCCTGAATAATCAAGACCAGCTTGTTTGTCAAAAGTAAGATTTTATTTACTAAATTATGGTATATAAGTTGATAGTTTTATAAATGAATTTTATTTGCAATAAAGCAAGCATGATTGTAAAGAAACGTAAATAAAATACAATTTAAGCAAGTGAATCAAAATTAAAGTAAATATATAAAGTTTAGCATTTCTAAAACCTAATTCCCTAACTGAGCTAAATAGATAGAAATTAAAGTAAAGTTCTTTGAGGATTCTTACGTGCTCCACGCAAAGTCCGACAGCACTTCACCCTCATCGGAAAGTCAGAAAGCAGCAGCCAGCCCATCCCTAGGGGCATGACTTTTTATACCTTTCTACGCTAACTAAACTACGCAAAGGAAAGTTTTCAGAAATCTTCGACGTCCCATTGGCTGAGAGTGACAAGTGACATGTCACCCACTTTTCAAAAACTTCCATTAAGTCACTTTTCTTAGAGACCATTGTCCCTTCCGAGTGCAACCAGGAGCTTCCTAGGATTGCAACATTTGTATAAAGTCATTCTCGCAGCGTCCATTGACTTCCAATTGACTTCCGCGGATGCCAAGTTAAGGACTGACAAAATGTTCTTTTTCGACCTTGGCCATGTCCGACAGAATGATGATAGCACGTCAGTTTTTGCTTTGTGAACGCAGCTTTTGACGAACAATTTATTTCAGAATGGGCGTCTCAGCACTTTTGCAGAAGTAAAATTTAGTATTTTGTAGCTCGGGCAGACTAGGCCCAAAAGTAGACAACTTATGTTTTCTAGTATAAAACAAACACAAGAAAAGTATTAATGTAAGAAATAATGTAGATTCTGTATCCACCCCAAGATTTACTAATTAATTAACCCACCCGATTAATCAAAATGTTACCTAGCCAATGCAAACAAATAAAGCAGCGTTTATATCTACCAGTCTCCGTTACTCCATGAGACTTATATGCACCTAGAATAGTAGAAATGACATCACACAGACAAGGAAAAGCAAAACAAGCACATGCTTCTTTTAAGTTTGCAGCAGTTAGAAATGACAAAAACGAAAACAATAAATTATTTTATTATTTTGCACGAACAAAAAGATGCAACAATTATGCACGTTTATGAGCACACATGTTAGTCCCCCCCATGTGTAAAGTTTAATCTAAGTTGTATTAGCACGACAAATCACAAATCATTAATATTATTATTCATGTTATGGAAATGTGACTTCACGAGTTTAAACAAAATTTTGTTTTCTATCTCGCTCCATCAACTCCCTCATCTGGTGATTAACAAATCACCACACCAGCACTCAAAATTTTGATAATTTAAATTTCTAAGAAATCGATTCAAATTCATTTGTATCAGTAAACTTAAAAGTCTGTTTCTGCATAATCTTTGGAATTAGCATAACGCTCTCTATGTAACTCCTGTAATTCGATCTCTCTTTCTTCTTCTTTTCTGAGTTTATAGATTCTTTTCTTTTCTTTCAATTGTTTCTTTCTTTTATGTAACAAACAACCTATTTTGGTCAAAATAAAAATGAATACTATTATAATCAAAGGTGCCAGAATCTTGCCAAGAATTGAACTTCCGATATCATGAAACCAGTTTTTAATTGCTTGAAACCTTTTTGAAAGTTTCCCTGTAAAATCATCTTCTTCTAAAGGAATTATCTCTGAATGCATTTGTGTAATATTCTTAATATACATTTCAATATTCTTACTTTCGTCAGGTATATATGTACAACAATGTTGTACATGTAAAATGCCACAGACTCCTCCCTCTTTTGCTAGGAGTATGTCTAAAGCAAGGCGGTCTTGAATTACCATGGATCTAATTGCAATAACTTCAACATTCACTAATTGAAACCCATCAGCTGTGTCAGTTGATAATCTATCAACTATAGTGGACAATTTTCTGATTCTCCCTGCATTTAGGGTTATACCAACAAAAGGTATTACAGCTTGAAAAATATCTCCCAGAACTTCAGTAAAAGTTTCTCTTTTCACTCTATTTACATAATTATGAATTTTAAACAATCCTTCTGAATCTCTGTCAACATGAAACACTTTAGGAAAAACAATTCCCACATAACAAGTTCCATACCAGTGGTCTGGAAGGTTGTAGTAGGCTTTGTCACCACAAACAAAATAAATCCCAGGAAAGATAGGATCTTTTCCACCTTTAAATCCCCAACCTCCCAAAATCTGATAAGTATCTTCACAGTTACTTGCACCTACAAAATAATTATCAAAAAGTGTAGTATCTCTTCTAATGCAAAGTTTTCCACTAACTGGTTTGTCTATGTGAATTGCAATATTTTCAAGCATTTTGCCATTTAACTTCTCATCCTCTTTCTGCCAGAAACTTGACTTAGTCTGCTTGACTAATTCATTCCTCTTATAAATTGCTCTTCTCTCTTCAACCATGTTCAAAAATTTCTTTCCTTCAGCACTTAATTTGCAAGTTAAATTATTTTTATAAGCATACTCATAAGTAAGTTCGTTAGTAACAAGGAAAAATTCTCTCATTTGTTTTGCTTTCTTATGCTTATTTAAAGCATTATCAATCTTAATATTTGCAAAAATTTCATCATAATTTGAATAGTAATATTCTAAACGTCCAGTTTGATAAAATAAACTAGTTAATACACTACATGTTACAGCATAAGTGAGAGGAAGCATATTATATGTTACTCCCTCAGAAACAGAAGCAGGTAACTTAACGCAGACGTAGCAGTCTTTTGCATCCATTACCTTAACATATTCACTCAATAGCTTTGTGAATGTATTACTTGAGAAATCACTAATTGATTTATCTTGATGAATGTTAGGCTGATGATCAATAACTTTTGCAGACGCACTATGTTTAGTTTGGCTAACCAGAGCTTTGCTTGTTATGTTAACTTTGTGTAATTCTCTATTCATCTCCAAAGGGATAATCACAGCTAGAACCAACCAGAGCAGAATTAAAATGAGCAGACACACCAGAGTCATCTTACAGCATCTTTTAAAAACAGAACACTTTGAAGTACTCTCCTTAACATAAGGCATTCTTGGTTAATTTTAGCCTCAAAAAATAAAAATAAATTTTAAAATTCTAATTTTATATTTACACCCCCCTTTTATAAACTTTTTTTTTTTTTTTTTTTTTTTTTTTTTTAAAACCCTAGACAAGATTTCTTCGACCTTATGTCATACATAAGTTTTCTTCGACTAAACAGTTTTTCTTCGACCTTGTGTCAACTAACAAATTTTCTTCAGCCTTTTGCCAATTTAATATTTCTGTACTTCAATCATTGTCACTAATTTCTTGGATTTCGTTTTCTTCTTCACTACTATCATATATGTCAATAACAGGTAGAATTACTAAGTAAGTCCACTCAGGAGACTTGTATTTTTGGTTTGGTCTTATTATTCTCTTCCCTTTTCTCGATATCACTTCAATTTTTCTTCCAACTCCAACTTCTTTTCCAGGACTCTTTTGACTACTGATTTCTTCAACTTGTTCTTTTGGCTTCTTGATCAATCTGACTCTCAATCTTCCACCAGGCCAGTAGTCTGCTTTTCTCACGTATTTCTTCTTTGGTTCAGAATTATTTGATTCTGACTTCCAAGTCCTTTTCTTTCTGTTTTCACTTTCACCTTCCACGTCACTTTCTTCAGTTTCGTAGTCTGAAATTTCAATTGACTCAGGAACTTCTCTATTTGGCAATTTCACTCCTTCAGGAACTTCACTTTGTCTTCCATCACTGGTACTCGGTAATTCGTCTTCCTCCTCTTCCTCAATTACCCCCAACTTCCCAGATTTCGGATTTCTGTTCCTTACTTCAGAGTTTGTTCTCTGCCTTTCGATACTCTCCTGGTCTGAAACTTCTTTTTGTTCTGTTTCTTTGTCTTCAATGGAGACAACCAAATCCTCAGTTATCTTTCCTTTTAACACATTCTCTTCACCTTCAGAATCTATTTCAATTATTTCCAAGTCTTTTCTTGTCAAATTTCCATTCACTGGCACAGTTTCCAGATGTCGACTTTCTTGTCGATCTTCAGAATCTGGAATTATTTCACCTTCTGTTTCGCCTTCTGCTTCAGAATCAGAATCATCTGTGGTATCACTTTCAACATCAGAACTCTCAGGAGTTGGTACTGGAATAGTATGACTAGGATGAATCCAACGTTTCAATCCTCTGCACTTTACAGCATTAGTAGTAATCAAAATTATCTGCCTAGGTTTCTGCCATCTAGGAGCTAGACAATTCCTTCTCCGATGTACTTTCGTTCTGACCCAATCGCCAGGTCTCAGATCATGTGTCAAAACCTTTTCATCTGATTGAGCTTCAGTTCCCACCTGATTAGACACAGAAGTTACCATATCAGATAACCTTTTACAGTAATCCAAAATAGCACTGTCATTTATGCTCAACAGTTTACCTACAGGTACAAAAGCTTGTCTCATAACTCTTCCCATTAAAATTTCATGAGGACTCAAACCTGTCTTTTTATCTGGTGTACTTCTTAATGACATCAAAACAAGTGGAAGAGCATCAGTCCACTTTACACCTGTTTCAAGACACATTTTTCCAATTCTGTTTTTAATTGTTCCATTTATTTGTTCAACCACTCCTGATGCCTCTGGTCTGTATGCACAGTGTATTTTCTGCTCAATGCTCAAAGCATCGCAAATTAACTTCATCAGTTTGTTATCAAAATGGCTTCCTCCATCACTCTCAATAGTGACTGGAAAACCGTACCTTGGGATGATTTCTCTGAGCATTAGTTTTGCCACTGTAATTGAATCACAATGTCGTGTAGGGAAAGCCTCTACCCATCTTGAAAATAAGCATACAATTACAAGCACATATTTCAAACAATTGTGTAAGGGCATTTCAATGAAATCCATTTGTAACCTGGTAAAGGGACCACCCTCTCGACCAATTATTCCTGTCCCCACCACTGATTTTCTGTTTGGATTCATTTGTTGGCATGACAAACACCTTTGACAAAAAGATTCTGCAATAGTTCTAAACTTGGTATTGAACCATGTTTCTCTGAAAAGTCTAACCATAGAATCTCTTCCCAGATGTGCTGGACCATGATATAATCTGGCCATGTCAGCAATCAAACAATTTGGTAAAACTACTCTGCCATCTTTGTAAACCCACACTCCATCTTCTTCACGTGGTCTACAATCTGATCTTAACCACAAGTCTTTTTCTTCATCTTCTGCTTCATTTTGTAAATCTCTAATCTCATGCCATGTTTCTACAACAGTTGTTAGCATTAATGAATTTGAATCAGTTTCTTTACTCCTCTCCCGATTGTATGAATAATTTTTTCTTGCGCAGTATTTAGCTGTTTCATCTGCGAAGGCATTTCCCTTGGAAATATAATCAGTTCCTCTAGTGTGCGCTGCACACTTAACAATGGCGATTTCTTTTGGCAATTGTATTGCTTCAATTAATCTCCTAATGAAAACTGCATTTTTAATTGGTGATCCTGCTGATGTCATGTATCCTCTCTGTGACCAGAGTTGTCCATAATCATGTACAACTCCGTACCCATACTGACTATCAGTAATGATGGTAACTCTTATATCCTTTGATATTTCACATGCACGAATTAAAGCAATTAATTCAGCCACTTGTGCTGAACGAACTCCTTCAAGACATGATGCTTCTTCAACATCTACGACTGTACAAACTGAATATGAAGCTTTTAAGACACCTCCTTCGGATCTTAAGCATGAGCCATCTACAAAGTAGACAAAATCCGATTCAGACAAAGGTCTGTCTTTGATGTCTTTTCTTGGTTTAGTGCAGAATTCCATGACATCTAAACATTCATGTTCTGTTTCAATGTCATCAACAATTTCAGAATCAGGCAGTAATGTAGAAGGATTCAGATTTAAACATCTTGAAATTGAAACATTATCTGCTCCTAGTATGATTTTCTCATACTTTGTCAATCTGCTACTTGTTAAATGTTGAGTCTTACCTCTTGTCAGCAATATTTCAACTGAATGAGGCACAAAAACTTTCACAGGAAATCCCATAATGATCCCCTCACTTTGTTCGAGGCTGATACTTGTAGCTGCAACTGCCTTCAAACAACCTGGTAATGCTTTTGCAATTGGATCAAGAACTGCAGAGAAGTATGCAATAGGTTTCTTTAAATTTCCATGTCTCTGAATTAACACAGATAATGCACATCCTTCTCTCTCACTGCAATACAGTTCGAAATCTTTCTCATAATTTGGCATACCTAAAGCAGGAGCTTGGCATAAGCTCTTTTTCAGGTTCTCAAAAGAATCCATCTCAGCATCATTGAGAATAATTGGATCTTTTACATCTGACTTTGTCAGTCTTTGTAGTGGTTTTGCAATTACTGAAAATCCACTTATCCATTGTCGACAGTAACCAACCATTCCCAAGAACATTCTGACCTGTCTTTGTGTTCTTGGTGGTAACATTGCTTGAATCATTTTTATTCTCTCTATTGTTACTTGTCTTTTTCCCTTTGCAATTCTGTGACCAAGATATTTTACTTCTTGTTTGCAAAACTGTAGTTTTGCTGGGGACACTTTATGTCCTTCTTCTGCAAGGCGATTTAACAGAATTATTGTGTCTGTCACACAATTTTCTCTTGTCTTTGCAGCTATTAACAAATCATCAATATACTGCACTAGCGTAGACCTACCAGGTAAGTCTAGGTCTTCTAATGATCTTTTTAACAATTCATTAAAGATTGAAGGACTTTCTGTATAACCCTGAGGGATTCTTGACCATCCGAGGGTCTTACCTTGGAATCTGAAAGCAAAGATTTCATAACTGTCTGGATGTAATGGAACAGTAAAGAATGCATTACAAAGATCAATGACTGTATACCATTCAGCATCATGTGGAATCTGGAATAGAATTACTGCTGGATTTGGAACCACAGGGCAACATGGAACGACAATTTGATTAACCTTTCTCAAATCTTGTACTATTCTAAATGTTCCGTTAGACTTTTTAACTCCCATAATTGGTGAATTACAAGAACTACTCTCCATTTCTTTTAATACACCTTGCTTGATTAATTTTTCAATTATAGGTGTAATACCTTCAATTGTTTCTGTTTTCATTTTATATTGTGGAGTGTTTGGAAATTCTATTCCCTGTTTCAATGTAATTTTTACTGGATCTACGTTTTTCATCAGACCCATTTCATTTCCAGTAAAATCCCATATTTCAGATTTCACTGTTTCCTTAAGTTCTTCAGGTAAATCCTTTTCTTCAAATGCAGGAAATAATTTTGTTTCTTCTGCTTCCATCATCATCATTGTCATTCTGTATAAACCATCTTCCTCCATTGTGTGTAACTCAACTCCATCAGGAGAACAATATATTCTACAATTCATTTTACATAGGATATCTCTGCCCAATAGATTCACTGGACTACTATTACAAACCACAAATCTGTGTTTGTCTCTATAATTTCCAATTTCAACTGGTACTGGATCAGTTAAGTCAGTTTTAATTTGTTGATTACTTACTCCGACAACTTGGATGGTATCCCCAGAGAGAGGTAGGTTTTCAATTTCCACTGATCTAACAGTAGAACGGGTAGCACCAGTGTCCACTAGGAAAGTAATGTCTACATCATTAACTTTCCCGTTTACAAAAGGACCTGACTGGTCAACCTCAAGAGTGGCTCCAACAACACACTCTTCCTCCTCTCTCGGGCACCGTCAGTAATAATCATCAGAATCACTGTCTTGACTTTCTGCTAATAAAAATTGTTGTGAAGCATTTTGCATTTGAACCCTTTGCTGCTTTTGCTGTTTTTGTGGTTTTATTACCTGTTCACTTCCCTGAAATCCCACGTTTTGATTATATTTTTGAACTCCCCCACAATTCGGAAAAGGTGGTTTTGGCAATTGGTCTTGACGATTATTCACCTGTAGTTGTTGCTGTTGCTGTAACTGTCGTTGAATATTTAATTCGTTTAACCCCTGTTGTATCTGTAGCTGTCGCTGCAGGTCAACACCATTCTGCATCTGTGGATTTAATAAGGGATTCTTTAAGTTTTTAGAAGGATGAGGACACTCGTCTCTCCAATGTCCAATTTCGCCACAATTAAAACAAGGTAATCTTTGTTTCAACTCCTCAATCTTTGGGCTAAATTTCTTTGGGAAATTATTACTTTTAAACTTTCCTTGTATCTGGTTTGTATTTCCAGTTTGAACAAAATTAGTGTTCTTATTACCCATGCTGGCAATCTGTTGCTCAGCCACCTTTACTTGAGCCCACATGGCTTTCTCCTTGAGCTTTTTCTGTTTTACTTCTATTTCATCACTGCAATACTTAGCTTTTCTTAGAATATCATCTACAGATAGTGATTGCCATCCGACAATACTATTTCTGATCATTTCTCCAATTTCAGGTTTTAATCCATAAACAAATCTATAGACAAAATGGCTCATGTCTTTTTCACCTAGTTTTTCATAACCACTGTATTGTTTAAAGATTAACAGTAGTCTTTCATAAAAAGAATGAACTGATTCTTTTGTTTCCTGTTCTGTCCTTTCTATTTTAACCCAATCGACTTCTTTGGGTGGAATTTTGTTTTTCATCCAAACAATCACTTTTTCATAAAAATCCATTACAAGTGGATTTGGAGCACCTGTTTCTTTAATTCGCTCAGGTTCTGTTTTTGGCCAACTAATCGATATTTTACATTCTGTCCAAAGATCAGATGGAACGACAATATCAAAAAATCCATCTAAATCAATCCACAGAACTTTTGACACTTTGATAAATCTATCGACTTGTCTGTACCACTCAACTGGTTTCTCCCTCAATTTTGGAAAGTCATTTGTAAATAACAGAATGTCCTGTCTCGACCAAGGGACATGAACATATCCTCCACCTGCAATTTCTCTCATTGGAAATTGTTTTGACAATTTTTCCAATCTTTCATCTTCCTTCTTTTTCGTCCATTTTACTCTCCATTTATTCAGTTCTCCTAGCTTTTTGATATAGACAATCAAATCTTTAATATGAACTATTCTTCCCATTGAGTTCAAACTCTCAATGTCACTTTCTGAAAAGTCTAATCTGTAATGCTTTGCAAAATTCTTTTGTTTGCTCACATCAATTTCAAGTTCAGCTGCTAGATCCTCTAGTTGATCATATTTATTTTTTGTTTTCCATTGTATGCTTTTGCAAATGAACAGTAGTTCATCATCTCGATAGTAATTTAAACTATCTGGACCAATTGTTCCAATTATTAATTCTTCGATATTCGCTTTTAATTTGGCCACATCAAGTTTTGGTGTGGTTACCCTGACTTCAGGACTCCCTATATCTGATATAGCACCCATTGGTGTTTTTGGAGATAAATCCTCATTAAAGGTTAAATCAGGCATTCTCGATTTAGATGAGTTTATTTCAGATAAGTCTGAATAAAATTTTTCAGCAGCCTTTTGAATTTCTGTATTTAAAGGAATAGTTAATCCAGTTTTGTTTGTTTCCTTTTGGTCAAATACGGGCTGAACAGGGCCAATTGTTACTGGAACTGTCACAGCTTCCATGCCTTTTGTCATTCTTTTTATTAATTCTTCTTTAGATCTTAAATATTCATTATAATCAACATCTTCAACATTTCTTGCCTCTCTTGTATAATCTTTTGGAGGTTCTCTTGCTCTTGGAGCCATTGTAAAATGTCTACCTTCATTTCGAGCATTCTCGAATTCTGGTCTTCTAGGAGTTTCAATGATTTCACAATTATTTGGATAAAGTTTAGGAGCTTCATTAATTGGAGGTGCACTCGGTGTAGTTTCAGTAGAAACCACCGGAGTAGACCATGATCTAGGAGGTCTCAAAGGCTGATTCTTTCTAGCAGTTGTATATATTTCTTCCATAACTGCATCCTCAGATTCACTTTCCATAGATTTCCCTGTAGGAGTACCCATTACCATTTCATGAATTAAATATAATCCTTCACTCATGTTTCCCTGTCTCCACATTCGCAATCTATCTTCATGAGTTTCTCTTCTCCAAGGTGGATTTTTAGAAGGTCTTTTAATTCCACTAGCTTCTCTTTGTAACTGATACATCTCGTCTTCCCACTCAACTAAAGCTTCAAATTGAGTTGGTCTCGGTTTCGGAACAAGAGCATTCATTTTCTCTCGTAAATTTCTCAAGACTTTTACATTAAATGAACCATCATCAGGCCAAGTTAAAACACCGTCGTTCTTAGTATAGCGTTTCCAACTATCGAACCATAAGACAGTATGATATCCATAATCACCTTCCATATACGCTGCAGGTGTTTTATACTTATGAAGTAGTTTACCACCACGCGTTTCGATTTTCTTGTCAGGTGAAAATAAATTCTTAAACTTCTGAAATAATGTTGGCTTTTTCTCAACATGTTTAAAATGATAACTCATTTTTAAGAGTTAAATCTAATTCACAAAATCGTTCGTAATATTTCCGGGATGTTCCGCAAAACAACCAATCCGTGCGCGAAACACACCAACAAGCCAATGACAGTTGAGCTATGTCACTTTTCTGCTCAACCAATAAGATTGGAGTTTTTCTAAAGGACCAATCAGCTCACAGGTCGTCAGAGGCTCAAGAGCCAATCAGAATATAGCTTGTGACGTAGGTCACCCAATCCCAGCGCGGCTCTGTGACGTACACAGCAGCTGCGGTTTCTCGTTTCTCACTCCTGGCGCTTACCCCTCCTTCACAAAATCTTTTCACAGCGCCATTTTAAGAACACTTTTCAGTGTAAATTAATTCTTAACGATGACTATAAGGACAACATCTGTTCGTTTCACTATTTAGGATAGTTTACATACATTCAAGTATCCACACTTCGGAATAGACGGCGCTATTCACACTAAGGATAATATCCAATTGTCAGTAGAGTAACCTTTACCCCACCCTTCTAACACGTATAATTATGAACTCGCTTTGCTCTGAACCCACCGCGAAGTGAAAGTTCTAAGAGTTCCACTTGAACATAAAATACAATTCAAACTCGCACTTTCACACTGAAAATTCCCTAATTTCAAACACACATGAAATCCGTACAGGACTTTCACCTGTTTATAGAAATCATGCACCGTTAGTAAAATAACGACGTTATCCGTACAGGGCTCTCACCTGTTTATAGATATGAAACATGTACCCGTACAGGACTCTAACCTGTTTATAGATAATCATGCACCGACGCTAATTTACCCTTCTCTCAAGCTCGGATATAACTAATACTCTTATCACAGTGAGTTTTATGAAAGGCGCTTTGTCCCTATTCTCATGCTGTTCTAATTTCTTAGAAAACCCTCACTATACAAGATTCACACCTAGCCCTAAAACTGTGCTGCTCGGCGACAACACTATGGTACACGGCGATACCTCTTGTGATACTCGGCGATATCACTACAAACAGAACAGATGGCTTGCGTGACTAATTTCTCGCCACACAATCTATACCGGTATAGCTTACAGATAGTACGAAAAACTAACTTAACATGTGTTAAAACATCGATCCTATTTCCATACCATAACGTTTTAGTAACCCTTAGCAACCAACATATTACCTTGGTTACCCTTAGCAACCATCAATTTCTGCTACCAGAGAATTGATCCAGCGGCCTATAGAAAATATATCATAAACAATGCTACCCAACTTCATAACCTATAAACAAAATTCTATACTAAAATTTGGACCCATTTATAAACCTGACATATTTTGGGCCTACTGAATCAGGTGGTCAGATTAAATCTATATACATATTATCTACAAAATATATACATTTTTTTACATCTGCGGAAAGAATATTGTCATTAGAATAAAACTTAACCATTTAAACGACCATCATTGGCGACGTGATCTAGCTAATAGTAACCTACACTCCTGAATAATCAAGACCAGCTTGTTTGTCAAAAGTAAGATTTTATTTACTAAATTATGGTATATAAGTTGATAGTTTTATAAATGAATTTTATTTGCAATAAAGCAAGCATGATTGTAAAGAAACGTAAGTAAAATACAATTTAAGCAAGTGAATCAAAATTAAAGTAAATATATAAAGTTTAGCATTTCTAAAACCTAATTCCCTAACTGAGCTAAATAGATAGAAATTAAAGTAAAGTTCTTTGAGGATTCTTACGTGCTCCACGCAAAGTCCGACAGCACTTCACCCTCATCGGAAAGTCAGAAAGCAGCAGCCAGCCCATCCCTAGGGGCATGACTTTTTATACCTTTCTACGCTAACTAAACTACGCAAAGGAAAGTTTTCAGAAATCTTCGACGTCCCATTGGCTGAGAGTGACAAGTGACATGTCACCCACTTTTCAAAAACTTCCATTAAGTCACTTTTCTTAGAGACCATTGTCCCTTCCGAGTGCAACCAGGAGCTTCCTAGGATTGCAACATTTGTATAAAGTCATTCTCGCAGCGTCCATTGACTTCCAATTGACTTCCGCGGATGCCAAGTTAAGGACTGACAAAATGTTCTTTTTCGACCTTGGCCATGTCCGACAGAATGATGATAGCACGTCAGTTTTTGCTTTGTGAACGCAGCTTTTGACGAACAATTTATTTCAGAATGGGCGTCTCAGCACTTTTGCAGAAGTAAAATTTAGTATTTTGTAGCTCGGGCAGACTAGGCCCAAAAGTAGACAACTTATGTTTTCTAGTATAAAACAAACACAAGAAAAGTATTAATGTAAGAAATAATGTAGATTCTGTATCCACCCCAAGATTTACTAATTAATTAACCCACCCGATTAATCAAAATGTTACCTAGCCAATGCAAACAAATAAAGCAGCGTTTATATCTACCAGTCTCCGTTACTCCATGAGACTTATATGCACCTAGAATAGTAGAAATGACATCACACAGACAAGGAAAAGCAAAACAAGCACATGCTTCTTTTAAGTTTGCAGCAGTTAGAAATGACAAAAACGAAAACAATAAATTATTTTATTATTTTGCACGAACAAAAAGATGCAACAATTATGCACGTTTATGAGCACACATGTTAGTCCCCCCCATGTGTAAAGTTTAATCTAAGTTGTATTAGCACGACAAATCACAAATCATTAATATTATTATTCATGTTATGGAAATGTGACTTCACGAGTTTAAACAAAATTTTGTTTTCTATCTCGCTCCATCACTTCCTCCCCACCGCAAAAGCGTACCGCGGTGGGGGAAGGAAGACCAATGACATGATGCAAGGAGCCGGGAGGACGCAAAGGTATTTAGATGGAGGTCGGGGCGGCAGCAAGAGACAAGACGGTATGTCTCGTGAGGTTCGGGGTGACGGAGGTACGGACGCGCTTCACCTCACAGGCTTGGCTCGCGCTCAACACACTGCCAAGCAACGGCAATCGATCGCGTCTTTTTCAAAGGACGCATGCAGTGAGGAAGTGAGGAGGGAGCATTAACTTTCTATAATAATAGGTCGACGCGCTGCGTAAAAGAAATAAAACTGCAATGAGGCAAAATTGAAGGGTCTAAAAGACCCAGGGGGAAAGTGGTGAAAAAAGAAAACCCAAGAGTCTAAGCTCTTAATTGAGAAATTATTTAAAAAAATACATTTTTAGACAAGAGGTATTGCATAGCAGGGTCAATAGGACCCAGTTATGTGATAAACAGGTATAAGCAGGTAAACATATACATTGTATAAGCATGAATAAAGTGAGGGTACTTATCTTGTTGAGCAGCAGCAACAAAGAAGGAAGATAGATGTGTGCTCATGCTCTATATACTATACTGTAATGTTATTTAAAGTTCTATATTCTTTCCATTGTTACTGCTGAGCTGTGGCAGTAAAGGGGATTTGCATAATGTTGGCCTCTGTGTCATGCCATCAAATGTATTGCTACACCAGAGCATATAATTTATTACAGTAAATGAGGCATCAACAAGCCACATGTCAAAGCAAAAATGAAACCACATACCAATGTTTTGTACAAGAGAACAGAACACAGAGAACCAAAGATGAACAATAAAACACAACAAAAGAAAACGAAAATATTAATGACAATACATTATATGGAAATTCATATGAATCCTGTGATAAAAGAAAAAGATCTGTGCCACAAGGTGAATCCGCGCAGGAGCCTGACACCATGTTACTTGCTAGGATATAGTTTGCATGTTATTTTAGAAGAAAGCAAGAATTATCCTGCCACCATAACACACTGTTTTGCAGTATAGACGTCTTCTAGATTCACATACTGTGCATATTCCGCCATCTAGTGGTTGGAGATGGAAAGTGTTTTTTTTTTTTTTTTTGTTAGTGTGGAATGGTTGTGAAAACCGATCCCTGTGGTGAGGCTACAGCCCCCTTTGTGTGTTTGCAAGCTCTCGGATTATATTTTCTGCCATGGTGATCGCAGGTGCACTGAAGACGTCTGAGAAAATACAGCAACAGACGCAGACAAGAAGAAAAAAACAGCAGAATCCCTGGAGAGAGGTAGTACCAAGGAAGGTTGCATGAGGGGGACATTTTTTTCGAGCAAGCAAGCCTTTTTTGGGGGGCTGCTCACTTGGCTCCGCATGCACCAGAGCAAGTACAGTTTTCACAGGCGGAATACAGGTATTTGGGGGGGTTTTCTGCAAGGAGCTTATGGTTCATCTGAAAACAAGGTAAGAATTTGCTCCTTTACTCTCCCTACGCTGAAACAATGGGCCAGAGATATGCTGTATTGCAACACACACAAATACAGTGAGCTCCTTCCCCATAGGAATCTACCGAAGAATTTTTGGGGCCTCTACGCTACTTACACTGCAACTAAAGCCATAGAACAAACAGGGTGCTCCGTTGACACAATAGACATAGCTACGGTATCGTGTGATGTAAATGTAAATGTAGTGTATTTTGTAAAGCGCACAGCTGCCCCGGCGCTGTATAACGCTGTGGAACCTTTCCTGGCTCTCCCTGTGAGATGCCCCTCCTGGGCACCCCCAAGGTGAAGCCAGGCATCCCAGTGTTGTAGGGGCCGTTGTGGAGATTAAGCAAGCTATTGCCCAGAGTTGCAGCGTGGGACCCATGATTAGAGTAGGCGTAGAGGCGATAATTATCGAGTCCGCGGACATTGAGCCCAAGACCCTGCCGCGTTGGGACTTGAACCCTGGTCCCGGGCCCGATCTCTGCTTCAGAGTCTGCCGCTCTAACCAGTAGGGCCCGATCTCTGCTTCAGAGTCTGCCGCTCTAACCAGTGAGCCACACTTCTGTGATGGGAGTTATATATTGACAAGACAACTGCCCAAGGCAACTAGAATGCTAAACGTATGACTTTCTAGTCCCAAGAGGGAAGCATGCATTGGGTTATACAAACTTGCAGGACCTGAGTGTTGGTTGTGAGTTCACACTGCGGAGATGCATCAACCAAACTATGGGGCCGATTATGATCGCGGACGGACTTGAGTCCGTCAGCGACCCCTGAGCAGGAGGGAACGTCCGCAAGGGCTGCGGCGTTCCCTCTGAGCAGATTAGGATGTGACCGCCAGGGTGGCGGTCACAGCCTCTATCTTTAACATTGCGGCGGGTGCAGCTTCAAGCTGCACCCGCCGCAAGGTTAAAAATGCATGCATTGCATTTGCATGCACAAAGCGGCAGGCACCACGCGGTGCCTGCTGCTTTGTGCACGCAAATGCAGGGGGGTACCATAGGTACACCCCATGTGCACCCCCACCCCACCTTCACCCAGGGGGCCCGCAACGGGCCCCCGAAGTGAGAGTCCGTATGCTTTTCCACGGCGGACAAGCCGCCGCGGAAAAGCATGCCTTTTACACCATCCTAATATGGCTGGCGGTGTCTGATAGACACCGCCAGCCATGTTAAAGCTTTGCCGCCGCGGTCAGAAGGCGACCGCGGCGGAAAAGCTGCGGACGGAATGCCAGACCCACCAGCAATCCTAATATAGCGGATGGTCTTTCGAGGCTCCGCGGCGGTTTTCCCGCATCCTCCGGGCCGGCGGTGGCTTCCGCCGGCCCGGAGGATGCGGAAAACCGCAATCATAATAGGCCCCTATGTATGGATGGGGTAATTATGTGGATCGTACTTTTATCACCTTTGTATTATGTTGCAAAGTGGAAACTGAGCCTTTGTCTTTAGTTCATTTTCTTTCGCATTTTTAACCCCTTTGTTTTATCATTATCTTTTTTTTATTTGTTTGTATTGTATCATTAAAATGGAAAATAAAATAATAATAAAAAAATAATTTGCTCCTTTATATCTAATATATGAGCAAAGCACGAATGACTGTCTCCAAGTAAATGTCGGCAATTACAGCAAATATCACATTCACCCGTTTAAAAGTCCTCCATGCCTAAGCCCAACATCCGTGTGGAGTCCGACGGCCTTATGCACACTTAACTAAACGCGCTTGTGCACAATCCAAATTCCTCCATACCTGACGTCTCCCTTTAATGCTTTTAGAAGAATTGCGACAAAGAAACAGAACAGAAGTTTCAAGACCCCAAAGAGGTTTCCCACGTTAAAGAGTAGGAATCCTGTCACAGCTAACTGATGACACGCACTAAGTATGGGTAACCCCGATAACTCATCAAAAAACATTTATTTATTTTAATTTATTTTAAAAGTTTTATATAGCGCGGACAAGATCTTTGCAGATATCAGAGCGCTTTACATAGAGGGGTACATGAGGGGGAGTAATCATACAAATAAATCAGTAGGTCAAAACAGTACAAATACGTTACATAGAGGGGTATATGAGGGGGCATATTCAGATAGATAAATCAATAAATCAAACATTACACATAGGTTACATAAAGGGGTATATGAGGGATCATAGTCAGATAGATAAGTCAGTAAATCAAACAGTACACATGGGTGACTGCAAAGCCAATCATGTGAGCAATGAGACAACTCATACAAGTAGGCAAAGGGGTCAGGCATGTAGTACAGATCGGTGTCGAGTGTTAACAGAGTTCTCGATACTGGTTCAAGTGTATTTAGCCATGAGGATAGATTTTACTTCTTTTTTAAAGCGTATAGTGGAAGAGATAAGCCTGGTTTCTGAAGGGAGTGAGTTCCAGATCCTAGGTGCCATACCCGAGAAGGAGCGCTTATATGTTTTTTCCTTCCGGAATCTTCGCGGTTTCAACAGAAGATTGTTTGTGCCTCTAGTGTTTCTGGTTCCGCCAGAGATTGTCAGTTTCTGGGCGAGGTAGCCGGGTGATTTTAGGTGAACCGCCTTTTGTGTCATGCAGGCTATTTTCAGGTGTATTCTGGCTTCAAATGGCAGCCAGTTCAGGGATTTCAAGTCAGGGGTAATGTGGGAGTGCTTTTTTGACCCAGTGATGAGTCTCGCTGCAGTGTTTAGGGAAGCTCTTAGTGGTGCGGTTGTGGTTAGGGGGAGTCCGCATAGGGCGGTGCTACCGTATTCAATTCTGGGGATGACAATTGCTTGTACTGCGGTTTGGAAGTCTTTGGCTGGGAGGAAGGGTTTAAGTTTCCTCAGAGTATTGATCTGGAAGTTCGCTCCCTTAGTTGCTTTGCTGATATGTTGCTGCATGTTGAGATTGGTGTCGAGTGTTATGCCTAAAGATTTTGCTGAGTCCACGATGGTGGGTTGGACATTGAGTGCAGTTAGGTGTTTAAGCCAGGTTTGAGTGGTGGAGATCTTAGCTGGAGGTGAGATCAGAAGGAACTCTGTTTTCAGGGCATTGAGTTTGAGGTGATTATTGGCAAGCCAGGATTGGGTGAATCTGATTGTTGAGTTCAGGAGCAGGATGTCATTGGGGGATTGCAATTTGAGATAAAGTTGGGTGTCATCGGCGTACATGTGAAAGTGTACATTGGATGCTTGTAGCAAGGTGGTGAGTGGTTCCATGAATAGGTTGAACAGAGTTGGGGATAAAGAGGAGCCCTGGGGGACGCCTAGCGTTACAGGTATTGGCGAGGACATCAGGTTGTTGCTCTTGAATTTCTGCGACCTGTTGTGAAGAAAGGAAGTGAACCACTTGAGAACAGTTCCAGATAAACCCATTCTTGTGTTTAGAAGTTCTAGCAGATTCTCATGTTTAACGGTGTCAAATGCTGAAGAGAGATCAAGAAGGATGAGGAGGCAAGTGTCGTTTTGGTCTAGCATTTGAAGTGCGTCGTCAATTATGTGCGTCATGGCCGTTTCTGTGCTGTGTCCAGCTCTGAAGCCTGACTAGTGAGGGTTGAGGAGATCAAATTGTTCAATGTGTTTAGTCAATTGTAGTTGTGCGCATTTTTGCAGTAGTTTGGCGAGAGTGGGAATATTGGTAATGGGTCGGTAGTTGTTGAGATCAGAGGGGTTGGCTGTGGGTTTCTTTAGTAGAGGTGTGACTTGACCAACTTTGAGGGAGTCAGGTATGCTTCCTTGTTGGAGAGAGCTGTTGACAATTTTAGTCCAGAGAGGGAGAAGCAGAGGGGTAAAGTCTTTTACTGCGGAAGCAGGAAGGGGGTCCGTGAGGTGATTGGATGGTTTCAGGGTGCTGAGTAGTTTGCCAATTTCTTCTTCCGAGTATGTGCTAAAGGTTGACCATGTAGCATTGTTTTTTGGTTCAGCGGGTGCTAGGCACTGGGGTTTGGAGTGGAGGCTTGCATCAATAAGGAGATCGCTTTTTATGTTGTCAGTTTTTTGGATAAAGAAAGCAGCGAAGTCTTCACAGGAGGGTGCTTTACTCACAGAGTTAAGTGGTTGGGGTTGTTCCTTGGATTGTGATCTGATTAGCTCAAACAGTTTTCTCGGGCGGTTTTTTGCTTGGTCGAGCTGGAGGCTGAAGAAGTCTGCTTTTGTACGTTTTATTTTCCTGAAGTAGGCGTTTCTCTTTTTCTTCAGGTCTTTTAGGTGCATTGCAGAGGGAGCTGTTCTCCAGATACGCTCTGCCATTCGCATGTCTCGTCTATCCTCATTGAGACTCCCGTCGTACCATGGGTTGGAAGTTTTAGTAGAGATTCTTTTTAGCTGCATAGGTGCAGCCTCATTAATTATTGTGGTCATAGCGTTGAGATAGTGGTCAGTCAGGGTTTGAACGTCCGTATCGCCTGTCGGTGGAAGTAGGAGATTGCGCCTGTTAGGGGGCAAAGAGCCTGGGTTGAGTTTTTTCATGTCTCTTTTCCAGACTTTCGGCTTGGAGAGTTGAGCCGGGTTAACTTTAACTTTTTCATTGATGAAGAATGTGATAGTATGGTGATCTGACCAATCACAGGGTTGGATGGACTCGAGTAGGATAGAGTCCTCTTTGGAGATGAACAGGTCAAGGATAGAGCCTTTCTCATGGGTCGGGCTGTTGCATATTTGGGTGAGGTTAAGGGCGTCGAGGAAATTTTTAAGACTATTTACCACCGCGTCATTGTGATCGTTCCAGTGGAGGTTAAAGTCCCCAAGGTATATTTAGGTAAGCTGCCGTCCGGAATTGGTTGAGATCATATCCATTATTTGTTGGGAAAAGGTGAAGTTGTCCCTGGGAGGGTGGTAAATGCTGTGAAGAGAACATATCGGTTTGCCCTCACTGATAATGTCGAGGCAGATGTATTCACAGGATGTTGGGGATGGTAGTGAGGTTGAGTTGGCTCTCAGAACAGAAATGTTGTTCCTGTAAATGCATGCGATTCCACCACCCAATTTGCCTGATCTATCGAGCCTGATAATGTGGTAGTTGGGAGGAACTAGAATGTCCATTATAGGTGTCGAAGATTCAGTTAGCCAGGTTTCAGTCAGGATGATTATGTCAAGGTCCAGCGATAGGAGGAGATCAGCAATGGCGGCGGAATGTTTTGAGGCCGATCTGCAATTGAGGAGGGTGCATTTGAGACGGGGTGTGCTGGGGGTGGTGGGTGGTTCTAGAGCGAGGGGGACTCTTCTAAGGTTATTGGGGATGGAGGATCTGCTGTTTAGTGTGGGGGGTCTAAGGGGATTCGAGTGTATCGTGGGAATGGTGAGGTGTGGGGTGGTTGTGTCATTTTGGGGTGCTGGGTCATAGGAGCGGAGGAGGGTGAGTGTGTCGAGGTCAGAAGTAGGGTTGTGGGTACGACGAGGGCGGTTGTTGCGATTGCGAGCAGGGATTGAGGTCCGGTTGGGGGAGAGTTGAGTGAGAGAGTTAATTGGGAGGGCGGAGGGCAAGTTGGGCTGGGAGGTGAGGTTGTGTGAGGGGTTGCAGGGACGACGAGGGGGCCGAGGGTAGTAGTTGCGATTGCGAGCAGGGATTGAGGTCCGGTTGGGGGAGAGTTGAGTGAGAGAGTTAATTGGGAGGGCGGAGGGCAAGTTGGGCTGGGAGGTGAGGTTGTGTGAGGGGTTGCAGGGACGACGAGGGGGCCGAGGGTAGTAGTTGCGACTATGAACCGGGATTGACGCCCGGTGTAGGGCGTGTTGAGTGAGGGTGTCGGTTGGAGGGGAAGTGGCCAATTTGGGCGGGGGCGTGGGGGTGGGTGAGGGGTGTATGGGGTGTGTGGAGAGAAGTTCTTTGATGATGTGTATGTCTTCTTTGATGGGGTGTGTGGAGAGTAGTTCTTTGATGATGTGTATGTCTTCTTTGATCTGGAAGAGAGTGGCCATGATGTTTTCCATTGTGGGGTAGGTGGAGGGGGTGTTGTCCATCGTGGGGTAGGTGGTGGGGGTGGGGTTGGGGATGGCAGTTAAAGGTGAATGACTGACCGGGGAATTCGCGTGCTGGTGGGGGAGTGGGCTGGTGTTCGAACAGGGTTGCGTTGTGTTAGTGTACCGGGTGGTGTTAGGGGGAGAGAGGTTTTGGGCGGGAGGGGTGTGGATGAGGTAGGTAGGAGGTTGGTGGCATGAGTGAGGGCATTGATGGTAGGCGGGAGGGTCAAGGTGTAGGCTGGGAGACTGACAGTGGTGGTGGGGGTACCGGACGGGTAGTGGGGGCTGAGAGTAGATGGGGAAATGGGATTGGAGGTGGTCCTGTTGTGGGGAGGGGGAGTTAGATTAAGAGAAGATGTGTGTTCTGCGTAGTTAGTTAGAGGGTAATGGGGGCTGAGTATGGGGGGGGATTTATCGATAGGCGTGTTGTTCTGGTGTTGAACTAGGTTAGGTGTGTTGTGGGAGGGAGCTGTGCTGTCGGGGGTGAGCGGAGAGTTAAAGCCATCTGTAGGTGTGAGAGGAGTGTTGATGAAAAGTGTGGATGCCCGTGAGTTGGTAGAAGGGGTGGGGGGCTGGGTGGTGTCTGAGGGGGAGCAATCTGTGTCTGTGTTTGAGGCGCGTGTAGCACCTGCCAGGTGCTGAACTGGGATAGAAGAGTTGCGGGTGGGAGATGGGGGGTCCGGGGTAATAGGTGTGTCCCTGTTTGAGATGTTGATCCGCGAGTTGGAGAGGTGCTCTCTGAAAGTGGGGAACAAGTTGTCTAGTAGTTCCAGGTTCCTGTCTTTGGATTGAGATAGGACAATCCCGTTATTGTAAATAGTGATGGTGGCTCTGCCTGGAAAGAGTTGGGATGGCGTGATGGAGAGAGTTAGGCTGTGAGAGCATTTCTTGGTGGAAGAGACGGTGAGTAAGGTGTGGAACACTTTTCTCTATTGAGCTCTGCGTGTGGTGTGGAAGATGATATCCGTGTTCAGGGATCCATTGACCGGAGAGAAGTAGGTGTCAGCAAAGGGTGTTTCAGGGTGTGACCTAAGGAAGTTGTGTTTAAAGCGTTTAGCGGCTTTTTTGGTGAGTGTCGGTGGGTAGTTGATTTTATATGTGTGATTGCCGATAGGATCCATGATGGGGCGGTGGTTTAGTTGGGTGTGGGAGACTATACTATAGTGGTATACATGTACAGGAAAGCAAGTGCGTAAAGTACGTTACACAGTAACAGAGTGGTACTAGTGATCAGTCAGCAACCCAAATATAAGAGTGTGCAGAGACACTAATACATACAGAAGTTACACGGTACCGGAGTGACAATAGTGATCAGCCAGCGTAACCAGAGTATCAAAGTGTGCAATAGAGCAAATACATTCAGTATATTGCAAAGTACAAGAGTGTGGTATAATACCAGTTACATGGATTAGCAGTGATCCTAAGGGGCAGAGGTGACACTAGTGAACCTCCAGAAATATAAGAGGTAGCAGTTGGTGCATTACAGGAGAGAGGAGAAGAGTGAGAGTGGGTGCAGGTTGTAGCACTCTGCAGAGTAGTGCAGACTACAGTAGAGGTATATTGTATGTGAGGTAGCAGTCGGTGCGTAACAGGTGAGAAGAGTAGGAATGGGTGCATGTAGAGGAAATGTGCAGAATACAGGAGAAAGTATAATACTGATGAGAGCAAGATACAAATGCAAACCACAATTTACATGAGTCAAAAATCAAAAATCACCATTAGTTAGCAGCCAGAATATATGAGGTAGCAGTCCGCGCATTACAAATGTTCAAAATACAGGCAGAAGTGACACTAGAGGGCAACCAGAGATATATGAGGTCTATGAGGTAGCAGTCGGATTAATAGAATATATGAACAGAGTACAGATGTACAGAGTACAATAATGTATATGAATCAAAAATCAGAATCAAGGAATCGAAAGTGACATTAGTTAGCAACCAACATATATGAAGTAGCAATCTGTGCATTACAAATGTACAGAATATAGGTAGAATTATAATACTGCACTAATAGGCAGAGATTCTTTCAAATATGAGGTAGCAATCTGCATTACAAATGTACAAAATATAGATAGAATTATAATACTGCAATAATAGGCAGACCTTCTTTCATGTATGAGGTAGCAATCGGTGCATTACAGACGTTTAAAATACAGGTAGAGGTATAGTATTGCCATAATCGACAAACATCCTTTCACAAGATGATGTGAATACATAACTGAGCACAGTAATTGGTAGTTGAGATTAGTCTAAAATGCTAGGTTCTTAGTGTCTGTTCAGATAATGATGCCCGCCCGAGAGAGACTAGTCAAAAATGGCCGCCAAATAGCTGGGTTAGAGACAGTAGTCCTCTGTTTGTTGCTGTTGCTTAGGTAGCAGGGAAGAGCAGTTTCCCTTCCCCTTCATGAAAGCAGGGGAGGTGGAGATGTTAGTCCTCTGTCTGCTGCTATTACTTAGAGCATAGGGGAAGGAATTTCACTTTCTATCTGAGCCAGCAATGCTCCAGTTAGCTGGGAGGAATGCTTATCTCTGTGTGGGGGAGTTGAACTGCGGAGCCTCGTGGACAGAGGTACCGGAGGGGATTTATTGTTACAGGTTTATGGCTCCAGCCATTTTAAACAAAGGTGGTGTTTTAAAAGTGGGCAGGCGGGTAGGAGAAATAAATACCTTAAGTCTCTGCGTGCCTTTTGAGTCTGCCAGCAGAATTTTTCAGAAGCAATGATTTAATCCACAACGTGTCTCAGTCTTTTCCGATTTGCCGAAATATGTAAATTGTGTGTAATTAATCTCCAAAGATTAGGTCATGGCTCCATGTCTGTATTACCGTGAGGGCAGCGCAGGTAATTACCCGGTATCCAACCGAGCCGAAGGGGGCAGGCTCCGGTCTTCTGTCGCATCTATTGCTCTTGTTGTTGGTCTCAGGGCTCCCTTCAGTCGATCCTCTGGGTGGCGGCGGCGCCAAACCTCCGGTCGCAACCCTCTCCTGAGCCTGTGTCCTGTCTCCGGTGTTGCGGTGCGGGTGGGAGGGAGGGGGGACTGCCACGTCCCTTTGCACCCCCGACGTAGCAGCCGGTGTCCTCCACCGTGGACTGGACCGGAGGGGGGGGGGGGCACTTAACAATCCTCCTGCGTCGCTGTGGCTCCTTTGTTGTGGCGCGGCCGGCTTTACTCAGCTTTCTGAAAAACTCCCGAGACTCAGCTGCGGTGGGTCGGGCTGGCGGTGCCGGCTCAGCAGGCTCACGGAGCTTTAGCCGCCTCTGCGCGGGGGGGGGGTGTTCTCCAAAGCTGGCGGGGGTGCCCTCCTATGCTCATGTGATTCAATCATGATATTTCAAATATCCCCTTTTCACTGTTAAACTAATTTGCCCCTTTCAACACCACAGAGTCCTACACTGAATGTCCCAGCCCTGAGTAAGACCTTCTGAAAATCCTCTCAGTCCCTCCACGAAGGTCAAAACACATTGACATCCCCACACTGATGCCAAGGGAATCCCTATCCCTATTGTCTTATTCATGATCACTTGGACAGTCCTGCTGTAATTATAAAGTATTGGGTCACTGGAATTAAAGTAGGACTGTGCAAGTGATCATGAATAAGATGAATGAATTTAATGTTTTGTTCTCTTAACACTGTATATAGATTTATTTGTACACTGTTATATTAAAAAACCCATTGCAGAGATTGTATAACTTTGTTGTTCACTGCAAAAACGAAAACAAAAGCAAAAACTAGTCAAATAACGGTATTGACAAAAGCACACTGTGAGGTTTGGTGTTCGAAAATAGACACGTTGATGCTCTAAAAATGTACCAAATGGATTAAACTGAGTAAATTCACCTGCAGAAAAAAGTTAACCTGGGATTGTAAATAGTTTGCAGAATCCATTGTCCAAGAGGTATCTGTTCTTTGCCCTGTTTAATTAGTTCCAGCCTCTTGGTCCTAAACTGAATCAATCCCCTCCACGTGACTGGCTCCAGGTACTAGCATAAAAAAATGAAATAATGCAGTACAGCCGCTTCTCATTAGAAGGTTGGAAAATTCCAACATATCTACCAGGCGGCGCCAAAGGCAATATGCAGGGCTTAAAGTGGGACGGGTCTCAAGGGGTCTGAGCACCGGCAGTTTTTTAAAGGGGGCCTCAAAACAGCTCTCTATCGGGCTCTGTTTTGTGCCCTTACACAGGCGGACTGCAGTGACAGCAGGCACATCAATGTACACTGATCACAGTTCTCACTTCTCACTAGTGGAGAAGTTACAGCATGACCTAATGCCAAGTGAGCGTTGTAGGGAAGGGAAATCCTTGCTTCTTACATCTCCCATGTGCCTGCTTTTTAAAACAGACTCCGAGCACTGTTGCGAGTGAGGGTCCCTATTGCATAGTGCACACTGCAAATTGCCAGTTTTATCTTTTTTTTTTTTTAAGTTTCTAGTTAAAGTTTATTGAAGAAAAATAGTATAACATACTGAGAAATGAATAGCGTACAAGTAAAATACACTATGAGAAGTAATGTTATACAATATTGAATAACTTACAAGTTAAGTATTGAAAGAAAAGGAGAGAGGAAGGTAGGGTGGGGAAAGAAAGAGGGGGGAAACATCATTGAATAACAGTATAGGCAAGAAATAAAACTACCTGAATCTTAAAGAGTAATTAAACACCAAGAGATATCAACAGAAATATTGTAAATATAATAAACTCTAAAATGTAACCAGTTGAAAAGAAAAAGGGAGTCACATCCGATAATATGGCACTGAAATAAAGGAGCAAAAAGACAACAAAGGATTTATGGGCGTTTCCTAACTTCATCGGGAGTATCAATTGTATTAGGAAGAGCTGCAGCTATATCCGTGAGGTAGGAAGATAGAGGTAACCATAAAAGATCTATTTTAATGGATAGAGATATAGGGGTGACATAGTTAGTATATAATCTGTGATGGAAACACACAGCATTCCACCAAGCTCTGAAAGTAACTTTATCAGCTTGTTTCCATTTTGACATAATCAAATGTAGAGCAATCGCCAATAATAGATCAATTAAGGAAGGGCAGGGAGGTGAATGAGACCAGGAAGGTGATAGGAACCCAAAAAGATGTTGGAAACAGAAAAAGGAATTTGGGTGTGAACATTTTTATTAATTTGGGACCAAACCAAATGCCAAAAATGGGAGAGGAAAGGGCAATCAAAAGCATACGTTTTAAATCAGCTAAATTACTATTGCATGACCAGCAGGCAGAGGAAAGGTCAGTAGAAAAAGAAGCTAGTTTCAGTGGTGTAAAAAGAAGGCGATTGTAAATAAAATAAAGAGTTTGAGATATTAGCTGCTCTTCATGTCTTGTGTATTTTCAACCATAATCTATCCCAAAAATGAACAGGCCAACTTTCTGCGAGATCCTTTTCCCAGGTCAATTCAGATTTCCTCTTGACCCTATCAAAGGAGAGAAACAGAGTTTTATATAAAGAAGAAGCCGAGGTAGTGTTAGATAATAGAGTAAAAGAGCAGAAGATTTGAGGGGAATAACAGGATTCGTTGTTAAGGAGTGAAGATACTGCAGGAGAGGGGGAAGGAGGGAATCCTATTGGGGTTTACAGGATGAAGGCAAAGAAAATCTTTGTTGAAGGTCAGAAAAGGATAAAGGAGCTTAACCAGCTGTGAAATCCAAATTAAACCGTGAAGTCTCCAGGTTTTCCAATAGAAGGTACGACCTTTAATACGCAACAAGTGATTATGCCAGATAGATTGTTGGTCCAAGGAAGAAGAGGGAGAAGAAAACGGAAGAAGAGGAATCAACATCTTACGTGAATGGGAGATCACTTGAGAGTGAAAAGAAGAGATTTTATTAGTAAAAGCAAGAGATTCACTGAAAGTGAAAGGAGTTAAGAAGTGTTTCTCAATATTCAACCAAATAGGAGGATGAAGACATTGATCAGGAGAAAACCAGCGAGAAGATTGCCTCAGAGAAAAGGCATGATGATATGATTTAAAATCAGGAAATTTGAGACCACCAGAGAGTTTGTCTGCTTTGAGGGCAGTAAGAGCTATACGAGGAGATTTATTTTTCCAAAGGAATTTGGTTAATAAAGAGTCCATTTTCTTAAAATAGAAACCGGGAATGTGTACCGCAATCATAGATAAAAGATAGAGAATAAGTGGGAAAAGCATCATCTTAATAGAGTCCAATCGACCCCACCAAGAGAGAAAAAGTGGGTGCCAACGGTCAATAGAAACGGATAAAGTTTTGGAAAGGTGGTCAAAGTTTTTTCAAAGTTTCAGAAATAGTGGGGGGAAAACCATAAACCTAGATATTTAATTTTAGAGGTTTTCCAGGAGAAATTGGTAGAAAGAAAATCCTGTTTCAAACAATTAATGTTTAGGGGAAGAACTTCACATTTATCAGAGTTAAGACGATATCCGGACAATTGAGAAAAGCATTCTGGAAGGAATAGAGCAGTATAAGAGGATGTCCTCCGCATAAACAGACAATTTAACATGGGAAGTGTGAAGTTTAAAACCAGTAATTCTATCATCTAACCTAAGTTTCGTTAAAAAGGGTCTAAAGCAATTATAAAAAGGAGAGGCGATAAAGGACATCCTTGACGAACTCCTCTAAAAGGAGGAAAATAATCCGAAGTCTTCCCATTCACAAAAATAGATGCTTTAGGATTAGAATATAATAAGGAAATACATGAAATTAATTTAGCAGGGAGGCCAATTCATTTAAGTGCCTGAAGCATAAAATCCCAACCAATCCGGTCAAATGCTTTTTGAGCATCGAGTGCTATTGCAGCAATGGGATAATCCAGAGAAGACGGTTTACTTAGAATGTTAAAGAAAACCCTGGAGTTATCAGAAGATAAACAACCTTTAACAAAACCTGATTGTTCCGGACCAATAATGTCGGGTAAAACAGGATCAAGACGAAGGGCAAAAATCTTTGCAAACATTTTATAACCTAAATTAACTAAAAATATTGGGCGGTAATTTTTACATAGAGAGGGATCTTTATTGTCCTTGGGAATTAAGCAAATTACAGCTTCCTGGAAAGAGCCTGAAGAGAAACCATCATTAACAAAGGATTGAAAAAGTAATAAGAGTTGAGGGAGTAAAAAAGACGTAAAGTTAGCAAGTAAAATAGTAAAACCGTTGGGTCCAGGTGCCTTACCTCTTTTCAATTTTGATACAGCATGCTTGATTTCAGAAAGGGTAATATCGGATTCTAAAGAAGCAAAGTCAGTGTCTAGAACAGGAGGAGAATGAATCGAATGAAAGAAAGCTGAAAGTGCATCCAAGGAAGGGTGTTGCTCAGGGGTGTATAAGGTTTTATAAAAAGTAACAAATTCATTTAAAATATCATCATCTTTAATGAATCACCCATATTGTTACGAATGGATTCAATTTTAGTTCTTTCACGCCGAATCTTTAGATAATTAGCAAGTAATTTACCGATCTTATTCTGGCCACCATAATAACGAGCACTGCTTTTTAAGAGATAAGAGGAGGCAGCTTCTGTGGATGACTTATTAAAAGACATTTTTGCATCAAGGAGGTCTTTTAGTTTAGCTTCAGAAGTAGATCGGTAGTAACAATATTCAAGTCGTTTAATCTTGGCTAACAACCGAGCATTTTTAGTTTCAAAAAGTTTCTTTTTCCGCAAGACAAACCCCATGATAAAACCCCTAGCTGCTGCTTTAAATGAATCCCAGACCATTACCGGAGAAGATTCAGGAGTAGAATTAATAGAAAAGAACTCAGAAGCAAAAGAAGTGAATTGGCCTGTGAAATTAGGATCTGACAGTAATGAATTATTAAAACGCCATCTACCTGTAGGAGGGGAAAAAGGTAACAAATCAAAATCTACACAGACAGGGGCATGGTCAGAAATTAGGATGGAGCCAATCTCAGCGTGGGAAAGAAATTGAGATAGAGGTTTACTAAAGAAGAGCTAATCTATTCTGGATTGCGAATTGTGGGGAGGGGAATAAAAAGTGTATTCTTGTAGGTCCGGATTGCAGAGTCTCCAGGTATCAATTAAAGCCCTACGGCGTATGGCAGAGGAGAATTGCGAATGCATCTTAGAGTTAGAGAATTTAACAGAGGAGCGTCTATCTAAAATAGGGTCAAGAATTTGATTACAGTTGCCTCCAAAAAATAACATAATCCTCCTCAAACAAAAGGAGCTTATCAGCAATCTGGTTCCAAAAAACATTATCAACTGTTACAGGTGCATAAACGTTAAACAATATTAAAGGTATTTGATCAATAAGTAATTTAACAATGACCCAACGACCATCAAGGTCATGTTCTTGATGAACCACTGAAAGTTGGTGTTTTTTATGACATAGTATAGATGTGCCATTTTTCTTTCCCAAAGCTGGGGAAGAAAAAACATGACCAACCCAACTTCTTTGCAGTTTAGCTGCCTCAAGTTCTGATAAGTGAGTTTCGTGAACGAAAGCGATATCCGTATTCAATCTAGCTAAGTGTGTTAATACACGTTGTCTTTTGATAGGATTGTTGACTCCCTTAATGTTCCAAGTTACTACTCTAAGTAAAAATGACTAAAGCAAACATGTACAAACTGCATAAAGGGAATAAAATAGTATATCTAATATAGCATGAATAATGTGCCAATAATAGAGAACTGCAAAATTCCAATATTTAGAAGGAGAAAAACAAGGGAGAAGAAATTACAGGAAAGATGCCAGAGGTAAAAAGATGAAAGAAGTAGTGAAAAAAGGAGTACTGTAATACACAAAGAAGTTGATAAAAAGAAGAAGAGGGGAGAAAAAAGTTGGAAAAAGAAGAAATTGAGGAGAGAAAGAACAAAAAAGGAGAAGACAAAACAAAACTAACAATTGATAATGAAAAAATATATCGAAAAGATGAGTCACAAACCAACAATAAGACTGGGGGTGGTGGAGCCACATAAGGAAGGCAGCATGTCGGACTGGAGACTCCACGAGGACGCAGCAGAAGGAAGCAAGCTTCCAGGTAGAACATAAAAGGATACATAAAACAAGGAACCACGAAACCGCATCTAAAAAGAAAATCAAGAGGAAATAATTTGAACTACTAAAATTACAACAAAACAAAGCACATATTACAAATTACAACAAAACAAAGCACATATTATACAATACAACAGGGAAGAGATGGTGGCAAGCAATCATCTTAATGAGACATCATTTCAATACAGAAAGCCAGGTCGCTCAGGTATCTATCATGAAGGAGGCATGTCCATTGAATCAGCTCTACATGAGTCCAGAAATTTTTGAAGCAGCGCCGGATCTTCATAATTTGTTGTTCTGTTGTCACCTTAAAAAGGCATGGATGGAAAAGGCCATAACTAGCATTTAAGGAGCGAAGGTCCGGTCTCATCTCTAAGAATTTCTTAAGACGATCCGCAGTAGCCTTGGCGTAATCTTGAGCAAAGAAAAGATTAGAACCATTCCAAATGATCTTCATTTTCTGCTTGGCACCATGAATGACTTTAAGGAGATCTGTGTATTCCCAAAAATATAAAATAACGCCTCTTGGTTTTGCTGAAGGGGATGATGAGGTAGACGGGCGAGATGATGGTCCTAGTCGATGAGCCCGTTGAATATTTAAAGGAGGGGAACGGAGGAAGACCAAGAAGTGTAGGTAGGAAAGTTTGGAAAAAGGAAATGGGATTAGAACCCTCAAGGCCTTCCACAAGTCCATAAATACCTAGGTTATTGCGCCTGTTCCTGTTTTCTAAATTCTCAACTTGTTGCTTGAGGTTGGCAATTTCTTTATGAACATAGGGAACTTGGTCGATAACTGGTTAAACTGAAGCAAATTGCCTTTCAAGATTATCCACCCTTTGTTCAGTATGGGACCAATTGATTTCACGGCTTTGAAGACGAGAATTTGTTTCGGTCATGTATGGTTTAAGGGCGCAAATTTCCTCCAATAAATGTTCCATAGAGATAGAGGGAGCTGAGTTAGTAGGAGAAGGAGGATTCGTTTGGACTCTTTTCCCTGACGTGGGAGCAGATGAAGAAGGAGCCTTGACAGAAGATTTTGATGTTGTACGAGAGGAAAGAGAAGAGGCGCATTTTGCATTCTCTGAGTCAGTTGGCGCATTATCCATGATATCCTGCAAAACACTGTAAGGATTAGCATCTTCCAAAGGTGGATTAGTCGCAATTCGTTGCTGGGTGATGTTCCAATTAGTGCGT